>NW_026555331.1:128026268-128636268 GCF_014898055.3 Talpa occidentalis | reverse complement strand
TGCATGCAGTATAATGATATTAAACCTTGTAACTGGTACATAAAGCAAGATCATTCCTATTGTGACTCTGTCAATGAACATCAAATATACTTGCATATTAAATATACACTTTTCAAACAGAAGGAAACATTAACCCTTTTGACAAAGGACTTAGCTTCCCTTTGGGATTTTACCTTAAAATGAAAATAAAGAAAACACACTTTTGAAAAAAAAATCTGTTTAAATCTAAGCACTTAAAAATTCTAGCTACTCGTTAGCTTTTCCAACAGACTTATAAGACAAGAAAAATCAGTAAGCTCTGTGTTAAAGATTTAAGGACATATACAGCATGCATTTTTGGAACATTCTGAGCCTAAAGACCTACCTAGTCTATATAAATGGACTTTAATAAAGTAATCATTTGTTTCTAATTTGTTAGTTTTCATGTTGGGATATAAAGATAGAAAGAGATTATACTTTTCTTCTTTACATAGCTCTTTGTCATGTTCTTCAGATCTGATCTGCCTTACTTCTTATAAAGAAAATTAGTTTGTGACTCCATGAATAAAAAGCAATATGGCATTTAAATGCTACTGGGTGTCATGACTTTTCCAGTGCAAACATTCAAACTAGAATTGGGAAAAAATTCAACTGAGCATTCTAGAAGAGCAATAAAAAAAGTGCAAGATGACTTCTCAGGTTTTGAGAATGCATGCACATGTAAGTTCATGTTCATTGAGGAAACAAATTTTAGTATCTATGCAAAATTCATGTTTTAAATAAATTGCTCCTCCAAAGATCTTGCCATATTTTGCAGTTCCTTATTTCTTTTCCCTAGGTGCATCTCCAAGTAGTTGGGTACAATTTGAATAATGTATCCTATAACGTGAATAAGTCTGTATTTTTGAGGGAACATCTCCATCTCTGGTTTTGCCCACATGGTGCTTCAGAATCTTGTTTCATAATTAAGGAGGGTCTCCTTTGGCCAGCTCTGTCTCTTACTGTAACTGGGGTGGTTTTGTAACTTGAATCTTTATAAACACTATGCTAGTTTGATAAGAAGGACTGAATCCAAACTATAAACTAAGCATAAATATGTATTTTATCTTATAGTTAACTTATATTACTTAATCCATGTTTCTGAAATAATTACTAATGTTCTCCTCACTAAAGAACCAATGACAAATGTAAGTCTTGTCTCGTATCTATCTTTGTGTGATCTTTATTCTAGTGTAAACCAGATATGTAATCCACTTTGCTGATCATTGTCCGTTATTTTTTTCTTTGGCCACACTGATCAGATGCTTCGTTCTAAGAGGGAATTGACACTATTTGCAAAAATGTGTTAATCAAGATCGAGGTAGTAGCTCAAAGTTCTCATTATCAAAAAAGATAAACTCATGCAATTTGCAGCAACATGGATGGAGCTAGAAGGGATAATGCTCAGCGAAATAAGCCAGAAAGAAAAAGAAAAATACCGGATGGTCTCACTCATAGCAGGAATTTAGAAAACCTAAATAAGGGACCAGGAAAAAGACTAATTATAATAAAGTAAAAATCAAAATCAACAAGCAGCTGTAAACCAGAGACACACATTGGGGTGGGGGGGGAAGAGGGATTAGGGTTAAAATAAGGGGGGTGGGAATTGTACAGACTGTACCCAAGAATTGAATTCAATTGTATGGACTATAACCAATTCTGTAATTGTATGGACTATAACCAAGATGAAAATGCATACATTGTGCAAAAAATAAAAAAAAAATGATTAAAAAATATATAAAATAAAAAAAAAAGAGAGAGAAAAAAATTGTTGTTTTTAATGACCACAGGACTAATCACCGGATCAGGAAGATTGGATCAAATCCAAAATCCTTAAAGGCACAGCAGAAGTCAGGAACTAATGTGACCAGATGAAAATACCAAGTCTTTTATTTTTGGATTCAATTTATTTGTTTATGCATACAAGAGTTGGGGTGTAGGCCAAATGTATGGGGGATGAGAGGATTCACCAGAGACAGAGTGGGGAGCAGAACGGGAATATTTACTGAAATACACTGCTGAAGGGAGCAGTAGGGGAGACAGAAGAGTTCTGCTGTGCCATGTGGGTAGCTCCATGGCCAGGGATCCAGCTTATGCCACAGTGGCTGCAGATAGCTTCATAGTGCTGAGTCTTAACCCCTTATACCACCAAGGAGACCCCAAAATACCAAGTCTTAAGGGTTAGGACTGGGATCATGAATAAGGGATTAGCCAAGATTTGTAGATAAGGGAAGTGAATTGGCTTGGCTCATATATCTGTCTCTAAACCAGCTATTGTGAGGTGATGACAGCAGAGCTCTCAGTACCACATCTGGGTCAAGTACATGTGGGAGCTAGTGTGTGTGGTCAGAGCCATTAAACATTAGAACATGAGGGAAGAAGGTATAGCTCTGGATGAAAAAAATTTTGGATTCTGTTCTTGGTAGAATGGATATAACCTTTTGTTGTAATGAGAATGGAAATAATGTATATAACCTGATCAGTATTGGATGCATAAAAAAAGGAATAAACTTAGTAAACTATAGCTTAAAACAATTCTTATATTTAAAAATAGTATATGTAAATATTGCATTTACATTTAAAATTTTTTAAATTGTATTTATAAAATGTGATAGGGCACATCAGTCCAAATTGCAAATAATATTTGTGTTTAAGTAGCAAGCCAATGAAATAGTTCTTTCTCCAGCTTGTCTATATTTTTCACATTTCCTTTAATAGCTATGCACTTTATTTTATGGTGTGAAGCAATCTTTTAAAGTAACAGAATAAATACATACTAATATTAATCACAAACAATAATTTTTATCAGGCTATATATTTCAGTTTGAGAATACTTTTTCCTAATTCACTAAGTACAAAGAATGATTTGACCATCAATGTTGTTATAGCCGATCTAGTTTATTGTCATTTTCTTTTTTTTTTTTATGATGGGTAGTATTGTCCAACCAGTTAAAGTTTTCAGACCAAATACATTCCAAGTGCAGTGAGAACATAAGGGAAAGACTTGCTAAGCCCTCCCTGAAAGAACAAAAAGGGACACTACAGAGGCAATAGCATTTAAAGGGAGATTTAAAAGCTGAATAAGAACATACTGTCAATAAAGTGCAGCATAAGAAAGTCCAGTGTATCAGAGTGTGGTTCATATGCCACTGCTAGCAAAAAGTGATATTTCAGATTATGGGCAATTTGTTTTTAACTTTTCTTTTTGATGTAATTGCAGATTCACTCAAATTTATGAAAAACATACTAGAAGATATCTTGCATCCGTTACCTCCCCTCCCTCAGAGTTAGCATCTTGTCTAACTATAAGCTAGTACAATGTCATCACCATAAAATTGACATTGATACAACCGATGGGATTTAGTGAGATTTCACTCTTTATTGATATATGTTTGTGTGTGTATGTGTGTGTTGTTTTAATCAGTGTTATCATGTGTAGCTTCTTGTAGCTTCTACTATAATAAAAACAGAGTTGTTCCATCTCTGCAAGTATCTGTTATGCTACACCTTTACTTCCCTCAAACTCTAATCCCTGGCAACCACTAATCTGCTTTTAGTCTCTATAATTACATTATTTCAAGAGTGTTATGTGAATGTAATCACAGAGCATGTCACCCTTTGAGATTGACTTTTTCACTCAACATAATTCTCTAGAGATTGATCAGGATGTTGTTGCATGTATCGTTATGTGTTCCTTTTTATTGATGAGTAGTATTCCATGTTATGAATGTATTAGCATTTGTTTAGCCTTTCACTCACTGAGGAACATTTGGATTTTACCCAGCTTTTTCCTTGCTATGAACAAGATATGAGTTTAAATATGGGAGGGAGGGTAAATGCCTAATGGTGACTGCTTATATGGTTAATAAAACCAAACTGTTACAGAATGGTAGCGTTATTTTAGATTCCTACCAGTAACATATGAATAATTACAATTTATTATTTTTTTTAGTTACATATCTATTTTACATTGCTTTCTATATATTAAATGATGTCAGCTGTCCACTTAGAGTATGGTACATAATTGCCTTTTAAGCATAAATATGTTAAAACCAAAATGAGCTAAGAACAATACAAACAGTAGCATAACACTGGCTTTTTCTTTTGCATATGGCAAAAAAAAATGCAGGTAGTACAGTAAGAAGGGAAGCTTGGGTGACTGGAATAGTGCTTTAGGATCCTTTCTTTGATTATTAAATATTAGATAACTTTTCAAATCTTATTCCATCACTATTATAGCTCTAATTACATGTCTTTAATTTTGCTTGTTATATTAATAACATTTGCTTTATCATAATTAATAACACATGGTTGTTGAGATAATAATTGAGAATGATATATGTAAAATATTTAGCTAATGCTTAGAACATTGTTCTTTTCTTAGTTGTTGCTGTTAAGAGAGCCATTGTCCAGGCTAAATAGACATGAAATCATAGCATGTAGAGATCACAGAATGATTGTAACATGTTCATGGAACTACAGAAGCTTAGTGATATAAACTATAATCTTAAAGAGACGTGGTGCCTAGTATATAAAGATTAACAATAGGAATAGACCTATCTGTGGTATGGAAAAAGCTCCTCCTATTTATTCTGAATAAAGTAATATCAATTCATAGAATAAAGTAAAAGGAACTCTTAAATTCACAGAAATGAAACAACCCTCTATGATGTGAAGTTTTCTATTCCATTCGTGCTTCATTAGATTCTAGGAATTCAAAAGCAGAACTTTTGGGGCAAATGAGAGGAGAGGACAAGGCTTTACGATGGCATCTTAACTACTTCATAAATTGTGTCACTCCAGCAAATTACCTCATCTGTCTAATCGTCCACATTCACCTATGTAAAATTGGTATCAATATCTTCTCTAAGGGCTCCTCCTGCACATTAAGTGAGATAGTATGTTTAAGACTCCTGATACATACTTAGATTTTACTAAATAGTAGCTATTTTTTATATTGGGTCTTAAATTTTTTAATTTACATTTAATCTGTAGTTAAAGCGAACATGCTCGTGAGTAGAGGTGAATTTGTTAATCTAAACTAAAGCCTCTCTTTGCAAGCATTACAAACTGAATTCCCTAAGAGCTTTTAGAAGGGTGTATGTGAGGACTCGGCATGGGGTTCATGTGTGCCTATTGGTATAACTGTCAATGTTCACTCCAAACACTCAATACTCATTCACTCAGTTGTTCAATACATAATAAAAATAACCTTAAAACCTAAGGAATATGCTCCTCAATGTGTCACAGTTCACCAGAAAGCACCCCACTCTCCTGTAGATGGTTCCCATTTCATAACTGACTTATTTGAGAGCAATCAGTAATTGTTTTTAGATGTGGCGTAAAAGAGAAGGCTGCAGAATGAGACTCTCTCATACTTATTCGTAGGAACATAGGACAGGTTGGGGGGGGATTTGCTTTGGTTTTCCTACTAATAACCTTCATAGAGATATGGAAGATTGATGATAGTGGTGCTTTTTATTGCCCGTCATATCAATCATAAAGAATATCAGCTAGCATTTTCAATTTTGAAAGACTATACTTTGGGTAGGAAGGAATGTGTAAGGAAAGCTTAGCAGGATAATAGCATCTCTCTTAACCCCTTTTAAATTGTAGATTCTGGCCCCACCAAATAGTTGGTGGGAAATTTCCTGAACACATAATGGGGTTAACAAAGAAAAATGATGAAAAAAAAAACAGAAGTCACCAGAAATATTTAATAACACTGCAAATTATAAATTGTTGAATTGCTTACAGAATGTTTAGCTTTGTGGCATTTCAACATTAATTTAAGAAAGAATTCATGTTTAAAATACTATAAACTATAGACTTAATAGAGAATAGTCTTATAATTATAATATCACAAACAAATATCACATTAAATTATGTAGATTATGTAGTAAGAAATATATTTCTTTGTGTGTATGTATTTCTTACTACATAATTAAATGAATACAGTATTCAGAAAATATTTGAATTTTACAATAAAACTTTCTAAAATGTACTTTGGCACTATTAAAACAGTGTTTTTATTTTATTTTAAAGTGTTAACTGGATAATGCATTAGAGTGAATGCTTTTTATGATTTTTAAAATGATTTTTTGCAACATTAACTTTTACAATGTGAAACATAATTACAACAATGAAAATAAAAAGTGTTATCTATCCCACCAGATTACAGTGCTCACTGTCCTTGTTTATCTCCCTCTCCCCTACCATTCCCTTTTTCATCTTGCTTTTCAGTGGCCATGTATTAATTTTGGAGGGATTTTTCTAGCTTTACAATTTTTTCTAAAATGCATGGCTTCTTCTAAACAAATTATTTCTAAATAGATTATTTCTAAATAGCATCCCAAAAGATATATATTCCCTCTTCTCCCCAATAAACCTGAGTGAGCTGCTTTATTTTCAAGAATGCATAAATGAACTAAACTCAGGTAGAATTACTGTTTCTACTAGAAGAATGTTGATTTTTTTTTTTAAGAATTTTGAACAAATTTTGGAAAGAAGGCCCTTTAGAACTAGAGTGCTGCTCTTCGAGATAGAGAGCCTGTGATTTAGCCCCAACCCTGCCATTTGAAACGTTTGTGGACATTGTAAAGCTGTTTGCTTACTTTTATGCTCAACCCTCTCCTCTGTAAAATGGGCATGATAATCGTGACCACTTAGCATGGTCCCTATGAAATTAAATGAGATAATGGAGGTAAATATTATTTTAAACCTATGAAACTGTACAAAAATGAAATATTTCTTTTGATCTCAAAATTAATCTTGGAAGAATTGATGACTATTCAATTATGTGGTTATATTTATATAAATTCTATATTTAGAAATTTAAATATATTTAATATAAATATAGAAATTTAAATGTAAATAATATTTTTTTCACTAATTATTTTCAAGAGCCACTACTCTGGATTTTGAGAAAAAAAATATGGCCTGTTGTTTGTTGTTTTATGTGACATCATGACCAAAATTATAAACATATAAAATATAATACTATGAAATAGGAAACACTGAACTAATGTAGGTTTAATGTATGATAACATTTCTTTTTTTTTTTTTAAAGATTTATTTTATTTATACAAGCACTGGGTACAGTCCGAAGCGCAGGAGGGTGAGAGAATTCACCAGAGCCAGAGTGGAGAGCAGAGCAGGCAGACTGACGAAGTACACTGCTGAGGGGAGCAGCGGGTGGCAGGAGAGGTCTGCGCGCCACGTGGGACCCTCCCCGGCAGCTGGCGAACCAGTGCTGCAGAGGTTGCCCGCAGCTTCGCAGCCCAGCGCTTAACCGCTGCTCCACCCGGGGAGACCCTGATAACATTTCTTGAGTAATTCAGAATTTTAAGAGTTACAATGTGCACTGTTATAATGAGTATTTTTATAGCTTTAGGTGACTAAACGTAACATTAGCTAGTCAAATGCTACCCATGAATAAAGGAAGTAAAAATATATTGTCAAAATTCAAGGAATTGGATAGACAAAGATACAGGAATAGGAGAATCAGCAAATCTAATTTTATGAAGATATTGGAGATTTGATTTTGTGAACATTGAGGATTTTAAATATAAGTTATCAAAATAGTTTCCATTTGTATACCACATCTGATCATATCAGCATCTGATCATATCAGTAAACACATGATGACCTAGGGGTGTAAGAAGTGAAAGTTTACTTAATTTTACATTTTGCATAAGAAGTCTAAAGTTATTTGAATCAAAGACAGGATAATTATTTGCAAAATTAGAGTAAAAACTAAAAGCAAACACTTAAGGCAAAAGAGAAAATAAAACTATACTTAACCATATTAGTTTTTACTATGAAACAAGAATATTAATTATTCAGAATTAAAGAGTATGAACTCTTAATGAATTCTATTTTTAAAGAGATATATATATATTTAAGATTTATTTATTTATTTATACAAGCACTGGGTACAGTCAGAAGCGCGGGAGGTGAGAGAATTCACCAGAGCCAGAGCGAGAGTAGAGTAGGCAAAGTGATGAAATACACTGCTGAGGGGAGCAGCGGGCGGCAGGAGAGGTCTGTCACCATGTGGGACCCTCGCCCGGCGGCCGGGGATCAAACCGGCGAGGCAGAGGCTGCGGGCAGCTTCGCAGCCCAGTGCTCAACCGTTGAGCCACCAGGGAGGCCCAAGATATTTTAAAATAGATTAAAGAGTAAGAGCAACTGAAAAAGTAGCTAATGTAGAACAGAAATGCAGATAAACAAAATAGAGGGGGAGATTCAATACAAATGTCAGACAAAATAGAATTGAAGGTGAAAACCATAAAAGCAACAAAATGGTTGTTTTATATTTGATAAAAGATGCCATTCACTTTTAGGCAATCCTTATAATATTTAAGAATGTTTATTTAAAAAAAAGAATGTCAAGAAATTATATAAATTAAAAGCTACTAGAAATGGAAGGATAGAACATAAACATTAATAGCTATTACTTATCACTATCATTCTAGGACAAATCAAGTAACAAAAAACAACTGAGTGTGTCAGAGATATTAAGCTAATTACCAGCATACTGTTTACTCATATGCAAGGCAGATGAATCCATAAATTGATTTTATACAATAAAGAGGAAAACAAATGACACAAGAGAAAGGAGATGTAGAATAACCACCTATATTCAGTTTGGGAGGAGTTTTCTGTTTCTACATATTTGGAGTAACTGAAAGAGAATGTTTAAAAGGAAGTGAGTCTAGCCCACCTGTCTTTTCACAAACCAATTAAGCAATATCAAAGAAAATAACTTCAGTTGCTTACGAAATACTTAGGTATAGATCTAACAAAATAAGCACACATCTAAAGGAAACGACAAAATTCTTTTTTAATTTTTATTTTATATAATTCTTACATCATTTTTCATTTTTGCACAATGTATGCATTTTCATTTTGGTTGTATTCCCCATACAATTGTACCCGCTCCCCCTTATTTTGACCCTAGTCTTTCCTCTCTCCACCCCTCCCCGCCCCATATGTCTCTGGTTTATAATTGCTTGTTGATTTTGATTTTTACTTTGTATTAATTAGTCTTTTTCCTGGTCCCTTATTTAGGTTTTCTAAATTCCTGCTATGAGTGAGGCCATACGTTATTTTTCTTTTTCTTTCTGACTTATTTCGCTGAGATGATCCCGTCTAGCTCCATCCATGTTGCTGCAAACTGCATGTGTTTATCTTTTTTGATTGGTGAGTAATATTCCATTGTGTATATGTACCACATCTTCTTGATCCAGTCATCTATTTTTGGGCATTTGCATTGTTTCCATAGCTTAGCTATTGTAAATACTGCTATAAACATAGGGGTGCAGGTGCCCTTTGGAATTAATGAAACTACAAAATTCTTATGAACAAAATCAATGAATTATATAAATGAAGAAATTTTCTTTTTTCATAATATCAATATTGTCAAAATGTTAGTTCTTCCTTACTTGATATGTAGATTCAAGGCAATCTCAACCAAGATTCCAGAAAGTTATTTTGTGAATATTGAAAAATTGGTCCTAGAGTTATGTGGAGAGGCAAAGACCCAGAATAGCCAACATATTATTGAAGTGGGGTTTATTTCACTTAGCCTGATCCCCTCCAGTTTCATCCATGTTATCACAAATTATGCCTGACATGTCTGAAGGAAAGAAAGGGCAGGTTGGCTGGAGCAGGAGGAAGAATGGGGTAGAAGTAGAAAGAGGTGAGAGATGACTAGAACTTTTATTTTAAATGAGATTGGAAGACACTGCAGTATTTTTAGCAATGTTATGGCAAGATCTGAAGTGTTTTAAATGGATTACACTGCTGTTTTGCGAATGGAGAAGAATGTACAAGTGTGGAAGCATGGCAACCTGTTAAGAGGCTATTTAAATAATGCAGAGAATAATGAGGGTATCTTAGGCCAAAAATTAGTCTGGAGAGGACCAAAGTAAACAGTTGTGCAAGGTTCCATGCACAAAAATTACTTTTCATCATGGAAAGTAGAAAATTCCAATATGCAGCTAGGATTGCAAGATACAGTCTCCCTACCCTATATTATTAATTAGTGGCAGCTTACTATACCATTTGCTTGTTTTCTTCATTAGTAAACATATTTCACTTATCATTTAGGGATAGTAGATCTAAGTCTGGACAGTTATTAACAAACATAAAAGCTATCAATGATTGGGGTGAAAGCACACAATTGCTAATTGACAAAATCTGACATAGATAAAGAAAACATTCTTAAATTTTGTTACTTTTTTCAAAGAAACATGTGATTTTACCATACCAAAACTATTACATATAACTTATAACACAATAATTGAGATTTTATTTTATTTTATTTTTATTTTTTTTTAAGATTTATTTATTTATTTATACAAGCACTGGGTACAGTCAGAAGCGCGGGAGGGTGAGAGAATTCACCAGAGCCAGAGCAGGGAGCAGAACAGGCAGAAGGACCGAAGTACACTTCTGAGGGGAGCAGCGGGCAGCAGGAGGGGTCTGCGCGCCATGTGGGACCCTCCTCCGGTGGCCGGGGAGCAGCCGGGGATCGAACCGGCGCTGCAGAGGCTGCGGGCGGCCTCGCAACCCAGCGTTTAACCGCTGCGCCACCAGGGAGGCCCCAATAATTGAGATTTTAAAAAAATCTTATTTATCCCAAAGTAAAGTGGAACTGATTCTTCTGATAAGGCAAAAGTGAAGAGAAATATGTACATAGGCAATTTGAGAAAATACATCTTTATACTGTTCTCTTTGTATTTATAGACAAGTGGGGGAGGAAATGTTAAGTTACAGAAGACAGCTTATTATTTAGAAAAGTTTACTGCATCTACTTTGATTATTCAAAGAAAGGAAAGGAGCTATATTTATCAGGCATGACTAAGTTACTCTGCTTAAGAAAGTATGAAGAATATGTTTTGAAATTACTGGAGGTAAAGGAATAGAGAGGAGTTGGGAGAAGCTAGGAAGACTGAAGTAAATTGGAGAAAAGTGATTGCAATAATTTTTTTAAAGATATGATTGACTTTTAATTCCAAGTTGTTTTCCTTTTCCTGGCTAAGGTGGAATCTTCCTTCACCTTGCCTAATTTCTTGTGAAGTCCACACTACAAGTTCAATGCCTTCTCTAAATAGTGGTGGTGCTGATATGTGTAGATCAAACAAAAAGGCCTGGGATCTATCTAAGAAATAATGATTTCAGAGCTCAATAAAGGGAAATACAATGAATGAAACAGGAATTTGGAGTTGATGGTAACTAGGAAAACATTAGACATCTGGCCTCTGCTACTCACAAAGAGAAGTGAAGACACATGGAGCTCATCATACATGTACTGAATTTTTAATTAATCTGATTTGGATCTCAATTCACAAACATTTCAATTAATGCCTCAGATAGGAATTGATAACCTGAAAAGACTGTTTATTAAAGCTGGGACAATTAAGGAATAAGTGAATACCACTGGCAGTATTTGAACACATCAATGGTCAAACTCAGGTGCTCTTCACATGTGCTAATTCTGTGTTTCTCCAACTTGAACATTAAAATCACTTTGGTGATTTTGAAAACAATGCTGATACTTGACTGTCCAAAACCATTTGAATGATAATTTTATATGTGCCCATTTAAGAACCACAGTGAGTATCAAATAGCTGTAGGGCAATTCAACCTAAAACATTTGAGTATGTGATCCTAGTCTTTACCAACCACGCAGGCACTAATCATCAGGAAAAAACAAAAACAAAAACAAAATATGGATCCCAAATATGTATAACTTTTTAAAAAATAGTAGAAGGGGAAGATGGTGTATGATGATGACCTTTATCTTTAAAGACTGTATAATGAAATTGAAGGAACTAGGTTTATACATGTGTAAATAGCTATCACAATCGCTCTATAACTTCAAGTACTGAAATTGTAGTATGGGACAGGGTGATGAGCAATTGTTTTAAAGAGGCAAGTGTAGCTGGATTACTCAGTTAGTACCGTTACTTTCTTTAGGAAGACCCTAGGAGACAATTATTACAGACAGATAAGATCAAGACAAGTAATGTTTAAATACTCTAAAGATATTATTGTTATTACAACAATGCCTCAGATTTTAGAAATTGTGTTGTAAGCAGGTAGAAACATGATTTTTAAAAGTTGCAAACTGTAAAAACGATTTTCATGAATAAAGTTTGTGTTGTTAATCAGGTAAATCTTCATGTCAAAGTGAATCAAATAAAATATATAGCTGTCATTCTTTATAGTAATTAATGAGATATAATCAGTTCACATAAATTATAACAATTGCTATTGATTTCATGCAAATGAAAAATTGGCTTTTCTCCTCTTACTGTATTGCCCAGTTTGTATAATCCATAGTATAATGGTACAGAGCTGCAGCTTGAAAGCCGAAGCTCCTAGGTTTGGCTCCTCTGTCTTCTATGTGACCTTGAGCAAGGCCATTAATTGCCATCTCCTATTTCCTTGCATATAAAGACAGGAAACTCATTTTTATTTGTCTTTTAAAAATTGTCATGGGGTTTGAACTAGATAATGCACAAAAAGTTCTTAAAATAGCATCTGTTTTACAATGTGTCCTCAATAAGAGTTAGCTATTATTATCTATAATTTTCTTTGGAGTCATATAATAATTAGTGATCATCATTGCTACCCATAAATATAATGGAAACTGAAAAAAATAGACGGTTTCTTTATTTAAATTTAGTTAAATTTCCAATAACTGGAGTCTTTGGCCTCCACAGGCCTCCTCTGACATAGTTAGACAAGCTGTACCCTTCAGTGAGATATTAGCTCCCTCTGTGCCTCAGTTTCTCACCTGTACAATGGGGGTAATCAGACTTCATACCTCGAAGGATTGTTGTGAGGTTTAAATAATTTCTGCAAAACACTTGAAACAGTACCCAGCACAAATTTGCCACTGTGTTGGCTGTTATTCTTCTGATTACCATTATTTTTATAATTGTGCTCCATTCATGATCTTCTACTCTGCTATTCCCACAGTTCCTTAACCCCCTGAGGGGTCCTTTAGAGTATCCCCTCTACCCATGTTAATTTCCCTGGTTGCTTGTGAGCTTAAGGCAGCAGAAAATGACTACCAGCTTGTTAATAGCATTTGTACTGAAACTCATTTTTATAGAATGTCCTGGGAATTTACATTTTAAGCCTTTCATCACTAATATTCTCCAGTTGAAGGATATTCTCTAAGAGTAGGTAACAAAGAGCCAAATCTCATCCTTACAACCTTTGAGTGGTATGGGCATTGCCTGATATAGGAATAGAGTGGGGGTGGTGGGGGAGACTGTTTCCTTCAACTTGTCTCCATTCTATATCTAAGGTAAGTTCAAAGGAAATGTTTCTCTGTGATTGAGAAGAAGGGAAAATGACTTTTAGCTCTTTGACACTTAAAATCTGGAGTGAAAATAGCTGAAGATAATAAAAGTGAACTTGACTGACTCCACAATTTTTCCAGAGGTTGGCACTATTTATATTCTTCTTTCTTAGGCAAATAGGGGCTTGGTAGTTTATGTCTTGTGTGGCCATGTACTGAGGTACTTCAGGAAGGTTATGATGATGACCACAAATTTTAGAAAATATGCTATCAAGACAGGTTTTTCCAGCATTTGGAAAAAACAAATCAAAACTCATCTTCTTACCATTTTAGTACTAAGAATTTTCTGATAAAACTAAACAAGCAAATTGTAGCATTCCCTTCTCAAAATAATCAACTTAGGTAGCATTTCTGCAGTAAATTTAAATCTAATCTGCATTATTAAATAAAAAATGATAGTGCTCTATTTTGTTTTACCTGCATTTGAGAATAGGTTCCTTTTTATCTAATGGAAGAGAACAAAAAGAACAGACATAGTATTTTAAAAACAGCACCCTAAGGATTTTTAAAAACCAGAAAATTGAAATAACTTTGTAAAGATGGCATTATATCATTTTTAGAATTTTTAAAAAGCTTCTTTCATTAAAAATCACCCCCAAACTACATTCCTTATAAAAGAAATTACTCTACTTATTTTTATTAGTTTAGCTTTAATGTCAGTACTCAGGTTTATAAGTGCAGTATTAGAAAAACAATGGATTAATAATAGATGTCATATGATGCTTTTATATCTCATATTATGTTTGATTCCTCATTGCTTTTCTCTGTTGCTTTAATTTCTAATCACTCTCCTCCAAACAGAGTGCATCTGCCAATTTCATTATATGGGAATATAATAATACTTAATTAAAATACAAAGATCTAGTTGCTATCTACCATTTAATTGAATGTGATTTAAATAAAACAATAATGGAAAGTATCAGATAGTTCATATATATCTCTGTTTGAAAAAGGATAATTTCTTGACTGTTTCTTCAGAGTAACCATAAGTTTTGTAATTTTATCTAAATTATACAAAGAAACTTTGCAAAAGATTATTGTTTTTTTTCTCCTTTTAGCATTTAAAACTATCTTGCTGTAGACTTTTAAGTATTAACTTTTCTTTTGGACATTCAAAACATTAGCATTACATTTTTATGCATCTTAAAATATTTATTGTATATATGTTTTTAACAGTTTCAAAATATTCATCTACAATGCCTAATAAGATTAAACATGCTTTTACTAATTATCTTTTGCTTATAAATTTTTATGAAAAGCGTAACTGTATGACATTTGTTAAAAGAATATCTTTGGGTGGAAGTGATAATGATCAATTAGTTAAGAGTTACCCTACAAAAGTAAAGAGAGGTTAATTATAGTCATGAGAGTATAATTCAGAGAAACTGTTGATTTTTTCCTTTTTTCCTTCATATCCAATCAATTTTAATGAAACAAAGCAATAAGTATTTTAAAAAATCATGGAAGAAAAGGGTTGAAACAGACTCTGTATTTACAAATAAATATGTACATGATAAAAATGTTTGTAAGTAATTTTCAATACACACTCTTCAGTACACAGACTTTATCTGCTTCAATATAATGCATTCTAAACTCAGTTGAAGATTCTTTGGTTCCTTTCCCCTGTCTCGTTTTCTTCTGTCATTCTCCATTAGCATGAAGTTGCTATTTAACTTAATTATTTACAGTTTTGTACTTTTACAACATATTTATAAAACAAATATCTGCAAACAATTCATTTTGATATTTTGTAGTTGAGAAATGCGCATGCATATTCTAGTTCATTTTAAGTCTCATGTGATAGTCTATTGCATCGATGGTGAACCAAGGTGAGGGTGGAGGCAGAAGCAGATGGCTGGTAGATGCTGTGTGCAGGTAGGAAGTAGTATTTCATCATTGACATTGTTTATAATTGGCAGCTTTTTGTTTATTTTTTCATTGTTTTCCAATTCTTTATGGGCAATGCTTCACTGTATTGTTTGTGCTCAGGCAGCAGTCTCCCAGTCCACCCCCACCCACAACTTTCCCCATCTTAGTCTGCCACTGCAGAATATGAATATTCTATCATTAAAATTGCTTCTCTTTTTTGTTATCATGTGAGTGGTACTACTCAAAGTACATGGTCTGCAAAATGTTTATACTTAGGCTATGATGAGAGAAGGAGCTTACACCACAATGTATATTGATAGAATGTTTCTTCATCCACAATATCATCTCAAACAAAACAAAGCTTTATGTATAAAGCAGTTGGTTTAGCTGAACCAGAGTATGTGTAATGACTCACTTTCTATAACAAACCTCTTGCAGAAGAATGATTAACAATTTCACAGAGTAGTGTTAGACACTTTGGGTAGCACTGATTTGGAAAGGTTGCATTTTTTCTGTCATATTACTCATAATCAGAAGATAGTCATATCTGTTTCTTGGTGCATGAGTCCAAGAGTTTTTCAAAGCTTGTTCCTGGTTGAAGAATTGCTAGGAATTGGATTTATATAGTCAACCTTAGTAAGCTTATCAGTAAATTTGCTCTCCAAAGTAATTGTAGCACTTACAATCTGACAAGCATGCTGCAAGTTCAAATTTCCCACCAAACCTTGCCAGTAGTAATACATTTTAGGCTTTTCCAATCCAAAGTATATAGAATGGTTTCTCTTTGTTATTTTACCTTTCATTTTTGTGATTGCTAGAATAGTTGCTCATGCTTTTATGTTAGCCTTCTAACTGTATCCTCGAATTACTTTTTCTTGGAGGATTAATACTATATTTCAGATAGCATCTTCTGTTATGACTATAAATATCTTCTCCTATTCTCTTACTGTATCCATTCTGTTTATAATTGTTTTCTTTTTTATAATTGTTTTCTTTTGATCTTACAGAAGTTGTTTTACTTTGATGCAATCAAATTCATCAATTTAATTGTTTATGATTTAAAAACATTTTCTGTCTTTTTCAAGATACCTTTTTCTATTATAATCTATTAAATACATTCTACATGGTGTCACTATGTTTAGAAGTTTTAAACTTTGCATAAAATTTTTTTTTCTGTTTGGAGTGAGGTCAGGTCTAAGTGTATCTTTTAATGTGGATAGAAATAAGTGTTGTGATGCTATTTTAAAATTATTAATCATAAAAGTATATATTTTATAGTTTTATAAATTATATTTTTGATAAATTATGAAATTATTAAAAATTAATTTTGAACATAAAATACTGACTCTATATCATTTTCTAGTAAATATGAGTTATGTCCAGTCATCTTTACAGTAATTTGACTATTGTGAATTTGCTGATCTTGCACAAATATATGATATTTTATTTACCTTCTAACAGAACCCTACATCCTATGGGATTTCCTGTAAAATTATCTTATTGATTTTTGTATCTTTGCATTTTCATATGTGTTTTAGAATCAGCTTACATAAATAAAAAAATTGTTGGCATGTTTCTTGCACTTGGTTTGTAGATTAACTGGAATAAAGCTGACATCTTTGTAGGTTTTAGTCCTGCTATCTATATTATACTGCTCTCTGAAATCAAATACTATTTTGTACCCTAAATAACTTGGGTTATTTTGCATTTAGATATTGTGCGTATCTTTCATTGGAATTATTAATCAATATTTTCTGTTGCTATTGTGAAATTCTTATATCACTTCTACATTTTTAATTTGGATGTGCTTCTATGGAGGATTATTTTATGTTAATTTTATACCCAGTTAATCTTCTGAATTATCTTACTAGCTTTAAGATTAAAAAAATACATTCACTTGAATTATATAGAGGGATGACAATATGGCTGTAAATTCTAACTTTTTGTCTCTCATTTCCAGTTTTCCCCATCATACTTGCTATATTGCATTGGCTAGGGTTGTCAACATATTGCTTACTATCTTCTTAAAGGGAATGTTTCTGTTCTTTTTTTTCCCTCTGTCAAATACATTTCCAGCTGTGTGTTAGCAATCATCCTTTGTGGTAGCCATGGGAATGCACCTTACAGACTCCTCATAATAGAAATGGGGTATCATTAACCACGGCTCAAGTTTCTGTGTTTTGAAATACATTGCCTAGTTTGCTCTGAGGCCACACTTCCTGTGGACTGTTTCCAACCAGTGACTGAGCATGCAAGGATACTAGATTAGGAGCATTCCTAGGAAACTTAGGATTCCATTGACAAACTTTGGCTTATGAATTCCCTGACAATCTTGCTGAATCTTCCTTAAACTGCCCACCAATGTAGGACACTGCTCTACAGTCTTCCCTCCTCTGCTGTACTCAGACTTACATCATGATCTAACAGCACTTCAAGCCTCCTGCTCTGTTCCCATTTTCTCTTATACAAGCATCGAATACCCTCCTTGCACATTTAATTTTACCTAGGAGTTTGCTTCTTAGAAGACCCCAAGTAACATAACCTTTATCTAATGAAAAAGTTCCTTTCATCCCTACTGTTGTAGCAGTTTCTAGCTCTCATTTCCCTCTGGTAGGCAAATTCAGTGTTTTGGCGGCAAATTCAATATTTTGGCTAATGTCATAAGAACTTCTCTTTAGAGAACTGGAGTTTTTATTTGATTCTCACTATACTTCATTTGTCCTCTCCCAGGGACTACTTCCCTCCCCCCATTCATTTAATTACTTATTTAAAGTTTGAAAGACTAATTAGTGCTGATTTATTGTATATAGTTTTCTTTCCACCTCCTTTCCATCTAGGAAGAATGGTGAGAAGTAATAGTAATTCTCTTAGAGGAGGACAAACATACAAATTGCAAAACAATTAAACTTAACTACTGCCTCACATCATGCACAAAAACCAACTAAAAACTTCTGTTTATAGTCGGTTTCTATTTTTCCAATTTAATGGCAAGTGTTTTTTCCTGGACTTCCTAACCATGTCTCTCAATCAGATTTCCTCCATGATGTTTGTAAAGGTCTAATAAATGTTTTCAAGAGAGTGTTAACTCATGATCTTCAGACATACATTTTGGGGTGTAGGAGCAGCTCTTTGTAGATTCTTTATATCTTCTTACTCTGTCATTGGAGTGCCCATTTCACAATTTATGATAAGCACTTGTATCCTATCTTATTGTAAATAGCGCTGTAGGTTTTTTCACTTGTTTAGCTAAAATTTTGGTTACTCTTTTTAAATATAGAGTAGAAAAATTTTGTGATATTCTTTCTAAGGGTGCTGTTCTCTCCCGAAGTTATTTCAATACCATTCTAATATAAATAAAAATGAAAACTGAAACTGTATTAATTTCAAATGAAGACTCAACTTTAAAGTATTTAAAGGATTTTTTTCTGATTGGAAGTTTTAATTTCTTATAACATAATAACATCCAAGCCAACACAGTTACAAGATTTGCAAATGAGTCCACTCTCCTGCAGAGTAGGATTATCATATACCTTACTTGCCAATTGAAATATGCTTAGGACAGGATAGGGAGTACTCAAAATACCTTCATGCAAGTGTATACTTCAATGATCTCATACTATCAGTGAATCAAATTCAGGAGAGAGTGAATATTGGCATCAAGTGAACAGCTATGTATAGAATTATTAGGTTGGGCTGTCAAAGGCTGGCAGTTCTGATTCAGAATACCTGGCCTGGCTCTGGGCCTTGAGGTGAGCAGAAAGGGAAGGTAGATTCCTAGCCTAAGAGGAACACTGACCAGGAAAGAAAATAAAACTCTAGTTCCTTTAGTAAAGTGAACTGACATAATAAACTCCCCCCATACCAAATATAATGATAATAATAATAATATTAACTTAGCAAATCACAAAAGTAAAATATGAAAAAAGGAATTCTTAAATAAGAATAAATAAGAAAGCACTACCCATTCAAATTTATGAAGAGGATCTTAATTGAATAATCTATTAAAATAGTGGAACTAGATAAATGCCTGTTTCAGTACCTGTGGTGAGACAGCAATTTATGACACATTTCTCTTAAAATAACCCAATTCCCTATTTTATATAATTAAATATTTGGACCCCCTATTATTATATTAGGGCAGGATTTTATTAAACATAGAAAGTCTGGGAATGAAAAAAAATTAGTAGTGAAATTAAAAATTCCATAAGTGATTTATAAAAATAGAATAGCTTAATTGGAAGATAAGTTTGGTGTGCCAAGGAAATCAAACATATTGGTGAACAAAAGATAAAGAAATAGAAAAATAAATGTAAGTTAGAAAAAATTGGAGAATAAATGATGAGAAAGTCCAATACATGTTGAATAGGAGTTCCTGACAGAATGAACATAAATACTGGGAAAGAAACAATAACTGATGATCAAATAATAGCTGAGTGTTTCACAGAATTGGATAAAAGTGGTAATCATCTGTTAAAAAAGCAGTTTTTTCTATGACTGAGTTTACAGTAGGAAAACAAAAGTTGTATATAATTACATACCAAAGAAAATTGCATTTATTCATAAATAGGTAAACATTTTCAAGTGTCATTAGGCTCTTATGATACCAAAAAATAACAACAACCCCCCCAACAGGATCACAGGCAATAGAAGAGAAGTAATAGTAATTCTCTTACAGGAGGACAAACATACATGCAAAACAACTAAGCTTAACTACTGCCTCACATCATGCACAAAAACCAACTAAAAATGGATTAAAGAACTAAACATAAGACCTGAAACCATAAAATATATAGAAGGAAATACAGGCGAAACACTACATGATATACACCTCAGTAACATCTTTAAAGACACATCACCCAAAGCAGTGATAATGAAGGCAGAGATATAAGACAGCTGGGACTACATCAAATTAAAGAGCTTCTGTACAGCAAAAGAGACAGTAACCAAAACAAAGAGACATGCCACCAATTGGGAGAAAATTTTTGCACACAGCACTAATGATGAAGGACTGATCACAAAAATCTATAAAGCTGACAAGACTTAACAAAAACAAAGTAAATAACCTAGTGAAATAATAGGCAGACAAGCTAAAAAGAAACTTCTCCAAAGATGAAATGCAGGGCCTCCCCGGTGGCGCAGCGGTTGAGCGCTGGGTTGCAAAGCTGCACGCAGCCTCTGCGGTGCCGGTTCAATCCCCAGCTGCTCCCCAGCTGCTCCCCGGCCACCGGAGGAGGGTCCCACATGGCACGCAGACCTCTCCTGCCGCCCGCTGCTCCCCTCAGCAGTGTACTTCGGTCCTTCTGCCTGCTCTGCTCCCCGCTCTGGCTTTGGTGAATTCTCTCATCCTCCCGCACTTCTGACTGTACCCAGTGCATGTATAAACAAAAAACAAACAAACAAACAAATAAATAAAACATGCCTCTATTAAAAAAAAAATTAAAAATAAGATGAAATGCAAATGGCCAACAGGCATATGAAAAAATATTCAACATCACTTGTAATCAGGGAAATGCAAATCAAAACTACAATGAGATACCATCTTATACCAGTGAGAATGGCACATATTAAAAAAACTAGCAACAACAAATGTTGGCGAGGATGTAGAGAAAAAGGAAGTCTCCTGCACTGCTGGTGGGAGTGAAAATGGGTCAAACCACTATGGAAAGCTATGTGGAGTTTCCTCAACCTGCTAAAGATGGAGCTTCCATATGAGCCAGCAATTCCACTCCTAGGTATTTACCCAAAGGACACGGAAACATTAATTCAAAAGGGCACCTGTACCCCTATGTTTTTGAAGCACTATTTATAATAGCTAAGCTATGGAAACAACCCAGATGCCCCAAAATAGATGACTGGATCAAGAAGATGTGGTACATATACACAATGGAATATTACTCAGCAATCAAAAAGATAAACTCATGCAAAAGACTAATTATAATAAAGTAAAAATCAAAATCAACAAGCAACTATAAACCAGAGACACACACTATGGGGCAGCATTGTGGGGGAGGCAGTAGGATAAAAACAAGGGAGGTGAGAAGTGTATGGGGACTATAATCAAGATGAAAATGCATATATTGTGCAAAAAATGATGTAAAAATATATAAAATAAAATTAAAAAACCTACAAAGATAAAAGTATTATAAGAGTAGGTAAAGAATACTATGACTACAGGGCTAGACAGGTATGTGAGGACACTTTTCTACATTAAAAAGTCAGAAAGTCCTTAGAATTAGATAGCGCTTGAGCTCTGTTTTTCAAAAACACAAATAAAGGTATAACATGTTTATAACAGGTATTAGCAAAATGAAGGAACTAATTCTAGGCAATAATTATACTTATGTGTAGCAGGGCTCACATCAAGTTCTGGGACTTGCAGACAGTCTGTTAGAGCAGAGGAGAATAAGAAGAGTCGCACTCAGGCCCTGTGTTGTGATGGAATCTCAGGCAAAGCCAATCTCAGAAACACAGTGAGTTTCCATTGAAAAGATGTAGTGCTTTGTGTGAGAGAACAGTCCCTCTCAAAATGTGGTCCGAGAATTGAAGCCAATCTGTAAACTTTCTTAGGTTCTCAGTGAGTTCGGTAGAAAACCATGCCAAGTATAATTTTTTCTTTAATTAAAATGTTTTCAGCTGTGTAATAGTGAAATTTGGCATGAATAGTAATATCAAGTGCCTGGCTTCATACTTCACAAAAGTGTCTCTGAGAGATATTGAAAATTAATAACAAACAAAAAATGACAATGTTAAAAAGTGGTCCTCCCTATAGATAGGAGGGCTTCTTATTCAGAGCTGGGGAGGAAGTAAGTATTATACATAAAGTACAGTTCTCTTTGAGAATGTCAAGCCTTATGATTTAAGTCATCCAACATTTTAATAGGAAATTTTTAAAAGTAAATGTGTTCTTGATAAAGGCAAGTATATTGAGCACACTCCATATAAAAATCCATACAAATGAGAGAAAATTCATATTTCTAAAATCTATAATCACTTTTGGAAAACACGAAAGAGACGCATGGGGAATCTTGAAAAGTTAAAAGCAAGTGATAGCTAATTAAAGATGACCAACACTTGGGAAGACGGATACTATAGCAAAAGTGAGCATGTTGCTTGCCCAGAAATGATGGAAACCTAAAGAATGAGGAGGAAAGGTACACAGGTATTAGTTGAGCTGTCATAGGTTGGGATGTCCAGGCATCCAGTGAAAGTGGGACCTTGCATCAAATAAGAAGCTCAATTTGCCTATCTCACTTAGACATATTTTTAAAGCATTATTATTAATGGAAACCTTGTGATGATGAACCCTAAGCGTGAGAAAATGTACTTTCACTAGATCTTTTCAATTATCACTTATATGTGTTCCAGAGAAGAAAAAAATACGGTGCCCTCTTCCTCTCATTTAAAAAAAAATGTATTTTTATTCTTGATGGTCAAATTTTAGTGTTTATTTTTCCTTCCTTCTATGAGTAAGAGTATTTATGTAATTTGTCCTAGATTTTTTTTTTTGATTTTTTTTTTTTTTTGTATAATGAGTAGGTAACTGTCTTTACTGCTAATAAACATGCCAGGTATAATTTTTATTTAATTAAAATGTTTTCAACTGTGTAATAGTGAAATATATTTTAGCTAATCTCTTCTTTTCGAAATCAAACCACATTTCTGGGAGGGAAAAAGAAAAACCATGTTACACTCAGAATTCATACACGATAAGAAATTCATTCCACAAGTGGAGTAAGACCTTTAAAAGACCTTTATCTACCTCACAGAATAAATTTGATATGCCTTACAGACCATTATGCGAACTCTCCCTCACTGTGCATGCAGATAGAACCATCTCTTGAAAGCACTAACACTATAATTTCCATTCAGATGATGAAATTGTAATGAAAACAGTTTATTATGCTACATTTGTATATGATTACATATTAGATTGTAGAAAGTTAATATTTATTTTTCTTCTAATAATCATTTTTTAAGATCTAATAAATCAAAGAAGATTAAAAACATGTTTAAACTAAAAGATCCATTCCACAGGGCAGGATGCCCTACTGATGGTGCTGCTGAAACTGTTTAGGAGCTAAGCTAAATACTTATGTGTCCCTATGCCACTACCAGGTTTCCTATATATCTTCCATAATATAAGACATATTTATACTAAATATTTGGATAGATATTATTCATTTAAAATGCTCTCTGGTTTCTGTTGATTCATATTATATTTATAACATTTCAAGACTTTAATAAATAAGAATGAAATTATTAAATGATTAACCCAAGTAGAATTCATATCTCCTACCTATTAGGAGTGATTTGGCAAGAGTTATACAGTACTTGAATTTGGTGAAACCAGATCTCTGGTTAGTACTACTCTTTGAATGCTGAAATCTATTAAAACAGTGTGTTAAACCATCATATTTTAGGGCCTCCCCAGTGGTGCAGCGGTTGAGCCTGTAGCCTCTGCAGCGCCACCCAGTTCGATCCCTGGCCACCGGCGAGGGTCCCACATGGCACGCAGACCTCTCCTGCCGCGCCGGCTGCTCCCCTCAGTAGTGTATTTCTTCAGTCTGCCTGTTCTGTTCCCCGCTCTGGCTCTGGTGAATTCTCTCACCTTCCCGCACTTCCAACTGTACCCAGTGCTTGTATAAATAAATAAATAAATCTTAAAAAAAAATCATATTTTAGAGCTAAAAAGGATAGATATCATCTACATTAACACATTGATTTTCAGAGATGAGGATACAACTAAGTAGCACCCCTAAATATTTCATGTAGTTCAGGCCACAGTTGAAATTTAGAATCTAGATGATTTTACCTAATTGGAATGGTCTTTACGTTGCTCTTCACCTGATCAAATTATCTTATCTTTAATGAAGAGTAACATATAACTTGTTAGAAAACATTTATGTGCCAAACATCTGAAAGAGTAGGGCATCCAAAAAGCTGTTAAATTGAGAAAAACTTCATAAGCTCACAGTCAGAGGAACATGTTATATTACATTGTGTGTGCATTAATATCAATGAGAATTCAATACTAAGATCAAATGTACAATATGCTGTCAAATGTTTAATAATTCTTCAGTGTCTAATTAAGTCTAAGAAAGCTGCACTTATGAGGGAGTCATTGTAATTTCATATTAAGTACAATATAATGAACTGGTATAAATAGGATAACACTGAAGAGCCAATGACTTAAGCTGATTGTCTGAAAGCAGGTTTCATGCTACCCCAACCTTTTAATATCAACTTAGGCTTCCATATAAGGCAGAAAGAAAAAAAGAAATACTACACTTGGTGCCACGTGAAGTGGAGCTAGATATTCATGGGCCTTAAGTGATCAATATCTTTATCACATCTGTGTAAATGTTGTGGGCGAGTACAATTAGAGAGCAAATCCCTGGATCAGCTGGCTAAGCTAAATTTCAGCTCCAGAAGCAGATGATTTCGCTGGAGGGCACTTGTTAGGGAATATAGGAAACAACTATAAAAGACATGTTTTAGAGACAACATGTAGGTTAATAATGAGGATTCTGGAGTTAGAACACCCGGGTTCAAAATTCTATCCTTACATTGTGTAGTTGTATGACCTTGCACAAGTCATTCAGCCTCTCTGGGCACCTGTTTTCTCACTTAGGAAAGAGAATATTTTCTTGATAGATTTCTTATGAGTATTAAAGTATACATTCAAAACCTCTAGAAAAATATCTAGTTTGAGATAAGTATTCAATAAGTATCGGAAATTCTTTTTCATAGAAGCACATTTTCCAAGTAGCCTTTAGGCAAGGATATCCTTTTTTATTCCCCAGAGAACATGTCCATAACCTGAAAAGGGAAGTTTATTATTTCCTCCTAAGTAATGCATCTACTCTCTGTTGGTATCCCAGTTGTGTAGGTTCTTAGAATCATGGTTGCAGGATACTTCCTGGAGAAAGATAGCCCTGAATGTGTTAACCAGCCCTTACAGTTATCTTCTGAATAGCTCCTCTAAGAATTTGTTGTCTAAAATAGTCCCCGGACTCAGAATACCACAAGTACCCAAACTACAAAAGCAATTACTAAAAAAAACTCTAGATGATAGGGCAAGTCCTACATGTCTCCGGTGCTTTAAAATGTAATTAGACTCATAGTTCCCAAGTGTAAATACATCTTTCAGATGAACCCAGATTAGATAAAACCAGATTAGATGGAACCAGAAAGAAATAGCTCATAGGAGATCAGAATGTTTTTTATAAATATTCTGAGTTACTATGCATTTCTTTGACAGTACATCTTTTCAGTATGCAAGAATTCTCAGTTAAAAGCAGAGCACATCAGAAAGTTTCTGTGTTTTGGTTTATTTTTCATCAGATTAAAGAACCTCATGGACCCTCTCTATGCAAAGGTCCTGGTCTCAATGATGGCAGGAAGTCTTTCCTCACCTGTAATAGAGTAATGGTGACAACGGAGATACTGGTAAATAATGAAAAGTCTAAGGTTTACATTATGTTCCAATTATCATCTCTTATAATTACAAAACATTTTATATTTTCTAAAGTTAAGTATAAGCAATTATTACTATACCATCAATTTTACTGATTGTTCAATCCATGGCTTTGAGCTGTCTGACCTAGATTGGAGAATTGATGCAATGATTTCTCTTTCTTGGCCATCACTTTCAGGGATATTGTTCAAAGAAGGAACGACATAGTGGGTAAGATTGACTAGACCATGGAATAAAATCTATGAACTTTTTACCATAAAGCACATGTATTACATATATTGTGTACACATGTGTGTATACACTTACAAATGTATATGCATACATATTGCATATATACGCATATATAAGATACATAAAGACTAAGGAAACATTTCTGATATGATGTGCATTCCTTATTTTTCAAATTCACTTGATTCTTACTGTCACAATCATGTTTTTGTTCCCTGTGAATGAAGGATTATTTTCTTTATTAACAGATCTTAGCATTTTGTAATTTATCTTAGTTCTTTTTGTTGTCATTGTCCACAGTTTACTTTTAACACTGATTCTTTAATGAACTGATTTCTATGGTAGATTCCCATCTATGCTGGATTATGTCAACTGTATTAATCTCAGGAGTGGTGTTTTGTTCCTCCAGTCAGGGACAAGGTGCTCTGTTGTATGTCTGTATTCCATCTCTTATCCATACACTGTGGCGTGGGGAGGATTATTTTGTACTCTCTTGGGCTAAAAAGTAACTTTTTGAGGATGAAGTTGAAAACTGATTCCTCCTTTATGTGTCACTGTGCCACTCCTGTGTGATGCTGTTAAACCCTCTCCCTGGTTGCAGTAACACAGAGGACAGCCTTTTGACCAGTCTGTGCCCACTATTGGGTGAAATAGACATTCACAGACATTACTCCATTTTATCCCCACAAGAGGTATGCACAGCAAGAAACACAGTCAGCTAGATTGAATCAATTGCCTGAGGTCACTTATCTAGTAAATTGAAGAGTCAGGACTCAAACAAAGATCTTTTGACTTTAAAGCCCTCAGTCTCACCGTTACACCATATTGCTGACTACTGAGTTAGTAATTTGTCATCACACACGCCTTGTCATAGAAATAAAATGGAGCAGAATAATAGTTTACATGTTTTGTTTTTGAAAGACAAGAAGGCCTCCTTTGATGCTCATTAAAAACCAACAAAATTTTACAAATTATAGATACTCAGCTGCCTAGTTCCTTCTGATTAATTCTGCAATATAGCAGAGTGAGATAATTTGCATAATAAATGTTTGTATCCAATAGAATTATTTGGGCTATATGGCAAGGTAATAGTATGGGATGCACAGTGGGATTGAAAGTGCTAATGTTTTAAACCTCCTTTAACTGTAGGTTTAAAAAATTACTTTCAAAATAAGAATAACATGACAAATTCCTAATTTATAATTCAGTAAACTTTTAGAATTTCTTTTACTGCGAAATACTCTCTCCTTGTAAATAAAGTTTATAATGAAGTCCTTTGAATAATATGTTACACGTGGGGAGAATCAGCTATTCTTTAACTCAATCTTAGTTTTTCTGCATAATAGTAAGCACCATTGTTGCTGACCCCAACTTTTACATAAAATTATTTTTTTGTTCCATTACACATTTGTCTCGAAACAATGTGTATAATCAAGTAGGAAATGGCTCGCTCAGCAGTAGATTGAGTTATTTTAATAGACTTAGCCTTTAAAATGCAGAATCTGTATTTCTTCCTCTATAAAATTAGTTTTTTCTTCTCTCCCCTTGTGTCCCTTTCCTTTTGTCTCCCATTATCTCATTCCTCTTTTCCTCCTTTCTCTGCTCTTCCCTTTATCTCATTTTTCTTCTTCTTCCTTCCCCAATTCCTTCCTTCCTTTCTCCTCACTCTTTCCCTCTCTTCTTTTCTTCTTCCCTTCTTTTCATCATCTTTCCTTCCTTACTTTTTTACCAAAAAATTCATAGTCACTAGGATTTATCAGCAACAAAACCATCTTACTTTATGTACTCCCTGCCATTCACCACACATAGGTGAGGACCTGTATTTCTAGAAGGCAGGAATAATACGTTACGTAAGTACTTTATAATTCTAGCACTCTGGTTAGAAAATATTTAATACTTGAGCTGTGACTGAGGTCACTAAGCTAGTTGTCAGTGCTGCTCTTCATTATACAATATATAGCCAAAGGCTCCTTACTAAGAACTCATCCACAAAGCCAGTAGGATATATTATGGGAAATATGCTTTCAGAGAGGACTCAGAGAGTCACATTTTTTGGGAAAATTGTGACTAAGCCTCTTTTTCCCCTTGTATTATTTCCAGTTGGAAGCACCATGAGAAAATATGTTTCTTCGTTTGTTTTCTGTCTGTTCAACTGCATGTACAGGCTAGGAGAGCAGGCGAATGTAAAGGAAAGACTCAACGTGAAGAGTCACCATCAAAGCAGGTAAGAGAAAATTCCCCCATTATTCCAGATTGATTAAATCTTTCAAAATATTTGGAGTCACTTTCAAATAAAGACAAATGCTGCATCTTAGAAATACCATGTTGGCATCCTTGATAAGGCCATTTCAAGTCATAAGGAAATACTCATATTATGTCCAGAATTTCAAGTTGAAATGAGGATTAGAACTATGGTATCTTTTCCCCTTTTTGCTAGGTGCACTTTCTGTTTTGGCATAATTTATATTTCCATTTTATGAAGAAAGACAATCCTTTTCAAATCCCAGTGGTAATATTCTTTCAGCAGCTTGTTAATATAGAAGACTTAAAAAAGTCTTCTATTTAAAAGCTCAATTGATAGTCTAAATTTTACTTTTTTATGGTAATTTTTTTCCTGTGTCCATTTTCTCTCTGTGCTATCTTAACAAGCAAACTCTGAATTATCCCTTCCTTCTTCACACCCTGACTATATCAGACTGGGCAGCCTTTGCCTCTATGTTCAAGTGTTTTATGCTAATAGCAATCATAAAGCATGACGAACTGCAGAGAGCTCTATGATTCCTCAGGGCCCTCCCAAATATGGAACATTCTGCCAATGAGACAGCACTTACAGCCTCTTGCTGACTGACAGTTATGTGTGATTTTATTGCAATTTACTGTCAAGAAATTGTACATTGGGCCTCCCCAGTGGCATGGCCTATGAAGCTATCCATAGCCACTGTAGCACTAGTTCAATCTCCAGCCAGGGAGCTGCCCACATGGCGCAGCAGACCTCTCCTGACTCACAGGCTGCTCCCCTCAGCAGTGTATTTCAGTTGCTCTGCCTGTTTTGTTCCCCACTCTGTCTTTGGTGAATCTTCTCACCCCCCCATGCCTCTGGCCTGTACCCCAGTTCTTGTATGCATAAATATATAAATCTTTAAAAAAAGAAATTGTACATTGGATACAACTTGGATAAGAAGATATATTGATAGGCGGTAGGCTAAATGGCCTCACTGAGCTTTGGGAAAGATCTATATATTAGTCACTGTAATTATCACAAGTTTAGATAAAAAAGACAAATTCTTGTTGTTTTTTGTTTGTTTGTTTGTTTTTAAACTGCAGTGGCATGATCCCTTTAACCAGATTCCAGATTCAAATACTTAGATTTATTCTTGCAATGTTCTCTCAAGGTGAAAGACAAACGTTGCCAATTTTGTTTTCTCTGTGATGAGTCCTTGGCAAGAAAGAGGTTTGGCAAATGTAGAGAAGATTATGGCAGGTACTTTTAGAAACATAACTGAGAATGTCTAAACAGTTTAATAGACTTACTTGGATTTCTCCAATTTTTTCTTATTCCATGATCAAATCCAAAATATAGCATTGCATTTGCCATGTCAATCTTTGAAACATTCCCATTCTTTCCTTGTTTTCTGTGACTGATAGTTTTGAAACATATACAATCTTCCTGAATCTACAAAATAGCACAGTTGGTATCTATGGACTGAATGATAAAATGTAGTTATTTACATATACAAAATGCCCTTTTAATTCTTTTTTAAAGAAAGTTTTATTGATTGATTGATTGATTTTTAAGATTTATTTATTTATTTATACAAGCACTGGGTACAGTCAGAAGCACGGGAGGGTGAGAGAATTCACCAGAGCCAAAGGGGAGAGCAAAGCAGGCAGACTGAGGAAGTACACTGCTGAGGGGAGCAGCGGGTGGCAGGAGAGGTCTGCGCGCCATGTGGGACCCTCGCCTGGCGGCCGGGGATCGAACTGGCACAGCAGAGGCTGTGGGCAGCTTCGCAACCCAGCGCTCAACCACTGTGCCACTGGGGAGGCCCTCCAAAATACCCCTTTAATAAAGGAATCAGAAATAGTGGAAAGTTATTTGCCCAAGTTGCCTGACAAATTTTGTGACAAAGTAAAATTAATTCTGAATATTAATAATAAGGTAGATGTCTGTTTATCTCTGTTGAGAAAGACATATCTATATCTGTACATATATATAGATATCTTCAAACCTGATAAGTTGTCCAAATAGACAAAATCTCTAGTTCTTGTACTGAAATACCTTCATTTGCATAAGTGGAAGTCACAACCCATTTCTTGAAACTAACAGCACCTGCTGTAGCCTGGTTTGCATGTGACAGGCAGTGAAGAGAGTCAGATTTATGTTGAGCCAATATGGATGTGAAGTCTGTCTTTGCCATCTAGTGCCACATGCGCTAGGAATATTATTGTAAATCAGAGAAAGTCCTTACATGTGGGATTTTATTTTCCAGAAATGGGGCAATGGAAAATGTGTCAACAGCAATAATTGTTATTCTGCTAATGTTACCATAAATTTGGTGACCTAAACTACACACCTAGGTCCTCACACTTTTGGAAACTAGAAGTCCAAGATTAAGATGTTAACAGGTTTGGTTTCTTCTGAAGACCTCTCTCCTTGACCATTTTCTTCCTTTGTCTTCTCATGGTCTCACTTTGTATATATCTGCTATTATATGGACCCCAGTCATATTGGATTAGTATTTTAGGGGTCCCCCCGGTGGCGCAGCGGTTGAGCACTGGGCTGCGAAGCTGCCCACAGCCTCTGCAGCACCGGTTCGATCCCCGGCCACCGGTGAGGGTCCCACATGGCGACAGACCTCTCCTGCCACACCTGCTGCTTTCCTCAGCAGTGTATTTCGTCAGTCTGCCTGCTCTGCTTCCTGCTCTGGCTCTGGTGAATTCTCTCACCCTCCCATGCTTCTGACTGTACCCAGTGCTTGTATAAATAAATCTTTAAAAAAAATTTAAAAAGTATATGGTTGCATTTTACCTTAATCATTTCTTTAAATTATTCAAATCAAATATATATTCTGAGGTACTGGGGTGTTAACACTTCAAAATATAAATCTGGGGGGATGGGGAGGTGGCAGTCACAATTTAGCATATGACAGAGAAAGAGATGGCTCTGATGGAAGTATTCAGAATGATATTTTGAGGAAGTAGAGTGGGCTGGCGGGCTACTTTAAATAATATTGAAGTCTTTCTGAGGAGAAGGGGGTTAAGACTTTAATGCTAGAAATGAGTATACCTTACTGTTATCCAAAAGAGTAGTACGTGAGGCATAGGACTATGAAGACCATGAAAGGCACTTAAAGTATTTGGGGAACTAAAAGTGGTAGTCTGGATGATAGGGTTGTGGTAAGACAGAAAAAGAATCCTGTGAAACAGAGTTTATAAGTTGGTTTCTAAATTTTTTAATTCTAAGTTTTAAAATTTTCTGTTTGTGTTTTCATAGCTGTAAAATACTTCCAGAAGAACTGATTACAGAAAATTATTGAAAGAGTTAAACTATGCGATAATGAGCAGTTCTAGTATCTAATTGATGATCCATTTAAACAAAACAAAACAAAAAGCTTTAAAAAGAAGCATTTCCTTTTTTCACACATCATTCATTATACTTGAAATTACACTCCGGGACATTCATTACTATAACTAATTCTGACCTAACTCTAGCAAAATGGAGGTGGTGCATTCACACGTTTCCTGTCACCTGACCAGCCTCAGTCACTTTACAACTGCCATCAAAATCTGACAAGCTCATGATCACTCTTCTAAAATACCTTCATTAAAAATATCCTTATCAAATATACTGTCAAAAAATCAGGATTTGATTTGCTGTGTAGTTAACCTCCAATTAGTTTTGGGAAAGAAAGTACATTATAATCACTCTTCAACTATTAAAACAATTTCAAATTTGGTAAATTTCTACTTGTAATTATATAAAACAATGGCAAGTGTCTTTTTAGATAATTATATCTAATCAATTATAATATAATCTATTTTAAATCCACTAAGAGATATTTCAAAATACCAAGTATGCATTCACTTATAGTACTGTATTAGGAAGTAAAATACAAAGTGTAACATTCTCTGCAAATTGAAACTTTATTAATAAGGGTGATAAATTAATGATGTTTTAGAAGATGTAATTTTTGTTTCAAAAGAGAGGGTAGACAGGTTCAACTGGATTCAGGTATTTTTTTTTCTTACAAATTATGATACCTCAAATTACCCTTCATTTCATTCAATTATGATGCTTTTTTTATTCTAGTAGTGCTTTACCTTTCTGAATCAGCCTTCAGCAGAACATTCTCCACCATATTCAGTTGTCAGCATTGCTCCCAGGTTGTTCAAATGAGTGAGATGCTAAAACATGTTTGGACTTGACATACAAGCATTAAATACCTAGTGTTGATTGCATTGATTTTATGGTTCTCTTGAAATACCTCTGCATACAGAATCAGCATTTCTGGAGGCACAGCTCTCTTTCCTACAAAGTGATATCCAGGATTCAGAAAAGTTCCTTTTAAGAAGTGTGTTGAGGGGCCTCCCTGGTGGCGCAGCGGTTGAGCGCTGGGCTGCGAAGCTGCCCTCAGCCTCTGCAGCGCCAATTCAATCCCCGCCACCGGGCTAGGGTCCTACATGGCGGGCAGACCTCTCCTGCCACCTACTGCTCCTCTTGTAACAGGGTGGTCCCCAGGAAAGGGGGAGGTTCCCTACCCCACTCAAGGGAGGGTGGAGCTGAGCAGGGAGAGGAGAAGCTGCAGAAGAGACTGAGGAAGAAAGCAGGATGGAGCCAGGAGACCTGGAGGAGGCGCATGGAGCCTAGAGACACGTGAAGAAACTCCGCTTGTCTTTTGGTCGTGGACGGGGTGACACAGATGTGGGTGAGACCCATGGGGAGGTGACAATGGCAGCTTTTATCTTGATGTTGATTTTGCTCTTTTCCTTCTGGGCTTGTCTGGTTGTTTCTGACCCTTTTCTGTGGGTCCCCACTGGAAGAGGCTTTAGACTTGTGGCAGGCTTTGGGGCCTTGCTCTGGGCCATTCCCATATGGATGGACTTTTACCCACGAGGGGACAGGTAACTTTGGGTGCTTCATTTAGAAACTAGACTCTTTGCCTTTCCTCTATTGTTTCCTAGTTTTATTAAAGTTCCTTCCCATTAAAGTCTCCTATGTTTTGTGTTGATGCGGCGGATGGCAGAACCCATTCAGAATAGGCAGGTTTGCGGGGTTTGGGCTGCCCGTCTCCCTGCCCTGTAACACCCTCAGCAGTGTACTTCATCAAGTTTGCCTGTTCTGTTCCCCGCTCTGGCTCTGGTGAATTCTCTCACCCTCCCGCACTTCTGACTGTACCCAGTGCTTGTATAAATAAATAAATCTTTAAAAACAAAAAAGAAGTGTGTTGAAGTTTTTTTGCTATGTTTTTTAAATCCTTAGGTATTTTCAAAATAGATATTTGATAATTTTTTATTGGATTAATGAATGTACCCTAGAACATCACAAAAAGTGATTTGTGGTGTTATTGTGAGCTTGATATTGCAACTAATTATTAGTTACTTGCTAATGAAAGAATTCTGGAGATTCAGTGATAGAACAGGCAATTAGTGTAACTGTGACAAATTTAACTTTTAGATTTATTTTGTGAATTTTTATCCCCACTAGATGCACATTCTTTATCCAAATTTTTTAAGTCTCTAGACTAAACATATATGGGTCAGAAGTGGCAAAGTAGATTTTGTTGTGAGTACCATATCAATTATGCCCTATCAGAAGTATAATTAAGATCAGGAGGATTCTGAGATCATTAGGGCTTTGGTATTAACTATATCTACCATGAGGACTGGAAGGAAATGTTAACATGGCATTTTCTATACCCAGATTAAGGCGTATTTGGTAGTGGATTTTTTTTTTTTTTTATATTCTACAATTATTTTCTCCTTTGATGACACCATTTTTCTGTCACCCAACATTCAAAATAAACACTATTTTCTTTTCAAATTTTGCTCACAGGAAGAAATAAAAACTTCATTATTTATAACCCAAAATCCATAATAATTCTAATTTTGAATCTACTTTTCATGCCAGGCACTGTGTTAGATGCTTTACATATATTTATGTAATACATAATATAGTAACTGTGGAGTAGCACTTATTCCTAATATACAGGGAAAAAAGGAAACTTGGGTAGTTGCATAATCTCAACTATTTGAGTTAGTAAGTGCCTAGTTCAAAATTCAAGCTTATGTTTTCCTGACTCCATAGCCTGAGATCATAACTATTGCACTTATCAAGCAAATTTAAATGACATTGAGCCTCAGAACACATGAATATCAGTACAGTTCCATATAATGTAATCAGTGTTAATGATGAAATCTTACTTATTTCCAGTAAGTGATTCAGTTGTGTTTTACAGAGTGTTTGACATTCTACAAAGGAAATAGATGGAAGTCACACCACATAGAGCAGTAGTATTTGGGTTAACAGACTCCATGTGTTTTAAGCAAGGAAAGATCTTAGGAATCATCTTTTTCAACAACCTCATTTTTTGGATGCAGCAATAAGGCTTGGAAAGATACATAATGACTTTCTCTGGTTCATGAAGACATTTAATGAAAGAAAGACTAGTAGAAGTAGCCAGGGAATTTGACTCTAGATCTTGGATTCTTTCTATCATTTGTCTACTTTTCTTGAGTACATCAATAATGTGCCACCAAGGACTCCTATGATCATGACGAAACAATGAATCTAGTATTAAAATTATATCATAAGTTAAGTAAATAAAAAGAGAGGAAAATTAAAGAAAGTTACAAACAAAACAAGACTAAATAGCTTAAAAAGAAAAAAAAAGACGACTAGAATATAGCAAATAGAAAAAGTCTTATTGCACCCACCATCTAAAATTACAGTTGCCTTTGTTCTATAGGGTTTTATTACTTACACATTGACCTACAGATACTATTTTTTTAAAGAAGAAACAATATAAATTATAATCTTTCTCCCTGAGGAATAGACCTGCTCTATCTTGTTTCAGGTGTTTCTTCACTCTAATTTGCAGATATCCAAAAAGTTGATTGAAAACCATTTTGAGATCACTAAAGGTAGTGTGCAAAATACCCTCAAAAAAAGCCAAAAAGGAATCACCTTGACCACTATAAATCCTGGAAGTGTGAGAGTACTATACTGTTGTGCTATTGGAGAGAGCCTCCTAAAGTCTCGAGATGTTATAGTAATTACTGAGTTATGAATTGAGTACCTGTGTTTCAGGTGCTATAATAACACTCAAGGCTCCAGGATGCTTGGTGACATTTGAGGGAATTCTGATTCAAAAATAATGGCCAAATGTACTTCACATTTTTATGCTTTCAGTGGCCTTATAACCTACAAAGATATCGGCTGTGCCTATATCCATATCAATTTCACATTCTCCTGGACATTTATTGAGCACATACTATACTGCGATAAATGCTAGAGAAACAAAGATACATAAGACTGTGCCAATCTGGAGAAAAGAGTGCCACAACATATGTAACAACATCAAAATGAAGTAAAGTGAATGTGAACAATGGGTTAGAAAGATTTGTGAATAGCCTATTTTAATGTCAGGCTTACTTCTGAATTTAAAAATATGGAAATATAACTATTTAATTTGTCATCTTCTCTATTTTAAACCTATTATTCATAGGTGCATAACTTAGTCCTTGGAAATAAGTTATCACAAGACTTGGTTTTCATTTAAAATATTGTGTGTGTGTGTGTGTGTATGTGTATGTAAGGGTTTTATGCTTTGAAGTAATGAAGGTTACAGACACTCAGGCAACTCAATTGTCATCAGTTAAATGAGGCCGATCCAAACATAGACCCTAGTCTCCAGATTTATTTTTCAATCATAAGTGTAAACCATGAGAAGACATTTACTTTTCACACAATCGTACAATCAGCATTTTTCTCTTGAAGTTAACAAAATAATTACTTCCAGGTAGTCAAGAACTATAAATCTTAAGAGGTGAAGTGTCAAGATAGTGAAAAAAGTCATCCCCTCAGGTGGAAAATTCTCTATATTAAGTTAATGTTCAGTGATATTTAGGTACCCATTTTGGTAAATCTGTAGAGGCTGTTTCTCACTGAGAAATTAAGAGTTAAGTGAATAGAAGAAAACATTTGTGAATACAATTGAGATTTTTCCAGAAGATAAAACAAGATTAATGTATTTAGCAATATGTTAGAGAATATTTTATTGTGATTTCTCAGCTGGCCAGTGTTTATTGTAGCATGCAAATACATTTACAAATAAATTAATTTTCAAGAAAAGGTAAAAGATTAGTTTGGAAATCAGAAATAATATGTTTTTCTATGGGCTCTCATTAATCTCAGCTTCTAAAAGGTAAGGTATCTAGCATACCCTCCATTCAGCTAATTTTGATCAATTCCTTATAAATCATGATATAATGTTATTGTAATTTTAAAAGAATGTGCTAATTGCAGGTTTACATTTTAGACTTTTCCTTGCCAGGATATCTTGATTTGGTAACTGAAATAACAGGTGAATTTCTAAATAACAGGTAAATTTTCTAAATAACAGGTAGTTTCTAAATCAACTGCAACAGAAGCATTTTCACTTCAGCATTTTAGTATGTGGAGTATTTTCATAAATAGCACATAAGCAGCAAATTGCAAAGAGATAGAAAAGATTTGATAGGTTGATAGGGATAAAATGTTTCCCTCAACCTGATCAGTTAGCTAATTCTACATAGCTATCTGTTCTTTTGTATCAAGAAAAGTATTACAGATAAAGTCAGTCAGTTATGGGTAGGTTACACTTGATTTCCTTTTTTTTTTTTTTAACCATTAGTATAAAGAAAGTCATATCTCAGTTATAGCTATTCATTAATATCTTAAAAATATGCAAAGAGGTCTTGCTTTTCCTTCCTTAAGATGAGAATGAAGAGCTTTCTTTACTAGAATTCTATATTTATCAAATGCCTGGAATGTACAATGGTATATTTCATTAAATCATTCTAGTAACAGTATATTCTTCTGTCCTTGCCATAATTAATATGAATTTCCTCTTTCAATCCTATGCCCAAATGATGTTCATTTATCACAATGGGATTTGTACACACACATAATAACTAAGTCTCTATATGGTACAAAGAATTTAATTCTAGTGTAAAAGTCTAACAGCAAATAGCAGAAACTTTCTTAAGGGATTTTGAGACATGGTTAAAAAGTGAGGAAATAGTATTGGGATTTTGTTAGCTGATAGGAAAAGAAATCTTTCAGCTATTGCAAGTGATGTCAGAAAGATATTTCTGTGAACAGGGAACACAGCAGGATTTACTTACAGGTTGTCAGGGGCAGGGGCGGTTGAAGCTCTTCCCTGTGGTATTCATTCATTTCTTGAGTGCTGTTACAATTATTTGCTTCAGCCAACGTGATCTGAAATGCATACAAAAAAGCATATAAGTATTCGAATTTTCAATGAAAATCTCAATCCTAATTAACTATAAATCAGTAAAGCTGGGTAGCCTGAGGTAGGTTAAAATGAGAACTTTGTACATGAAAGGCTACATATGCCCCTAAATCTAAGAATTTCTTAGTTGCAAACCTCCAAATCGCTACATGCAACTTCCTTGACTTCAATTACCTTCCTAAGGGAAGTGAGAGCAGATTAACCAAGCCAAATAGGAGTCTGTGTCGTCAGAGAGTAAGTCACTTTTTTTGTTCATGTAGCAAAAGCCATAGATCTCAATGGGAGTAGACTTCTGCCCCTGTCATCTGAGAATGTGAAGTGGAACAAAGTTAGAATTTATGCCCTCCTGATTAGCTGAATTGCACTCCTGGGGCCTTAGACCTAGAAGAAGTAGTGTTCCTTTAGCACTTTCTTTGTGGCACTCTCAAGAGAGTTAGCACATATTGCTTCTAGTTATTAGTATGCTTGTGTTATCTTCCCTTGCAAGACTTAAAAGTTCTGTAAGGACAATAACCATAGACAAAAACCATTTTTGTAGGTAAATATATAGTATTACCAATTATTGGACTTTTCAAATAGTGTATGCTCAAAAATGCACCAATTGCTTTTTTTAAAAAAGTGAAAGTTATGCAACCAATTAAGAGAAAGAAGGTAAAAGTTCTCAAAACTATTACCAGGAGAGAATATTTCAAACATTCATAAAAATTTCTATCGTGTTTCTCATGTCTTAAATGTACTTTCTATAAGATTGACTGGTTTCATTTATTTTTATTTTGTTCATTTGTTTTCTGCTCATCACAAGTCAGAGGGAAGATGACACTGGCAAATGAATAACCAGACATACATATCCACTACAAATGATAATGCCTGGTTATCCAAAGTTACATTCACCTCTCTTCAAATTGGAAGATAGTCATCAAATCCATAACTGAACAAGACTGTGCACAACCAGGACAACAATGGAAGTTAGATCGGGGCTGGCCAGATCTCAGCCTCCCAGCTCAACTTCTGCAACAGTTAACTGTTTTAACCAAGCCAGATACTGTATCTGATCATTTTCCTGTTTTTGATTATTTTATTTACTCCTGCATAGAAGTTCAAATAAGGTCACATAATCCATATTACAATGTTTATATAAAAACTGAGGAGTTAAATAAAACCGCTGAATATGACTTGGCTCTGTACAATTTTAATATTGAATCTCCTTTTCTCAAAACAAAAGCTCTTTTGGAGTTTGATGAAAACCAGACTTAAGAGCACACCGTTCATTCACCTTTATTTGAAAACTGGCTCATTGAAGAAAAGGCTGACCATGTAGGATCTTGCTTTCTGTCCCTTTCCAGTGAATTTACTGTTTTGAATTTGAACCAAACTATATACTACAGGGAGGTAATGCAGAAGTCTGCAAGTCTTCATCTTCTGACATCTTTTTGAGAGAGAAATGTGATCCTGGTTCTCTGATTTTCACCTTTTACATTACAGTGTTACAGGTAGTTTCTGTTCATTCAACTACTGAACCTTAGCATTGCATTAGTAAAGGTCGTCACCCTCATGCTTACAATATGGTCTTCAATGCTTTCTTGTTCTAAGGGTGAATTGAGATATGTGATTTAGTCTCTTTAGCTTTGTAAATGATCATAATGTAGATATTAATCATACTTCAAATAAAATATGACTAGGAGATTAGAGTATATTTAACCTAGAGTTAGTGTATTTATGTAGGACAATCTCAATGACATTTCTCAGTATTTGCTCTCATTTCACTTCTTTGTATATTCTCTAAATAAAAATAACATTATTTCTAAGCTTGTTTGTAAGTTTGGGTGATGGGTAATGCAGAGAAATGGATGTTATTCTTGGTAAATTACTAATTTCCCTAGAAATGATTTGTTTTAATTGTTCTATGCTATTTCATTTCTTGACTATAAAATCACCTCATTTTCTTAGATTTTACCTTTAACTTGCTTTTTTATTTTTAATGACATTTTAATAAACTAACAAACTTGCCTTATAAGTTTTTATATTCATGAAACAATTACTGAAGACTATATATAAGAATGTATTTTTTTCCAATGTATATTGAGTGTACCATCTTTGTTCAAGGTGTCTATGAGGTAACTTAATCTGCTTAGTTTTCTATATCAAAATACAATATATTGTGTGAATTAAATAACAAAAATTATTTTCTCACAGTTCTAGAGACCAAAGGTTCAAAATTACAGTGCCAACCTGGATGGGTTCTAATTATTGAAAAAGGATTATTAGATAGCATATACTTTGCCTATAAGTATTATCTGAATTTGTTGTTATCTGGAAGAATTAAGGATTTAAAACATTATGATGGTAGGTAATACCTGATGGGGTAGCCTGATATTACTTCAGTTAAAAATATATTTATATATTAAGAAAGACAACATATGTACATATAGATGCCTTCTTCCCCCCCCAAAAAAAAATTGTAGGGATAAATTTTATCATGAAATTTGTTAACTCTTTTGTGAAATCTGATATCATTATCCTTATCTGTTATTCTTGGCCTCAATCACTTTACTTAGGGACAATATTACTTAAAATCCACAGATAATCAAGAGACGCTGAGAGCTTATTCTGTTTTTCATGGAGCCATTTTCATCAGAATCATTTTGAACAATATATTGTACTATAAACAATTGGAGAATGGGAAGTAAAATGTAAGGTAGATAAGTATTATTATTAACTGTTTTACTGAGAAATAATTTTCATACAATAAAATGCACCCATCTTAAAAATACAGGTTGATGAGTTTTGGCAAATGAATCGGTGGTGAAGCCACCATCACATCAAGATATAGAACATTTCCATCACCCTGTCACTTTGAAGTTAATCTTCTCCCTTCATCTTCAACCCCAGGTACTGATTTACAATCTGTCCCTATACTTTGGTCTTTCTAGATGTTTTAATAATTTAAATCAGACCGTAAGAAGTTTTGTGTCTAACTTTTCTCACTTAGCATAGCACTGTAGATCTTCACTGAAATGTTCCACACATTCACATTCCTGTATTTTTATTCCTGAATGATGTTCATCTTTAAAGATACCTGTAATTTGTTTTGCTTCCTTTTTGTACATTGAAGCTGGTTGGAGTTTTGAGTTGGGAGCTCTTAAAGGTCCAATAAATTTTTGTTTACAAACCTTTGTGAATATAAATTTTCATATCTATTGAATGGGTTCTTAAGCCATAAGAATAAATTTCTTCGTCTCTTTCCCAGCCCTGAGTTCTATAACACCTCAAGCCAGTAAGGCATTCACCTTCTCCCTTGCACAGCTGTGAGTAGATTGAAGAATGCACTTAGTCAAAGGTGAGTATACTTGCAAATCTTGGCAGGAGCTAGTTTTTCTGTTCAAAGGTAGATGTTATTTTAAAGTTTCCACATGCTTTTAAGATTCCCTGTGGGGTCCAGGCTCATGTATAGTTTACAGGTGGCCAGGATTTTGAGCAACTTTATATTTAATTTTTAGATTGCCACCCTTCTACTGCTATTTTGCTTGGTGGATTTCCCCCTTAAATACCCAGTTGATGACTGCCTTCTACTTTGTTATCTCTTGCTTTGAAGTACTATGTCTGAGTTCCCTATCACCTGCTTTGAGGAGGTGGAGTGGCTTGAGAAGTACCATAGGCAAGAAGGCCGCAAACTCATGGTTCTTGACCTATACAGTAGCTCTTTGAAGTTAACTATTCTCGAGATTTTGCAACATTTTTGTAATTTTCATTATCTTCAAATAGCTATTTTTAATGATTTTGTCGAGATTCTGAAGTTTTTATCTGTAGAAAAGATTTTCTATCATAACCAGAAAGGCCTTTTCAAAAAAAATTATAAGACTTCTTAATTATCTAGTAAGATATTCACTAAATGCTAAGCAGCAGTTATTTTATAGTAGAGAATTTCAGATAATTCAGATATTTTTTCTTTTTTATACTTTTCTATATTTTTGATTTTTTAATTATATTATCTTTATAATCAGAAGAAACAGTACATTTGCTTTCATTTTGTAATTTTTTCAAGAGCATGAGCACTGGAAGTTGGTGTTGAAATGTAATTTTAGACTGTTAAAATGTTTCACAAACAGAAGAGAATTATTTTGCAATTACTATAGTTTTATGTTTAATGCAAAATCTCCCATTAAGGTGGTACTTGAAAAGATTTGTTGGGCTTTCATTCTTAAGTAGTTAAAAATTTTGCCTTATTTATGCTATCAATTTGTATTAATATAACACACTTTTTAATAATATAAAGTAATGTAACTTTATATAGTCTAATTAATTTCAATAATTAATCTAGTTGAGTTGCTATTGTAAAGGCAGGTATTATTTCTTTTGGGAGTATCTTCTGACCTGAGAAAAGATACAAGAAGATAACAGTGTCTGTTACTCATCAAGAATTATCCAAATGCCAGGGTCTCTTCTAAATGTTTTACACATTTATAAACCCCTTAATTCTCCTAATACCCCTGTATAGTGAGTTCAGATATGACAGTCCTTTTATAGATTAGGGAAATGAGGTTTGAAAGATTGAACTTTTTCAAAGATTTAGTGGCCCTAGGTCACTAAATTGGTAAACAGCAGACCTGAAATCCCTTGGATTTAAACCTAGGTAGACCGAGTCTATGCAACCTTCTTTACCATCACACTACACTATATTACAAAGAAATGTGGATTTGGGGTGAGGCCCTCTTTCTCAAAATAAAATGACAGAAAATAATGCTGAGAGAAGCTTGAGATCTCCTTTAGAGATTACATAATGTTAAATTGGGTTAACAATTTTCCCAGAATGCTTTAGATATGGTCCAAATTAAAGGTAAGATGATGTCTAAAATTTTCTCAACTGTTTTGGCCTAAGGAAAAATATCACTATACTCTGCACCCTTAGCTATTTTTTCCCCAAAAGTTGGCACTCAATTCTTCCAAATTTAGATTTCTGAAAAGTCATGCCGTTAATTCTTAAGGTCAGTTTAATGGAAAGAGCATCATAGTAATAGAAAGATGCTTCTCATTTTACACTATTATCCATTCACTTCCTTTTTCTTACTAATAAAACCTCTTTGTTTTTAACTGCATGAACGGCTACCTGGCAAAGCTATATTTCCCTGCCTCCTTTTTGGTTAGATGCCGCAATATGGCTAGCTTTTGGCCAAAATAATGTAAACTAAGGTAAAATCCAAAGTCTAAGTCATATCTCTCAAAAGAAAAAAAAGCTTATTTTCCACTTCCTTTTTATTTCTTTTTCCTTAACTGGAAAAATAAATATAAGTGGAGCAGCTGCTTGGATCTAAAGATCAAAACCATATATTGAGGATGGCAGGATCAATCTATCTGCCCTGTATCACTTTCTTGTATGTGGCTAGATGAGAAAACATGTCCAAATATATGATTTAAATGATATATTTTAACCTGTATGATGTAACTTAAACCTCTATGACTTAAATGTATATGGTTCAAATCTTGTATTTCATTATTTCTTTGTTACAAGGATGTAATTAGTACCCTTTTGTTAGTTTTTTTTTTTCATTTTAGATATTTCTTACATCATTTTTTTCATTTTTGCACAATATATGCATTTTCATTTTGGTTATATTCCCCATCCAATTCCACCCCCCTTATTTTGATCCTAATTCCTCCTACCCCCCCCAACCCCGTAGTGTTTCTCTGGTTTATAGTTGCTTGTTGATTTTTACTTTATTATAATCAGTCTTTTTCCTGGTCCCTTATTTAGGTTTTCTAAATTCCTGCTATGAGTGAGACCATCCGGTATTTTTCTTTTTCTTTCTGGCTTATTTCACTGAGCATGATCCCTTCTAGCTCCATCCATGTTGCTGCAAATTGCATGAGTTTATCTTTTTTGATTGCTGACTAATATTCCATTGTATTTATGTACCACATCTTCTTGATCCAGCCATCTACTTTTGGGAATTTGCATTGTTTCCATAGCTTAGCTATTGTAAAGAGTGTTGCAATAAACATAGGGGTGCAGGTGCCCTTTTGAATTAATGTTTCTGTGTCCTTTGGGTAAATACCTAGGAGTGGAATTGCTGGATCATATGGAAGCTCCATCTTTAGCAGGTTGAGGAACCTCCACACAGCTTTCCATAGTGGTTGGACCCATTTTCACTCCCACCAGCAGTGCAGGAGAGTTCCTTTTTTTCTATGTCCTCGCCAACATTTGTTGTTGCTAGTTTTTTTTTTTTTTTAAATATGTGCCATTCTCACTGGTGTAAGATGGTATCTCATAATAGTTTTGATTTGCATTTCCCTGATTCAAATGATGTTGAATATTTTTTCATATGCCTGTTGGCCATTTGCATTTCCTCTTTGGAGAAATTTCTTTTTAGTTCTTCTGCCCATTTTTTGACTGGGTTATTTACTTTGTTTTTGTTGAGTCCTGTCAGCTCTGTGTAGATTTTTGTGATCAGTCCTTTATCGTTAGTGTTGTGTGCAAAAATTTTCTCTCAATCAGTGGGGTATCTCTTAATCTTGGTTTCTGTCTCTTTTGCTGTATAGAAGCTCCTTAATTTGATGTAGTCCCAGCTGTTTATCTTTGCCTTCACTATCACTGCTTTGGGTGATGTGTCTTTAAAGATGTTACTGAGGTGTATGTCATGTAGTATTTTGCCTATATTTCCTTCTGTATATTTTATGGTTTCAGGTCTTATGTCTAGTTCCTTAATATTTTGAATTGGTTTTTGCACATGGTGTGAGGTAGTAGTCAAGCTTCATTATTTTGCATGTAGTGATCCAGTTTTCCCAGCACCATTTATTGAACACTGCATATTCTTTGCTCCTTTGTGAAAGATTAGTGGACCATAAACTTGTGAGTTTATTTCTGGATTTTCTATTTGGTTCCACTGGTCTGTGTGTCTGCTCTTGTTCATTATGGCTTTGTAGTATATTTTTAAGTCTGGGAGTGTGATATCTCCATTCCCTTCTTTTTTTTTTTTTTTCAGGAAATCTTTAGCTATTCGGGGATTTTGATGACTCCATATGAATTTCATTAATATTTGTTCTATTTTTTTGAAGAATGTCATTGAAATTTTTATTGGAATAACATTGAATCTGTAAATTGCTTTTGATAGAATGGCCATTTTGATGTTAATTCTTCCAGTCCATGAGCAGGGCTTGTCTTTCCATTTCTTTGTGTCTTTGTCTATTTCTTTTAACAGTGTTTTATAGTTTTCTTTGTGTAGGTCCTTTACCTCTTTTGTTAGGTTTATTCACAATCTTAATGTAAAAACTGGTTTCAGTAATGAGTATTGCCATAATAAACTCTAAAATATAGTTTAATGACTTTACCACCAGGTGATGAGAGACAATCAGACATATTTTGCAAACTGGGTGTCTTTTGTTTTATGGATGCAAAACATTTAGTAAAATAATTGCTTTTGATAATTGTAGGGGTAGGCCATATCTTTATTGGAACTGCACCTTCTTTATTTATTTTTTATTTATTTTTTATTTTTAAATAATAAATTTTATTTTTATATTCCCCATATATTTGCAACCCCCCCATTCTGACCCCAATCCCTCCCCTCCCGCCCCCCACTTCCCAAAAACTGTCTCTGGTTCATAGTTTTTTGTTGATTTTGATTTTCACTTTCTTATAGTTATTCATTTTCCTGGTCCCTTATTTAAGTTCTCTAGATTCCTGCAATGAGTGAGACCATCCGGTATTATTCTTTTTCTTTCTGGCTTATTTAGCTGAGCATGATCCCTTCCAGCGCCATCCATGTTGCTGCAAATTGCATGTGTTTATCTTTTTTGAATGCTGAGTAATATTCCATGGTATATATGTACCACATATTCTTGATCCAGTCATCCATTTTTGGGCATTTGGGCTTTTTTCCAAATCTTAGCTATTGTAAATAGAGCTGCTATAAACATAGGGGTGCAGGTGTTCTTTGGAATTGATGTTTCTGTGTCCTTTGGGTAAATACCTAGGAGTGGAATTGCTGGGTCATATGGAAGCTCTATGTTTAGTAGGTCCAGAAGTCTCCACACAGCTCTCCATAGTGGTTGGACCAGTTTGCACTCCCACCAACAGTGCAGGAGAGTTCCTTTTTCTCCACACCCTCGCCAACATTTGTTGTTGCTAGTTTTTTTAATATGTGTCATTCTCACTGGTATAAGATGGTATCTCATGGTAGTTTTGATTTGCATTTCCCTGATGACAAGTGATGTTGAACATTTTTTCATATGCCTGTTGGCCATTTGCATTTCCTCGTCAGAGAAGTTTCTTTATAGCTCCTCTGCCCATTTTTTGACTGGATTATTTTCTTTGTTGTTGTTGAGTCTCATCAGGTCTTTGCAGATTTTTGTGATCAGTCCTTTATCATTAGTGTTGTGTGCAAAAACGTTCTCCCAGTCAGTGGGGTTTCTCTTTGTTTTTGTTATTGTCTCTTTTGCTGTGCAGAAGCTCTTTAATTTGATGTAGTCCCAGTTGTTTATCTTTGCCTTCAATATCACTGCTTTGGGTGATGTGTCTGTAAAGATGTCTTTGATGTGCATATCATGTAGTGTTTCGCCTATATTTCCTTCTATGTATTTTATGGTTTCAGGTCTTATGTCTAGTTCTTTAATCCATTTTGAGTTGATTTTTGTGTATGGTGTGAGGTGGTGGTCAAGCTTCATTCTTTTGCATGTAGAGACCCAGTTTTCCCAGCACCATTTATTGAACACCCTTTTTTTTGCTCCAATGCATAGTCTTTGCTCCTTTGTCAAAGATTAGTTGATCATAAATCTGTGGGTTTATTTCTGGATTTTCTATTCGATTCCATTAGTCTGCATGTCTGTTCTTGTTCCAATACCATGCAGTTTTTGATGATTATGGCTTTGTAGTATAGTTTGAAGTCTGGGAGTGTGATGCCTCCATTCCCTTCTTTTTTTTTTTCAGGAAAGCTTTGGCTATTCAGGGTTTTTTGTGATTCCATATGAATTTCATCAATAATTGTTCTATTTCTTTGAAGAATGACATTGAAATTTTGATTGGAATAGCATTGAATCTGTATATTGCTTTTGGTAGGATGGCCATTTTAATAATGTTTATTCTTCCAATCCATGAGCAGGGGATGTCTTTCCATTTCTTTGGGAACTGCACCTTCTTTATCAGTGACTAGGAAAAGTGAAAATTTTGGTGTTCTTGAGCAAATCCTGACTTTTAATAAGCAAGTAAGAGAAAGATTGATTTAAGTCAATCATTAGTGAGTTTGCAAACAAAATTTGAAGGAACGAAATCTTCATAATGGAGTACTCTCTGCCCTGTTAAGAAAAATAAATACTGATCTTATAAAAATGCATTTTCTTACAGCAAAGTTTATTTCTTTGTTTGTTTGTTTGCTTTGGATCATATATATGATCATATGATCACATATATATGATCACGTATATAATCATATAACCAGTATCAGGAGTCACTAAAAAACCCACATTAATGACCTGTCAATATCAAGATTTCATCTATATTTACAATAGAGACACCTTCTCAGGTTGAGAGAACAGACTGATTGGAAGCTTAGTTTTTTTCACTTATATCATCTGTCAGCTTTTTGGGTAATTTGATTGTTAAAGAGTGAAGTTGTTGGGGAAAAAAGGGAAAATATCACATTAGTTTAAAATAAAAAGAAATGTTAATATCTGTTGAATGACAAGTCAGTATGAAAACATAAGATTATAACTAAACAAATGACTTGCATACACAAAGAAATAATCAAAATTGACTCTGAGATAAGTAATTTGAACCTTGGAAGATTAGAAAGCCAAATATATCTGAACCGCAAGCAATAGAAGAAAAAAATGACTTCTGAGAGTCCTTCTAGAAACTGACATATTAAATGGTCTTCATCAGAAAATTGAAGCAACCCAATATCCTAGGTTACTTCACTGACCTTCCATCCTAGCTACTGTTTCTTGTGGCCTTAAGGTAACTACCATTTAATCATTGGTGGGGGGAAAAGTTTATAAACTAGAAAATAGTTTATAAATGAAAATCTAAAATTATAAAAGCTGGGCCTCCCCAGTGGCGCAGCAGTTGAGCACTGGGTTGCTAAGCTGCCAGCAGCCTCTGTAGCACCAGTTCGATCCCCGGCCACAGGAGAGGATCACACATGGCACGCAGACCTCTCCTGCTGCCCGCTGCTCCCCTCAGCAGTGTACTTTGTCAGTCTGCCTGTTCTGCTCCCCGCTCTGGCTCTTGTGAATTCTCTCACCCTCCCGTGCTTCTGACTGTACCCAGTGCTTGTATAAATAAATAAATAAACAAACAAACAAACAAATAAATAAATAAATCTTTAAAAAAAAAGATAAATGTTTAAAAAAACACAAAACAAAAAACAAAACAAAAATAAATAAAGTTATAAAAGCTATCACCAGAGAAGATCCTTTCATTTTGGTTACTTCAAATGGAGTTGATGGAATAGAAGTGATGAAAAGAAATCATTACTAACCACAAGCCTGGTCTATAAAACCTGTCATTACTGAACTTTTGAAATAATCTCTACTTCTCAAAGTCTACCCTAGCAGTGGCTAGGGTAGGGGTATAAGACTGCAAGGTCATATCTTTTAGTTCCATTTTCACTTGTGGCCATAGCAGAAAAATAACAAGAATGTAAATGAGAGAACACTAATCAAAGGAATTAATCCAAAACACATGATAATTAGAACTTACACATTCATAAACAGTCATATTTGATCATTTTTCTTTTTCAGTTTGAGTTTTTAAGGTAATTATGTTGTTCCCACCTCACCCTCCACAAATATATATATTTTATTTTAAAGATTTATTTATTTATTTATTTATTTATTTATTTATTTATTTATTTATTTATTTATATAAACACTGGGTACAGTCAGAAGCACTGGAGGGTGAGTGAGATAATTCACCAGAGCCAGAGCAGAGAGCAGAACAGGCAGACTGACGAAGTATACTGCTGAGGTGAGCAGCGAGGGCGGCTGGAGTGGTCTTCGCTCTATGTGGGACCCTCACCAGCGCCCAGGGATGGAACCAGTGCTGCAGAGGCTGCGGGCAGCTTCGCAGCCCAGTGCTCAACCGCTGCGCCACCAGGGAGGCCCCCTCCACATATATTGAGGGCTTATGAGGAGGACATGTTATCTTTTAGTTTATAAATTGTAGGACCAAGATAATTGTTTCCCATACTGATAAAGTGATTCACCCAGATATACGGACTTTGTGTTGACTCTAACTCCAGATTCTCTCTGGAGGAGGAATGGGAATATTTTATGTGCGCAATAAAGATGTGTATTGATACGTAGATGACCAGAGGGCAGCACCAAGTGAGTGACCACTAGTTACCTTCAATATCCTTTTACCCCACTTCAATATTAATAGAAACTTTACTGATAGAATGTAAATGATCAGGTAGAGACTACATTTCCCAACCATCACTGAAAATAGGTGAGAGCCTGTGATTAAGATCTGGCAAATGGGATGTTAGTAAACAAGAAGTATGCTACTTTGGTCATGGCTACCATACAGACATTGCTCATTATAGTCACTTTTCCTGCTCTGCCTGTCTACTCCGTGGAGGGTAATGCTAAGTGGATTTTAAACAAATGTAACTTTTTGTCACAAGTGAAGCTGTTTAGCAGCAGCTTAATAAATGGATTTTGTCCCTTAAACATTTGTAATCTCTAACGATAATTTACCTTATTTTTTCTTTTTAAAGATTTATTTATTTATTTGTTTGTTTGTTTGTTTGTTTATTTATTTATTTATTTATTTAGACAAGCCCTGGGTACAGTCAGAAGCATGGGAGGGTGAGAGAATTCACCAGAGCCAGAGCAGGGAACAGAACAGGCAGACCTACGAAGTACACTGCTGAGGGGAGCAGCAGGCGCAGCAGGAGAGGTCTGCACACCATGTGGGACCCTCGCCGGAGACCAGGGATCCAACTGGTACTGCAGAGGCTGCCGGGCAGCTTCTTAACCCAGTGCTCAACTGCTGCACCGCCAGGGGAGGCCTGATAGTTTACCTTATTTTAATTGGACATGTGATTTCTGGACAAAGGAACCTGAACTGCTTCATCTTCAAAAGGAAATGTTTTCTCTAAGAATTCTGGAAACGTTTTAACATATATAAATTTTAAAATTTTAATGAATTACAATGTAACCATTTAAAAAATGATATACACATACAATTAGGGCAACAGGTATTTCTTATATTAAGTTCTTCTTTCCTGAGAACCAATCATAACAATTTTTCACGTCATTTCTCATGAATTTTTTCAAAGAAAAAAGTAATAGATGCCAAGATGGTCTTGAAAATATTGCTTATTCCTTTTTTTTTTTACACCAAAAAAAAGACTCCATCATAGAAGAGTATTTAAGAAAACAATGATATGTCACTGATTTTTCCTAGTCCTTTTTTTTTCAGTCCTTTGGTTTGGGAGCTGGTTACTAACTCTGAAGTATTGTACTACTTCTTTTTCCCCCTCCACCTGAACCACATTTTTATAAATTGTCACTTTATTGAACTTTCCCTAAAATAGCTAATTGGAGGGTGTCATCTATATTCTCCGGGGACCTTGGTGGGTACACAGATAGAAAGTAAAATTTTATTACTATGATCATTATAATATAACATATAATATAAAAAGTTAAAGATCAAAAGGAAAGACAGCAACCTATGTAATGCTGTTATGGTGATAGGATTAAAGGTGAATCTATTTTGTTCCTTAATTACATTTTACTATTAGGTTAGAGTTATTTTACTAGTTTAAAAAATGTAAAATTGTTGCTAGGATATTTTGTCAGGTGAATTTTCTTAGCTTGCTATACTACCTAGATAAGAATGAATAATTAACATGTTGAATTTATGTAAATCTCCATAATCATCTGCTTTCTCTTTTTCTGCTCCTGGGCCACAGAGAATTGCTAAAGAAAGTTTTGGAAGCACACTGACTTGATTTTAGTCAAAGTTTTTTCACTCCAAGCAAAAGAAGTAGATTCACCAGCATTTACTATGTAGATATCTGGAGTTCACCGATTTGTGGGAAGAACAGGAATAAAAACAAATGGAGCTTCAGGAGCATGATTCAAGCTGCAGAACTAACCTAATATGAAGACTTACATTCTAGCTGTCACTGAACTTTAGATGCTGTAGCTTGCCTTGCTGATACCCAGGCATTTGACTTTGCTACGAGTTCTACTGGTGTCCAAGTCTTACCGTGTTTGGCTGCCCTGACCACCAGCCCTGCATGTAAAGCCAAATGACCTTTGCCACCATTCTCCCTGAAAGGTGAATGCTTAGTGCTGCCATCCTCATGGGGCATCCACATCTCATTTGACTCCTCTAATTGGTAGATCCTTACCATGTGCTTGTATTTCAGCCACAGGGGACTGTAGGGGATTGAGTTCTAACTTTTTTGGGGGGCGATACAAGACATATTGATAGATATTTCTCCAATGTGGAAGATGGATTTGTTTGCTACAGCTGCCAATACCACATACTGGGTGACTTAAACAAATATATTTTCTCACATTTTGGGGGGTTTCAAAGTCCTAGATCAGGGTATTGGCAAGATCGGTTTCTACTGAGGATTTTCCCCTCTGTGGTTTGTGTGTGTTTCTTTCCCATCTGTGTTCTTCTTACTTAGTCTTTTTCCTATATGTATGTGTCCTAGCTTCTTCCTAGAGGGACACTAAACATATTGAATTGGTGACCACTCCTAGGAGCAAATTTTTACATTATCATCTCTTTGAAGAACCTGTCTTCAAATATAATCAAATTATAAGGTGTTGGGAGTTAGAATTTCACCATGTGAATTTTGTGGGAACACAGTCTAGGCCATGACATAAGGTATTTGAAAAGTGTGACAACGAAATGAAATGCATAGTCCTGGATTATATATTAGGTGAAAACAGCATTCTTAAGAAGGATGATATTGGGACACTTAGATAAATTTGAAAAAGGACTGTATGTTAAATAAGTATATGTTATCAATATTAAATTCACCCTGCTCAGGTAAGAGAAGGTCTTTGTTTTTAGGAAAGGCAGACTGAAGTATTTAAAACTAAATGACCATGTTCCCTGTGGTTTCCTCTCAAATGATTCAGAGATAGAATAAGATAAAATGAGATAAATGAGATAACATGAGCTAAAGATAACATAAAGATAAAGATAACATGAGATAAAATGTTAATATAGTGACTTTTCTTAAGTCAAATTTTTTCAAAACAAAAGTTTTCTTGAAAGAAGCTATAAAGTTGCAAAAATATCTGAAAGTGCATCATCATCAACATACACTACTCTTCCTTGCTTAAATTTCTGAAATAAACTGCTCCTATTAAATACAATACAACCATCACTCTTCTGAATAAATACTAAAAGACTTAGAGGTTTCTTAGTGGTAAGGAAATTCTAAATGATGACAGAGTCTAGAAAGCCAAGAAAGTGTAAGGCTGGAGTATAAAAACATTTTCCACTTAGATGTAGAAGTTCTTCACAAAGATCATAGTATGGATTTAATTGGCTGAATAAACAAAGACGGGTTTCAAAATACTGGATGAATGTAATGAAGTGAGCACCAAGTTAGTAGAGTTGAGAGGTTGAAAATATATAGGAGGATGAGCTAGTTGTGCCATTTACTTCAAAAGAAAGATAAGATAGAGGGGAAATAACTCATATTGTCTCTAGTATGTTGGGCATGAGACAGAGTGGTACCTATCTGAGAGCAATACAATAAAGACAATGGCCTGGCAGATGGTAGACAGGTCAGGTTGCAGATAGAAATAAAAAGGCGAGGCAGGGGCAGACCGGGTTTTTAAATTTTATTTTAGATACTTTTACATCATTTTTCATTTTTGCACCATGCATTTTCATTTTGGTTATGTTCCCCATACAATTTCACCCCCCTTATTTTGACCCTAATCCCTCCTCCCCCCTCCACCCTGTAGTGTGTCTCTGGTTTATAGTTGCTTGTTGATTTTGATTTTTGCTTTATTATAATTAGTCTTTTTCCTGGTCCCTTATTTAGGTTTTCTAAATTCCTGCTATGAGTGAGACCATCTGGTATTTTTCTTTTTCTTTCTGGCTTATTTCACTGAGCATGATCCCTTCCAGCTCCATCCATGTTGCTGCAAATGGCATGAATTTATCTTTTCTGATTGCTGAGTAATATTCCATTGGTTATCTGGACCACATCTTCTTGATCCAGCCATCTATTTTTGGGCATTTGCATTGTTTCCATAGCTAAGCTATTGTAAATAGTGCTGCAATAAACACAGGGGTGCAGATGCCCTTTTAAATTAATGTTTCTGTGTCCTTTGGGTAAATACCTAGGAATGGAATTGCTGGCTCATATGGAAGCTCCATCTTTAGCAGGTTGAGGAACCTCCACGCAGCTCTTCATAGTGGTTGGACCCATTTGTCCTCCCATCAGCAGTGCAGGAGACTTCCTTTTTCTCTATGTCCTCGCCAACATTTGTTGTTGCTAGTTTTTTTAATATGTGCCGTTCTCACTGATGTAAGATGGTATCTCATTGTAGTTTTGATTGGCATTTCCCTTATTATAAGTGATGCTGAACATTTTTTCATATGCCTATTGGCCATTTGCATTTCATCTTTGGAGAAATTCCTTTTTATCTCTTCAGGGGCAGGCAGGTTTTTAAAAGAACTCATAAGCTGTAGGACTTTGCTATTGCTTGGTCAGAGATTGTTTTAAAATTTGAATGTTAATTAGAAGTATGAATATGAAGTGTCCTTTGTATCAATGAATTTTTCTACAGTTATATAATGAAATAGTTAACCTTTTTTAAAGGTAATATTCAAGATAGTATTATTGTATAATGCCTGAAGTTTGTCACCAAAACAATCAGAAAAATATTGCAATTTTCATTATTGTTAGTATGCCTCAAAATTGTAGCATTCCAGGTTTCTGTTTATTCATAAAATTTCTAACATTTTCATTTTAATTACTTCATTTATAAATGATGGAAAACAATATAACACAAAAAATAAATGATATTTGTAGGTTCTTTGGAAGATTATTTAACAGCAAAAATAATTAAGTAAACGACATCATACAAGAGGATTTTAAGGAAATGCTAATGCAACCTTCAAGAAATTAGTACTCTTTGGTCTCCACACATGTAGTTATCAGAGGGTTCCCTGACTCCAAGTGTTTATTCACATCTGTCAGCTAAATCATAGCTCCAAATGCAAAACGTAACACTCAGGAACATTATGTGGATTTGTGACACTCCCTGGAGGACTTAGGGTCTATAAAGTAATGAATGAATGATAAGAAGGCATAAATTTGGTATTTTCACCTATGACAGATGCAATCTTGCTCCAATGTGTTTTATATTATATAAAGGAAAACTCAACCTATTTTCTTCAGTCAAACTGAAAGGAGGCACCCTTAGGGATGAATAAATGAATAGCTCACTATTAATTTTCAAATCCCATGAATTCATCTTGGAAAACATCAAGTTTAGAGGGTTTTTTTTTTTAATGCCTGATGTTTATTTATTTATTTTACACTTGTATGTGTGAGAAAATGAAACCAGAAGAAAAAATGTCAAGTGAAATCGTGATAACAAAATAGTACATTTTCATTTTTGCTTTATCCTAAATCATGCAAAACTTATCTAGCTTTGTATTTTAATGAACAGTTAGACACTCAGAGTAGGTTTCTATAAAGCCTGCTTTGAGTTTCTTAACTTCCTTTACAGTCTCATCCTTAGTTCATGTTAGGGAGGTAGAATGGTGGTGTTCTGGAGAGAACATGGGTCTTGAATTTAGATGATCATTGCTCTGGCATTAACTTGGCTTCACTGCTATCTTGATAAGTTTGATTCAACTAGGCAATGACTTATGTTTCTTTAACACCAACATTTTATAGGATTGATATAGGAATATCAATCAAGATATTCCCTGACTTTTCTTTGTTAGCCCTAAGTTTTTGAAAAATAACTATCATTGAAATAATAAGAGTTTAGTTATTATATAAATGTTATTTTCACAGTGTATTAAACCTTTGAAGAAACTGCTGAGTTCATTTTCTGTATGGAAGCTGTTCTTTTTCAAAATAGAAAAGAAGGGATGGATTTTCTCATCATAACTGTTTCGTAAGGTAAGTGCAGCTTAGATTAGAACTTTAGCTTTATAGAGAAAAATTTATATTTCTTATTTCAAAAATCAGAATCATGATTCTTTGTGATATGAAATTGTTTGGCTCCATGTAATTCTCTAGTGACAGGTAGCAGTCATATTCTCAACTCTGAAACTTTGCTAAGAGTTGTTAGACGGTACTTAATTAAACTGGGCTTATAAAATTAAAGATACTATTATTTCTGTAATCTCTATCCATCCATTCCCCCTTACTCACTTAAAAGCTCTGAAGGAAACTACCAGAATGTGTCTACCAAGGAAGAATCCTCAGTTAAATTAAGTTTAGCAAAGTTACTGGATTTTTTTCAGATTATTGGAATAATATCCTTAAATAATGTCCTCCTATCCTGTTTATGAAATAAAACATAGCATGAAAAGAGACAGGTTTTCACAAATAAATTTGATATAACTAAATTGAATTTTATATTAAAAATTTGCTCCAATTTCAAAAAATGTTTCCCAATGTCAGTGTTTGTGAGTTTAGCCAAATAAGTGGCCAGTGTGAAACATTTTATCACTGCAAAAATATGGAAATGGCACTGGACTGTTAAAACTTTTTAGAAGATTTTAATTCACATACTTTCATATATGTTGCTTGTGTTTATCTCTGGGTTTTATCTAATATACCCCCCAAACAATTTTATAAGTAAAATAAATTATTTTAACCTTATCCCCAGGTTTCCATTTTACATAAAAATGTAATTATTAGCTATTTTGTAATATATTCTTTAGGATTTTAAGGTTTTGTACCAGTATTTGTACCAATTTCAGTTTTAATAAGCAAAGAAAACTTCAAGGATTTAAAATTGTGTGTTTTTCTTCATATAAAGTCTTCAATGTCCTTCCAATGGCATATCAACTTAAAAAAATCCTCCTGACCCAGATAAAATCTCTTATGGAAAAATATATCCTAAGACCAACAACTGTTTTAACTTATAGACTAGAACTGATTAAGATATAATGGCTTTATTTTGATGAGCAGTGTGGCACCGTAGCTTATCAGTATATCTAAACTTCAATTATATGACTCAGGGTTACAGTCTTCCAAAAGACAAGAAATGCTGTACATTATATAGAAAATGATGATTATTTTAAGTTTATTTCTGACTTATTTCCTATTATTTTATCATTTTTGCATATCCTAAATCCTATTTAAATATCTAATATGGCCTTAAATAACTTGTCATGTGTTTCATGTTATCCTACTCTTACTTTCTTTTCTCTGCTTGTTTAAAATTCAAGCAAATAAACAGTGGGCTTTCTTTACTGTCTCACTGTACTTTAATGCCATTATTATTGTTTTAAGTAATATCTAATGGAAACTAATTCTTTCAAGAAGCAACCACTTTCATTTTCCCTTTTTCCCCCTAGTGTTCTACTGTATTACCCTGCATTTCTGAATTGTGTAATAAAATAATTTAGAAGTGAATTAAACCCATGCATATATTTTAAGAAAATTAATGTTTTTCATTCATTTATAATCAGTATGGAATAATTCTTCATTGCTTTTTGGCTTTACCATCTAATTTACCTCTTCTTAACACACATACCTCATAACTCTCACATTAAATTTATCCTTAAATGGTTAGGCTTGCTTGTTGTTCCCCTACCAGAATAATCTTTGATTAAAAATGGCTAGTATAGTGGAATCCTTTAGGTTGAAATGTGTCAAAGTGTGTGTGCATGTATGTGAAAATGCTAGTATATAGAGAATGAAGACACTCATTTTCTTAGGTGTAGAAGGTTTTTCACAACCTCACCATTTCTCAGAGACACAATTTCCACTGGGACAAAAAACAGTTGCCCTAGAAAGTTGATTGAGCTGCAGCTATTGTTTGCAGTGTTCATGAAAACAAAAAAACAAAAAAAATGAGCATAAAGTGTATTTGGGGGAGCAAAGAGAAAAACTCACTGGAAGTAATGAAGTGTCAGAATCATGTGAATTTGCTAGAAACTGATGGGCCATTGAGGTGGGAGTAAGAATTGAAGAGATTGACATGTGAAATGTTATCCCAGGACAAAGGACATCTCAGAGGCTAGAGAGTGAAGGAGATTGGTTTGCGGTAAGTCCATGACTTTTTCTCATATTTGACATTGATCTCTCCTCCTTTCTTTTTGGATACCACCCTTCCTACTTGATATAAAAATTGCATCTTTCTGTCATTCACCTTCTATATTTCTGGTGCTCTCAGCCTGGGGAGTGGGTTCAAGGACTAGCCCTGGTGATGCCCTCAGAGAAAAGGAAGGCTGTCCCTGCACTGCTGGCGTCTCCCCAGTTTATGAGACCTCACTCATAAATAAGCCTTCAGAGCCTTTAAATAGTATCATTTTTTTCAAATTGTGTTGCAGCTGCCTTGATATAAAAACAGAACAGTGTTAACAAGCCTTCACTTGTACTGATAATGTGCAATAGGTATATGAGATTCAATTCTTAGCATTTGATCTTTTTTGAGAGGCACTTTAACATCACAGGTTTAAATGTTTCTATTGATTTTCATGTCTGGATTTACTGTGAACATATAACCTCCAGTTAGCCTAAAGCAGCTTTTCTGATTTCTTAAGCAAAACAACGAGTTAGAAAGACTTAACAGCAGCACTCTAAAGATGTGCAAGAGTGAGCTGAAAAAAATAATTGTATTTATGGTAGACACTTTGGAAGTTGTCAACAGTTCAGTTTTCAGAATATATTACAATAAATGTAAGTAAATTTTTGGGTATGACAAACTTGAGTTAACTTAAAATTACTTAAAATTGCACATTTCATATATATGTATGTATATATGTATATGTGTGTGTGTGTGTTTGTGTTTCACTAATCTTTTGGACTTTTTGTTTTCTATTTCATTTTCATTCATACTATTTTCATTCATTTATATACATGAAATTCATTTTGAGAGTTATGTTGCCCCTTTTTACAGCACAATCCTACATTATGTATTTCTGCGGTATCTGTTGTAATTTTGGCTTTCATTTCTGATTCTACTTATATGAGTTTTCTCTGTTCTTCAGAAGCTTAACTAAAGCTTGGTGATTTTGTTCATTTTTTTAAAGAATCAGCTCTTGGTTTCACTAATCTTTTGGACTTTTTGCTTTCTGTTTCATTTTCAGTCAATTTCAACTCTAATTTTTATAATGGCTTTCCTTTTTTTTTTTTAAAATTCATTTGTTCTTTTTCTAGTTCCTTCAGCTGCAGAGCTAGATTGAGATTTTTCTTTTTCTTTCTTTCTTTCTTTTTTTTTTTTAATGTGGCTCTGTATTGCTATGAAATTCCCAGTGTAGTGCTGCTTTTAGAGCACCCCATAGGATCTGGTAGTTTATATCTCCATTGTCATCCATTTTCATTAGTACCCAGATTTTTTTTTTTTTAATTTCATCTTTGACCATAGAATTATTTAGCAGAATTTTGTTTACTCTTCATGTATTTGGGCTAATTACAGGACTCTTTCTATGGTTAAACTAGCTTTATACCATTTTGATTTGTGCAGATGTTTGATATAATTTCTATTTTCATATATTTTCTGAAACATGTTTTGTTGCCAGTGTAAGATCTATTTTTGAGAAAATTCCATGTACACTAGAGAAGAAAGTGTATTCATTTCTTTTGGGATGGGAAGCTGTATAAATATATATTAAATCCATCTATTCCATTACTTGATTTAAGACTTCCTCCTTTGTTAATTTTCTGCCTGGATGATCTGTTCCTTTTTGTTGGTGGTGTTTTGAGGTCCCTGACATTAATTGCATTTTTGTCAATATGTTGTTTTAGGTTTGTTAGCAGTTACTTGAATAGCTAGGTGTCCTTATGTTAGGTGCATAAATATTAATGTTATATTTTCTTGATTAATTGTTCCCTTGATCATTATATAGTATCTATTTTTGTCCCTGATGACCTTTTTTAGTTAAAAGTCTAGTTTGTCAGTAAAGAGAATAGCAGTTTCTGCTTGTCTCTGTGTACCATTAGCTAGTAAAACCTTGCTCCAACCTTTTACTTTTACTTTGTTTTTGTCTTTTGTTTTAAATGTGTCTCTTGTACACAAAGTATAGCTTCCTGGAACTTTTGGACGCACTGTGTCATTCTGTAACTTTTATTTATTTTTTTAAAGATTTATTTTTTATCCATACAAGAACTGGGGTACAGGCCAGAGGTAGGTGGGAGAAGGTGAGAGGATTCACCAGAGACAAAGTGGGGCACAGAACAGGCAGATGTACTGAAATACACTGCTGAGGGGAGCAGCAGGCGAGACAGGAGAGGTCTGCTGCACCATGTGGGTCACCTCCCTGGCCAGCTGGGGATCGGGGATCGAACTCATGCTGCAGAGACTGTGGATAACTTTTCAGTGCTGTGCTTGACCCCATGCACCACCAGGTAGGCCCCTCTATAACCTTTAATTGGTGAGCTCAGGTCATTCACATTTAGGGTGATTGTTGATAATGTTTATTATCAGTCATTTTGGTTTTTTGATTGTTTCATTTTTCTTTTGTTTCTTTTCCCCCTTTTTTCTCACTACTCTTTCTGGATGGCTTTCCTAGTGAGTCTTTCAATTTCTTTGATGCTTTTCTGTGAGTCTTTATTGTGGATTTTTGGTAAGTGTTTATTGTGGGGGTTGTGTTTAAATTACTATGTCTAAATAAGTCCCTTATGAGCTGGTGACTACTTTCTGAAATTTAACTATATGGGTCTGTCCATTTCTTCCTCTTCTTTAGAGTTTTGTTTTTGATTCATGATATTCCTGTGCATACTTCTAGTTTTGTATTCCTATTGCCATTTTTCTTAGAATGTTGTTTTGTGTTTTGTTTTCTTTTTTAAGAACTCCTTTCAACATTTCTTGTAAGGAGGTATGGTGGAAATAAACTCCATTATCTTCTCTTTAAGAAAGCCTTCATTTCACCTTTGTTCTTGAGTGATAATTTTGCAGGATAGTGTATTCTTGACTGACTGTTTTCTTTTAGAATTGCAAACATTTCCTTCATGCTCATCTTGTCTGAAGAATGTCTGGGAAAAATCTGAAGAAAGCCTGATTTGGTTGCCTTTGTATATTTCCTTTCCCTTGTTTCCTATAAATGTCATATTTTAATTTTTTAAAGATATAGTTATGCATACAAGAGCTGGGGTACAGGCCAGAGATGCAGGGGGGTGAGAGGATTCACCAGAGACAGAGTAGGGAGTAGAACAGGTGGACTGACTGAAATACACAGCTGAGGGGAGCAGTGGAGGAGACAGGAGAGGTTTGCCTTGCCATGTGGTTTCTCCCTGGCTGGCTGGGGATCCAACTCATGCTGCAGAGGCTATGCATTGCTTCATAGTGTGGTGCTTAACCCCTTGCGCCACCAGGGAGGCCCCACATCTTTGGTTTTTGATAATTTAACAATCATGTGTCTTGGTGTAGGTCATTTTGCATTTAGAAATTTGGGCATTCTCTCTGTTTCCTACACATCGTACTTAATTCATTTTTTAGGTTTGGGAATTTTCAGTTCTTATTTTTTTGAATAGGGTCTCCACTCTCTTCACCTTCTAGAATACTCATTATCCTTTTGATTCCTCTTCTAATTGAGTCTGGTATTTCCTATAGAGTTTCCTCATTTTTCCTGAGTCTTGTTTCACTCTTGATTTTCTAATTGGGTCATTTGTACATTTTAATCTTCTATTTCTGAAACTCTTCTTCTGCTTTAATTCTATTTAAAAGATTATGCTTGTTTTTATTTCATCCAGTCTCTTTTTGTGTTCTTTTAATATTTTTCAATCTCTTTGGCAAAGAGCTGCTTTTGTTCCTGGATCTCTTTTTCTAAGGTTTTACATCTGCCTGTCTACCTTTGACTGACCCCCCCACTAGCTCATTTAGCTTTTCTAATATTGTTGTCTTAAAGTCTTTATCTGGTAGGTTCTCTAATTTATCATTTATATTTGCCCCAGAATTTCAGTTCATTTTGCTTATCTATCCTGCGTTAAGATGTTCCTTGTTCCTAAAAACTTGTGTTGCCTTATTTGCTTTTTTTGTGGTTGTGGCACTGTGGGTTTAGTTTATTTGTTTCACTTCGTAGTTTATCTTGGCATGAAGTGGAGGCAGGAGGGGAGTCTAGGGCTTAACTACTTGAACTCAGTTTGAGGAGTGAAAATGGTCACCTCTGCCTCCTCTCTATTCTCTCCACACCAAACTCTGTTTAGTGCTTTAGTTGTCTTACCTACTCCTGCCACTCCTCACTGCCCCCCTACAGCTCCTTTTCTGTGGATATTGACCTATGAAGCTTGAGCCTCCTGGTAAGGGGAGTGAGCTCTGAATCACAAAACTCACACTCCTGGGCTTAATTGGGCTTGGGAGGCAGGAAGCTCCCAAGCAGAGCATGTGCTCCATTTTTAGCTATGACAGTGAGTGGCATCACCAGACCCTCCACCACTTCTCAGGGACCAAGGCTGCAAGCTCTGTGTGCCTGCTTGATACTTCCAAGGGATTAATGAGTTCTCTCACTTGTCCTTCTTTCTGCCCGTGAGCCTTTTTTGGAGCCTGGTCTGTCTTGGAGATCTCTTTGATCTCTTTTGGGAAGAGGGAGGAGGGGAGAACCTTCCTTGCCTGCATGGGTCATGGAGTTCCCAATGTCCTGTGTCAGATCCATGCCTGCAAATGAGCAAATGCCCTCTATGGAAATTCACAGTGCCTTGGAATGTCCCATTGTGCTTTGGATAGCAACCCCTTCAGCCCTTTCTGCTTATTGGGATATCTACTTTCCCAGAGATATTCCCCTTCGCTTCCTCCCACTCTTTCCCCTCAGCAGCCACTGACCTTAGTTCGAGTTCTCCATGGGAAATGTCTGGGACTCTTTTAGGGAACATCTGGTGTTTTCATTTGAGGAATTTTTTTAAGTTGTTTTTAGGGGAGAAAGTGATTTGAACTTCTCCATTGAATGATGGTGTGAGTAAAGTACTATATTGTATTTAAATTTTTGTAAATGAGAATCAATTGTGAGTGATAAATCAGATCATACTTTCAGTAAGTATAACAACTCCATATATGATTTTATGTTTATACAAATTAATAAGAAAAGTCAAGCACCATTTTGTGTGGCTATTTTTTAGTTGTCTGCCTTTCCTTCCTTACTGGATGAGTAAGCAGCAATACATAAATTAATAGATGTTATCAGAGCTAAAGCTAACATTCAAATACATTATTTATCAAATAATTTTTTAATTCAATAGAAATAATATTGACAAAGGTGTCAAAATGGGCCTGGTAATTTATTGTTGGTGATAGGAAATGCTGGTTATACTCAGAGAACAATTTGGGGAAATAGAGCAAAAGTCCACATCTTGTTTTCATATGTGTTAGTCTCATTGTTGAAACTTAACTTCAAGTAATAATCCAAGCATGGATAATATGGAAGAAATTCTTTGTTATTTCACTATTTACAATTGTAAATTATTCCAAACCTAAATGTGCAGATGTTGTACTTGACATCTGGTGTTTGCCTCTCTGGGCCCAGTCCCTAGCTTCCTCTATCCAAATCTGTAGTTGGATGACTTGTCTATATCCCTTGAGTGGCCTTTCTTACCCTTTGGGATTTGGATGTGTTCAGCCAATATAAAACAAGCACAGAGACTAGAGAAAAAGAGGAGAGTGAGGTTGGGACATTCCTCCCAGATCCCTCCATTTTGATTTCAGCAATTGGCTATGCCAATTCACCCAAGGCCTTAACTCCTGTCAATTAACCCTCTCTATGGTGCAGTTGCTCTAGGCTCTAGGCACTGCCCACTGGCTTTTTCTTTAAGACCCTCCAGTTAGTAAAGGTTCCCAAGGTTACTAACCCAAGATTTACACTATAACATCCCCTGTTTTTCCTGAACACTGACTTCTTATTTGGCACTTCTCAAATTGCCCATTTTAGTGTGCCGTATTTAGGTTCATGCCAGTATTCTAACTGATGCAGAGATTGAGGTTCCACTAAATAAAAAAAAAACATATTTCAGTGAAGACATTTTTTAATTGATGATAATACATTTAAAGGAAAGAACAAGAGCAATTTAAAAATTCAGTGACATTGTCCCATTATCATAATAGTCTTTACACTTCAAGAAACACTTCACCGTTGCCTCCATGCCAGGTGTTGCCTTACACACTTGAAATACAAGAGGTCTCATGAAACTAATACATGAAACATTATCACTAGTAGTAAATACAATACATAGGGCTAACCTGTTTATGATGTAACTGTGATTAATAAGGGAACTTTCAACTTGTTTCCAAACATTATTTGCCAAAGATGGGACATGTTCTTTAGGATTTTAATAATATTATATTTGATATTGCTAAAAGTTATTATGTAGCTTTATACTGTTATATTAGTAAATGTGTTTTTATATTTAGGAAAATTAAAAACATTAGGTTTTTTCTTGTAAATGAAATTTCCAAGCCCTGAAACTTAAATTCAATATCCACAAACTCATACCATTGCTTATAGGCATTTTTGTTGGTTTTGTTTTCTGTCATTGATGTACAGAAGATCTACATAAAATTTTTGACAGAATTTGTCTAAGTTGTAAGCTGTAATGCATGTAAAGAGATCAGTTTATGACTGCAGGGCAGTCTGACCCTGGGGTCAAATGATCATCATATAGACTCCCACACATGCTAGCTGTATGACCTTTTATAAAGTAATAATAGCATTTGGTTTTTAGGTTTATTTTGAAGGTTAAATGAAATAATACTTGTAAACTAATGAAAACGATATTGGAATATAACAAGCATCACCAAATGTCAGCTAGTCTTTTCTGGGTGCAATAATACTGTGGCATTAAATATTTCTAAGCCTATTGATACAATATCAAAACTACCATCATCTTGGACAAAAGATTGTCTTAAGTGACTTGTGTATACTAGGAATACAGTCTTGAAAAAAAAAAAAACTAACTTTTTTATTGCTTTATTTTGTCCTTTTGGAATGGCAGATAGGGGTTTATTTCAATGTTTATATTTAATAAAATGTTTCCTTCCTTCTATCTTTTTATTTCCTTCCTTCCTTCCTTCCTTCCTTCCTTCCTTTTTTCCCTCTCTCCTTTCCTCATTCTCCCTCTCTCTCTCTCTCTCTTCTTTTCTTTCATTCTTCAACCAGTTCTTTAGCTTCTGACTTGCTACTGGCTCAGTTACTCTAGTAGATATGTATTTTGCATATGTGCATAAATTTGGATATATATAAAACAATGGATGCACTGACAAGATTAATGAGGTATATCAACACAAACTAGTAATAGGGATGTGTTTTGTTTATGCAGAATGCTACAGCTATATGCTAAATATATTATAAGTTTATATTGCCATAATAATGCATTTCTCCCTAGCTATTAATCTGAGCTGCAGAATATCACATGTATATTTAATCTTCCTTCAAAGGAATCTAAGCTTATTTACATGTTCTATACATAGCATCGTTTTAAAGACATTTTAATATTGGCCACTAATTTTACACTGTCAGAATGTTTTAATGTAATTACAAAGGAATGTAGCTACACTCTAAGCTTATTTAATGTACATTTGCTCTGTTTGACCTTTACTGTGGGAGCATATAAAAGAAATTCATGTAACATTCTCCAAAATTTCTAATGTAAGAAATGAGCCAAAATAACAAAAATTTCAGCAAGAATTATTTTGTGTAGCAACAACTTGCAATCTGAATCATTTGGCAGTGAAAAAAGAGAGGATAACAAAGCTAAACAAATAGCCTTCTTGTTGCTCTCTTTCTTAATCCCTTTAAAATAAAATAAATAAAGCATTTCAATGAAATAAATTATTTCCAAGGATAACAGTACCTTCTGTACAATGACTGTATTTACTTTGAAGTAATAATGCTTAGAGATAGTATGTACAAAAGTCGACATAATTATTTTCTTTATTTGACTATAGTGTCTGGATCTTAGTCAAAGGACAAAGTGCAATTGGTTTGTTTTTCAAGTTATTTCTTATCTCAGTTGCATGTCGGAAAGATCATAGTGTTACTGTTTTAATTTTGATTGTTAACATAAAATTGGAATCCAAAGTAAAGGAAAATTGTGAAAATTAACTTGTTACAAGTATAAGAGAACAAAGCATGGGCATTATGATAATGTAATCATTGAGAATCTGTGAAGTAAAATGTATTTTTAAAGACACAAAGTTAATGCTTTCCTCTGAAATCTCCATGTAAAAATTGAAAACACAACTTTAATAGAAGACAGGCACAGGTAGTATATGAAGAATTACAACTTGGGAAATTAATAAAAATAGTATCTAAAACAGTATTAGTAAGATATGAAGCTCATTCATTAATGGTCTCTGTGATAATATATCACTGAAAATGTTGCATGAAGGACAGTCTTTGATAGGATTATGTACAGTATAATAGCAAGATACTGGAATTAAAATTCACTGAGAAGATACATCTTGTGAACTGAAGGGTAAGAAGATAATAATGGTAACATTAATAATAGTAAATAACAGGAATAAAGTGATTCACATAAATAGAATCTCCATCAGCAACCATTATTGTAATTATGGAAATGATAAGCTAGTAATATACAGTAAATAGCTAATCTTTATTGATTCACTGTTTAATTTCTTTTTATTTTAAAGGCTTTAGAAGTGCTGTCAATAACAATAATGTGTACATGGGGAAAAGTTACACTAAGAAAGAATAGGAAAAGAATGTACTGCATTGTGCAGTGTGCAGCATTTCTAAAGAATCTTCAAAAAAATACGTTTATATTCTATTGTTAAAGAAAAAGAAATGCATTCAAAAGAATCCCCCCCTTTTAAAATGATTGCTGTGGGATTTATTTTAACACAGTTTATGGGTGTTCAGGAGATGAAGTGGGAAAATGCAGCATCTTAGCTCTCTTTAATCACGCAGGTTGAGGATTATTCTTCATCAGTAACACCTGGGAGAAAAAAAAGGCAGGCCATCAGTAGGCTGACCCTACAGCAGCCCTAGGGGCAGTTCTATTGCCACCAGCAAAGTTAGCACTAAGGGTAAAAGGAGCAGTTACCCAAGGTCCAGATAATAGCAAGAGCAGAGAACTCACATCCTGATGGTAGAAAATAGATTCCATGTTTAGCTCATGATTTCTGGCAACCAAGCCTTCTTCCAGGGAATGAAGGTTAATTTTCTTTTAACATCAGTGAAAGATGAGAATGTGAAATGATGAGTCACTGGGACACTCCATCAATGGCATTGCAAGGAAACAGCTTTCCATTTTTCTGCAATTGATACAAAATTGGCAAGAAAATGTTAGCTAGGACCAAAATTCATAAAGTCTAGTAAATACAAAGGAACAAAACCCCAAATTTTATTTCTATTTGCACTTAGTTTTTTGGTTAAAATCTGGATGGCGGGCCTCCCTAGTAGCGCAGCGAGTTGAGTGCACCGCTGTGAAGCTGTCCGCAGCCTCTGCAGCATGGGTTCAATTCCTGGCTGGCCAGGGAGATTCCCACATGGACTGGCAGACCTCCTTTGTCGCGCCCGCTGCTCCCCTCAGCAGTGTATTGTATTTCGGTTGTCTGCCTGTTCTGCTCCCCGCTCTGTCTCTGGTGAATTCTCTCACCCTCCCACCCCTCTAGCCTGTACCCCAGCTCTTATATAAAAATAAATAAATCTTTAAAAAAAAATCTGGATGGCTTATTTAATCAAACTCCTATATGACAGTTCTTCATCTCTTATTACAGTTTTAAAAATCTTAAGACTCAGTTATTTTCCTTTTTTTCATCTTGCATACCTTCCTCCCCATCCACTCCTGTTTCTGAAAAATCTAGTCTGTAGTGAAAGAACAGTACTTGTACTATAAAGCTTTAAAAACCAAAATATCAGTTTGAATTTTCAAGTTGGTTAGTTTTATTCATTCTTTCAGTTACAGAATTTCTAATTTCCGTCATTAAATATAAGACCCACAGGTCTTCTCTTTTACTCTCCTTTCTTTTCTACTCCAAAAATACATCTTCAACTGCTGTAGGTCAAGTTAGCTATGATACTCCTCATCCCCATCCTTATCCACTTTTGGTTTCTTTTTCACTGGAGCCGAAATTCTTCTCACTCCCACGCCCCCATAAACTTTCCACTGTCTCCAGTGTTAAAAAAACAAAAGTCAACCAAATAAATTAGGAGATCTAATTGATTTAGTTAAATGATTCATGAATTGGGCACCATCCCATCTCACTAGCGGAAGGGCGCCCTGAGGAGTTGTACAAAAGGCAAGATTTTTGTAGTCAGAATGAGGATGGTACAAGATTATTAGCAGGAACGAAAAAGATTGTTTCTTGCAGAGCACCTTTCCCTTAGGGGTGAGGAGTGGTGTTCATAATGCAGATTACCTCACTAGTGATGATGACCAGTAAATTCCAGATTTATTGATTTGAAATTCTACTTTTGGGAAGGCTAAAATGGCAGGTAGGTCAGATATTGAGTCTTAGTGGGGCTTGACAATCAAGCAACCAATCAACTTAAACCATTTTAGGTTGTTGTTTCTTTTTTCATTACTAGTAATTCATATTTTAGTAATGAAATTTCTTTTATATTATCAACATGTTCTTTAAAGTTTTCATTTTCTTTATAATTAACAGTCTGTTTGCCCCAATCACCATATTCTTCACAACTGTTTCTTTGGTACTTTGTCTTACTGGTCTCATAGGTTAAGAAAGCAGACATGTCACTGTCATTGGCTACCACTGTGGCATCTAGGTAACAGTTCAGTCATCATAGAGTCACACTTTTTGCTTCTGTCACCCTTGTCCCTTCTTGTGCAGGGGAGCAGAAATGTGCCTTCCCAAAATATGTCCTTTGGGAAGAAGGTTGTATTTATGGGGTGAGGGGTGATTATGAAGATTATTTTTGAAAACGATTGCATGTAAACTTTCTGTAAGGACATCTCCCTCACTGTGCTAGGAAGACCTACTCTCCTTATCAATGGAGAAGGTAGAATTTAAATCTGTACACTTTTGTTACTGTGCCTTGATAAACTCCCTAACTGAACTTCCCCTTACATCTCCCCAATGTCCTTTGTCTTAGCTAAACTATTTGAGATGGCATCTGAAACCTTGTGGCCAGTTACTCAGTTATGCTGGGTCTCTCTCTTATATATAGCAATATGCATGTTATCATTGAACTTCTTTTTGGATTTTTTCCCACTAGCAATATCTGTGATGCTTGCTTGATTATTTGGCAGCCTAGAAGGAGCCAGAAGGGTACAGGGTGATTTTCTTTGTGCCTCAACACTTGTCATCATGACAGACCAACCAGGCAGTTTCATCCCAAGATATTCCTATCTCTATCCATATGTCAATGGACTCTTTTTCTTAGTTTGTTTTAGTTTTTTTGTTTGTTTGTTTTACACTGAAATATGTTATTTTTTTCTATTTTTGGCATGGAACAATTCACAAGTAAAATTCTAAGATGTTTAAAGTGTGCATTATGACACACTAATAACCTGATATACATATATACTTTGTGAAAGGATTCCCCCCCATTCAGTCAATCAACACATCCATCGGCTCACATATTATTCCTATTCTTTTTTTTTCAAGATTTATTTGTTTATTTATTTATACAAGCACTGGGTACAGTCGGAAGCGCGGGAGGGTGAGAGAATTCACCAGAGCCAGAGCGGGGAGCAGAGCAGGCAGAAGGACCGAAGCACACTGCTGAGGGGAGCAGCGGGCGGCAGGAGAGGTCTGCGCGCCATGCGGGACTCTCCTCCGGTGGCCGGGGAGCACCCAGGGATCAAACCGGCACAGCAGAGGCTGCGGGCAGCTCCACAACCCAGTGCTCAACCGCTGCGCCACCGGGGAGGTCCTTATTCCTATTCTTTTTATTGGTGAGAACAATTAAGTGCCACTGTCCCAGCAAACCTCAATTGTACAAAAAAGTGATATCCACTATAGTTATCATTTATACATCAGATCTTTAGTTCTTATTCATCTAAGGCTGAAAGATTATACCCTTTCTTAACACCAGCTTTTCAATGCCAATCCTTAAACAGACTGAAGTTGAAGCTAAGGAAGGGAGTCCACACACACATAAAAGCCACACAAAGGATTGGAGAGTCCAGGACATAACAAAAAACTTACTAAAGAAGAAACATGGTGATCAAATTATCTATGGGTGCCAATTTGTGTTTACTGCGCTACAATCAATACCAATTTTATTAATCATCTATTGTGTAATCTGTGGGCTAAAGGGCATTTGTAATATATATTTCCATATTCCTGCAGAGGTGCATGATGGGTGCAATAACAGCACAATAAAAAGGCAGAACCTAGTTCTGCCAGTACCGATGGCAGAGGCATCAAGGAAGCCTTCAAAGAGAAGGTGTGGCTTGAAGCAAGACACTGAAGATAAGAAGAATGTCAAACAGCAGAATGAAGGGAAAACCATTTAAAACCAGAATACAGGCAGTTCAAGATGTACAGTAGTATAAGAGAATACTGGGTGAAATACAGGGCACATATGAAAAGTAACAAGAGGAAAGTGACAAGATGCACTCCATTTCCTGATTGGTATGATGCAGATTGGCACACCTCATGCTTTTCTTAAAATCTTTCAAAAGTTTTCCATCAAAGTCAGATCCATATTTCAGAAACATTAGGAACAGGTGGATTACAACAGAAGTAAGGCAGTCTCATGAATCTGAAGTTGCCCTGTATATTTTTATTCTCCTTTTATCTCTTAAAAATATAAACAGCCATCTCTATGGATGGATTCTGGCCTTTATATTCTCTTTCCTGGCCTTGTAATGATGTCCTTTCTGGTTTTTCTTACTCTAGTCTTAACCTTTTCCCCAAATTTTTCTTCCCATGCATTTTTTAAAATATTTATCTATGCATACAAGTGCAGGTCATAGTGCAGGTCAGAGGTGTGGCAGGTGAGAGGATTCACCACAGACAGAGTGGAGAGCAGAACAGGCAGATCTACTGAAATACACTGCTGAGGGGAGCAGTGCTCGAGACAGGAGAAGTCTGCTGCACCATGTTGGTTAGCCCCCTGCCAGTTACCACAAAACATCAGTAACAACACGTGAGACAAATTCATTTCAGAACATGCCACTCATTTTTGGAGTACTATGTTTTAGTAAAATGATCAATAGGGCTCAATGTAATGCAAGTGATGTATTTTGCTGACACTCAGCTCTTAAGTATAGATAATTTATTAAAAGTCAAACACATTGACGTTTTCCAGGGTCTCTCACAGGCACATATAGATCCAAATCTTTTGTTGTTTCCTCATGTAGGGAGAAAAATAAAGGCTAAATGTGTTGTGTTTAATTCCTTTGGGGAAGATATAGACTTAAGTCAAGGAGCCAACCTTCCTATTATTTAGATAATTACTAATATTTTTGAATATGAAGCTAACCATTGCTCTTATCCTGAACATGCAAATGTTGTACTTCATTTGATCCAATGTTTCCTTTCATTTCATAATTTTTCACTTGTGTGCTACTCACTTGTTTTTCCTAGCAGGACACTAACACTTGTTAACTTCTTAGTGGTGTGTGTGTGAAAACACAAATGTTTTGCTGCTTCTCTCTCAATAGCATATGAAGAAAAAAGTGAGAATAAGAGCAGGAGAGGAGGCACACATAGAGAATTGATGCATTATAAAATTACAAATAGAAGAATCTGAATAGTATGAAAGAATGATACACTCTAAGTGGAGCATACAATTTTTGAAAGAATAAAGCTCTAAAATTTGGCTGTTCAGGCTATTGTTAATTAGATAATTTAAGTATAAAAATTAACTACTGATTTAAACTATTCCTTTATCTATATTTTATTTCTGTTGTTGATTTCCTGTAAGAGCAAAATGATCTCACAGTTATTTGATTGCTCTACACTTTATTCTGGGTGCTTTGTATAAAATATAATACAGTACAGATGTCAACTCAAGAACAAAATAGCACATATTTCTAAGGAACATAAAAAATATTAACACTATAGAAACAATGACTCTGTAATTACTTTTTGCTGAGGAGTGAGGTTAGGCATTTATCCTTATAGAGTCCTAATACACTTAAAGTCACATCTGCCCCTGTGGTACTTTTCCTTTTGTTGATGAATGCATTGTACAGGTTCCTTGTATGGCCACTAAAGTATTTGAGGTCATCCTATACTGTTAGCACAAATGGTGTGAACAATAGTTTATATGGCACTTAACTCCTTGGGAGAAACGGTTAACCTTGCTAGAGAGGACAGATCAGTCATGTACAGTTATTAAGGTCTAGAAGGGTTTGTTATGCTCTGAAATACTTTTGTACAACCACAATGTACTTTTGTATGAGACCTATTTTAGCACAAAAGCTAAGGAAGGGAGAAATCACCTTTGGAATTTTTACAAAATATACAGTGAAATAGGTGATAGAAGTTTCTCAAAGATACATTTCATTAATGACACCTACACTGTAGAGGTGGCAAAAATTTTCCCTTTAGAACTAGACTTTCTAAAAATATGTTAATGAATTAGGAGTAAAGGCTTTGCAGAAGTAAAAAAAAGCTTTTGAAAATTTTCAGCTTGCTACAAGGAATTCAGTCTGATCACTTTGTTTAAAGATTTCAGAATCATCTTACTATGTTTTAAGTGACTGCTTTTGCTATGAAATGAAGGGCCCTTATTAAATTTACTCCAGGTTATTACCAGACTTTGTTTAAAATTAACTTTTAACCACTGCCCTTAGTAACTATGTATTTTTAATCTCAATGGTCATCTGATGATGATAGTCTCAAAAGGAATCAGCCAAAAACACCTAGAAAGAATCTTCTGTTTTTCCCTGCTTCTAATGAAGCTATAGGAGATTGCAGCTCCTTATTCCTGGTGAGTAAGGAATGTAGGAAAACAATCAGGTTTTTTAAAAAAATTGAACAGAATCATATTTCATGTTTTTGTCTGATATAAATTTTAAAAATTTATAATACTTCACAGACACTGAAGATGGTAAAAATATTATCAGAATAAAAGAATGAGATAAGATACATTTTCTTTAAAAAAGTCATGCAGAACATAAATGGTCCAAAAACCTTTGTTTCTTTTAGCCTCAATAAAACAGTTGGGTTATGTTTTTCTTGTGTTTTATTAAATTATTAGCAAGAAAAGTGCATTTATAAGTCATTTTGAAGCAGTAGAAAAATAAATCAGTTTACTACCATTGCTATTTAAATATCTTCTAACTGGCAAAATTAAACCACGTCTCTTTATTTATTTATTGCACTTGTAAAAAGATTAATGGGGATGTGATTCCTTGAGGCTTTTACATATAACCCCTTCACAAAGAACAAAATTATACAGTTTGGCAAATGAACTAAATTAGCTACATTTATTTAAATAATCACTATAGAGGAAACAATAAATCAACAACATTCTGTACAAAAAAGTGTTTACAGAGTGTCTTGTAATTTGTTTTATCAAGGACACAGACTTTTTGCTCTTAGCTAATCTTGCTTCTAACAGTCTATTATCACATCAACCATTAATGAGTATTTGCAATAGAAATTTAGCTGAAGCTTAGGAGGAGAAAAGTAAGAATAACTTCCACCTTCATCGTCAGCAGTTACCCTGAAATACATTCTTCTAATAAACATTTTGTCAAAGGTTCCTAATAACTTCAGAGACAATCAAAATTAAATGGCAGAGCTTTGTTAAATCAGGGAAAGAGATTATTTGAATGGTCATAAGCGTGCAATTATCTCAGCCTCTCTATATTTCAAAGGGCTCTGTCCATATCTTAGTCTGTATCAGAAGTAAGTGAGTAGGGGGAGCTCTAATGCTGAACCTGTGATATATTCATAAATCAGGACTTTCAGAGCCTGTCACAGGCACCATAATGAGGGTCATTATTCAGGCAGAGTGTCAAAACTACTATCAAAGGACCTTCTCAGAATTACAATCATTCTGTTTCTTGTTAAATAAGCAATGTAGTACACAAAAATGGCAAACAAGAAGCAGGTCAATTTGATACAGTGTGAGGGCACAGAGATCTCTAGAGTAATTTACCCTCTGGGAATTCTGATGGCTGGTGAGATGAATTATACACACCCTCAAAAAAGATTAATGGTAATAAAACCCTTTGAAGATTTTTACCAAAAAGGCCCTATAAATAGCTGATAAGCAACTTTAGAAACAAAGCTGGAAACAATAAGTTTTGCTGTGGTTAGACCTAAAACTCCTGGCAAAGAGAAAATATGATCCTAGAAAATTGTCAATTATCAATGCATCAGTGAAATATTATAAATTTGATTGACATATTATTTGGACATTTAAAAAAGTAAAATTTTTAAACTGAAAAATTCCCATCATTTGATCTTAACCGCATTACTACATCTATAAATATTCTTGTAGAAACACACATACAGAAGCACACACCATATCTTCTGTACATATGCAGAAACCCCAAAAGATTGCACAGTAATGTAGTAAAGATACATATTTTTACTACTGAAGTTCATATTTCCCTAGTAAATACAGTGATATAGTTAAAGAAAGACATAGAAAGCAGTTTTATAAAGACATAGAACGCAGTCTTATAAAGGAAACAGTTTTCAGTACTAAATGACTATTAAATATGTAAGTACATCTTTTTTTTCATTTTCAGGTGAAAATAGTATGCCCATGTTTTTAATATGTCCTAATTAACAAAGGCTTCAGCACAATAAACAAGCATGTCATCAATTATAACTAATAAATTATAAGAGTCTATATGGACAAGAGCTTGAAGAAATTTTCAGGTATTGAAAGTAAAAATGTATGTGATCTTATTGGAGGATAATTTGACAATGTAAATATAGTATCACAGAAAATACTCATTCAAATTTGAATCCACAATCCAGTTATAAAAAATCATCTGAAATATATAATTATGTGCAATTAAAATTCTATAAAGTAAAAGACTGGATAAGCCACTTACATTGGTGTCAAATAAAAACTTCTATATATCCATGGAAAAGGTGCTGTAGAAAAAAACTGCTGTTGAAAATATGTTCATTAAACTTTGCTAAGCAAAAAATGTAATGTGCATATAAAATTAGGCATTGAATGATAATTTTGATATCTAATTTTTTTTTAATTTTTGAACTTTCTTATCTTTCAAATTTCAATCAACAAATACTGCTTTTATAATTATAAATACTATAATTATGTGAGTATTTGTTTATATAATAAACATATCCTTATTAAAAGAATCCACTGAAAGCTAAGTAGTATGATTTTTTAAAAGCTAAGTAGAAAACAATTGTCTATTAGAAATGAAAATTTTTCCTTTACAGCTTCTTCAGTGAACATGTATTAGAAATAAATAGATGCATTTTATACACATTTTTTATAGTCAGCATAGTATGCCATCATGGATTTTCAGTGAATCTAACTTTAGCATGGACATTATCTTTGCATGATGGAAAGCAAGATCTGTGAAATATTTGAAAAGTTATTTTAACACTTTTGTTATTGAGTTTAAATGCAACAACTCCTATTAAAAACAAATGAATGTAAAGAACCATTTAACAAATTTTAAAGCCTTCAGTTTTTGAATTTTATATTTATTGGCTACAAAATAGGAGTAAACACCAAAAGAAACTGTATTTTACAAGAGAAGGTGGTGCATAGTTTTAAGGTGGCTACAAGGTGTTAAATCATATACAGTATTGTAAACCAATGTTACATCAATAAAAAAGAAAACAATCAAAAAGCTATGTTTAATGCTTAAGCTATTAACCAGAAAATAAAAATAAAAAAATAATTAAAATCTCCATCTATAAGAAGCAAAGCTGTTACAAGAGACTTGAACTTTCAGGGCAAGTGCTGGCAGCATTGCCTTAGAAAGAGCAGAGTTCACAAGACAAAATAGGTTCAAATGCAGGCTTCATCATTTGCTAACTCTGCAGCTTTGAACTCGTTACTCAGTGTCCTTGAGTCTGATTTTTCTGTTTATAAAATGGAGATGATGCCCTTCTCTTACCTACCTCTGAGGGGTGTGTGTGTGTGTGTGTGTGTGTGTGTGTGTGTGTGTGTGCATGAGCACAAGTGTTTCACTGGCCTGTATACTCCCTGAAATTTCAGTTTTTGTTTAGGGCACTTCAAACATTCAGGATTTCATAAAATACTGTAATTTCACAGGATGTATAGCTGCTTTTATCAAGCACTCATCAATTGTTACTTCTTTCTTTTTTATCGATATTCAAAACAATTTATAGTAGTTTGGTGTCTATTGTGAAACCAAGAAGCCCTTAAGGCTTTTTAACTGAAGTAAATTCAGTTTTATCAAATGTTTGTGGTGATCAGTTCTAAGTGAAGACAAAGTAAAACATTTAGTCAAGATTTCATTTCTACCCAAGATTTCTTGTGTAGTTGAAAGAGGATTACTGAATCCCTTTATTCTTCTCTGTCAAACTGAGTATTCTGTGACAATAAATCCTATCTTGTCCAGACTTACTCTTTAAGTAAAATGGTATCAATGAAATAATCAAAAGCAAACCAATTATGTTCTGCCATCTTTTATCCATCTGTTTGGATTTAACTGTCTATTAAATAGTGTTTGCATATGAGGAAATGTTCTATTGTATGCAGAGGTACTCAATTATTTAGATTATACATTTGAATAAACTGTGCAGTGGAAGGACTACCCTTGTAATGTAGGACAATTACATTTCTTTGCATAGTTTACAGATTATTAAACTAATATCAATTCGACCCACACTACCCGTTCCTGGATTCTAACCTTTGCCTTCGAGACTTAGTAAGCTACTATGAGGGTCTAGTTTCTACCCCAACAATTAGCAACCCATGTCAATCATTTCAAATTATACCAAATTATGCAAATTGGTTTTGGGAAAACGATTGCATGAAAAGAGACCACAAAAATTTAATTTCAATAAAGATCATAGGTGAAGTTTGTAGCTGCTTGCTGCTGCTTGAGTATTCAGTTATTTTGTGGTTAATAATCACTGGTCTCTTGTTTCAGAATGCCTTCCCCCCACACACGCAGGTCAGGAGAAGCCTCAGCATGAGTCTCCCCAGCAAGCAGGTATGTCTGTTCCACCTCAGTTGGGCACCTCAGAACTGCAGCTAAGACTTACTTTGTTATAAATATCTTCACTTAATTTTTCTGAAAATGGTATTATGTCATTAACACATATGCGTATCACAATGTATAATTTTTTTTAAAGATTTATTTGTTTATTTATTTATACAAGCACTGGGTACAGTCAGAAGCGCAGGAGGATGAGAGAATCCACCAGAGCAGAGCGGGGAGCAGAGCAGGCAGAAGGACCAAGGTACACTGCTGAGGGGAGCAGCGGGCGGCAGGAGAGGTCTGCGCCCCATGTGGGACCCGCCTCCGGTGGCTGGGGAGCAGCCGGGGATCGAACCGGCGCTGCAGAGGCTGTGGGCAGCTTTGCAACCCAGCGCTCAACTGCTGCGCCACCAGGGAAGCCCACAATGTATAATCTTTAATAAGTATCACAAATTATTTTAAATTTTATCTTCACAAAATTAAATTTTTATAAAGATAATTGAACAAGGTGATCAATCTTTTCCCCTCTCACTTTCACATTTTAATTACAAAATAAAAAGTACTTTTAAATTACAATAATAACATCTATTTGTTGTATCAAAACAGAGATACTCTTCTTCCCAATCCTTTCAATCACTCATTATGTAGTAAAATTGGTATTAATTAGATTTTTTCTGTTTATAAATGCAGGCATGATTTTTAAAATTTATATTTCATAAAATAGGATAAAGAATGATTATTAAGAGAACATGAGGTGTAGATATAGAAAACTGGTGATTTAATTTCCCCATTTTCACTTGTTGGAAAGTTTGTTTTAATATTCTATTTTCAAACACACAATTTGCATCTCTTGTTTACATTTTCCACCTGTCCACAGAAAGCATTTAAGTTAGTTGTGGAAACTTTTGATTATTACCCTGTTTTTCTTTTTAAATAGATAAATTGAGGGTCAGAGAGGTTAAGTGGATACTCAAGGTCAGACAGTGAGCTAATGATATATGGGGGAGTATCAAAATATCCTCAATTCCTTGTTTAGGGTATTTTCCTCTAATCTCCATTGGTTCTTTTTTTTTTAAGATTTATTTATTTATTTATACAAGCACTGGGTACAGTCAGAAGTGCGGGAGGGTGAGAAAATCCATATCCACCAGAGCCAGAGCAGGGAGCAGAACAGACAGACTGATGAAATACACTGCTGAGGGGAGCAGCGGGCAGCAGGAGGGGTCTGCGTGCCATGTGGGACCCTCCCCCGGTGGCCGGGGATCGAACCGGTGCTGCAGAGGCTGCAGGCAGCTTCGCAGCCCATCGCTCAACCGCTGCGCCAACAGGGAGGCCCTCCATTGGTTCTTATGCCATAGATAGGCAAGCTGAATTTTTCACATTATATTTATGTATCATTGCACCATAAAATTCATGCAGATTTTAGAAGTTCTCATTATTAACTGTGTTCTAACCTCATATAAATGTAGAAAGGAAATGTTTTCTTTCTGATAAACTCTAAGTCTCCTCAGATCATAAAACATTCACTTTTGCATATCAAAAGTACTGAAATGGTCAGTTTTATGTGTCAAATCGCCTAGGCTATAAGTATCCACTTATCAATCAATTGTTAATCTTGGTGTTGCTAGGCTGTGAAGGTATTTTTTTAGATGCATTAACATACAACCACTTGACTTTATGTAAAATAGATTCTCCTGGAAAAACCTGGGTGGACCTGATCCTATCAGTTGAAAGACCTTCTTAGCAGACCTGAATATTTTCCCTGTGGACAGTAGTGTTAGCTCCTTTCCAAGAGTACTTGGAAAGTACTTTCCCTTTCTGGTACTCTACTCTCTGGCTTTTGGATTTGTCTAATAAGCTCCCCACATTCATATAAACCTGTGAAATAAATAAATATATATAAAATATATATTAAGTAATGGGTAGGAACATATAGAGATAGCTACATCTCTTACTAGAACACTGACCTCTACAAGTTCCTGCTATAATAATCTGTAAATGTTTACTGTTTTCTAAATTGATAAATGTATAAATGAGTATATCACGTTCCTTTTAAAGCTATATATTTTTATTTAAATTTGTTATGTTACTTACAACATATTTTTTCTAATGTATTATTATTGAGAAACAAGAATCCCTCATGACTTGAGTAAATGCCTGTGCTGCTTCTTGTTAGGACAGATATCTCCTTGTCTGTCATGAGTAATGTTGACTAGCTTCCTTGGTTACAGAAATAAACAGAGAAGGGAAGGACTCTTAAAAAATAATATTTGTAGGAAAGAGTATACATTTACATAGTCTGTTCTGAGTTGAAAAAGAACTTAAATCTCTCCAGACCACTATGAATCCCTTATTTTAAATCTCCAGTGCTGTAAATAATGAAATAGCAATATCTTGCAAGCATTGTATTGACTATCACATCTCTTTGAAGTGAAGATTTGGCATATGGGTTACTTAGATTCTGTTCTCCATTAATTAAAATTCATGTACACTTTTTGAAGGAGGAAGATGTGAAAAATTTTCCTAATGACTATTTGTATGACTTTGTTATTGATCAACATTTCTATAGGAATAATGACAATGATAGCATCATTACCACACATACAAATTAAAATAAAAAAAAAACCCTCCTTTGTGGCTAAGAGAAGGAAAAATACAGAACAAGTCTTTTCATACAGTTGATCAAATACAGAGCTTTTAAAGAGATCCCAGTGTTAGATTGGTTCCAATCTATAGAATACATGACACCAAATAAAACCTTTCCTATATTCGTTCGGGAAAGAATATATGACAAATAAAGGACTAGCTGCACAATCAAGTATTTTATACTACAATTATTTGCATTTCCAATGAATGTTGACTGAATGCCACAGTCAGGTAATGTCAAGGTGACAGGTGTGCAGGAGATGATTCTGATTCATAATGCATGTAACTGAAGGTGCACTTGTGCATATCAGACCATAGAACGCTATTTATCAGAAATGTTCTGGGATAGCAAAACATTTATGTAAACAAGGTTTTGTGTAATCAAGGGAGTTGCAGGGTAATTGATTCATGTCAGGAGACATAACCTAGATTTGGATAGGAGATAATTTTGAATTGAGGGTTTAGGATCTGTGGAGTTTTAAATACATAAATGTAGGATTCCCAAATTTCATTAGCAATATTAATGTGTATTTTGGCTTGCATTTTAAACACATCAAAATAAGTTATCTGGAATCCTTCAGGTAATCCCAGAGACAGTAAAAATTTTAAGACATAAACATTTCAATGTTTGAATAAACATTTTCAAATATAATTAGTCTTAAAGTTAAGTACTGGCCAAAGTGAAAAAAAGAAAAAAAGACTCTACCAATGTGTGGGAATATGGGCTCTGCTGTTGGTTCACCAAATTCATGTTTGAGTCTGCAAATATCAAAAATAACCTTGTACACAGACTAAGATTTCTACATAATTACTCTTTTTGCACTTCATTGTTCCTGTTTATTCCTGATCCAATGATCCAGCTAGAACGATGTGTATTCTAACATATGGTTGATGATTACTTCACTGATTGATGTCCTGAAAAACTTGGACTTCTGATCTTCACTATATGATTCCCTGCTGGTGAAAATAATTGTTTCTCCTATAAGAAATAGTAATCTATTCTACATTGCTATTATAGCAAGAATCATGGACCTCGAGTTGTAGATGTACTTCTTAGAGTTTGTAAATTTTACTTACAAGGATCAGAAGCTGCTTTTGATGTTTCATAAAGCCACCATACTTTGTTAAAGGAATGTGTCCCTGCTCCAATTTCACAAACTTTGCCTCTGCCTCTGAAAGACTTATCTGTTGAAACCCTTGGTTCCATCTAAGCTGGTTGTGGGGAGAATTTTTTTTTTTTTTTGGATATGGCACAGCTTTCTCTGAGTCAATGCCCAATGGCATTGACTTGCTGTTGGGTAAAATATAGCAGCTTAGGAATTACTTTAAAGAATTGCAATCTGTTCTATTCAGTCTTAGGGTTTCTTAAGTAGTATAATTATCTCTAGTATTGAGAAAATTTCGGGTCTATTTACTTCCATCAGTGCATTGGATAATAACCAAAACCAAATGTCTTGTCTAAATATAAAGTTTATTGATTCCTGTCTCAAAGTCACTGCCCTTAGTGATTTGTCCCTTTCTCCTTTAAAGCACATTCCTTAGTTCAGTGGCCTCTGATTTGATGTGCTGCTTCTTTTTATTTTTAAGGTAAAATATACCATGGCTTCATGTTAATTTTCCAGTTCAAATTCAGGACTTAAAGGATTTAAACAATTTCTTTGGTCATATATCTATACTACTTTCTTGTATTCTGCAAGCCTGAGTTTTAATGAGATCAGGAATAATAGAATTAAAATGTTATTTTATAATAAACACATGACAATATCAGAATGACAAGAGAAATGTTATGACCAACAGCATGATTACTAAAAACAGTTTATGAATTTGTGGCAGTTCTGCATATCCTAGTGGTATTCACAATAGAATTCTTGGTTTTATATGCCACCTTTATTAGATAAAATAATTACATACTATATATACTTAAATTCATCTTGCTTTTAATCACAATACATTTTTCAGATACAGTTTTGTAGAATATAGAGATATTTCTCATTCTTTTTTATGGTTGCAAATTCTTCTATCGTATGGCACTATCGGAGATAGTTAGGTCAGTTCACTATTAAGAGGCATTTGACTTGTTACCCACTTATATTATATATATATATATATATATATAAATGCATTTTCATATTTTTGGTCAGTGTGTCTTTGGTGTAGATAGAAGACACTCAGCAAGTGTATGCAAAGGTGTCAAAAAGATGACACCTTAACCTTACCAGTATAAAGTATTATTAAACTTTTACATTGATGCCAATACATAACTAAAAATATTGGTTTCATCTCAGTGTAATCTAAATTTGCATTTATGATAATTCATATGAAGTTGTCTCTTTTATATTTTAAGTGGTGCTTTTAATACTTTTTTTTTTTTAAACAATTATCCACCTATGCATACAAGAGCTGGGGCACAGGCCAGAGATGCGGGGGTGAGAGGATCCACCAGAGACAGAGCAGGGAACAGAACAGGCAGATTGACTGAAATACACTGCCAAGGGGAGCAGTGGGGAGACAATAGAGGCCTGCCTCACCATGTGGGTTTCTCCCTGGCTGGCCGGGAATGGAACTCCTGTTGCAGTGGCTGCGGATTGCCCCATAGTGCAGTGCTTAACCCCTTGCGCCACCAGGGAGGCCCTTTTATTACTTTTTTGGTAAGCAGTACATTCATTTACCTATTTGATTTAGATTTGTTATTTTTTCCTTATACATGTGAAAGCTCGAAATATACTAAAAAACTATTTTTTAAAGATTTTATTAATTTATTTTTCCATAGAATAACTGGGGTATAGGTCAGAGGTGTGGGGATGAGAGGATTTACCAGAGACAGAGTAGGGAACAGAACAGGTGGATCTACTGAAATACACTGCTGAGGGAGAAGTGGATGAGAAAGGAGAGGTCTGCTGCACCATGTAGGTTAGCTCCCTGCCTGGTGAAACAAACCAGGCCATTGTGGTGAGCCATCTTGGGTGGTAGCTCTGAGATTTAATCCCTAGGTCACCAGGGAGGCCCTAAAAATACTACTTTTGACTATGATGTGTTACCTGTGTTTTTCACAGTTTCTTTATTTTTCTTTTGTTTTTCTTCTGATGCTTTTAGCCAGGCAAAAATATGTGTAAGTATGTATGTAGTGTGTATATATGCATACATGTGTACATCACATTATATATGCATACATTACATTACATATACAGTATATAAGCATACATTACATTATGTATGTGCAGGTATATGCGTGTCTCTATGTATGTATATATAGTCACATAAACATCTATATATGTATAAATAATCTTTTCTCTTTTGTTTAGTGTTTTAGGTTATAGTTAGCTAGATGTTTCCTGTACTCTTTTAGTAAATTAGGGTTTATTTTATGAATTTACTCTTTGTGTTTAAATCTCCACTACATTTGGAAATTATCTTTATGATCAGAAAATTATATTCATTTAAATTCTTTCCCCTGACTATCCAGTTATTCCAATACCACTTATTAAAATTTCCATTTCCTTTATAACAATTTAAGAAGTCAAAATATATGTTGTGTGTATATACTATTAAATTTGCATATACAATTTTGTTAATTTCTGGATTTTTTATTTATTACATGTCTGTGTGGTAGCCCTAAAAATGTGACCACAAATTCTTTGAAATTTTATCCCCTCCCAAGATGTGAAGCTTAATTCCCCTGTCCTTGAATGAGGGGGCTGTATTTAATCACAATTCTAAGCAATAGAATATGGCAGAAGTGATGGTAGGTCATTTTGAAGATAATGTGAGAAGTGACTCTGGCTTTCATTTGGGTTTTAGATTCAATTCCGCTGTCTGTCTGTCTGTCTGTCATTTCCTCTCATCACTCAATCTGGGATGTCAGTTGCTATATCATCTGGACAGATGGCTCATTTCAGAGGTCTGCAACTCCAGTCAACTACTTGACTGAAATCTCATGAGACTCTGAGTCAGAACCCAACTAAACAAGCAACTATCCTGACTGTCAGAAAGTGGGTGAGATGATATTTGTTTTTTTTTATTTCAAAATGCTTTATTCATCACACCAAAATAGTAATATATATGGATTTGCACGTCTCCTTAAATTACAAAAAGAAAATTCATTCCCAGCATAATTAATTTTTTCATCTGATCCTTTTTTCAAAAAGGTCAGATGTGTCTGAGAAAAACAAATGTATTCTAGATATGCTAAGAATATTATATCCTCTCCTCTTTATCCTTTTGTCATTTATTTATGCAATACGTGAGTGTGTTATTGTAAAAAAAAATCACAAAATTCAGAGTTATATAGAACAAAACATGAAATTCACTTTATAGTACTATAAACCCCTGACAGGCTTTCCTGGAAAAAAATCATTGTTAACAATTTATGGTGTCCTTTTATTCTATCTCTCATTTTTTTGGAACTAGTATTAGGAACTTATTTAATATATTCCTTAATCTTCAAGGAAAAATAAAGTGTCTTCACATATTGATTACAAATTTGTACACAATTTTTATTTAAATTCCTAAAAGCAATTGAGCAACATTTAGAATATATGAAAATATGTTTTAAAAAAGCAGTGAGTACTGTTAATTTGCTTCTTCCTTAAGTAATGAAACACTACTGAAATATTTGAAAGCTTGTGGACACCATTTCCAATTGGTAATGCTTTCATCATCCCTACCCTAAGGTATGAAATTATGATTTCTCATGCCAATGCATTCACTTAAAATTATGTAATAACTATATATCACTAAAATATGCTATTTTGTGTATTTTTAACTTATATGATGGACTCATATCACCTGTATTTTTTTTTTTGCAGTATTTCTTTTCATTCAAAACTATGCTCATGAGATTTACCTACACTATTCCATTTGTAGGTTCAGCTTAACTCTTACCTCTTCCTGAAATCTTCTTGAATACATGTCTTTGATAATTATTACCTTTTCTGAATTCATAGGCCTTATTTTTTCATATCACTTAAATTATCTTATTTTATCATTTGGTCTTTTATGTGTATATTTTACTTTATTATGAGATTTAAGCCTTTTAAATAAAATCTTATCTCATTGGGTTCCCTTGGTCTAGCAGGTATTTTGCACATGCAAGATACTGAACGATTGCTCATGACAACCATACTCACAGAACCCTAAAATTACATGTGATTCAAAAGGGCATTAAAACCCCAGTCTTCTGGGCCTTCCTAGTGGCGCAAGTGGTTGAGCATAGCACTGTGAAGCTGTGTGCAGCCTCTGCAGCATGGGTTCAATCCTGGCCTGTTGGTGAGATACCCTCATGGCACAGCAGACCTCTCCTGTCTCACCTGCTGCTCCCCTCAGCAGTGTATTTCATTCAGTCTGCCTGTTCTGTTCACCATTCTGTCTCTGGTGAATCCTCTCACCCTCCAACACATCTGGCCTGCACCCCAGTTCTTGTAACATAAATAAATAAATATTTAAAAAAATAAAACCCCAGTCCTCTAATAAAATATTCTTTGTCAGAATTTTGTTTGGTTAAAAGCTTAGAAATGAACTGAAATAAATTGAAAATGTATTTTGTAAACCAAATGTCCAGAAACACAGTAAGATCAATGGACACTCCTATGATCTTATATGATTATTGTTTTTGTCACTTGCATAATTATATATAAAATGTTTATAGTGGAAAATTAGAACATTTTCCATCTTACCTTGTTAAAGAAAAGCAGCTCCTCCTTTTCTCTATAGCTTTAATGTTCATTTCTAATAAAATAATAAATTTTAAAGTTCATATTGTATCTCCACTAGAATTAAGATACACAAAGGACAGAAAATCTCTCTCTCTCTCTCTCTCTTTCTCTCTCTCTCTCTCTCTTTGATATGTCCCATGATAGGAAATTACAAAGTATATAATAAGGAAATGATTTTTTTAAGTTTTATGTAGTTCAAGTCTTTCAGTTAAAAAAGCAGTATTCAAAACAGTAAAATCAACAAAAATGAGATTATAAAATTAAATGTTTTTATTTTAAGCTTTTTCTATTCATAGGAAAAATCAGAAGCATTCTGAACATTGGTATCCAACTGAGAGGAAGACATTAGAAGTCATTTTTATAAGCAAAGGCATGTGGAGGATGCTGTGAAAATCTCTAAATTCACAGATTTGTTGACTCCAAAAACTGATTTGAGTAGTTCTTCCCTTAGTGAATAGTTTAAAATATCCCAAATGAATATTCTGTAAATCACAGTTAATATCATAAGCTTATTTAGGTAAATCCAAACCTGATTTTCATCCCTGATGATAGCCTGACTTTTTAGAATGATTCTAGTTAGTGTTGAGTGACTTTTCTAAGAATCATACAGCAGCAACTTAATTCTTTAGTTATCACTTACACTGACAGTGGGTTGACTGAGCAGTCAGAAAAGTCTACTCCCTAATCTCATTTCTAAAGCTTGACTAGACTGGATTTATGCTATTATTTTGCTTGAAAATCCATTTGACAAAAAGTCTCTAAGTGTGGAAGAACTGGATATTTCCTAGCTAAAGTTTTAAGAGAACAATTTCAAGAAGTGACCAGTTTCCATTTGGAGTTCTCTAAGGAGTTTGGTTCACCTTCATCATTGATCTTTCTGTTTGAAGTGTTCATTTACCATCCTGACATAATCTAGGGCTGCACCGCATGATGTTGATGATACTTTTGTCAATGTGAAGAATGCAGTGCCATTGTTATAGAAATCGTACAAGGAACAGAGACCTTAATATGTACCATCTGTTTTACAAAAAAGCTCAATGTGGTAATGCATTTGCAGTACCAGAAGCAATATCTCTAAGACATGAAATGAACATATGTTGTCTAAGAGCCTTCAGGCTGACATTGAAAAAGAGAAAAGATAGTACTTCAAGGCAAATACTGTCCCAGTAGAAAGACTGCCAGATCCAATATGGCTCAGTCTATTGACAAGTCTCTGGTGAACAACTTCATATAAAGATTTTCACATTGTTATGTGTTGTATGGCTCTCTGGCCCATCTTTTCAGCCTGGGTAAAAATAGTAGAAAACACCCTTTTGTCACTCTGGATACTTTTCTGTTTCAGAGCAACATATGTTGTCAGAAAATGTCACACTTTACAATAAAGAGATTGAATGATTATTTCTAAGACTGAAGTGAAACTAAAACAGTATCTTCAATGAGTGAACAGGTAGTTTAAAAAACAGCTGAAAATACAACTACTGAAAGCTTGACCAAAATATATAGCTATTTAACATAGATATAAATTAGGAATTTTATGAGTGGTCATTTAATTTTTCATATATTTTATATATGAAAATTTTTCATAATTTTCAAAATATGTACAAATATCAACTGAAAACTTATGACATTTTTCTAGATGAATGCTAATATAAAATATTAGTATTTTACGATGTTCAGTTTAAGTACATATACGCAGATGAATATAGCATTATGTTCTTAGCCATAACTCTGTATATGTGTGTTATTTTGCTTAAGTGAGCAGTATAAGAAATTACGAGGTCAAATGATGGGTTATTGAACCCGTTAGGAGGAAGAATAGTTAACTTGCTTAACAAATGTTAGTTTGCTTATATTTAAGTTCCACAGATTCAGTATGGGTTTAAGTATTATGTCATAATCAGGCTTAGCTCTTCATAAACATGTCAATATGAAATACATGCCTTACATTTTAAAAGCAGTTGAAAAAATACAGCATTGGACTCGAAGCCAGGAGATCTGCCTCTGAGTCTCTAATCTATGTTTATAAGGCACATGACCTGATGTCAGTCTGACCTTGGGTCACCCTTCAAGGCCTCAGTGCCTTCATCTATTAACAAAGGGGTTAAACTAAATAATCTCTAAGGTTATATACTAATGTAAGAATTAAATTCTAGACAATCATTATGCATTTTTAAATAGAGGAAAAAGGCTATCCAAAAACTAACAAAGATGTAAGAAAATAAATAAAACATTTTTTAAAAATGGAGGAAAAATGTTTAAAATATAAAGTCAGGATAATTACCCCCTTATTTTATGTATTTTATTCTTAAAACTCTATACTTATCTGTAGGAAAATCTGTTTAAACACACATTCCTCATAGAAGAAATTGATTTTTTATCAATATCATGAAACTACATAATCTTTTTTTAACATTGCTTCTAAATCTTAGGAAAAAATATAGCCTTTCTTTGTGAATAGTCAGTTACTGACAGGTAAAAGATTATAATGGTATGCTCCCTGATTTAATAACAACCATGTTTTCAAAACATTTTGGTATCTAGAAGTAGTTCTTTAATGATCATTAATGTATAACTATTTTTTAAAATAAACTTTTTCTTCCATCTAAATGATTTGTGCATGAGAGCTCTTATGGCCTGCTGAAGGTGCAGGTATTATTTCAGACTTCCTGATACTATTCAAGTTATGACTCAAGCATGGCTCTAATCAGCAGACAATGGCTTCCCTCTTCTCCCCTCCTAACTCTAGTATAATAACTCTTTTTGGATTATGCTTCATGTAAGGGGAATCTGGATTGTTCACTGATGTTTCTCTGGTGTATGCTACAGATTGTAACTATCATAGAACATATATCCAGCTTCTGAGCCCAGATTTATATAGGGAGTTTTTCCATACCCTATTCTGAAGTTTTACTCTTACTTTAATTACTAACTTCTAATTCCCTTATCATGCCCTGAATCTAGTCCCTGATCTTTACAACTTCTTGCTATTTTATTACACAGCTTTCCAATATTTATGGTGTATATTGTACTACTCTGAAGGTTGCATAGATCAGTGAGTGCTCTGGTTACCCTCAAATTTAGAGCTTTGTTCAAATTGTTGCCCAGTCTCTTGACTTGTCAGATGTCAGGGGTGGATCAACAGGAATTCTTCTTTTCACTATGGGTCAGAAGAAAGCCACTGATGAAATTCACTTCCAGCCACACAAAGTTCAAAGGCACTTGCTTGAGTGGTGTGTGTGTTTATTCAGGAACATGTGGATCTGATGAGTGCTCGGAGATTGGTGCAGTATGGCTCAGATGCAAGTCGTTGAGTATAATTGATTTTTAATGGGCTGGCTACCTGCCACCAGATGTTCATCAATTAGGTAAGCTTGAAAAACCAACACAGCTGCTTACTTCGTGCTGACTATCCAGTGGCTGAGGTATTGTTACATAGAAGTCATCTCTGTGTAGGGTGACCATACGTTCAGTTTGCTCTCGACTAAACATATTCTAGGGCTGTAATTATTAATAGCACCCTTTTCTCTCTCTCAAAATGTCCCAATTTGGACAATAAATCACATGAGTATCTTACCTATTTACCATACTGTACCATGTACTGGACAAAGTACACTAGATGTAGGTCTTCCCATGTATCAGAAAATAATTCATATTGACCTCACAAAAAATTGGTCTTACCTCTGAATATCATTAAATTTTAGTGCTCAAAGGAAGTGTTAGATTGCATTTAATCCAATGCTTCTTAAGAAGTGGTTTGGTGAATTGGGGAGTTGATTTTTACCAACATAGCTCTGCTTTTCCTGCAGAGTTTTGTGAAGCAGCATTTTAATTTCCTATCACTTTTCCTTTCTTCTCTCTACTCAACTAGATTGTATCTCGGTATAGGGTAAATGAGCTAATTGGGCTTTTTACATCATTGGCAGCTGTGGTATCACCTGCGGCCGTGATCACGTTAACACAGAAGGTGCATGGGTATGGGGCACGTGTGCCTGATTGTGGACACCTGGAGCATGAGTGTGTGCGCATGTGCAAGTGTGGACACCTGTGCCTAGTTGGGCAGGGATTAAAAAAGAGGCGTCAGCCTTGGGAAAGGGTGTCTGTTAAAGATGCTGTCTCTCTGCTGGCTTGTTTCCCCTGCTTATCATAAAAACCTATGAAAATGATGCCAACGGCTCCAAAATTCTCTTTCAAATTGCTGGAACCAGCGGTGAACCTACCCGGCCTGATATGGTTGCAAAACACTCAGGCTGGCTTGTTTCTTATCTTACAGGTAAATCTTACACCCAGAGAAGAATTTTCTCTTCTTTGGATTAATGTCTCCTATACACGAAGGTGATCAAATGTCCTCATAGTTCTTTAAAAAGTAATGGGCAATCATTCCGGCAATAAGTAAATAACTTCAAGTATTTTGCAAGATAATTTAATTTTATATCTACAAGGAGTAACACAGCATTATTATAAAAGGATTTTATATCATCTTAGTTATGTCATTTTTATGAATCAAACTTATCTTTTAAAAAACGCAACGCTCTTCATGTTGTTACTCTGTTGTTTTGGATAATGTTCTTTTGGATGATTTTGAGTAGGACTGGCCCAGTCAATACCTATCAGACCATTTTTCCCTTCTGAATCTCTACTGGTCTCTAGTAACTAGTTGTCCTCTAGTGATTCTAAACTCCAATAGTTATTTATGCTTATTTTTTACCCTTTGTAAATTTTATTTATATCAAAATAATGGCTGTGAAAAATAATATAGTTCTAAAATCTATAATGAAATACAACAGTTCTATTCACCAATGGCAGTCACTTTCAGATTTTTTGGTTATTTCTTTTTGTAGTTACCTTCATATTTCTAAGTAATGTATTTAATTTCCTTTTTCTTAAGTTTTCAATTTTAGTTTTCTTCCTGTTTCAGGTTTACAACAATCTTCCACTATTAATATACATTCCCTCTCCTTGTCCTCCTAACATTACACAATTTTATTTAATTAATGAATTGTTTACATTGGTATCACTAAATATTGTTAAAGTTGAGCAGTATATCATGTAGCATATATTGAATAGTATACTATGATCATGATTTCTTTTGTAGACATATTTTTCTTAACTTGGAAATATAGTCACTTATTAAGTTGTTCCTTCATTAGTTTTACTTTTTATTTGTTTAGCTTTCTCCTTAACCTGTAAATTTTCTCTCAAGTGTTTCAAACATTGGGTAATTTATAGTCCTTTACATTTTCTTTGAAATAGTCCCTTGGAGATTCATCCCCCTCTAATCTATAGCCTCAGGAAGAAAGCACAACTTATTTCTCTCAATCAGTGTTAATGTTGAGAAATCCAATGCCATTCTGATACCTGAATTACCATAAAGCTAGTGGCTTAATATAATGCAAAATTATCTTATAATTCTGGAGTATAGAAATCCAAAAAGTCTCACTGGGCTAAAGTGAAGGTGTTAGCTGCTGCTCTATTATACAAATTAAAGGCTAGGGCATTGTTTTATTTTCTTTCCTCTGTCTTATAATTTCTAAAATTTTCTTCCTCAAGCTATTAGTATAAATACAAATCATTCTTAATTTATACTACTATTAAATTAGGGTGAAAACATGATCAATTGCAAATGAAAATTATAAAAAAGATAATATGATTTGGACTTACTAGAATTCTATTTAATGTATTCTTAATCTCTTAAATTTCAATGATATTAATAACCAGCAATACCTTGTTTTATGTTTCCTCTCACCTATAAGTTGGGTTGATTACAAAGAGAGACTGAACATTGTGTTTGATATTTTTGAACTGCGATTACATAAATATCAAATGTTTTTGAAAAATCAAAATACACAATGTTCAAATAATTTTCTTCGAGGAGAAAACCAAAGACAAGATATAATCCTTAATTCTTCACAGTTGAAATGCTCTTCATATTAGATTGTATACATTAGATGGCCAAACACCATGCTTCTCCATCCCAGTTTGCAAAGCATGTGACTCATAGAGTTAATAGTACTAGGTCAAACAGTGATGACTAATAAGGCTAATAAGACTTATTCTGTGTTGGAGCTAACAAATACCTTTATCAGTACTTCAACCACTCTGCTCATGTGGCCTCATTGTTAAGATTATGCCTTTCATCTATGGAAACCAATCCCTTTCATATACAATTTCAGCAAGAAGCTTATAAAATGTGTATTAAAGCAGTATTGACTTGTCTAACAATAAAAAGTACAATTAGGCTTCCAACACAGAGCATTTCTAATTTGCATAAAAACCTCTCTAACCTATTCCTTTTACTGAAGAATATAACCAAAAGGTTATATTCTGTTCCATGCACCAGTAATTACTCTAAAAAATGACTAGATAGATGTACCTATGTAATATTGTTCCATTCTTTATGCAGATCATTAGAGCTGAATTTATATGCAGATATATCAATAGGAAAATACTATTAAAATCATTAGGAAAAAATGACCAAGCACAATAGATTGCTTTTACATAATATCACATAATGTAATAATTTAAGATAGTTTCTTCCTGAGAGCCACTATCGTGATAAAATTCACCTCAAGGGTAAGACTAAAGACATACTTCTATCACATCTCCTAATTGAAGCTTCTAATTTGCACACTGTATAATTTTAAAAGACAACTTTTAATCATCAGAAAGAATAACTATGAACAGATTTTAAATTAAAAGTAGGAAAACTGATCTGAAATTTAGGTGATTATTTGAAGAAGTATTTATATTGGAACATTTTCACTTCAGAGTATAGGTTCTCCCTAGCTATGTAGATCCTGCAATATAAATGCATGCCTCTTGTGTATCTGAGCATTTTAATTCCACTTTTAAAACTTGTGCTACTCTTGTGATTCTGTGCTCTTTGATTTCCTTAAATAACACCTCATAAGAACAGTACAAAATGTGGCTGATTCTCCACTTCTTTGCAATGGTGGCATGAAAATTCTTCGAGACCACTGCTGATGAGCCTTCCCATGGTTATTTAATAAAGAGCAGTGCTGCTCCACCAGAGTAACACAGAATGACATTGCCTCAGGTCACTTCAGGGCATGTCACATCATGTAACAGAACATAACCTGATGTAACCTGATCCAACAGGTCAGGTGCCTGTTGCCTATTTGTAAGAAATACTTTTTATTTCTCCTCCAGAAGAGAGGCCATGTCACCATGTATAAAGAAATGTCAGTTCTAGCTCTGGGCCCAAGAAATACCAATGGAAATAATTTCCTTCCCAATTACAGTGGACTCTGTTCAGCATTGAGTTACTTATAGTGCATGCCATTAGCAAGAAGGTATTTGTGATTATTGAAAGTGAAGTTGAAGGAAATCTGCCTTAATTAGCACTCATTTAAGACTGGACAAAAGTTGAAATAGAGACAGAATGCCATATTTTTTTAATGGCAGTAAAATAGGAAATGAGTGAGAAAAAATATGAGACAAGGATTAGTTAACAAAACAGCTTTCTTTTACAAAACAAAGTTATGATTTCTAGAAAAAACAAATAGCTAAACAAGTGTTTTGTTTTTTTTTTCTTTTTAAAGTTATTCTTTTTTTTTTTTTATAGAGGCATGTTTTATTTATTTATTTATTTATTTATTTATTTGTTTGTTTTGTTTATACATGCACTGGGTACAGTCAGAAGCGCGGGAGGGTGAGAGAATTCACCAGAGCCAGAGTGGGGAGCAGAGCAGGCAGAAGGACCGAAGTACACTGCAGAGGGGAGCAGCGGGCGGCAGGAGAGGTCTGCGCGCCATGTGGGACCCTCCTCGGGTGGCCGGGGAGCAGCCAGGGATCGAACCGGCACTGCAGAGGCCACAGGCAGCTTCGCAACCCAGCGCTCAACCGCTGCGCCACCGGGGAGGCCCTAAAGTTACTCTTAACCAAGGTGATTGATTAGGAAATTAATGTCTTATTCCATTAATGTATTATTCCATTCCTGAATTATTATTCCAAACACTGAATTAATCAATGTAGTTATCCATTGTGCTGGGTGCATTTAGGAATGTACACGATGCACAATTCCTACTGCCTGCCTTCAGAAGTCTAACTAAATGAAGAAACAAAATGACATATATTGAACTCTGCAATTGTGTAAATGTTTAAATCTTGGCTATTATCTCTAAATCCTAAAGACACAGAGAAAGAGAACATTGCCTGGAGTAGTAAAGAGGACCTCAGAGATTGAATTTATCATTACCTGCTTTGAGTTTAATTTTCTAATCTCACAAGAAAAGCTAAGTATAATAAAAGGTAAAAGCACATGTAGTTAACTAGGCATGGGGTACTTTTAAAAAAACATCTAACTTAAGGTTATCTAAAAAGGTAGAGGTAGTTTCTTTTTAAAATATTACTTAGACAGGTAAAAGAATTAAAGAAAGAAAAGACAAGTAGAGGATTCATTGCTCAAAAATTTTAAATGAAAGAGCAATAGAGCAGTACTGTGAAAATTCACTTACAAGAGGTTAACAATTTGTAAAAGAGGATCACCTATGTAACCAGTTTTCTCTAATTATTTGGATGGCATCAACCCTGTCTTATTTGGCTTTAATCTTTTAGGTGTTAAATGAGAATAAGTTATAGTTTGAAGTCTGGGAGTGTGATGCCTCCATTCCCTTCTTTTTTTTTCAGGAGAGCTTTGGCTATTCGGGGTTTTTATAGTTTGAAGTCTGGGAGTGTTAAATGAGAATAAGTTAAAGGAACAGTTTAAGAAAGCTATAAACCAGCTTTTGTGGGATAAAAGTTTCATATTTGTGTTAAGTTGAGGGTGATGCTATTTCTTTCTAGATCTAGATGGGGAAACACACACAGGACCATGCATGAAGAGTAAAATTATGAAGGCATTTGTGTAAATAATTATGCTAGTTCATCAGTAGCACTATAGATTTTTCAAATCAGAAATACACATTGCATTTACTGGTATGTTGCCTTGTAACTCAGTTATGAGTCATTTCAAAATTATCCATCAGTTTCAATAATTTATCCCATTATTCACAACTTCCCTCCATTAGTTGATATAATCAAGATTTGGCTGTGCATATATTATATAGGTAAAGGACTATAATAAACTAATATATGCATCATGAAAGAATCATTAATAAACACAGATGTCAGAATTCAGTTCACAATTTTATTTCAAGAGACAATTAGATTTCAACTTAAATAAAATCTGTGCCTTCAATACAAATGTATAATCTGTTATGCTTAAATATAATATATTTGAAGTCTAAGATATATAGATTTTCTTGCTGTGTAATAAAAACTAAAGGCTTTAATCCAACAGCAAATATTCAGCTAAAAAAATAACTTTTAAAGTAATGGAATATTCTGGTCGTTATCTGTTAATTCATCTCTTTTGTCCTAGATAGATAGATATCTAGGTACATAGTGTGTCAAAGATCTATACTCTTAACCAATTATATGACTGATTCAATTTAAAATGAAAAACACAAAAATAAAATAACTTATCATTTCTCTTTAGCAAGCAACCTGGCACTTAAAGATTGTTAAACTGTTCTGAGATCATTTCCTTGAGTTCAAAATTGTAGAAGTAATGCAGAAGCTATAAACTGTAACTAAACACTGTTAGGAGTTTTGGTGACTCATATTCCACTTAGATGTTTCAGTGCATGTGTCATCTTTCTGGATAACTCTCATTTTTTTTTTTTGTCTGTTTCTGTGATTGAAAACCTCAGTTGGGACTAGATAAGGACATACTGGGTCATCTCCCTAATTCCACCATCATTGGTTTTGGCATCTTTACACTTTGTAATTGTTTGAACAATTACAAATCATGATGGAAGTATAAAATGGCAGATCCTGGGACTAAACTAGCTATTCATAGGTGGCAAAACAGAACCAAAATATTTCCGATACCATGATAAAGCTAAATGAAGCAGGAATTCTACTCTTCTCCCACCCACCACCAATTCTACTGCCCTTAGAAGAACTAAGGGGATAAATAGCATATCCTCTTCTGAATTTCACAAAATGTTTTCTCTGGCACAGTACAACAATAGGAGAATAAGAATAGATTGTTCTACTTTTCTTTGGTTTAAAACTTAGTGCACAAGGAAAGCTCACACTATGTAAAGATTTTCACAGTTATACACTAATAAGTCTGCAGGAATTGTTGCACTTATACAAGGAAGCCAGATTTGAAAATAAAACCATTTTTTTTTTTGTTTGTAGACACAATGATGAACATATGGTCAACACCTGGAATTTATAGACGACTTTACCTAATAAAACCTTCTGAGACATTCCAAGAATGACAACAAAGTGATGGCATGGAGCAGAACTGCCAAAGGTAATCTTCTTCACCTCCTGGTTCTTTTAAAGCAGAAAACATAAAACTAACAACTTAGTGCCCCCCAAATGCTTATGAAATGTGCATTAAAGAGGTGGGAGTACAAGTTCCCTGACAAAGGTGCCATTATATCATGACCATGAGTGTCTTTCTGGATTGTCTCAGAGCTGGTTTATGAGGAAGATGACTGATTGGTAAGCATGCTATTAAAAAGTAGAGTAAGATAGAGTACAAGATCAAGTTAAAAGTTTAGAATGTTTTACTTAGAACATTTCTATAATGGAATGCTTACTTAAAGTGATAAAACCACAAACATCATCCTCTGATTTTATATAAATCTATTGTGTTGAACTACAACTTAAGTACATGTCATTTGCAAGGTGACACTAAGCTCAACACAGACTTTAAAACTGAAATTCCAAATTAGGAAAAGAAAAGCTGATGCAATCCAGATTTAAAATAAAATCATTAAGGTATCAGAATAAGACATATTTTAAGATATTTAAGAATACAAACATCTTTACAAATGTAATCAAAATAATATAGCTAAAATATTGCTGTATCACAAGACCTTTGCAAATAAGGTTTTTTTAAAAAAAAAGATTTATTTGTATTTATGCATAAAAGAACTGGGATCTAGGCTAGAGATACTGAGGGTGGGAGGATTCACTAGAGGCAGAGTGGGGAGCAGAACAGCAGATCTACTAAAAAAAACTGAGGGGAGTAATAGGGGAGACAGGAAGGTCTGCTTCACCATGTGAGTTAGCTTCCTGGTGGGGATCGAACTCAGGCCTCAGTGTCAATAGCGTGACAGCACTGAGACTTAACCCCTGCACAACCAGGAAGGCCCCAATAAAGTTTGTTTTTGAAGATAATCAGTAAAATAAAAGTTAACCCCAGTCCTGATTCTCTTCTTCAGGTTTGGACCTCAATAGCTTATGATATCTCACTAAGCCAAGAACCAATATACTTTTAATGATACTCTTCAGCCCCCTCAGTTTCCACAACTTATTTCTTTTCTCTGAGAGTTAGAGTCAAATGGTAATAAGAGGTTATTTCACCCACAAACATGTAAAATTAAAACAACTGGCTATTGATTACCAGAGTTAAGTGCTATAAATACCTCAAAATCAAAAAAATCATAAAACAAAATTTCCACCTATTGTATCTTCCAGATAATAAGCCAGTTGATACCCTCTACAACTATCAGATAATAAAATATCACTAAGAAACATGTTGCTGCAGCATAGAGAAGAAACCACAGACCTTTCAGAAGAGCTGAGCTTATAAAGAGTCTTTATAAGCTGAGCTTATACAGGGGAGTCTATGGGCTGGTAGGGGTCTTCATACCAGGACTAAACAGAAATGAAAAGTGTTCTCTGGTGGTAAAGATGATTTGGGGCAGGGTTGGTGGGAGTCAAGAGTCAAAAATGAGTAAACTTTAAATTACTTTCCCTTAGAATTCTTTTTAAATAGGTTCTCTTATGTTAAGAATTTTCTTCTACCATAATATAAGGAGATGGTATTTTTTTAATCTGTTATGACTTTTTTATTTGCTAAAAGAACATAGAAGTTACTCATTGAGGAAATCACCATCCGAGGAATTTATTAATGGAGCGTAAACAATCCAAGAGGATATTGCTTACCTTTCACCTCCCTCCCACCCCAACTTTATCTTTTATCCAAAGGGATAAATACAAATACGAAAATAAATTCCAATGGTCTTTGTCACAATTCAGTAGTCATAAATCATTGCTTGGTAGTCAATGTCTAGTAAATAAGTATGAAAAATTAGCTGCTAGAATTTCAGTTTTGAAAAATGCTATAAAATGGAAACGTTGCGGGCCTCCCCAGGTGGTGCAGGGGTTGAGTGCTGGGCCGGTTTGTTCCCTGGCTGCCAGCGAGGGTCCCACAAAAAAAAAAAAAAAAAAAGGAAACCTTGCAATTTTTTAAAAGATTTATTTATTTATGCATACAAGAACTGGGGTATAAGCCAGAGGTGCAGGGGGTGAGAGGATCCACCAGAGACAGAGTGGGGAACAGAACAGGCAGACAGTGAAATACACTGCTGAGGGGAACAGCAGGAGAGCCAGGAGAGGTCAGCTGCGCCATGTGGGCTGCTCCCTGGCCAGGGATGGAAATTGTGCTGCAGTGTCTGTGGATAGCTTCATAGGTTGTGTCTCAACCCCTTGTGCCACCAGGGAGGCCCAAAAACCTTGCAATTTTAAAACTGTCTTCTATTACACATGTGCCTTGCATTTAGAATTCCTTTGTTTGATGTGTTCTAATTAATTTGGAATAAATTTAAATATCACTTGTAACCTCTAAAATGAAGACTTCATATCAAATGGTGAATACAGTTCTTTGGCAAGAATTTAGATCTTTAGTTACGCATTTAAAGCAAGGGTAAAATAATAGCAAATGAACCCAAGGAAAAATCATAGCAGAGAGTGACCAAAGAATTAGGAGGAGGTTGTAACAAATACTGGTCATAGAGAGCACTAAAATTTCTCAGCCAACGCCAGTCATTAAGGTTAATGGAAAACTCATAGCACCTGCTAATAACTGAAGTCAATAGAGAATTGATAGCACATGCTGATCAGCAATGTTAATGGAAAATTCTCACACCAAACTGCTCGTTTTCAGATGTCATCTCAGAATAGCAAAAAAGCTGTAAGTGTGAGTTTTGACTCTTGTGTTGACATTTTCTGTTTCTTTGTATTATCACTTGTATGTGATGTGAAATGGACACAGCCTTTTGTGGCGATAGGGGTTAATTATGGCTCCAGATGTATTTGCAAAAGTGTGTTTCTTATGACTTTGGTATCCTGAAAATGATGTGATCACCTGCTAATTGTGCATGGAATCCCTGAGAGCTGTCTAGTAAGTAAACTGGCCTGCATATTTGAAATTGTGAATGGCCCCTTTTTCTTTTTAGCAAGTATCATATGCCACTGATTTTCTCTATGCATAAAGAAATCAACAATCTCAGATAATATATAGTATGAAAATGTAACCTTTCCTGTTCTCTCTCTAAGTAAACAAGGGACTTTTTCATCTTTGATCATAACTCTGAATTTATTCCTGATTTTTTCAAATTTGCTGGTTTCAATTATTAGGTTAAGTGTACGTCATAAGCTGTCCAATGATCATGATGACCATCCAGATAAAAGTATTTAGACTACCAGAAATTGTGTGTGCAAACACTGGACCAGATTGATGGCATGTAATTAACTGTCATTTGCCAACACACCTTTTACTGCAATTTCACAGGTTAAATTTTTGCTAATTATTTCTGTACCTTCCAGATTATTTACATGTGACTCTCCTATCCTTCTTCCTATGATGCTACTATCTTCCATCCTATTTGTGTACTCAAAATGTATTTATCCTTCACTGCCCAGCCTTAATCCTACTTTCACTATAAGATAATTTCTGATTACTCCAATATCATTTATTTGCGTAAATAAGGGTTCATTTTAGATTTAATTTTCAGTCTCCTGTATTGTTGGCATCTATTGTTATTTAAATGTTAATCACTCCAATCAACATATTGCAACTAAACAATAAACTCCTTTCAATAAGAGGAGTCTGGTATTTCTTTGTTTTGCCCACAGTGCATAAGTCTCAGTGTTTTCCCAGATGAAGAGATGGCATTGGAAAAACAAAAGTGAGAGGACCTTTGAAACTAAAGTGAGATGTGTAGGTTTAAATATTATTGAACATGGTCACTTAAAAATCTTGAGAGCTTTTCTAGGTAACATGAACCTTATGAGTATTAGTTTTCTTATTCAGTAAATGGGAGAAGTTCCAGGCTGTCCACCTCACAAGTGGTTAGCAGAAGCAAATGAGATGGTACATATGAACAGGCTTTGCAAATATGTCTGATTATTTTAATAACTGCTTCATGTATGTTTGGACGTTCAAAACTATGGCTTTTAACTGCTGCTTAGGGAAGATGGAACCTAAAACCTCCCAAATAGGTAACTCTGAAAAATAATGTCAGACAATGTAATAAACAAGGGGCAAATAAGGGTTCATTTTAGATTTAATTTTCAGTCTCCTGTATTGTTGGCATCTATTGTTATTTAAATGTTAATCACTCCAATCAACATATTGCAACTAAACAATAAACTCCTTTCAATAAGAGGAGTCTGGTATTTCTTTGTTTTGCCCACAGTGCATAAGTCTCAGTGTTTTCCCAGATGAAGAGATGGCATTGGAAAAACAAAAGTGAGAGGACCTTTGAAACTAAAGTGAGATGTGTAGGTTTAAATATTATTGAACATGGTCACTTAAAAATCTTGAGAGCTTTTCTAGGTAACATGAACCTTATGAGTATTAGTTTTCTTATTCAGTAAATGGGAGAAGTTCCAGGCTGTCCACCTCACAAGTGGTTAGCAGAAGCAAATGAGATGGTACATATGAACAGGCTTTGCAAATATGTCTGATTATTTTAATAACTGCTTCATGTATGTTTGGACGTTCAAAACTATGGCTTTTAACTGCTGCTTAGGGAAGATGGAACCTAAAACCTCCCAAATAGGTAACTCTGAAAAATAATGTCAGACAATGTAATAAACAATGTGAAACATGACACTTAGTGAGGTCCTATAACTCTCTTGGGAGAGATGGTCAGTATACTGGAACCCGAAGCAGCATTTAGCTCCATATGACCAACAGTTCACATTTCTATTAAAAGGCTAGTTTAAGTATAAAATCAGTTTTAAGGGATAATATATAGTATTTCATTAATTACTTAAAGCTTTATTCTTGTCCTCTAAAGAACAGAATAACCCTTCTATAAAGATTTATGAGGACTAACAGGCGAAACTGTTCAGATTCTAAACTTATTAAATATTGACCTAACACCATTTTCTTATTTTGACTAAATGACAAATAAGAATAGCTATAAATCTCAAGTTCACATAGTATACTGAAATTACAAAATACAAATTAGTTATATATTTAATGAGAGGAAAGTCATAAATACAGGGAGTAAAATTGAAAACAGACTTATTTAAATAGGGTACAAATCATCCTCTACTTAACTAGACGCCCAGGTAAGGAATTTTTACTCTAAATGTTGGCAAAAGCAAAGAAATATATAATGGTGACACAAAGCCAACTACCTTTTAAGATCAGACAGGTTGTGTAAAAGAATTAAATAACAACTCATAGTAAGTGGAGGGAGTAGATGTCGGAAATGGAACAAAGAATATAAATAGGAATTCAGACTTTTGAAACACTGCATGTGCCATGGGAAAACCTCCATTACAAATACCTGTAAATCCTGGATAGACTATTACATGTTTTTTTAAAAAATGGCTGAAAGATCAAAAGAAAGAAAGGAAGATCTCTACGAACTTAGAGTGAGAGAGAACCGTACGCTAGAACTAACCTTGTGGCTTTGGAGGGTATAGTGCACATGAATTTTCATGTCCAGTAAAGATAGGCAATAGGACTGCGTGTCTGCAAAAGGTGAATTATGACAAAGGCCCCCTGTAGAAAGCTTCCTATGCCTAATAAAATGGTAAATTAGAGAGAAAAATCATTAACACAGGGAGATAACAGGATTTCTCTTAGTTTTAACCTGGGCTTAGGAGGGGCAAAATAATGCCCAGAGAAGGTAGCAATAGAGTGGAATGGTATCTCTCATGACATCGGGGTTCAATTTTATATTATATCCACACTCCTAAGCTTAAATGTATATATAAATAGTGTAGCAGGACCCTTATGAATCTTGGGGTTTCTAGCAGAAGCAACTAAATTACTTTTTGAGGAATATGACTTTATTATGAAGAGCCCACTCATATACTCACAATCTAAAGTTATATAACATTGTGATAAACAACACACAAAACCTATAGACGAATTAGACTTCTAAGAACTTGATAGCTCCATTGGGAAAAAGTCACAAAAATTTGTTTAAAGTAAATATAGCCTTAAATATATTCAAAACCATAAAAAAGGGGTACTATAATAAAGAAGAAATAAAGATCAGGCAGAAATTTTAAATATCCAACTAGAATTTCTAGAAAGAAAAAATACAGTTAAAGGAATTTAAATGTTCCATGTACACATCAACAATAGATTAGACATATACGCATTAACAATGGATTAGACATGAGTAAAAGAGATAAAACTAAAAATTATTTCTGAAGCAATTTATTAAGAATGCAGCACAGAGTGATAAAGTGATAGAAATGTCAAATAGAAATTAAAAGACAAATGCAAAATAAGAAGTCCAGTCTGTGTATAAAAGCCCTTCCTGTGGCCTGAAATAGAATAGAAAAGCATTGTCAACATTATCCCTATACAGAACAATGCCAAAAAGAATTCCCCCTACTGAAAATGTGATTGTTCAGATTTGAGAGACTGAGTCCTAGGAAAGATAAATGAAACAAATATACATCTTAATGTAATTATAGAATACTCAGTTCAAAGTTCTTATTCTTATCAAATAAGAATAAAAGTTTCTTGATTTAAAATGAGACAGGATGAAGTTTTTGAAAAAGAAAAATATGTGGCACTAAGTTAGATTTTCATTCTGAGTAGAACTGGAAGTCATTGTGAGTTGTTTTTTAAAGACTTATTTATACATACAAGAATTGGGGTACAGGCCAAAGGTGTGGGGATATAAGAGGACTCATCAGAGACATAGTGGGGAACAGAACAAGCAGACTGACTGAAACACACTGCTGAAGGGAGCAGTGAGCAAGACAGGAGAGGTCTGCTGCACCATGTAGGTAGCTCCCTGGCTGGCCAGGGATCGAACTCATACAGTGGCTGCGGATAACTTCACAGTGCTGTGCTTAACCTCTTGCAGCACAAGGGAGGCTCCATTGTGAGGTTTTGAAGATCTGCTGTGGGGTTTTGAAGATGTGAATGGTATAAAGTAATTTGTATTTTAAAATACTCTTCTAAATTTTGTATGGCATAGTGGAGCACAGGACCATGTCATTTTATTTCAATGTTAGTGGGATAAAGGCAATGGGAGAAGTGCTCAGATGTGGTAAGGAGAGGGAAGGTAGTCAGTGAGCTTGCTGAAGAATTGGAAATGAGAGCTGAGGAAAAGGGGAAAGTCAAGAAAGACTCTTAGGTTTTTACCTGAGCAACTGAGTACATTGTGCTACTTGTTATTTAGATAATGTTGTGAGAAGAGCCAATTGGGGAAAGGGGGGAAAATTAAGATGTTTTTGCCCTTTATTGGGTACTTTCTATAGATTGGGTACTTTCTACAGATTTCTATAGAATTAGCACTTGGTGTCTATTAACTCATTTAACCTTCACCATAACCCTAGAGGAAGATACTGGTATTATCCTCCTTGTAAAGATGAAGAAACTAAAGTACAAGAAAGCTGACCTTGGAGGAGTTTACAAAGCTGTTGACTTCAAAGTCCTTATTCTCAACTAATACACTTACTGCTTTTTTAGGGTATCTCATTCAAGTTGAGATATAGATATATAGCAAGAAACTCAAAGAAAAGGGGGAAAAAAGCTAGGACAGTGGTTCTCAGCTCTTTGTATATTATCCATTATCAAATCCTACCATGTTTGGCAGAAATCTTACATGAACTGAAATTAGTAACATAATCATCCTATGGCCAAGCCATGGCTCACAATGCTAATGAAAGCATCTAAAGCTATAGAACTTACCTTTGATTGTCCTTCAGCAGTATGCACATCATAAGCAAAACTCTTCATTGACCTCCACCTTTCAACTTTCTCTTTGAGTGAAGTAAGAGAGAAGAGAGACTGATGGCAACATTCTTAGCAATTTCACCAGGATATAAGCTACATTTTTCTGTTTTGTTTTCATTATACACTCAATACCTAGAACAGCATCTCACATATCCTAGACATTTAAACATTACCTGTCCAAATAATTGAAAGTTGTATTCTGCTCGAACCCCAGATGCCTGATTGTACACAAAGGCCTCACTGAAATTGCTATTCAAAACAAATAAAGAAAAAGAAAAGGCAACACTAGGGTTTCGCTCAAACTCTTGATTTTTGGAGCCTGGGGGAATTTATGAGTAGCAACGAGAGTAGAGGAAGATCAGACAACCATGAGATTGTCCTTACCACTCCAAAAATCCATAAAATGTAGGTTTTGAGGCAATGATCAGTCCTTACTTAAGAAGGGTTCAGGAAAGTACTGACCTTTATTTAGAGTCAATTTTCAATTTAAAAGAAAAGGGTGGATGGAAGGAAAAGGCATAGAGGAGAGGGGAATTTTGTTTTAATGAAATGATAATTTCGTAAAGATCAGTGGATATAATTGCTGGAAGGAGGTCAGTAGTGAAAGGAGGAAAATTAGGGTATTAAGCAGCTTGTAGAAGAGGTTTTATCAATACATCATATGAAGCTAGCCAGTGGGTTTTGCATCTGGAGAAGTAGTCAGACAATAGATTTAAAAAGCAAGGTTGTGGTGACATTCTTTGAAACTGATGGATTGAATAAGCTCAATCATAGTAGGTTGTGATGATGTGATGTCAGACTTCAAATTATTGCTCAGCATTCAAAAAATCATGTTCCTGAATCCTTCTGACATCTTTTGAAGATAATTCTCCCAATCTTTGATTTTTGCCTTGGGTCTTGGAGAGTGTAGTATGAGTCCCTCATATTTGCTGGCTTTGAACTTGAGCAAGTACTTGGATTCCAGAATTCTCTATAAGAATATAACCATGTGGCCAGTGTGCTAGGAGGTCTAATTAAGTGCCATTTCTTGGAATATTTCTTATCTCAGGAGAAAATGTACATTAGACAGAGCTCTACACAGATAGTTCAAGATGAGATTTGCAGCATCCCATATGTTTCCTACCTTGCAGAGTTATGGAAGTATGTGGTGATGACAAGTCCCAAGTCTTTGAGTCTTAAAACTTTGAATCCCTGAAGCAGTTTGAAAGAATTTTACTCCAGTGGGTGATGGAAGGATTGAGTGAAGCCTCAGTTACTCCCCTTTATGGAAAGTCATATTGGTTCAAGATGGGTGGAACCTGAAGTTATGGTACTTGAGGAACCTCAGAAGATTATAAATTTTGAAAAGTAATAGTCTTTAATGCTTTATTACCATATATCATTATCAAAATAATTATGTGCAAACTTCACTTTTTCTTTTCTAATGTTGAATTTATTTGCCCTTCCCCATTGTAATTTCTTAACAATTAGAGAGAAAAATATTGTATTTATAAGAAAAAAATTACTCTCCTCCTCAAATGGTGTATGGATTCGCATGTTCTTACTGTGCAAGAGATGTGTGTATGAGAGAGGCAGAGACAAGCATATATAGACATGTATTTACATGCCGTTCTTAATTCATAGTTTATTATATCTTTAATGTTTTAGACAAAGTAAAAAACAAGACAATAATAAAAAGAAATAGTTGTTTAAACAGAATGTTAACAAAATGAATGTTATAAATAGGTTACAATTTTTCTCACTTCACAAATTCCTAGACATTGTAAGGAAAGGATCCTATCCAACCTTTCTAAAGAAATGAACCAAGCGTTTCTATTGCTACTTTTTATACTGGTTCCATGTGGGTGGTCTTTTATTTTTCAGGGCATATTAATCTCCTGTTATACGTGACAGCCACTACTGTGTGTCATCTCAGTACAGGACAATAAAGTGACTTCAGAGTTTCCATCTAAACTTGGTGACCAGACTTTTCTCACTGTGACAAATGTTTATGGATTCTTCTAATTACACGTCTGGCTTAAAACTAAGATACCAAGAGAATACAGTTCTCTTTTGTAAAGTTCCCAAGGTTTTTCTATAATAATCAATTACCATAATGAGTTTTTTTAAAGCTTCCATTCATCATTTTCTTAAAATATATAAACTATGGGGATAAAGATAAATAGCCATAGCCAGCTTACCCTGAGGCACTCCACCAAAGGTCTCCTTTAAATCAAAATCAACTGGAAAGCATGTTGAGTTTTATTTCAAAGTCAATCCTGCTTAGGTTAAAAATAATGTGTAAAACAAAAAAGGAGTAAAAGAAAATCCATGACAAGTTAGCTTCATAAGAGGACACTAGACAGTGGATCATTATCACAATCATCCCTGTAGTTCCCATGTATTTGTTAAGTGGGTCTCACTAGCTGTTGTTAGGAACTAATTCTCTACGTGGGCCTTTTGTCATCCATTAGCCTATTATCTCCTTCTGTTCTTAGAAAAACAGTACCCAAACTGGAAGTTATTTGACATGTCTATATCTAAATTGGGGTTTCTCAGTCTTGGTTCTATTGCTCTTCTGGGAGGTATAATTCTTTGTTATGGGAAGTGATTGCCTTGTGCATTGTAAGATGCTTAGCAACATCCCTGACCTCCACACTCCAGATACCTATAGCAGATCCACCTTCCCTGAACTGTGACAATTGAAAGTGTCCCCAGATTTAGGTGAGTGTCCCTATAGGGCAAAGCCCCCTTTCTGTTTGGGAGAACTTCTCAAAACTTTCCATAAGCAGTTAATGTGAGAGAATTCAGTAAAATATTTTGGTGGCATTAAAAAAAAAGCTATGGAATTAAGAAAACTATTGTAAAGAATAACAAGATGATTGAGGTATTGGAGCTAAAAGGGAATGAAATCTGGTAAGGTTGGGTGATGGTGGAAGAGATGACGCAGAAGTCAGGTTATTGCTATATTATTTAGTCAAGATTATCTTTTTTTGGGTTACAATTCCTTGAATGCGGACTTGCTGCTAGATGTTTTCTTCAAATTCTTTGCTTCCTCCCACCCCAATTCTCTCACTTGATCATTTAACATCTCATTCTTTATCATCCACTCTAAGGTTGTTTCAGTCTTTGTCTCTCTCTAACTTAAGACCCTAATTCAAAATAGCTGCTGTGCACTCGTAGGACAAATCCTATCAAGCTGCTGTTCTTCCAGGCTTTTAGGCTCTCAAACCTGTACTGGTAGACATAGAAACAAGGATTTTTAAGAAAAAAAAATTGTATTGTTACCCTTGCTTTTGTAATTTATTATCAGATTAGTATAGTCTATATCTTACTTGATAAGGCAGAAAAGGTTGTACACAAAGATTTGAAATAAAATTTTGAATTCAGTTTGAGTTTTGCCCTGTTTAACAATACTGTAAAAGGAATCCCACATTTCTGAGTTGGAATGTTCTACTCTGTAAAATGAAGCTTCCTCAAAAAGTTCTTATGCAGCTTAAATAAGATACTGTATACAGAGTGTGCCTGTATGGGGGGGGGTCACCCAATAAAATGGTTGACATTTAATATGAATGTAATCAAATATATTGTTTTCTTTCCATTGTTGCTACTGCAGCTACCCTGGATAAGGTTCCTGATCTTATCACTCTGGTCTATATTTTCTTCATAAATTATCTTCCTACCCGTCAATCTTATGTTATTGTTCATGGTCTCCTACTAACAGTACATGAAATTGCCTGTTTTATCTTACCCTTATTAACACTCTCTGTATTTAGTCTTTCTTCCCCTTTCTCCTTTGCTCTTGCCTTTACTCTCTCTATTTTCATCTTTGGCTGGCTTTTATTACTTTGCATGTTGCTTTAATGTGCAGATCTGTGGTTACTAAACATATGGATAACTTGTTAACATATTACCTACTTGTATTTATGCATTTATGAATTGTCTGATCTTAATTTTTTTATGTCCGTGTTCTTTTCTCATTGACTTGCAAAAAGTCTATACACATTGAAAAAATTGTTTTTTAGTTTGCAAATGGAGTTTCTAAATAAAATGGGAAAGTAACAAAATGAGACATTTTTAAAATTGAGCATATTAAAGTTTTTAAAATCACCCTTACTTTACCTGTAATAAAAAGACAAATTGCTTACTTTAAAGAATTTGTTTATATGTGAATACATAGAAAAAATAAATAGAACTATAACATGTTGAGTGATAGTTCACAGGGATAAAATTAATGATTTTTAGATTTCTTTTTGTACTCTTAAATCTCTCTAAAATGTAATGAATTGTAATGCTTTTGCAATCAAAACAAACTAAGCAAATGTAATTCTAATTTTTTTGCAAAGGCAGGTAAGCAAAATTACTTGCAACTGCAGTTTGTCTTAGTTGGGATTTAGCAAGTTTTCTACACATTGAAACCTCAATAGCTGCCTGATGATAGTGTCAGTAATTCTATCTTTTAATAATTATTTTTGATATTTGGGGGTTTTCAATTAACAGCATGATTATATACTGTAGTGAGACACTCCTCCACAAGAACCTGGTTTAAAAATGGTAGATTGGGAATAAGAAGAATAAAGTTTGAGTTCTACTTTCATCTCTTTAAGAGCATCTCCTTAGACAAGTCACCAAGTCTTCCCTCAGTATTTAACTTGTTTCCATCTCTTCCTTATAGATATAGACTCAAGAGAAACAATTAGAAAAATACTGCCCGTAGTCTTATGTTTTATATTTTATTATTATTTATTTACCTGCAAACCTTTTTGTTTTCTAATGAAGTACGAAACAATGCTAAGTCATAATACGCAAGGAGATATTCCTTTAAAATATTGCATGTGATTATTAACATGAACAACTATTTTCTCTAGATTGTCATCACTTGTTGACTTCTTAATTCCGGAAGCTTCTCATTTATTCTTCTCCCACACTTTTCCAAAGAAATATTTTAGATAACCCTAGATCGAAACCTGAGTTCCAAACAATAAATCTTTGTGGTTCCTAGAAATAAATCTCACTGTGGATTATCCCAACTAACCTTTAAATTGAAGATGTCACCTGCATAGCTGAAGGAAAACAAGAGTCATCTTAAAAAATGGATATAAACTACTTGAACTCTATCATCCCCTCTCTAACAGTATCTTTGGCATATCATAGTCCCTCCTAGACATAATTTTTAGATAAATGATACATGATTTGGTACTTATTTATGGGGGGGAAATGACTGGGTTGCCTCAAAATAAAATATATCCTATGACAATGACTTATACAGAACATTGAGTTTATGGAAAAAGCAGTGGTCCAGAGAAATAACTTCTTTATTTATGTCAAAGATTTTAAAAATGCTACATTTAATTTTAATATCATGATGAGCAGTATTCTCCCTGCCTGATAGGCCTCATTACACTGCTGCATGTACAGTATTTGCCTTATTTAACAATTTTTATCAATCACTTAAACACGGACAATGCATTTTAAAGACCAAAAAAATGTGATAGATGTGTAGAATACAGCTTCTTAGACCTGCACATTTGCACTCAGTTGTAAAGAGTAATGAAAAACAAAATCTAAAAGTTTCTTTGGTACATCCTGTGCCCATGATTTAATTCATGGGGCAACCAAAGATAATGTGTGTTAATTGTAAACAAACTAATTCCGATTCATCACAAAAATCTCTCTCTACTTTTCTTCTTAATAATTGTTTATCTTTACCTACCTAACTGGATTCATCAAATTTGTGTGAAAATAATCTTCCTATCTCTTTTAGACTTCCCCTATAGTGCTTGTGGTTTTTTTCTTTTCCCTTTTTCCCTAGTGTGATGCAATCTCTATTAGGGGCCTCTTTCTAAGAACTCTGTTTTTTTTTTAATTTTTTTTTAAAGATTTATTTTTATTTATTTATACAAGCACTGGGTACATTCAGAAGCGCGGGAGGGTGAGAGAATTCACTAGAGCCAGAGCGGGGAGCAGAGCAGGCAGAAGGACTGAAGTACACTGCTGAGGGGAGCAGCGGGCGGCAGGAGAGGTCTGCGCGCCATGTGGGACCCTCCTCAGGTGGCCGGGGAGCAGCCGGGAATTGAACCGGCTCTGCAGAGGCTGTGGGCAGCTTCGCAACCCAGCACTCAACCGCTGCGCCACCAGGGAAGCCCTCTAAGAACTCTTAAAATGTAAAGTGCAAAGCATGTAAACAAACACAGCAGTGATGTGGAGAGTTCTATAACCCCAAATAATTTCTGAGTCAGCAAGAGAAAAAAAGTTATGAATCAAAATCTTTCAATTTAATGGAATCCTTCATTCTTCAAAGTATTGCATGATTCTTTTATTTCATTTTCATTCTTCCTCTATTAAATATTCAAGTCTGAATTTTATTAATATTTACCTCAACTTTGTCTTTATTCATAAAATTCATAGCCCCTTCTGTCTTAAATTCTGGCTTTATAAATTTTTACTTGCACTATTATATAATGCTTCTAAATAAATTTGAGAACACTGGCCTCAGATTAGATGATATTAAATGAATATAAATATTGGCCCTGCCTATGATTCTCTTCACATATTGTAACTTCTCTGTATCTTCGTACCTCTGCTATAAAATAAGACTATTTTTACTAAATATTTAAATAAGAAGTTATGATAAAAATAAGAATACATTTCTTTCTAGTAGGACATTTATGACTTCATGACTAGTGAAATATTCAAACAATACTATTTTTATTTTTAATTCATTTATCATATCACCCCCACTAGAATATAAGCTACTTAAAATAAAAGGAACTTAATTTTGCTCACAATTAAGCTCATATCCTTATAACAGTGTTTTGGTATAAGATAGATCCCCAGAAATACAGAATTAAATTAAAGAGACATATATTATTCACATTTCTAAAATATCTTAGTAATTCTCATTAATTGAAAAACCTTTTTTATTTCATTAAAATATATATTAAAAGTCACTTCACTCATATTTAGGAGTCCAAGAAAAAATTATCCCATCATAATTCAACCATGTCAGAGCTTCTTCTACCTTATTCTTCCATACTGAAGATCTATTGGAAAATGAAAGGATTTGTGTGGGTCAGCCATAAAAGACCATTTTAGAGCCCTTTGGGATAATTATTCAAAACGGTGTATAGGGCCTCCCTGGTGGCGCTGGTGGTTGAGCTCAGTGCTGTGAGGCTGTCTGCAGCCTCTGTAGCGTGGGTTCGATTCCCAGCCAGCCAGGGAGACACCCACATGGCGTAGCAGGCCTCTCCTGCATTGCCCACTGATCCCCTCAGCAGCGATTTCAGTCCGTCTGCCTGTTCTGCTCCCTGCTCTGTCTCTGGTGAATTCTCTTACCCTCCCACACCTCTGGCCTGTACCCCTGTTCTTGTATAAATAAATAAATCTTAAAAAAAATAATGGTGTACAGTGTTTTAACCATGTGCTTCTCAGGGACTTAATAGGAGTTATGCAGCTAAAACCAGTTTGTAGATTTGCATTGGAAAGAGTCCCCTAAAATATTTAAGTCCTTCTGAATCCTGCTCTCTAATGCAAAGTTCTAGTTTGGGGAAAAATATGGCAGTGATAGCTTTTTGTAACAAAACAAATAGAGTCTCAGCACCTTCCTGGGCAACTGTAAATATATGATTTTTAATAAAATAAGAATAAACATTTCTTTGCCAAAATATATTAGTTATGACCTGCAATATGGCCACCATCCTATATTTCTTCTAAATATAAGGTGTCCACTGTGCCAGATTATATGATGACTTCACAATATGGGCAAATGTTCACTAGTAACCATAAGGTGGTTTCTAATAAAGCCAGCTATTACATAATATAAAAAATTATTACATAGTAATTCATTTCAACAGTTCAAAAATAGGAAATAATTGAAAAAGTGAATAGGCTAAATACATCAGACTCTCTAAATATTTTTGTTAGTGTTTTAGTTACATTCACAAGATATTTTATTATCATAGAATCCTAGCATGGGACAGAGTATTAATAACTTCAAAGTCCAACTTTTGTTTTTTCCCTGCAAATGAATGAACCTAGAGATAGTGTTTAAAGTGTTTTTCCTAATTAAAAAAATCTATTAATATGTGGTTCTGAAGTCATTATTTTACTTTCTACATCTTTTTTCTAAGGTTTATTTGAAGTAATTTTTATAAAGTTTGCAGTTTTTTGGAAAGTATAGACTTCACCCTATTTCCACCCATGCTGAAATGAATATAAATGATTAAACTATAATCTTGCTGAGGTTTATTTATTCATACAGAATGTTCATTTGTTTTCAAGCAAGTTTCATGATTGAGTAAAGTTTTAGATTCGCGAAGAGAATCTAGTTATAGTGACATGACAATATATAAGAAATCTGTGTCATAGTCACAGCTCAGAGACAGAAACTGGCATTGGAGTCAGCTCTGAGCATGATGACATGTTCTTTTATGTCTAGATAGCCATGCTATCTGCTTGGTTCTTAAACCACCATTTCAGAGAACTGCCAGCTACGATCTGGAGCCTCCATGGCAAAGAGGCAGTAGAACCCAACAAAGTGCACCAACAACTCTCCATAGTGACTGCCAGAGCAGGGGGCTAAGAAAATAGGTTTAAACAAAGACAGAAGCCTTAGAAGACAAGGATAAGAGAAGGGGAACATAAGTTTATCTACCAGTGTAAAAGATGGTCACTCGAGGGACCCCAGGAGTCCAAACATAGCAAAAGTTGAAGGGGTAAGTGAAGTGGAATAGTGATTATATCTCCAAAACTCCACTCCATTCACCTTCACTGTCCACACATGTGTGCTCACCACACTGCACCACATACTCATTCCTCACACACAGTACATCCCATGACCCACATATCACACCATACCATATCCTACACACCTTACATACTCACATCATGCACACACACTCCTGAAAGATTATGGGATTGTGATAGGTTACTTGAACCTGAAGTAAGTTCATCCTTGTTCTTTTTTATTTTGTGTTAGTGCTAGACTATTTCATTTCATTTGGGACTGTATTACCACCCCTTCCCATGTTGAAGATACAGAGCTGGAGTTAGTTACTTGAAGAACAGAACATTATAGGCTATATAAGAAAGAGGACTTGTAGTATAAGATTGATCCAATGGTAAGGGGAAATCTGGAATGGAGTTATTTTGAATTTTATCAACTATATTTGGTGAAGAGTTTGATTCATTTGGGTGGGTATTAGAAAATCATGGTAGATGGTAATTTTTAATTTTTTAAATGCTTATAGTAATTATGTAATAAATGGTATAGTTATTTCTTGGTGTAATCAAGTAAATCAGTTATAATGATTATTATCTTCATGAAACTCATGCAGTCCTATAATACTTACGGTGTGGAGTATATCTTACATATAATACACAGTATACATTATTATATACAACTCCCCTACATTATTAAGGAAGTGCCATCAACTGATGGAGTGAGATCCACCCCAGCAAATAGGAGTTTTGGTAATGAAAACCTAACAGTGGTTATTTTTTTTAATGTGATTCTTACATATGCAGAGGAACATGTCATTAAAGTTCAACAATTTATATCAGTTAAATCTAGACAGGTGGACTCAGCACTAAAGGGTAAACCTGTTAAGCCTTGTTAGGTACAAAAAATACTACCAGTTGAGTCAACTGTTACAAGTCTCCTAAGCTGTCCTCATTTCTTTCCTGTTGATCTATTGCTCAGGTTGTTCCATGAAAAGACAATTTTTGGTAATAGATAATAACAAGGGTTGTAGAATATGTTAATGGGTTAAAATCCTCCTTCTTCCCTTCATTAATTGTGGGACTGAGTAAGTTGCTTAAACTCTCCAAGTAGTGAAAATAGGGTAATAATAGTCGTTACCTCATCCGTGTAAATGTCTTATCCCAGTGGATAGCACACAGTAAATGTTCATTAAGTGTCATCATCATTATTATTATTGTTATTATTATTTTTATTATTCTACTAGTATGACTTATTTGGCCTGTCTGTGGTGTTTCCCCTGTTCTTTAAATACACCCCTAGATTCTTAACCTTGAATTTGCTTTGGTGACTTAACTTTTAGTACTTACATTCCTGACCTTTTTTAATTTATTATTTGCTCTTTAAGAAAATGATACTTATCTTGCCAAACCCAGCCTCAAAACCCAATCTTGACTCCTAACATGATAATTTACCTTGGTTCTCTTGACCCTATATTGCATTCTGATTTCAGTTAATTCTGTTATACTAAGTGAGTGGCAGTGATCCACATCTTTTGGTCTATAGCATGGGCCAGACACATAAACATATACACAATCTAATGTAATAATCATAATGTAATGATAACATTTACTATATTCAGTCCCAGGTCTGGCGGGAAACTCCTGTTCAAAGGTATTCAGTAGAGACACTGTTGACATAACTATGTCATCAGCTATGATTATCCCAACTTGAAAAATAATCCCAAACTAAGTTATCTGTTCTCACTAAGTTCATTGGTCAGAGATTATAGCCCCAAACCAGTATGCCATCTAACAGATGTCTATTTTTGGAAGTGAAAGACAAAAAACCAATTATAGAAGACAAAAAAAAAAATGGATGTAATGAGTCCATGCAAATCTATCACTGTCATTGGGAAAGGTTTCTCAAAATGATTGCCACAACTATAACATTTACTTCTGTCTCCTGACCATCTTTTGATTATGGTTCTAGTCACTGGTTGTATAACCTGGATTTAGATACATTACTTTATAAAAATTCTGCACCAAAACCTTTTGGATAAGCATTCACAAAGGTATTGTAATACCACTTTGTTTTATAAATCTCACACATTTTCTGCTCAAAAGTCAATGTGCTTGTTTCACAGAACTTCAAAATTCTCATTGTTGCCAGAATTTGTACTGTGTTGCAAGTTAGTTGAGATGAAGAAGAGCTTATGGTACAGCAGTACAGTGTGTTTACTAGGGATTAGCACCTTTGAAAGGGATGAAGCAGAAATAGGATTGGGAGAAAATCTGGCTCTGCCATTGGGTGTGGGCTACTTTGGAAGGGCAACCCTTGACCCTGACAACAGGAGGTGGCCTAAAAACAGCAATTCTTGCAGTAGGACAACACATTTTATCTTGGGGATCCAGACAACTGATTGATTCTATTTTTGGCATCAGATTCCTAGACCAGAACAACTCATATAACATTCTGTGTTCAACTGCTTCTGCCTCCTCTTCCCCTGTATACCATTACCACCTTTTGTCCCACCTGGCCTCATATTTCCAAGGGAGTTAGAGATAGACTCTGTGCTAACCTGTTTGTATAATTCCTTTATGCAGAAAAGTATGGTTGCTATAAAATTCTAGGTCTTATGGTTAGTCTCATCACAGTTTATCTGAGATTTATCTGCAAATCCCATATATTACCTACTAAACTATATTGGCTTCACATGAAGTTTATCAAATGCCACATCTATAAAGATAAGTATTTTAATTTGGCATGTTGATATATTGACACCATACTTCCCAAATCAGCCTCTCAAATGACATGGTCTATTTCCATTTTACCGTTCACTTCCTTGGTTATTCAGCAGAGATTTTCATAGCACATTGCCACTTTATTAAAAAAAAAAAAGAATGACACTTATCACAAGTATATTACTGGTAACATAGGGAGGGAGGGAGGAAAGGAAAGGAAGAAGGAAGGAAGGAAGATCAAACAATCTTGGCGTTTGTACAGTATTTTGTTGGTAAAATATGTGCACTTCTTAATACTTCAGGTAAATTTTCCAGGGTAAACTACTGTGTTGATTGTATTAAAAAGCTTGTAGGGCCTCCTCTGGTGGTGCAGCAGTTGAGCGCTGGGTTGTGAGGCTGCCAGTTCAATCCCCCGCCACCGGCGAGGGTCTCACAAAAAAAAAAAAAAAAAAAAAAGCTTGTAGTTTTTCATAGCAATTTTTGACTGCATATCCCCAGAGAGCAATCTTTAAAATATGTCATTAGTATGAATTGATATTCTCCCATGTAGATCTACTAGGTTTTCACTCATTTCGTAATTTACAATATACAGTGGCATGCAAGTGGATAAATAATAGGCTTTGCTCTTTTTTTGTAGCAGAGAACTTTCACATCAAAACAGTTAAGAAATTCATCAGCTACCTGTTATCTACAGTTTCTTCATTGTTTCTTATCACTGTGATTAAGCCACTTATTAGCCAAATTGTAGTCAATATAAATTGAATATCTTAATCCATTCGATTTTAATTCCTACAGATGATTATTTCACAGAATGTTGTTGAGTGACATTTTCCCTTTCTGCTTTTCCCGGGACTTATGGGGATTTCTATATCATAGGACAAACACGGTTACTACAAAGTTCTATTAGGATTTTTAATTAAGAGAAAGCTTTATATTAAACCTACATAATCCCCCCCCCATGTTGTATCTCTGATATAAGATTCCCTTCTGCTAGCCATGCTGTGCAGAACTCAACTAAATGCAGCTGGCTATGCTCCTCCATATTTCTCACATCAGACCTATGTCCACTAGGGTCTGTTTTTCTTCCCTTCCTTCACAGGTTATCCTGAATTTTGGTGGATGACACAAATATCTACCCAATGCATAAGAATAGGATTGTCTGCCACCATGATCAGTCCTTTTCATGGTAGAATTATAACGTGCTCCAGCTACTGGTTTCTCAAAATCTATCAATCATAGTTGAAACATATCAAATCACTGAGGTGGATTATTGTAACTGTAGATGTATAGGTTCCAGCCACATTGAATTGTAATCTCTTAGAGATGGAACCTAGAAATCTGCTTTGTAAAGAAATCCTATAGTGACCCATAGGCATTTGAAAATTTGAAAACCATTGAAACTTATTTTTAGTCTGTGACTCAATATCAAAGAACTCTCGATAATGTAAGGACCCTGGAGATATCTGGTCACAATGTTTTTGTCAGTAGCTATTTTGAAGTAGGCTCTGCTCCAAAAATATTACAGTGAAAGGTTTTGTGTGTATGTATAAGAGAGAAAAAACAGTAACACAAAGCCTGGCTCAAAAGCAAACGGAACAATTTCTTAGACCAGAAAAATAACAAAACTCAATTTGGAGAGTGTGTCTGAATGCAAATGACTTCCGGGTTCCTGAGTTGGAAGCTGACTGAGGGGGTAGAGTCTCAGTCCCCTTGTTTTTAGGCTTATTGCTCAAGACAGGGGATGCCCAAGGCTCTGAGCTCATGAAGAAGGCTGCAGATCAGGCTCTCTGAATGAAGGTTTTATGCAAATTGTGAAGGTAGGGAGGCAGAAGGATAAAGAACCATCCTGTAACCAAAAACTAAACCAAGAGAGAAAAACAGAAAACAAAACCAAACACTAATCAAAACAAACAAATCCCTCCTCAAAATGACTCTCTAAACCTAAATTCTAAAGCAAATTAAGAAATTTCCTGCAAAGGAATACTGCCAACACAATTAACAAGATCAAAATTTAAAACATGAATTCACTTTAAATAAAAGTAATATAAAAGACCCAAATTGAAATTAAATGTAATGTGTTTATGATGTGAATTCCACGGGCCTAGAGAGGGTAATGGCCTCTGTCTCCCCCGTCTCTTCTCTCCCTCCCTCTCTCACTGCCCTCCATTGTGTAGTCACCAAATTTTTCAATTATTTGTCAGTACTCTTATACCTGCTTGTATCACATCTCTGTAAAACAATTCTGTTCAATCATCTCAACCTAATTCAGAGATAATGTTAACAAATATTTTACCACAAAAAAAGTAGAGCATTTCTTCACTTTTATTTATAGGAAACCTGAGATGAAATTAATGATTCAAACTAAAAACTAGTTCTAAGAATAAAAGAAAAAGAACAGTAAGTTTTATTTGCTTGTTGACTTAGTCATGAGTCTCATTTCTGTTTTCTAGCACTGTGTATCTTTAATAATATTGTAGTGTAAGGAACTCTAAAGTGTTTTGTATGTCATTTGTCTACAGATGTGGAATAACAATTTAAAACAAAAGAACTCTAAGCTTTCTCACTGCAGAGCCTACATTATGCATATTATACCACCTCCTTTGGAAGGAAAAGTGATACAGGAGAATTTTTATTTCCCATGTGTCACAGTCAACTACATAGGGCTCAATAGCAAATCATGTCTTAACTGATTGCTGAGGAGGTGACCAGGAGATAAACTGACTGAGGAGACCTAGCCATTCAAAAGGCAGCAACATGAATTATTTGCCCCTAAGTGATGTCTTTTCATGTGAGACATAATAACATCATTCCAGAAAATGGTTTTCATGACCTCTTACTTATAGGATATCCAAGAATTATCTGCATGAAGGCATTGACAAGAAGATAGGTACGGTAGCCTGGACTTGATTCTCACATTAAACATGATAAAGACAAGTAACACATGATGGGATATTCAATAAAATATTTTAAAGGTGCCTGAAAAGCAGTAACAAAAAGTGCTTTTAATAAATTTTAACTCACTTTTTATCTCAATCTCAAATTCTACCATAATATATTTAGTTCTGTGATAGTATTTTAAGTAATACTTATGTTGCCTATAAACATGCACAGATTATATGTACTACTTAGCTCTGATGTTCGAGAAGATCACAAGCAAATACTTTTCCTGGTTTTATTGCCCAAGTTAAATGGGAGGGAATCTATCGTAAGAAAAAAAGGATTTCCTAGAGTAGATTGTAGAAATATGTTAATATTCCTTTGATTTTTTTCTTTCTTTTCTTCCTTATTCATTGTTTTCTTCTATCTTCTTTCCATTATTTTATATTCAAATATTCATTCAAAACTTCATTAAATTTTTCAAAATTTTACTCTATACTACTTATGTGTCTGGCAAATATAAAGTCAGAATGAGTCAATTTAACCTAATACGGAATTACTTTTTAAAGCATTATATAAAGCACTGTTCAAATATGTAGAATGCACTAGATTTTTCCTGAAATGGAAGGGAAAGTCTAGCAGAAAAACTGAAAAATTACCTGGGGCTTGGATGATTAATATGAGTTCTCCATACAGACAAGTATGGGAAGATTATTCCAGGGTAAAGAGGGAAGTGGTCTATGAGGATACAGACAAGAAACAGCATGTTTTCAAGCAAATAGATTCCTTAGTAATAGTAACAGTATGTCAGTTTAACTAGTATGTGATTCCAGTTGTTTACTCAAACTTACTGTGAAGATGTGTAGATGTGCCTATTCCCTGTAATATGGGTGGGCCTCATCCAATCAGTTGAAGGCATAAAGAGCAAAAACAGAGAGGATAGAATGCTGGAAATTGTGCTTCAAGACATATAACCCAGTGTATATTTTTTCCCTACAATAACTCTGCCAGCCTGCCTTAAAAAATTTAAACTTTCCAATCTCCACAATCACATAAATCAGTACCTTAACCCCTACAACCCACCCTACCCTCTCCCTCTTTCTCTCTTTCCCTCCTATCGGTCTGTTTCTCTGGAAAATGCTTACTGGTACAAACACTAACACATAGTATTAGCTATACTATGCAGAGCATTATGCCTATAAACATGCACACATTATATATACTACTTAGCTCTGATGTTCGAGAAGATCACAAGCAAATACTTTTCCTGGTTTTATCGCCCAAGTTAAATGGGAAGGAATCTATTATAAGAAAAAAATGGTTCTTCTAATTTACTCCTAAGTGTAACCATATGAGTGAGGTAAGGACAGAAACTGAGATTTCTTTAAAAAAAAAAAAAATTTGCTTTAGGCCAGTCAATTAAAGATGGAGTTGTGATTTGAACCCAGTTTTGTGTGACTCCAAGGTATTCACTTTCCACTTCCTTAGACTACAAATTGTGGGAAACTAGTAACATTGAAAAGGTATAGTGTACTCAAAATGAGAAAGATCAGCCTTCCAAAACAAGGAAGACAGATTGAAGACCAATGAAATTTTACAAAATTAGTGACATAGTCTTTTTGATAAAACTATTTGATGGTCCTGTTGACAACCTTCATCGTGTGACTGCCAAATGGCATCTGGTATGCATAGCCAGTAGATAATTCTTTTTTTTTTTTTTTTTTTTTTATAGAGGCATGTTTTCTTTCTTTCTTTCTTTCTTTCTTTCTTTGTTTGTTTATACATGCACTGGGTACAGTCAGAAGCGCGGGAGGGTGAGAGAATTCACCAGAGCCAGAGCGGGGAGCAGAGCAGGCAGAAGGACCGAAGTACACTGCTGAGGGGAGCAGCGGGCGGCAGGAGAGGTCTGCGCGCCATGCGGGACCCTCCTCCGGTGGCTGGGAAGCAGCCGGGGATCGAACAGGCGCCGCAGAGGCCGCAGGCAGCTTCGCAACCCAGCGCTCAACCGCTGCACCACCGGGGAGGCCCCCAGTAGATAATTCTTATCTAGAATTACTTGACTTGACTATTGATTTAATCTAATCCCTTCACATAGGCTTATTCCTTGATTCCTTCACATTGAAGCATAGTATAAAATTGTTATTGTTTAGAGGTGAAAATTACTGTAACGGGGTTGGAAACAGAAACACAGAGTGAGAGGGGATTTTCAGTAGGTTTTATTTAACATTAACAAGTAGCAGACAGTTATTTTTAAAATAATGAACTCATTTCTGCAGAAAGGAGTTCAGTTACCTTGTCCTCAGGGACGGTACAATCTAGTAAAAATGCTCCAAAGTAGTTACAATACAGTAAAATAGATAAGAAATGTCAAATGAGACTTTGAGATACTATTCTTTTATCAGGAGTAGATGTTTTTTATGCTTGAAAATATTAGCAAATGAAGTAGTTTTAGAATTAAGATTTAAAGATTTATTTATTTATTTATACAAGAACCAGGGTACAGAGACAGAACAGGGAACAGAACAGGCAGACTGACTGAAATATACTGCTGAGGGGAGCAGCGGGTGAGACAGAAGTCTGCTGCGCCATGTGGGACTCTTCCTGGCTGGCAGGGATTGAACTGGCACTGCAGAGGCTGCGGACAACTTCACAGCACTGCATTCAACCACCTGCGCCACCAGGGGAGGCCCTAGAATTAAGATTTAAACTTCATCTTTTTCGCTCCTTTTTGTTTGTTGTTGTTGTATACTGTAGTGATTTGAATAATTTTAAAAGAGAAGTTTTTGCAACAATGAAATATTAACTACCTTATGAAAGTAACTTCCCCCCCCCATTTTATCACTTCCTAAACAGGAAAGACTTTACTGCTTCATATCACCTAATTCTTGAGATTCCGAACTATGCTTATCTGATCTGTTTTTTGACTCTCCTTTCTTCTCACACACACTATACTTTTACTGCCACTGATGGATTCATCTTCCCAATTCTTCTTTTGAGTAGACAGGAAGAAGGCTGGCTATGAGAGTCAAAAGAATGTGTTTGGATTTCTAGCACAAACATTTACTTACTGTATAGTACACCTTTGATGCAGTCCACATACCTATATGATGATCAACAATTTGTGATCAACACAGAGTAGATCTCAATTGATATTCACTCCCTTAAATCTTTTGGTGCTTTCTCATTACACATTGGATAAGTTTTCAAGTATACCTTAGTGTGAAAATGACTACAATTTGGTCCTAACCTATTTGCCCTAGACCACTCGGCTGCTATCATGGTAGATTATAAAGAGAAACTTGCTTCTTCCTTTCAAAGATTGGAGTTCAAAATCCAGGCATAAGCAGATTTGGTGCTTTGTGAGTACTCTCCTTCTGGTTCATAGATAGTCTTCTTTTTGCTATGTTTTCACATGGTACAAGAGACAAGAGGACACTCTGTGGTCTTACTGATAGGGACTACTCCTGTTTATGAGAGCTCCACCCTCATGACCTATTTGACTCCCAAAGGTTTCACCTCCAAATGCTATTGCAATGGGAATTAGGTTTCAATATAGAAATTGGTGGAGGGGGCACAAGCATTCAATCTGTAGTGGTACATTTCCAGTCTTTCTCCAGGATCACTTTAACAGGAACCCTCTGCTTAATCAAGTGTTATCCTAACAATAAATCATTTCCCCCCATCAACTTTGATTCATCTACAGACAAACACGGATATTTTGTGAAGACTAAAGCTTATCCAGCTTATGCAATCCTCTTTTAAAGGGAAGAAAGAGAGAGGGGAAGGAGAGGAGAGGGAGAAAAATTATGAACATAGCGTAGAGTACAGGTTTTGGAAGGGCACCATACCCCTTATACATCTTTTGCTCCCCAATATTCAGTCTCTGCAGTTGTACCCTTTAATCAGCTCTATTTTTTTCTTTGCATATTAAATATACCAACTCCCATTTTAAATAACACCTCTTCTTTGAAGATTGGCAATTTTTCAAGCCCATTTCAATATTTTTCTTCTCTGAATTCCTTCTCTGCACTCCTAATTTAGTCTGCATTATAAAGTGATTTACATAGTTACTTAAGTTGACATGTGTATATGATTTTGCAAAATGTCTAATTTGATTACTAATTCCCTGGATATTTATTTATTTCAACCCCTGCCCCAGCTCAACTTAGTGTTTTATGTATACAAGTATTCAGTATTTGTTTGTTGATTAATATCAAAGATAATATTTCCAATATTCTGTTTTAGTGAAAAGATGGATAGCACAGATTTTATTGTGTTCTATTTAAATATAAATTGCTCCAATTATAATTTCAAAGGCACTAAACCCACCCAATTAAAATTAAATAAGACACTTTTTATTTACATGTCATGTAAAATGTGTTAAATAAACTAAATTGGTTTGAATAATAGAATTCTTCTAAAAGTTAATGCTCATGAAAATTATGGGGCATCTACCTTTCATTTTTTTTGTTACTTTTCAATACATTTATGTGAGGGTAATTTTGTTAAATGTTTTACTAAACAATCAGCTCAATGATTTTTATAATGTCTTTTCCCAGAGAACTCTAACTTTAAAATAGAGAGTTAGCCATATGAAAGAAGGTATATTTCTAAGTGAAATGTCATTAAAAGCAGAAGAAGAGCATTATGAACCATGTCTTAAACTATCCTTCCTTCATTTGTACTGCTATTGAAATATATTTCTTAAGCCCTTGATGTGACTATATCAGCAAAATATAATAAATTAACATGAGTAATCCTTTTATTATACTATATCTTTTTCACATGAAAAGCATATAAGTAGGCATGAAATACCATGAATTTTCTCCCTCTAACTGCATTATATAAAAAACTGTCATAGGCGTATGAAGTGCTTTTAATCTGAATGAACTTCATTAGCTTTAGATTTAGTTGTGCATTCAGGGTACAAGTTGAAAGGCCTACCTGTTTGCTCAGGCTTTTCCTGAAGCTTGCTTGAGCAACACAGAAGGTGCATAGAGAGATAGGATAGGAGTTGTAAGAAATAATTATAAGACAAAGCAATTTTGAACATTCACGGAAATCTATTTAACAAACAATCCACTTCATCTAAACTTGATCAGGATTTGTCTTCTGAGGAACTTCTTTGCAGGCTCTCAGGGAATCTCCATCACCTCTGACGAGTCCAGGCCAAGTATGAGGGGTGGGAGCCTATGGGAGCAGGAGGAAGTCATCATAGTCACAACAGAAATAACTGACCTTTCTCAAGGACTTGCTCTGTGCCAGGCACTACTCTGTCATACACATGTTATTATTGAAGCCTCACAACACCCTATGATATGAATATGGTTATTTTCCTCATTTTATAGATGCCATATGAAAGCCATAGAGGTTAACTTACCCCGGCCTATACTGTTAGGTACAAGAGGAGTTGAGATTTGAAATCAGATAATGTGGCTCCAGAGGCATTCTTAAGCCACTCTAGCATGTAGAGCACACCAAATAAATACTTGATAAAAAGACAAGGACTCTATATTCAAGAAGTTTGCAACTTATTGAAGAGTGACTGCTATCTAAGGTGCTACTATGAATTGCTTATGAGTAAAATGAAAAGCTAAAAGACACCAAAAAAATTTTTTTTAAGATAAAAGATGTGTCCATATGGGAGACAACTCTTCTAAGCCATACATGGCCCTGATGCCTTTAGAAAGAAATAGTGATAGTAGGTAAAAATACAGACACATGCATGCATGTGTGTAAGTGTGTGTGTGTGTATGTATTCTTGATTGCAAAGAATTCTCAATTTGATTAGTGATTCATTCACGTAAATAAATAAATATATTGTCGATCAGAATAAGCACTAGAATAGGAGAATTTATGCACAGAGCACAGAGCAATGGAAGCGCAAATGGTTTTACTAATATTGGTATTCAGAAGGGCTTTCTGGAGGAGGTTTAGGGAGTAAAAAATAGTGTTTCAATATATAATGATGACAGGAAGAGGAGGAGAGATGCCAACCACAGTAAGTGTAGAAGCAAAGTCAAATCGATGGATAACCCAGGGTACAGTCAAATAATGCCATGTAATCTGGTATAGATAACTTGAAGGACACTTAGGTGGAAGTGGAGGAAAGGGGGAAGGTATGGAGTAGGTGAAAAAAATCATACAGCTAGGTTAAAAACCAAGATGTGACAGTATTATAATACTTGAGGATGCATTCAATCTTTAATTGGAAACTATAGAACTCACCTATTTTTTTCCTATAAAGGGACTCTAGCTCAGAGAAGTGCTAGTGAATTTATTTTATAGAGCTCCAGAAAAGGGGAGTCACAATGTAGCATTGGGTTTCCAGTACAGCATTGGGTGTCCAGTGTTTGTGAGTACTAAAACTCAGAAACTAATAAAATAAATTATTATAGACGAAGAACTCACATCATTCCCTTTCAGATTCTATGTCAAAGAACAGGTCAGAATTAAACACACTTTGGCAGTTAGTCTTCAACAGGTATTTTTAGTGCATTTAAATATTTCTCTGTTTTTACAGAAAATATGATGTCTTTTAAATAAAATAATGACCTTATTAACCCACTATTATTAGGATATGTACAAACTTCAACAGTTTTTTTGTCGTGACTGAGTTACATATATGTAATAATGTCTGGCATAACTGTTCTTACTGTTATCTTTTTTATCAGTAATAGTAGTGTCCCTGGACTAGGATACTTATCTAAATCAGTGCTGCTTTTGTGATCAACTACAGATGTTTGCAAGGTGACTGGCCAGGGTTGTGAATACAGTGGTGACTATTTATCAGTAGAACTAATGGAAATTCACTGAGATGCTCTAGCATCCACCATCAGTGAATTTACCACTTCCCAATTCAGAAATCTACCAGCTTGCTTAACAAGTTTATTTTCACAGTTGCACATTCACAAATATGAATCATATTATAATTAGGAAAAACAACATGATGAGGCTACTCGGCACTGTGATCCACAAAAAGCAAATCCCGCTGTCTTCAAGCCAGTGGGTGTTATCCTTGCCTAAGAACCCTAGGATCATGCCCTTAATTAGCTAATTACTTAGAAATTAGAAAGGAATCACTTAACAAGGAACACACACCCCGTGATACAAATGACATGAGTGGTGAGTAAATTTATTTTCAAGAATTAATAAAGAGTGTCAATGAACTACATATGGTATTCATGTGTAATTAAAAACAAATTACAGTGTAGAGAAACACTAAACATGCCAGTAAATTAATCTTCCTAATTAAAACAAAATATCTCCAAAATTTTTGATAGAAAACACATGTATTTTCTGTAGCAAATATGGAAATGATTTCCCTCTGTCTGACTCAATATTTGTTTAAAATAATCAACAAGATTACAGAAATATATGAGGAATAGTTCACGGACACTATGGTAGGTAAGCTGGAAGACCTTGGTCAACAATAACAGAAAACAATCCCCCTCCTCATTTGTTTTGGCAATTTTCCCCTCTGCTAATTAAACACAGTTTACTTGAACAAGAAAAAAAGAATCTGCCTTCAATAGTGCTTCTGGCTTTTTTTTTTGGGGGGGGGGATTTTCTGTACAATAATAAATACAACATTCCAGATGTATAACAGGAAATAGAATCACTTAGATTTATGAAGTACTCTCCCTTGTGAACTTGGTGGGCTGTGTCCTCATGTTAAAACAATCATAGCATATGTGCTCTGTGAAACTCATGGTGAACCTCAATTAACAATGAAATATTACAAATCTAACTGTTGAAGAAGACTAAGTAAAAATATAACCAAGTACTAAGTGTAATACTCCAGGGGAAAATATAATAGATTCTCAGATCAGCTATGTTTTACTAATTTCCTTGAACCTCATTTTTACTAATTTTTGACATCATCAGTGATAGCATGCACTTATCTGTTTGAATCCTTATTTAGTTACTTAATAATTTTTTCCACTATTAATTGAGGTCACCTATAAAGACACAAAAGTGTGAGAGATAAAAATTTTAAAAATCAGATTAAATGATATAAAGTCAAGTGAAAAATTAATATTCAATATAATTTTCAGACACACTTAATAATACCAAAATATACCATAACTAAAAGACATCTTCTCAGAAGAAAGATAAATTTCCTATAGAGGAACAACCAGTAGAGTAGGAGTTGATTTCTGAACAGCAAAAGTACGAGCCAGAAGACAGAGCAAACTGCCTGCAGTATGCTCCGACCCCCCAAAATAATCTCTTTCAACCCACACCCAACAAAACTGTTTTTCAAGAAGAAAGAAAACATGAAAATTTTATTAGTCAAATAAGCAAGGAAAAAAGCAGATCCTCATTAAAGAAAATGCTAAGAATTGAATTTTATAATAAATCCAATGTGCTAAAATAGGAAGTTAAAGATTTATAAAAATAGCAGTAAGCAAAGCTTCATTAACAAAAAGTATACAGAAAATATACTTTTAAATATTAATACACGCAAAGCAAGAAAATGATAATCATTATCACTGCTTCCTTTTAGCATTGAATTGGAAGTCCCAGACTGTTCATGAAAACAAAAAAAATTAAGTTAAAAGTTTTTAAATGTAAAATAAAATTAAATCATATTTCTACCTCAAAGCAAATGTAGAACTCACTTCTTGGTAGTTTAAAGCAAGGATCAATAAACTATAGCAAACCTGATGCCTGCTTTTATAAATAAAATTTTAAAGAGATAAAGTCATACTCTTGCATTTACATCAGCAAATAAAGACCAATTTAAAATCATTCCTATTATCTTAACACTACACATGGTTAGCCTATGGTTTTTTTTGTTTGTTTTTAAAGATTTATTTATTTATTTATACAAGCACTGGGTACAGTCAGAAGCGCGGGTGGGTGAGAGAATTCACCAGAGTCAGAGCGGGGAACAGAACAGGCAGAATGACGAAGTACACTGCTGAGGAGAGCAGCAGGCGGCAGGAGAGGTCTACGTGCCATGTGGAACCCCCGCCCCGGTGGCCAGGGATCGAATCGGCGCTGCAGAGGTTGGGGCAGCTTTGCAACCCAGCGCTCAACTGCTGCTGCGCCACCAGGGAGGCCCAGCCTATGATTTAAAAAAAACAAAAACAAAAACGAAAAACAACAACAACAAAACAGGTCCAACTCATTTAGCTGCACTTGTGCTGTAACTCTAGTAGAGTAGTTGAGAGAGACAGACTATGGCCTGTAAAGACAAAAGGGACTCTAGACTGGAGCCAGCAGCCCTGTTAGACACAGAGAACCCCTAGTACATATGCACCAGGTTGTAAGGCTTTTCAGAGCAAATAATAACAAAAATTAAATAATAATAAAAATTAATAACAAAAATAGGGGTGGGGGTGACAGGAAGGGGGAGACAAATATTTATTGTCAGGAAAACTGATAAATCTCAGAGAATTTTCAAACTGATAAAGCTCATAGAATTTCAAAATGGGGGTGGGGTGGGGTGAGATGGGATTAGGAGTTAGACATGACCCGTGAGTCAGATTTGGCCCACAGACCATAGTTTGCCAATCCGTGCTACCTAACACTGAAAATCAACGAGCATATGTTATACCATTTAAAAAAAAAAAGAAAAAAACAACAGCAACCACATCTAAGGAGCATATTTTGTTGTGACAAAACTATTTTTATCAGAATTGGAAAGATAAACACAAAATTCAGTGTACAAATTATTGTGGGGGAGGAAGAGGAATGGCTATAAATATGTCCATTAAATTCTCTGAGTCATATTCTAGTCCTCAAGTTAAGTGGAAGAATCACAGGGGTCTTTACTCATTATATTTCATAAGTCACATATGTATTTCATACATTCTTGTTATATTTCAAATATGTATAATTGAAAATATCACTGCATCCCTCAATGATTTAATTTTTATGTGATTTTGTTTGAGTTAAGTCACTGGCTGTCCATGACATCATGCTTCTTACTACTGAAGGATCGGTCATAAAGCCTTTCCAGGGAAATGTGTGTATAAATTAATTCAGACCAACTTATATGTGAATTCTTTTCACATGTATAAATAACTGTGTGTACATATATATATATATATATATACACCTACATACACTTATATATGCATGCACACATATATATCTATATAGTGCCATAAAATTTTAAATTTTGAAATACTGGATAAAGGAATCCACTCCCTGAAGTTTAAAACAGTTCATAAGATTAAGTTTATATGATTCAAAACAAAGCCTCAATGGCTACATTGTATAGCAGGAATAGTTATAAAGTCTGTCAACATATGTATATATTTTTTAAATATACACATTACGCAAAGAAATTATAAAACCTCAAAACTATAGTTCACCTAAAATAAATATGGCATTGTATACAGGGTGTTGGCCTGGTGCTAAGTAATTATGGGAAATAACGTGAATGTGATCCTTAAGTTATACAGGCTTATATCAGGTTTCTGCAAAAACCATATAAAATTCCTCTTTCCAAGGGTCTGCAGGGGAAACACAGAATATTAATTTCATGGAGTTCCATTCCAGTATTTCTATAAGAATTATATGTCTGGATAAAGCAGTTACTACATACTAGCACTAATATACTTGAAAACATTCCATGAATTGAATAAGAATATTTCCATCCAAAAAGTGCCAAATAACAGGTCACCTCAAGTGAATGGAGAAAGGTATAATTATGGGTGCATTTAATACCTGTAATGAATTCGACTTTGAAAGCTTTCCATTGTTTATATGTCATATACTGGTTATAAATAAAATTTTAAAAGGTATAGCACAAAGAGAACATTAAAACTTCAAAGACTTTATATACATATATATATATATGCTGCATTTGTTATGTTACGATGACATACTATATTATTCAGTTATATGAGATCTCGACTGCCAAACAAAATATATTTGTTCAATCTGAAACTATGGATTTATTTTTTCTTTTCTGTTCAAATTATTTGGATTTAAGGTAGCATTTATAATTATCAAAGCCTGATGCATGTTCAGACAAAGGCTTAGAAAAAACATATTCTCATACTACAACTTAAATTATGAATTTATAGAGAAAAAAATCACTTTATAATAAATTGAGGTGATAAAAAGTATGTCTGTTAAGATTTCATGGAAAAAGTGAAGTACACACTTATGTTATTCAGATAAACTGAATATATTTCATGAGCAAATTTTTGCTTCTAAAAAAATTATAAAAATAAACTTAGGAGCAGTGTTGTAGATCCCCAAAGACAAATTTTTAAGTTTATGTGCAAATGATATTTAAGAATAGGAATGAATAGCATGGGAGGTGTCTCAAGTTAAGACAACAACCTATGTAATAACCCTGAATTTGTGGCCCTTTCCATAGATTTGCACTTTATTGATTATGTTGGTCACTGCCAAGAATATTAAATATACTCTTTATGTATGTATTCACCAGTCACTAAAAAGAAAAATCTATCAATTATATACTCAGTGTTTAGAATATATTGGTCACAAAGGTGAAAGACAAATCATTTAAACTTGAGAATGACCACATAGTTGATTGAAAGAATATGCTATTAACATTTAATTGGATTTCATTATAATAATACACACAAAACTGTGAGTTATAGTATGAACACTTCTAGTTTAAGATATTATTTCATTTTCTTAATAGCCCATTTTCTTTTTCCCCACTTTTTCCAACCAAGATCACCAAAATATCACTTTGTTTATCTTACCTTGATCAGTTTATATTGTTTTCTTTTCATGGATACATTTGTAGTACATATAGGAGAAAATATTTTAATGTATGATCTTAATATATTCGGCTTTATACCAGTGCAACTATAAAATGTAATTTTCAATTTTTTTTTTTAATGGAGGAAAGCGGCCCAGAAGACAGAAATTCTTAGGGCCCACAAAAGTTATAATGCAACCTTGAGGTTAATAACTAAGCACTCTCAAAATGAAAGTGATTCTAAACAGTTTCCTTAGTGGCATATTTGATTTTATTCCTATCAATAATTGTTCTATTTTCCTGAAAGCATATAAGCCTCTCCAAAAATCTATTATTTACATATAATTAGTAAACCTACCTATTTTAATAAATACTCATTTTAAAAGAAGCCTGTTGTAGTTTTAAGTATCATCTGCCTTAAAAATAACCAATTTCACAGATATAATCACATTAAAAATTTTTTTTTCTAAGCAGGATTTTAATGACTGAAATTCCACTCAATAAGTAAATACTTTTAAACAATTTGTTGAGCATTCATATAATTTCCAATTTGCTATTATAAGTACCATTGTAATAAATACATATACTTCCCGTAAGTTTGTCATTATTTCCTTCAGAGAAATTTCTAAAGTGAACTTATTGGTTCATGGGTTATAAACCTTTTAAAATTGTTTAGTTGTGATTAGCTTTCCATTTTGATAGTCAGACCTACAGAAAAAGTTGTAGGGAAAAAAACCAACAAGCTATTCTATGTTTCTTACCTAAATTCATCAGTTTTGTCTTATGTCCCATTTCTTTCTCTCTCTCTCACTCATGAACATGTGCATTCACACACACACTTGAAAATGAGTTGATTAAATACTACCCTTTTACCAATAAATACTTTAGTGTGCTTTTTTTAAAGAGGAAGGATGAAAGGATGACTTATTACACAATCCATATTTAAATGCCAACTGCCCTAACAATGTTTTTTTTTTTTAATGAATCTTCCTAATTTTTTATTTATACAAGAACGGGGGTACAGGCCAGATGTGCAGGAGGGTGAGAAGATTCACCAGAGCTGGGAAACAGAGCTGGGAGCAGAACAGGCAGAGGACCAAACTACATTGCTGAGGGGAGCAGCGGGCGAGACAGGAAAGGTCTGCCACGCCATGCCATGTGGGAATCTCCCTGGCTGGCCGGGAATCGAACTCGCGCTGCAGAGGTGGCGGACGACTTCACAGCCCTGACCTCAACCTGCTGCGCCACTGGGGAGAGGCCCCCTAGCAATGTTCTTAAAATTCTTCAACCCCATTTCCTGTTTCACAGCCCCAGAATCCAATCCAGAATTCACCTGTGTTATTTTATTTCCATTAATTTGAAACACCTCCTCAATGCCATTCTTCTGGATATTTTTTAGGTTATTGATATTTATAACCAACTAACACATGAATAATAATGCTTCTACTAGATAAAAACATTTAAGAGAGTCCACTTTTCATATCTCAATAACATTGAATATTAGTATTGTGTTTTTTCATCTTTCTAATCTGGAAATCACATTATAAATTTTAGCTACTCTTTATTAGATTACAAGTGATGTTGAATACTTTTTCAAATATACAACCAAATTTCTTTTCTCATTAATTTTTTCCTTTTATGCTTCCTTTTCTCTCAAGACCTTTGTCTTATCTCTTATTGATTTACAATTATTACTTATTCCTTATATAACACAGGTGCTAACTTTTGCCAACAAATATTTCCCCTTAGGTATGTATGGCACTTGACAAATAGAAACTTTTCATTCTTAGGTAGTGATATAGAACCTGTCTTTTATTATTATTATTATTATTGTTTTTTTGAGGAGTTTGGCTTGACTTCAGTAGAGTTCTCTTTGTGTGTATTTTTTCTTTCCTGCCACCTCTATTTTCATCCCAACCCCTCAGGAGGAGAAGGCAAGGTCTTCTTGATTGGGAAATATGACTGGTATGTCCCCAGGGAGGCAGAACAGAAAGGGGAGGTGGGGCAAGCATAGTCCCATTCCCAAGACAAGCACCTACCCCCACATGACCAAAATATTCATCTAATTATTTTATTTATAGCTTTTTTAAGCATTATATGAAATATATGTTTGGCATCTAACCTATATTTTCACAAACTTGAAGTAGTTTTATTTTCCCGCTGATTTGGAATGCCGTTATATTTTATTAATTACATTATACTAAATACTGACCAAAATAATTTTTTTCCAAAATAAATTTATTCCCAAATCAATATTTTTAAGAGACAATTCATAGAATTCTAAACTACAAGAAACCCTTGAAATCATAGGCTATAATTCATTAATGGAGAGAAAGACAATATACTTACCTGATGACTAAAAACTGATAATTTCTGTTTTTTTATTTTTAAGATTTATTTATTTTTATTTATCTATACAAGCACTGGGCACAGTCAGGAGTGCGGGAGGGTGAGAGAATTCACCAGAGCCAGAGCGGGGAGCAGAGCAGGCAGAAGGACCAAAGCACACTGCTGAGGGGAGCAGCGGGCGGCAGGAGAGGTCCGCGCGCCATGTGGGACCCTCCTCCGGTGGCTGGGGAGCAGCTGGGGATCGAACCGGCGCTGCAGAGGCTGCGGGCAGCTTCACAACCCAGCGCTCAACCGCTGCGCCACTGGGGAGGCCCAATTTCTGGTTTTTTTGTTTTGTTTTGTTTTGTTTTAAGAGAGTTGAGATTTTTTTGTTATGTTTTGTTTTGCTTCATTTTAGCCTTGTTATTTTTCCTGGGACCACTCATAAAAGACTATGGGCATTGAAAGAATTTTTTTCATAGTTCAAGTTAAGGGGTAGGGACTGTTTTGGTTCTCCCTTTTATATTTCAACTAGATCACATCTAAATTAGTTTGTTTATTCATCTAAGTTCATTTTTGCTTTCAGATTCACAGACTTAAACATTTGAGACTATAGAAGGAAAATTTATCTAGCATCCATTAGCAAGCTATCTAATGTGTTGGACTACAGCCCACTCTGCCCGTACCCTTTATGTTACATAAGACAGCATGTTCATTGCCAAACCATACGTTTTAGAAATTAAATGAGTTTTAGTGTAAAGCTGTCTAATGAAACAGGCAAATTTAGACTTGTTTAAATGTCAGTAAAATATTAAGTACCATATGCTCTGTGCCAAACAGTTAAAATTGTTTTTGGAAGGATAGGAATTTAATTGTTAAAAAAGGAATTTAGCAACTAACAGTACTTCACAATCAGTGTTATCACTTAATGCATCTTTTGGCAATTATTAAACCCTAGGGAACATGAATATCCTTATCAAATCTGGAAAGACACTAATGGGGAGGAGAATGGACTAGTGCTAGCATTTACATGTGGGGAGGAGCCTTGAGAAAAGTGTCGGGGAAGGGAAACATAAAAAATGCCCTCAGGCTCAATGCCCCAGGCAGATTTATCCTGCAGACACCAGGGGCTCCAATAGCCCCATATCCTTCATTAATCTGGTGTTTTATTCCTTTTCTTTTGTATTTTTGCATGTATTTCAACTTTAGGGACAGCTAGATTGAAAAATATCCATATGCATTATTTCCTTCTTCGATTATTAACTCAAATTCATAATAAGAAAGCCATATCAAAGTGTGTGGGAGAGTTTGGGATGGTTAAGCTTGTAAGTTATTATTGATAACAATAGAAGAAAATAATTATTAAGCACCTAAGCTTTTTAAAATTATTTTATTGAATCCTCCAAATGATTTTATGAGCTGTTTACTAGTTTTGCCTCCACTTTACAGATGAGGATACTGAGGCAGAGCAAACCATTCAATAACCATTCCATTATCATTTTAGTTTTAATTTCATAGGGAACTGTCTGAAATATCTCCTTCCCAGAATTGTGAAAGATAGCTATTGAGTATAACTGCACCTTTTGATGTGTGAATGTGTGAATAGTTCAAATGCCTCATTTTTTTTAAATAAAATGAAGTGCACTGAACATATCAACAGGCAAGAGAAGTTATTGCCCAGATTTTTGTTTACTCATTAGTTTTCTTTTTTGTTTAGGTTTTCTGGTAGAGAGCTGATTGAAATTGCTGTCTAAAATTTTGATTGAAGGAGAAATAATTTTTTTTAATATTTGAAAAATCTGAACAGTCAGTTTCCAGTTATTATAAAGGAATCAAATTTTGAGGATTATTCATAGTCTGGAGGGTGGAGATGAGAAGTAGAAGTCACAGTTTGGTGGTGTGTGGGATGCAAATAGAAAGGGGGTGGGGAAATGTTTCCAGGGAAAGGTTTGGGACAAAGGAATCTATGCCCAGAATGCTTTGCTCTGTATTCCATTTCTTCTGTGAGCCACATTCACACTATTGCCATCTAAGCAGCAATTGAGATGCAGCACCTCCATAATCTTATGGTATATTCATAAAACTAAGGAAGTCATTGATTTGCTCATTGTTTAGGCATAACTGTACAATTGTAAGAGTTTGAAATGGTTGTTGAGTCAAGGTCAAGTCACCTAACTTAGCAGGTTTGCTAGCTGAAATTAATATTTGACCCTGTGTTTAATTTATGGCCTTATCACATCACTATCATTATTAAGTATTACCAGAAAATCATGTCAGGGTTATATTATTCCACTAGAATAATCACAAAGTCTGTATTTTTAAAAAGATTTAATTATGCATACAAGAACTGGGGTGTAGGCTAGAGGTGGGGGTGGTGAGAGGATTTGCCAGAGACAGAGTGAAGAACAGAACAGGCAGATTGACTGAAATACACTGCTGAGGGGAGCAGCGGGCGAGACAGGAGAGGTCTGCGGCACCATGTGGGTTGCTCCCTGGCCGGAAATCAAACTTGTGCTGCAGTGGCTGCCGACAGTTTCATAGGTTGTGTCTTAACCCCTTGCACCACCAGGGGTGGCAACCAAGTTTGTATTTTTTTAATAGTTCATGTCCTATTATGATTAATAGTTCATGTACTATGATGATTATCTTATAGTTTAAGATAGGGACGGTATTGTAAAGGTCAAGTAGGAAATAATTGACTTTGGGGGTTGAGAGGTACCAGAAAAATCTCCCCCTGCCCTTTTGATTTCCCACTGAATGTTATCTATATCCTCTCTTGGTCAGGCTGCATGTGAATGTTGAGAGGCATGATATATTTGAGATGGAAAAGCAATGGAAAGAGTTAACATTAACTCAACACCCTCTACTGACTAGGCTTAGGAACTGTAAATTTTTATAAATCCTCACAGCAACCTAGGGGAAAAATTATCTTTTTTTTAGAGGTGAAGAAAATCAATTGATAGGTTAGATAATTAGTAAATTCACATTGTTCTTAAGTACTAGAGAAAGGATTCAAACTCCAGGGATTCAGACCCAAACATTTTCTACTCAATATGTATGCACGATTTAGAGTGAGAGTCTAAGATTTGCAAATATTTCCTCCTCCAAAAATTCTCTGAATTCAATGATCCTTTGTGCCTCTGGTCTTCCTCCTATTTTGGTCATCCTTTTTCTGTTTCCATAAGGCAGTGTTACATACAAGAAAAAACTTGAACTTTGGAATCACAGAATACCAACTCTACCTTTATTACTTGCTGGCTGGGTAGCCTTGAACAAGTTACTTGCCCTCTCTGGATCTCAACATATTTTCTGATTTAATTTACACAGCTAACTAATCAACTGTAAAATCATGGAACTTCTGTATATCACTTAGGTATATCACTGTATATCACTGTAGATCATTTCTGTATCCCCTTAGTTTTTTTTTTTTTTTTTTTTTGTAAGATTTATTTATTTTAACAAGAACTGGTGTACAGGTCAGAGGCATGAGAGGGTGAGAAAATTCACCAGAGACAGAGAGGGAAGAAGAACAGGCAGACAGACAAAAGACACTGCTGAGGGGAACAGCTGGCAAGGCAGGAGAGGTCTGTTGCACCATGTGGGTTTTTCCCTGGCGGGCTGGGAATCGAACTCCCACTGCAGAGGCTGCGGCCAGCTTCACAGTGTGGTACTCAACCTGCTGCACCACCAGGGAGACCCTCCTTAGCTTTTAAAGTAATGGTTTTTGGTCTGACATACATCAGATTCCCCAAAGGATCTTTTAAATATACATTTGATTGTGCCCCACTTTAGATCTACTGGATGAATCAATCTTCTAGATCATTGCCATTTGATAAAAGTATAATGTGAGCTCCATATGTAATTTTAAACTTGCTAGCTGCCACATTAATAAAATAAGTAAAATTAATATTAATAACTTTTTTAATCCAGTATATACCAAATATTGTCTTTTAATGTAGAATAGTTATTGATGAGATATTTTGCATATTTTAATGTCAATCTTTTAAATCCATCTTAATTCAGACCAGCCATACCCCAAATGGTCAATAGCGACAAATGGTTAGTGGTTTCCCTGTTGGGACAGTGCAATTCTATATTTATCTGGTCTGGCATTATTTTGAGAAAAGGATTATTATTTTTGACCTTAGTAGAGTTGGGGGTGACATATTATAGCTCATCCCAAATCTCTATCCTTTCAACTCTCCTTAGAAGAAGCTATTATTGGATTTTCCTACTTAAATAAATTTTTTAATTTTATCTGTGATACCATGGTATTCCAAATTAACTTTGGTTCATAACACTGTGCATATACTAGCGGCACAGCTCTGCAAATGAACAAACCCCAAAGAAATAGATTATTAACAATTCTATACATTCTCCTATGTTCCTATTTTTATTTTACTTTTTTGTTTTATGCTAGTATGTTTTCTTTCTAAATATCTTTGTTACAGGAACAAAGAGTTGCATGAAAATAGTACTGAAATGATTCTAGATTTTCAATGCTAGTAAAGATAGATGCCCACCAACATGATCTGTTGATTAAAGTGAGAAGACTGTAACATTTTATCAGCTTAATTACGAAGTCCATTCAAACATAACTCCCTGTGCGCTGTAGATGTTGAATCTTTACAGTGTACAATTATCTTTACCCAGTCAGTGCATGAAATAAACTAGTTTCTGGTTTTCGGCTTAAATTTTTTTTAATGTTGTAAGAGATAAATATAGCATGTGAGCAAACATGGTTTGCTGCTCAATTGTTCAAAAATGTATTCACACAAACAATTGTTGGGGTAATTATTTATGCTAAAAATATGTGAAGTTGCAGTGACTCTGCATTTGAAGTCTAGTATGTGTCATTTGTTTTATTCATGATAAACAGATCATTTAGTTGGAAAAATCCCATCTGCTTAGATATATCTCTTATTATTTATGAGAACCATGTTTAGGAATGCAGGCGGCACATGTGCATAATTAATCCTGAAGAGAATTAGACATTGTTTGATTCACAGCTGAATGCAATTAGCATTAGGAAGTTTACATATGTTGGCAATAACACAGATTAGCAACTAAAGTGCTTGTTAAAAAATTTAACCTGAGGCTGCTGGAGCAGACCTCTCTTAATGATGCTTTAAATGTTGTTGATGAAGTAATAATCAATTTTGTTTTATAAATAGTAAATCAAGAATTTAGGTCTAATTAGCAGTGCTACAGATCACTTCACTTACATATCAGATGTACTTGTGATGTGTGCTGTGAACTTTCTTTGAGTCTTGTGTGCAAACAGTTGTTATGGGGAAGACATGATCCTGTCTAGAAAAGGAAAACCACTCCCCAACTAGAGAGTGGGATGTCTCCATAAGGACTCCTCTAGGAATGCTTAGCCTGAGAGTCCTATCCTTGTCTCTCTGCAGTTTTTAATTGCAGAAGAGAGAAACAATGCCCTTTCTTTCACATGCAGAGCCATTAGCCAGCTTTACAGACTGTGAAACAGAGTCATCTAATGGGGAGGGAGGAGAGAATGGAAATGACGAAAATGAAGCCGAAAGTAAAATTGAGCTGTAATTGTTTGCACTTCAACTTTGAGAAGTTCACCATTAATTAAAACGTTTCTGCACTGCTCACCACTAGACTGGCAAGAAGGAAGCAAGGCTGCAAGCGAGGCAGCCCTGGAAGCTTCAAGAAAGCAAACAGGGCCTTTTCGAAGGAGTGTTTCCAGCACACAAATGCAGCAGAGTCCCAGGAATGCAGGTGGGCGAACTCCTGCCCACCATCACCGACAAGTCCTGCGTGAAGATTTGATTCTTCCTGAACCACATCATAAATTAACATTATATATTTTCAGAATGTCTGGGGGTGTAGACACCCCTTTGGAACATGCACTGTATTTCATAGTGTAAGTCTCACTTTGTTTTCACATTTGAACATATCTGATGTGCATGCCTCTCATAATGATGACCATCTTCAAGTTAATGGGCAACATTGCTCCCCCTTGTTACATAAAATAATGCTAATAGCATCTTGAACTCATTTAGTTTGATCCTGTGCTGAATACCTCTTCTGTGCAGGCACTGTGCTAGGAATAAAGGATAAATGAGATATAACACAAGAGGATTAAAATAAAGATATGTACAAAGAGCATGTTTGCAATCAAAATTGCAGAATGCTAGCTTCAAAAATGACTTCTGGTTCAACAAGCATGTGAGTGGGAAGTTTTCCAACAGGGTCATATACTGCCAACCATTATCATTCTAGTGACACTTCTAGATAATAAGCAATGACAGTGGATGGGTCTGAAATGTAAACTCTGGAGGCAGGGAGTTTTATGTGTCTCTCCCCTCTGGGGTTCCTAGCACTAAGAACAAAACTGACTGGCCCATAGTAGTCATTCAGTAGCTACTCACTGAATGGAAGAAATCATGCTAAGGGTTGGCTTTACCCAGTAAGCAAAGATAGTTTTTACATTTGTAAACATTTGGGAAAAAAACTCAAAGGAAATATATTTTATGACATAGTAAAATTGCATAAAATTCAAATTTCTCTCTATAAGTAAATTTTTATTGCACAAAACCTCATTAATTCATTCATACATCATGCTTTTGCTGTGTTTTCTTACTATGCAGGCAGAGTTGAGTAGTTGTAGCAGGACCTTATGGTCCAAAAGTTTAAAATATTTACTATCTGACATTTACAGAAAAATTTTCATTGACCCCTGCACTAGGAGATTGCTATCAGAGAGACAGGTTATGAAGAGTTAGATACAGGCAGTTCTGTCCCTCACCAACTCCTTCACTGTGGAATTGCCTTCTTCTCCTCATCCCTCCAGATTAGAAAGCTTGAGCCACATCACTGATGACATACTTAACAATAGGGAAGACAGACCCCATTTCAAGCCCTGCCCCCTGCCCTCCACACAAGCTACAATTGTCCCTTGACCCTCATAAAAGTAGATTAATTTTGGCTCTCCTGGTAGAAATGCATAAGCTGAATTGTATACATTACAGCTTAATGATAATACCTCCTGGTACATGATCAAATTTGGTACAACTTTAATCCGTTTGGCTTCAAGCCAAGAAGACCCATTAGAGAAAGTACCAGCTGAATTTCATTATCAAAATACTTGATGTGTTATGTAGTCCTGAGACATGAGCCTAGAGAGTGCTATGCTTTTAATTAAAGATTATCTGTTCTGAAGATCCCCTCCTCATTCACATCTGCTATGTGCTAGATGTTTTCACTTGCCTACTAGGAGTACAATGACTATAAAAGAATCATAAAGCATGGACTGGCAGGCAGGGAGCCAACACAGTGTAAGGGCATCTGAGACCTGGGGGGTGTTGCAAGTGAATCAGCTGTCCAAATGGGGTTCCACTGGATTCTGGTACAGTCTGACAGTAGATAGAAGGCAGTCTTTTAAAGGGAGGAGTAGAGCAATATGGACAGAGAGGGCACATGTATGCATTGTAATGCTCTCAGTTCACCATTTCTCAGCAGCAAAACCTGTAAGAGAAAGTAGATAATTTTCTTCATGCAAAAGTAGACAAACTATCCCATTATTGCAGGTTTGCTAATCTCTAAACAGCATGAAGATAGGATCCAGGTATGACTTATTTGTGGTTAAATGCATCTCCAGCCACTGGGTGTGGTGCAATGTACATAACCAATGTATCATCTTGATTAAAGGACGGTAACCCCAGCAAGCAATAATAGTTGGGTTCCCTTAGCTCTTTCCTTACTGCATTCAATTATTTGCTGTCTCTAGAACCTCTGATGATATCAGAGTCTTTATGAATGCAGGGATGGGTACAAATGTCCAAGAAAAAAAACTTTCCAAAAAGAATAAATAGGAAGGGTTGGGGACTGATTGGTAAAAAAATAAATGAATAAAGAAGACTTCAAAATAATGTAACTCAAAGCTCTCTTTTTAAGAACTTACTCCTAAGCTCAGGCAATTATTTATACAGTATCTCAGTGAGAGTGAGAAAAGATCTAGCCTAAGATTGCTTCATTTTCTATCTGCATAAAGATTTGAAAACTTTATATAGAATTTTACCAATTTAGGTTAAGGTGTAGCAATATCTAAAAGTTTCTACTAAAAGAAAAGATGTTATCTGGGAGCATTTTAATTCAATAGTCACTCATTTATCACCCATTAATATTTCAATATAAATTAGTTAATAAGGTCATTCATCTCTAAAAACATATACGTGAGGGAAAAGCAAGACTGCAAAAAAGCATTGAAACACTGGATTAAATACCACTGTTCATAGTATAGATTGTCAACAGGTCTTATCTACATAGTCACTTGCCAGGAAGCTGTTAGTAACCCACAGGTACCTAGAAGGGGATGCTAAAACTGGGGAAAAGATTGCTTTTTTCAAAGAATACTAAGTTCCAGCATATATTTTCCCCTTTTGTGTTTTAGTTAAACACACACACAGATACACACATTAACATACCCTATGTACATGCATGCACCACTGACTAGCTCTTTCCCCGCTAGTTTTATAATTAGGTAAAGCCTTGTGTCTAAAACTTGGTAAGTGAGAGGTGAGCAGAAATAATACTTGCAAATTCTACCCCAAATCTTTAAAAGGAAACAGCCTTTTCACCACTGTCTCTTTTCTCCTCTAGTATGCTAAATATGAGGACATGGTGTTGGTAATCCAGGATATTAGTTTACAATAGCTGCTATAACAAAATACCACTGACTATGACTTAAACAACAGAATTTTTTTTTTAAGAATTTTCAGTTTTTTCCCTTCCTCTTTTAAATTAAGGTACACTGGTTTACAGCACTATATACAATTCATAGGTATGAGATCATACCTCTTCAGATGCATGTCACCACTCACACCCACACTAAGACATTTTCTCACAGTTCTCAAAGCCAGATGTCCAAGATCAAAGTGCTGTCCATTTGGTTTCTGGTGAGGACTCTTCCTGGCTTGTAAATGACCACCTTCTCAGTGTTTCCCAACATGACACTTCTGTACACACACACCCATGTCCATACTCACACATATCCTCGAGTTTCTCTTCCTCTTTTTATAAGGACAACAGTCATGTGGGATTAAAGGCCCACTCTCATGACTTCGCTTTAAATCTTACCTCCTTATAGACTCTACTAGCAAATAGTCACATTAAGAATTAGGGTTCTCCCCAAATGCCCAAAAATAGATGACTGGATCAAGAAGATGTGGTACATATACACAATGGAATATTACTCAGCATTCAAAAAAGATAAACACATGCTATTTGCAGCAACATGGATGGAGCTGGAAGGGATCATGCTCAGGAAATAAGCCAGAAAGAAAAAGAAAACTACCGGATGGTCTCACTCATAGCAGAAATCTAGAAAACCTAAATATGGACCAGGAAAAAGAATAACTATGAGAAAGAAAATAATCAAAATCAACAACTGTGAACCAGAGACACTTTTTGTGGGGTTGGGGAAGGAGGGATTGGGGTCAAAATCGGGGTTGCAATTGCATGGGGAATATAAAAATAAAAAAAAAATTAAAAAATGTAAAATCAGACAACAATAAGAAAAAAAAGAATTAGGGTTCTCACCTATGAATTTGGGGACAGCCATGATTCAGTCCATAACAATCAGCTTTCTGACACTCCCTGAGCGTTGGTGGAACACCATGATGAAAGACGCCTGGGTGACTTCTTTTTTTTTTTTTTAAAGATTTATTTATTTATTTATTTATTTTATTTATATAAGCACTGGGTACAGTCAGAAGCATGGGAGGGTGAGAGAATTCACCAGAGCCATAGCAGGGAGCAGAGCAGGCAGAAGGACCAAAGCACATTGCTGAGGAGAGCAGCAGGCGTCAGGAGAGGTCTGCTTGCCATGCGGGACCCTCCTCCGGTGGCCGGGGAGCAGCCGGGGATCGAACCAGCGCTGCAGAGGCTGCGGGCAGCTTCGCAACCCAGTGCTCAACCGCTACGCCACCGGGGAGGCCCCTGGGTGACTTCTTAGAGTACAATTATATAATTTCCTTCACTGCTCACCCCTCTCTGGACTATTCTGTCTCAGCACTTTATTTCTACATGTTTGTTACAGCAGCTGTATCTTAACTATAAGGTATGGAATGGAAGAGAACCAAAAGGGACTTTTCCTTTCTTACAATTCTGTTTGAGGAAGTCCTTATAAGAGGAAAAAACTGAACAGATCATCTACCCTTTTATCTGAACTCTTTTCTAATGTACTTTGTGTTTAATATTAATCAAATTATAGCCAAATAGACAAATGCTCAGAAATCATAGTCTCATCTTCATATAACAACTACCTTATCTGTGGGAATTTGGATTAGTTGTAGTCCTAGTTTGTGATAGATATGAGGATACCACAGGTATAAGTTTATATATCAGCCTATTTATATTTCTTGCCAAGTTTGTGTTGCCAATGTGGAATATGGTACTCATTTTTTAAAGTAGGTGCCTCTGTGAAAATAAATTTATTTGTTGTAAAACTAAAATACTCTATGAAAATTCCTTCTTTAATAAACTTAGAAAATAGGGCAGTTGAATGAGATCAGAGAATGTTCTAAAAGTAGATAATAGTGATGTTTATGCAACTCTTTAAGTATAGTAGATATCATGGAAGTGCACTCTTTAAATGAGTGGGATTGTGCCGCATATAAATTATATCCCATTCAAGTTGCTAAGAAAATGCAGGGAGAGGGTGTGAGAGGTACATAGTTCCATACATTGAAAACTTTTCCCTACATATCCATCCTTAGAGACTTTATAAATGCTCTAATATGCCTGCCTTAACAAACAACAATTCTTGCATATCTTAATCCTTACAGCAAGTATAAGTTTTATTTTCCAAGATCTTGCAATTATTTAACCCTGAATCACTTCATCGCATAATCTTTTGTAACATAGGTATTTACTCATTTATAAATAGTAGAATACTCTGAACTCCTGCTCCTCAGCTTAAATAGAAAAAGACATGAATGTTTCACACAACAATATGTCTAGAAGGAGAATGAGAGGGGTCTGTGCTGGCACAGAAGCTGAGCAAGGCCGTCAGTGACGCCTTTCCATCTCACACTGCATTGTACTTAGCATATAGGTCTTTGCCATTTGGCTTGATGATTCAGGTACCTCAAGTTCCTGCTCAGGTCTCTAAGCTTGGAGAAGGGAAGCATTATGCACAAGTTTCTATTTGTATTTCCTTGTATAGAAGGATGGATTTTCCTAACTAAAAAAGAGACTTGGATATATATAATTTAATTTTCCTGAGCTGTGCTCTGTAAGGAGAAAAATGAGACATTGCCGATAGCTTTTAGTTTTCCAATTCAGCATTTGTCAGTTCATCTCCTTGACTACCCAACATCTGTTTGTCTGTCTGTCTATCTATCTATCTATCTATCTATCTATCTATTTATCTATCTATCTGAACAGTTTTCTGCCCCACTCCCACTCATCACTCATCAACTCATTCTATTTGGAATGGACTTATTCCTCTACAGGACACAGTTGCCAGATCACACTCCATAACTATCAATAAGTTCAGCTGAAGTCCAAGTTCCATGTGATGTGAAGCCTTCAGCATTAGGTCCTACAAATCTCCTTAAAGACAGATAAGCTTAAAAAATTAACTACTGCTCCTTAACCAACTGTTGAAAACCTTCTCTCAGGGGCAAAGCTACCTCTTTATTATTAGATTAACTAATGATTAGACCTGATCACTATGTATGAAAATACAAATACAAATTCCCATGAAGCAGCATATACAAATGGATAGCTCAGAACACATACATGTACATAATATTAAGCTCTTACTAACATATATATAACATATGCATTCTCATCATTTTTAACAATTTAAGCAATTTTCCATTTCTCCCAGATTTTGCAACTTACACAAAATTCCAAACAAAAAGCTGCCAAGTTAAAAGAAAATAACTGGAGCTTGAAAGGAAAAACATAAGTGAAAAATTCTACAACCTTAGAATTATATAAATTAGATTAATTTGTATGAGGGACATAAAGCCAAGTCAGTCTTTGTGCTGGTATTCAGCTGGTGTATAGCAGTTTCAGTGGAACCAAACAGCTCCATTTATTCGGAAGAGGGGAGACTGAGCTTTCTGACTTGTATGGGACTAGACTGAAAACCAAAAGCATAAGCATGCCCTGTTTTTCTCCTACCAGAATCCCCAGGGTCATATAGGCAGTGTCAGGAAAACAGAAAAACGTGAAGATGGGAATTTTAACACCTACATAATTTATTTTCTGCTTTGGAGTTGTTCCTTACACTGTAACACACACCTTGTTTATTTGTTTCCCTTGGGTTTTTGGTATTAAAAAATGAAGATGAATATTAATTGAATCATTTTACCAACCCAACTGAATTAATTGATCCCTTATACACTTTATGTTGAATTTGATATCTCTGAATAAGTGAACATTTTTACTTTATCTTTGGGGAAGAGTCTTAGAGTCCTAAACAACAACTTCCTTGTAGAAATTGTTGGGACATATGTCTTTTTAACCTTAGTATCCAGTTTGCCTTAACCTCTATGTTTATTCCTTTTTAAAGTTTCCTGGAGTATTGGTGAAAGGCTATGATAGAGCACCTTAAAATTTCATAATTTCCACATCTCACGTTAGCTTAATTCCTCTTCTTATGTCTTTTTTAGATGTAGAGAATAGCAGGTCATTATTTCTCTATGCTGTTCTTGAACTGTAATAGTTAGACCTTTCTTTTGTCTATAAATAATCCAAGTTCCTTTGCTTAAACTTTCCTTTATGGCTCTAGTTTTTCAACCCTTTAACAATTTTCATTGAGGTCCTCCATTAATATAAATAGTCATTTTCACTTTTTTTCTCTGCATGATTATTTGAAATGCTATTTCTAAAAAAGAATTAACATAACTTTAAATGGTTTTACACTATGCACATTACAGGGTCTCAAGAAATACACTCCCAAAGTTCAAAAAGACTGGTGATTAATTCTGAAAACTTAGGCTAAACTAGGCAGCTCCAGAAAATGGTATAAAATAAACCATGTAGGTTTTATTTATCAGAAGAAAAGATTTGCAGTGATAATTACAATTTGGCAAGTCTATTGTGAAACCCCTGGGTGGGGAAAAAAAAAACAAAACTATAGCTTATATGGAATAATAGAAACAAGAGCAATAAGCAGCATGAGATTTTATGGGAGAAAAAGTCATTCAAAAAACTAAAGTCCTTCTTTCTTCAACAAAATTACATAATTAGTAGATGAAGGGAAAGCATTTAGTTTAATGTGTATGCCTGGTCACCTGTAAAGCTTTCAATAAAGTTTTGCTTCAAAATGCAATTCAAATTATCCATGAAGTATAACTTTTGAGACAACTGAAACCTTTTACCTAATAAATGCCTACCAAAGCTTTTGAAGATAAATATCAGGCAAGGAAATATGAAAAGAGACATGTTTCAATGCTTAGAGAACAAGAAGGTATCTGCCAAACACCTTGAGGCGACTTCTCCCCCACTGACTTTCTGCTCAAAGACCAGAGCTTTATCCACTGGTACAGGAAGAGCACCGCAAGTGTTGAAGAGTCCAGAAAAATCAGTCACATTAGAGGCAGAGAAGTGGGATGGGGGATGGAGGAGCAAGGTTGCATACATGATGCAGGGAGAGAATCCCCTCAACTATTATCCCAGAATCCCCATGCCTGTAGCCAAACCCACCCCAAGAGATATAGGGGATTCTTCTCTGGAGCAAATAGAGAAGTCCAGTGAAAAGACCCATAGATTGTGATATTTGAAGATTCTCTAAGGTAAATATCCATGCTAAAAATCTTGCCCATATACCAAGAGATTTCATCCAGTTGTCTCTTTTTTTAAAAAAATTTGTAAATGTGCCTCCACTTCAGACTGAATAACAGTCAAGAAATACCACATTTGAGGAAAGTCTCCAGCATGTGTGGTGACTCAAAGAAAGAGAATGAACTGGGAAAAAACAAAGATAATATAAGCTACAAAAAAGTCTTTTAAAAAAATTATGAAAACTACTATTATCATCCTGACTGACAAAAGGAGATATTTTACCTAAGAAACAGGATGCTATTATAAGAAGGAAAAATAAAAAATCAAGGAAGAACTATTGGAATTTAAAATATGATTACTGCCAGAAATTCTCCAAATATATGAAAGATAGTACCAAGTAAATGTCACAGAAAATAAAGACAAATAAATATTATATAGGAGAAGACAAAAGTAGTGAATACATTTGAGATATATAAATCAAAAATCAAGATCAAAGTAAATAAAAGAAGAAAGTAAAATCATTTTTTTATAAAATTATCAAAAATCAATTCAGATGCACTTCTCACAATTGAAGTGCCTAGATCTCCACAGGAAAAGGGCCCACTGGGGGCCAAACCTACTGGAGGAAGGCCCCTCACCAAGGCAGATTGTCAAGGACTTTCGGAAAAACAGAAATGAAAAAAATGACTCTTAGGACTTCCTACAGAGTAGAAGGAATTCATGGGGAAGTGCTTATGAATGAGGATTCCATTGGCACTTAGGAATTCTAGAGGACTTGGCACAAGATTTCATTATATAGTGATTTCAAAGTTATCGATCACATGAATATATTGTAAAAACATTCTCAGATACTCAGTATCTAAAGTAATGTGTTTCTATGCATACTTTCTTATAAAGGTACTAGAATATATGCTTTATAAATCCAAGAGGATAAAAACAAGGAAAAATATAGATGTTACAAGGGTTCAAATTCAAGAGACCCAGAGAGGTCAAGGCCAGTCAGCTATTCACCAACTAGAGATACTCCATTAGAGCAAGACCAAGCACACTGGGAACACAGGAGACCTGCTTAGAACTGTGCTTCAACATTTAGAATAAAAATAAACCTTTGACATATTTCTGAAATATTTATTTTAAAATTTTTATTTTGAAAATACTCCATAAAAAAGTTACAGAAAACAGACCAGAAAATGAGATCATACTCCAGAAAAACAATATTTCATTAGAAAGGAATTGTAAACATAATTCAGTTTTTGATCTAGAAGTGGAAAACATTTAACAATATTTATATAAAATCTGCTGCCTTAAGCAGAAGATTATACTTTGACTATGCAGAGTGAATGGAAGAGAGCAAATTGATGGGGAAGAGAGGGGAAACAAAAATAAAAGAGAGATTTAATTTTATTTTTTCCATAATTTCAAAACTAATAAATTGATGTATATGAATGATAAGTATCTCATGTGCATGGGACATATGAATATTAGAAGAGATACCTTAAGGTGGTTGTCTTTACAGAACAGAATAATTAGGGGTTGTTAAAAGTAGTGTTGTATTGTGGTATAGGCCTTTTTGTACTACATTTTTGTATTTTTTTCCAGAAAATTGAACACGACTAAATAAATGCTAACATGAAGAAGTGGGTTGAGAGTATTATACTGAGCTTTTTCTGCCACCTAACCGGTTAGGTTGAATAGTGACTCACATCTATTGACTGGTCAGTGTTTTCTTATTTGTGTAAACTGACCATTAAGTAGAACCCTGTGGATATATTCACTTATTTTTAGGTGCATAAATTAGGTCACAATTTGTAAAGTGTTCTTTATAAATATGATGTCATTTTATTAGTTTATAAGTACAAAGTTTTATTATGTTTAACGTGTTTTTCTCAAATGAAATATTTGGCATATATATAAACACAAAGCTCACTTAAAAAATTGAAACCACATAAAATCCCTGCAGGAATTAGAGAAGTATATTTAAGCTATGTCTTTGTGCAAAGACATCACATATCTACCCAAGACTTCTCATTTTTGATTCCTGTTCCCTTTTGCTTTCACAGTAACTCTAACTTTTTCCTGTTCTTTCAAACTCTTTAGGAATTCAGGTAGTTACTGTGGGCAACTGTGGCTAAGAGATACTAACCTGAAAGGTGCTTCTAAGAAATGTTCCATGGTAAAGTCCCTGAAAACTCAGAAAGGTGCTCTGGGCTCTGGACCTCAAGAAGACAAACTTTTCAGGGACAGTCTAAGTTGCATATGGACCAAGACTATTAGACATTCAGTAAGGATGTGAATGTTTGCAGAAGTCAAAAGGGAAACCGTTACATTGGTGCAAAATAAAGCTACACAATTCTTGATCCCTTTGGACAAAGATGAGAGTTTTCATTAAGTATTGCCTGATCCGATGCAAACTCTAGGTAGCACATAAACTATTTATGAAAACCAATGGAGAAAACTTGAGACTGGCTTTTTGGCAAATAAAATAAAATAACAACAAAAAGTTTAGTTCAGTCCTTTCACTTTTCAAACAGGTTTGTTGCCGTCTCAGTTCAAGCATCATAAAAGTTAACTGCTTTACCCCAGCTTTTAGAAATACCTGTTTTCTTGTTATTTTTGAAGACTTCAAAGGGAGCATACCATTCTGAATTTCCTAGTGACCGCTGTATTTGTAACACAATGAGACTCTTTTATTTCAGGAAGCAGTCAAAAGCAATTAAGGAAAATGGTGTTCATCACAGAGAATACGTCCATTTAAACTAATTGGAACATCATACAATGCGGTCTTCGCAAAACGTACCAACGATGAAGAGATGTCTCTGTCTTAGTAATCCTACGATGGCCAGAGAAGGACAAACAGTTGTTGACAAGTGTTTGATCTTCATAAGTCCGCAGCTGTGACAAACTACAAAATATATTTTATCCTCTACTTCTCTGATCCTTCACCCAGATAAGAACCAACACCTGGCATCTTTTCAAATTTTCTTTTTTTTCTCCTTTTACATCAGTGGCAAAAGTTAAAAAGGTAACATGAAAAGAAAGATGAAACAGGAATACTGTTCAAATTGAAAGGCTGTAGTTTCAAGTTTCAATCCTGTATCAAAACATCTCCGCCTTACCTTCTTTCCCAGTCATCACAAATGATGAGTATAAAGAGATACACAAACATCAGTACAATGCTGTGTGTGTACTGCAATCCAAAAATCACAGCTACAAAATTATACCTGACATATCAAAAACCGACAGTCACATCCTCAAGATTTCCATCTCTCGTTCCCATGGACCTTCTTGATTAATAAATCTGACACATAAAAAGCATCTATATGACTAAAGTGCCAGTTACTGGAAAGACCGTTTTGATCTATTTCTCAACTTTTAGAAGAAATATTCTCTTTTTCATGAATACAGGATCTGTTCACTGACTGCCAGCTTTCAAATGACCATCTCTTGAAGTTTAATTTTAAGTTTTAAATAAATATTGTATGCATGCAGAATAATTACAATGCTCTAGAGAGATACTGTATAATGACATTGATTCTTTTTTATCTGAAAATGCCAAGCCCTTAAGGCAGCAACATCTGCATTTGCCACAGATCTGGGAAGGTTCATTCCATGTGTTAAATTTCAGACGGGGCATGCATGGCACTTTCATTAAGGTGCTAGTGGTATTTCCTGAGTAAACTCCAATTTTCATGAGTTAAAGCTTCTCACCATAAGACTTATCTGGTCTAAGTCACAGAAAGGAACTCAGTGACCTTCAAATGAATGTTTTGCATTTATGTATGTACATGTAAAACACACACACACACACACACGAAGAAGACATATCTTCATTTAAAAAAATGAGTCTAATAAAATCTAGTTGTAGAGATACTAAAATCCTCTTCACAGTCACCCTTTCATGTTACATAGCAGTTTACAAATGATACTTGAATTATTGCTACCAACATATTTGTTAGGTTTTTGTCTATACATGATATCAGTTTCCTTCCAAATTCCAGAGATATTATTGTGCATATTTTTCATTTATTTAGAAACATGATGAAAATAAGGCAGTGATCAGAGATAGATATCAGAAGTATGTCTAATCTTTTGTGTTCTCTTTTGGATTTTTAAAAATTATTTAAATATGATTGCATTCATAACTTGGCAGCTGTAGGCACCCATTAGGAAAGGATCATTCTATATTAAGGATATATCCAAATCAGAAACCTGTTTAAACATGATGACTCATCAAATATTTTGGTAAAAATCAGACCAAAAGAAACCACAATACTTTAGTCAAAAATAGTGTTCATCAGTGACTCTCCTGTCCACCTGTGACTGTGCAGGGGCCTCTTTTCCTACTAAACCTGTCCTTTTAAAATGTAAGGAAAAAAATATTGTTAATCTTATAACAATCAGACTTAATACATGAGTCTTCTCAAATGTTATCTTTGACCAATAGCCTATCACGGCTGATACCCTCTAATTCATCAGCAAGTCTCATTGCACTACATCCAACACATTCCTTAAGCCTGATAGTTGTCCATCAACCCCACTACTCTTACCCTGGTCCAACCTTGACTATCACCTGGACTGCAGTTCTAGTTTCCTAATGGTCTTTTTCTTTCACTCTTGCTCTTCATGACACTTTAATCACAGTTCTTCATCACAGCCAGAGTTATGTTTCTAAGAACAGAAGCCAGATATTTTCAACCTCGACTCACAATACTCTGTTGGATCCAAATTATACTTAAACTATCATAAAGCCCTCACTGATCTCTGTGGCTACTAAATGTCTATATGACCCACCTCTGGCATATTCTCCAACTTCATATCACACTATCCTTCTCCCCTCACTCTAGTCCTATCTATTTTCTTCAGCAAGGGAAGCTGCAAGATCTTTGAACTTGCTGACCATTCTGATTTGAATATTTTTCTTTTTTTTTTAAAGATTTATTTATTTATGCATATAAGAACTGGGATACAGACCAGAGGTGTGGGGGTAAAAGGATTCACAGAGACAGAGTGAGAAACAGAATAGGCAGATTGACTGAAATACACTGCTGAGGGGAGCAACAGGTGAGACAGGAGATGCCTGCTGCGCCATGTGGGTAGCTCCCTGGACAGGGATCGAACTCATGTTACAATGGCTGTGGAGAGCTTCATAGGTTGTGTCTTAACCCCCTGCACCACCAGGGAGGCCCTGATTTGAATATTTTTCTAGTATATTTTTCTATGACTCCTTCCTTTCTTCCACAAGGAATTCTTCTCTGATCACCTTCTCGGATCCTACTCAAACTCATATAATTCAATAAAAAGAAATTTAAAAAATGGACAGAGGAACTAAATAGACATTTCTTCAAAGATGACACACAGATGGTTAATGGGCACATGAATAAATATTATCATCAGGGAAATGCAAATAAAAGTTTCAGTTAGATACCACCTCACACCTATGAGAATGGCCCATATCAGAAAATGTTGGAGAGGGTGTGGAGAAAAGAAACCCATCTACACTGTTGTTGGAAATGTAGGCTGGTCTAGCCCTTTAGAAAACAAATGGAGGTTCCTTAAAATATTAAAAATAGATATGCCATATGGTTCAATAATTCCATTTCTCAATATTTATCCATAGAATGCAAAAATACTAATTCAAAGGGATATATGCACTCCTTTGTTTATTGCAGCACTATTTACAATAGCCAAGTTATGAAAACAGTCTAAGTGCCCAATAACAGATGAGTGGATTAAGCAGATGTTGTGCATAAACATGATGGAAATCTACTCAGCTATTAAAAAATAATGAAACCTTGCCACTCAAGACAACATGGATGGCACTGAAGATTATACTAAGGGAAATAAGTCAGAAGAAAGACAAATGCCAGATGATCTCACTTGTATATGTGGAAAATAAAGAAAAAAAGAAAATGATTAAACTAACACAAACACTGGAAATATGACTGTAGATCTGAGACTACTAGAAGGGGAAAGGAGAAGAGAGAACAAAGTGGGGAGGGGCCTCATAACCTAGAAAAATGTTGTAAGGATGCTTTTAGTGGTGTAGTAATACACATCTGAGGAGGTTCAGTATATGCATCTAGTGGTGTAGTGGTATACATCTGAGGAGGTTTAGGATTCTCCTACATCATATCCATTATTGTAAATTAATATTACTTCCATAAAAAATTCAAATAAAAATAAAAAATAAATGCCCTCTTTGCACTATTTCTTTATTCTGCTTTCTCCTTATTCATTGTGTTTACTAATATGAGAAATTAAGTTACATATTTCTTTATGTATGTGTTTATGGTAAATTTTGACTTCTGTAAGTTCCATAAAGTCTGGAACTTTCTCTGTTTTATTTCTTCATATTTCCCCATGATCTAAAATAGTACCTGAACAATAAAAATAGAAGAATGACTATGTGAATGAATGTGGAGGAGGTAAATGGCTGATTTTTTCATTTGACATATTTTTATTTTTCAGACATGTTAGGTTGGTTTATATGTGAACAGTTAGCTAAGGAATCATTCAGCCATGCCCCTGTGTACTGTTATTTATCTTCTCAAACTTTTGATTGCCACTTTTATAGCTTTCTACTTATAAAAGCTGCTACAGGTGCCTCTTTCAACCTTGCCCATAGAGGCAATAATTTACACATTCAAAATGTTACACTCTAGTAGACATATATGTATAGTGATCAAACACTTAGAAGCACAGACAATGTAATTAATGCAAAAAATCTGATTCTGGCCTTTTTCTTCTGAGCCCCACAATTATCTATGCAACTGATGTCTGAGATCTTTTCATGTATATCTTGGAGGCACATCAATTCCAACATGACCAAAACTGAATTCATTATTTCCTCCCAGATCTTTCTTTCCTTGTATTACTTGTCTTAGTTAAAGATACCACAATCTAACAAGTCACCAAGTCAAAAACATGGGAGTCATCCTATAATCTTACCCTTCATCTTACTCCTTAGTCCTAAATTCAAGTTACTTTATTCTGGAGCTTTCATGCTCCTCTTGAGAGCTCCCCACTGCTGTCATAGCTCTGAATGTCACTTCTGGGCTATTATAACTCTTTACTATCTATCTTTAACACTAAACTTCTGATAATCATTGATATTTACTTCATCAGAGCAGTTTTTCCAAAGAGTAAAACATTGCACACTCACCTGCTTTGAACTCTTCAGTCCCGTACCCAACCCAAGAAGTATAAATTACTTCTTGACTTTAAAGGTCTTTGCTTTCTGCCCCCAGCTAAACCCATCTCCCATTGTATGCCCCCAAACTTTACTCTTCAACCAAAATGGACGATGCAGAATTTTTTGGAGACAAAATGTTCTTCCAAACCCTATGACACTCTGCATGCTTTCCTTAATTCCTGGACTAACCTGTCCGCCCCCCCCCAACTTTTTATAACTCTAAATTGCCACTCATTCTTCAGGATAATTATTAAGAATTCTTGCACTTAGAAGAATGTTTTTATATTTCTCACAATATCTCCAGTCCACTTCCTGCCCTACAGAATTGACTTATGACTGTGTAACATATTTAACTATTAATATTAGAATGTCACTTGCCTAATAAGTGTTAAATGAATATTAGCTAAGTTAATGGATAAACAAATCAAAAAATTATATTGTTTCCATGTAGCTTATCAAGTTGGAATTTTTGGCATCTTATTAAAAGTATTCACTTTAATGTATATAAAATTAAAATACAAGATTTCTGGTCCCTTTAAAGATGAAATGAGTGTTACTACTCATATGCAAGTTTTCTATATGTATTTTTTCTCTTTTGAACATTCCCCTTCTTTCTAATTCATTCTGTATCCATTGAGTTAATGCTGATTATAATTAATTGTTTTGAGCTTCGTGTAGATGTCACATGGACATTTATAGACATTCTATTATAATTAAACATGCATTAATGGACATTTAAAACATGCCACAATTTTTTAATAAAGCTTATATCTGTGGTCCACTGCTGGTGAAATGACCCAATAATATATCAGAATGGTAGTTTGTAATTTTGATAGAGAACACATTTGGCTTTCAAGTTTTTAAATCAAGGCCCCTTTCCAGTTGGTTGAGTACCAAATGCTTCACACAGATTCTCTTTACATATAAGGGTATTATCTATTGTCATGGGAAGATTTAAAGGCAGCCTAACCAGATTGGTCTGTAGTTATTGCCCAGGCATATGTTAAAAAAATTATGTTAAACTGCCAATGGAAAATTTAAAGTAATAATTAAAAATAAATTTTAATCTTCAAGTAAATTTTATCTCTAACTTGACCTTTGTTGGATTTTTGTTTATGTCTTCTTTATTTTTAATGTCATCTTCTTACCATCATTAAAAAGACTTTTTGGCGTTTGTTCAAAAATTCTTCATATGTTTTACTGCAATATTTTCCATCTATGTCTTATATTGCTCTAAGGTCCCATAGAGATGTTTAACATTTCACATTTCACCCTCAAAGTCTCCATTCTTTCCTGCTGTATTTATTGGAGATTTGTTTAAGATTTCTTTGGGGGAAGTAGGGGATTCTGCAAACAAACAGAATTTTCAAACTAATACTCTACTTTTTGAGAATGCTTTTAGTCATCACTTTATAATTTTGGAAGAAGTCTATTGCCATGTTGTGAACATGCATTTCATAGATAATGTCCTTTGGTAAACATGTATATATCTTTCATTTTTGACTGTTCAGTAAATATAGTCATCAGTTTTATAGAATCCATCTAAATACAGTGCTTTCTATAGTCCAGATGTACTCTCTTTTTCCTTCTCACCAAAGGAAGTTTTCTAACAAGTTTTCTTTAGTTGCTATACAGACAAAATTCAATAAGGGATGTTCTTGGAGAATTAAAAAAATCAGTGATTGGATATATCCAGCTTCTAATTTCAAGGGGGGGGGGAATAGCCATATCAAACTGTTAATCAAAATGTGTTTCTACAGAAGTAAGTTAAATCTGCATCATAGGCAAAGGAGTTTGTTTTTTATTTATTTTATGTAAGCTTCAGTAACCAGCTCACATTAACGGATATTATTCTGAAATGAGCATGGGAATCTTTATGGCAAGCAGGTGAGTCGTCATATACTACCTCACTTTCTCTGGCAAGGACTCAGCTTGAGTGATCTCAGTTGCTAATACTTTAAAAGAAGCACTGTAATGTCTCCTAAAAATTAAGAAGACTGATTATATATGTGATTATATGTACATCATTTCTCTATCTTCCTATTTATCGTCTACATATAGATGATAAAGAGTGAAAGAAATGCTCATTCTACTCTTCAGGAGGTCTGTTTATACCTTGGGGAGTGGTTCATGGTAGAAAGAGGGATGCTAAAATTATACACGCCTATATATAATTACATATGTCTTCTCCCTACTGTGTGACTTTGTGTGGTCCATCTAAAGTGTTAGTTTACTCATCCATGGGTAGTGTATTATAAGGCATTCTTGTGAACATTAAATTGTTTAATGCATTTTATGTTTCAGGCATGAAATAGGTGCTAAGTAAATTGGTAAAGCCCTTGCAGAAGCAGTTAGATATTATGTTGCCACATTTTAAAAGAGGAGTTGTCTCACTGGATCACAATTAGAGAAGAGCATACAGATGGTTGCATTAATTGATCCAAGTATTAGGCATCTATTAAGCCAGGAGAAAACCCTGTAGTTTCAGAATGAGTTTAGTATCATAGTAACCTCAATTTTGTCTGTAAAATTAGGACAAAATATATTAATACTCATCAAGAAAATGTAATCAAATCCAGAATATCCAAAACATAATCTTCACAGCACACAGGATAACCCAAAATTGTTAAAATAGGATAGAACAGGAAAATATGACCCATTCTCAAAAAACTAGGCATTTTATGAAGACTGAACCTGAGCTTGCTCATATGTTGGAATTAGGATTTTAAATCAATTGTCATAACAATGCTCAGTAACCAAGAAAACAGCTTTGCAATAAATTAAAATAAAATGTAAAGAAACTCTGCAGTAAATACAAAACATTTTAAAAGAATCAAATGGAAAGACTTAAGTATAAAATAATAAATATATATTGGGCCTCCCCAGTGGCGCAGCGGTTGAGAGCTGGGTTGCGAAGCTGCCCGCAGCCTTTGTAGCATTGGTTCAATCCCTGGCCACCAGGCAAGGGTCCCCACATGGCGCGCAAACCTCTCCTGCCACCCGCTGCTCCCCTCAGCAGTGTATTTCGTCGGTCTGCCTGTTCTGCTCTCTGCTCTTGCTCTGGTGAATTATCTCACCCTCCCACACTTCTGACCGTACACAGTGCTTGTATAAATAAATAAATAAATCTTTAAAAATAATAATAAAGATATATAAATTCAAACATTTTTTTCTAAAAAAGTTACCTAGAGTCTAATCATTTAGCTAAAATTAACCTTTTTCTCTTTCATAAGTTGACATTTATACTTCTCTTGTAGCAATTTGCAGTCTATTTTCCATAATTTATTTTTTTAAATATTTTTTTAAAAAGATTTATTTATACAAGAATGGGGGTACAGGCCAGATGTGCAGGAGGGTGAGAGGATTCACCAGAGACAGAGTGGGGAACAGAATAGGCAGACTGATGAAATACACTGCTGAGGGGAGCAGCGGGCAAGATAGGAGAGGTCTGCCGTGCCATGTGGGACACTTGCCGGCCAGCTGGGATCAAACCCGTGTTGCAGAGGCTGTGGACAGCTTCACAGTGCTGCGTTCAACCGCCTGCGCCACCAGGGGAGACCCTCCATAATTTATTTATGGTCATCTCTATCTCCCTATTATAAATTCCATGCATCATTCCCTGAAGACTATTTTCCAGCAATGGAAATCTAGTATGTAATCTCTGAAGTGACAACATTGTGAATTGGTAACCGTCTTGGGTACTGGCATCAGACAGACCTGTGGCTAATAACCACCAATAATCTTACTTATCTTAGCTAAGTCTCAGGTTTCACATCTGTAAAATCATGGGCTTCATGTGAAAATGAAATAATTTTTCTAAAATACTTAGCACTTTGATTAATTTATTCTACAAAATGTTCTTGGCCACCCATGATATTATCAAGCATTCTCTTACATATTAGAGATAAAGCAGTTAGGAGGTCTTGGCTACAAATTTAGAATTTAAAAATGAGAGATGGGAAAAAGACACCAAATAAAAAATAAATTAACTCTAAATTTCATAAGTACTATGAAAAAAATAAACAGATACTAACTGAAAAAAATGATGTTAGTGTTATCAACCTAATCAGGTTGTATTGCTCATTGCTCGCTCAGAAACCTGACTTTGAACTACAGGAATTATTTCCACAAAGGGAGATTTTTATTAGTGAGTATTGCCACATCAGGAGAACTTCAGTGAGTGCTCTTAAAAAACAAAAACAAAAAAAAATGCATCCTTGAATGGCAAGTGGCAAGTAAAGGAAGATTAAGAAGTCAAGGACATGCAATGCATAGATAGGGTTTCTTCATTCTCAAGTCTGGAAGTGTACTGGGCAATGTAGGGTCATTCAGCCACAGGATTACCAATGACCTTACTGGAATAGTTGCTTTCTTTTGCTTTATCAGTTTTAAAATGACCTGAGTGTGTTCATGTTCTCTGGTACTGAAGTTGTCAGCATCCCAGAAGAAATAAAAATACCTCATTGAGCATTAAGTGTCTGTGACCCTGAGGAATGCGGTACATTGTGTTAAACTAAACTGCTAGGTTACAGGCTAAGGAAGGGGGCATCAGGGTCTTTGTTTCTGGCCTGACCATATAATGCAGTTACAGTTCAATGAATGGTAGTTGTTTTGTGATTGCAATAACATTTTTGTTCCCCACAGCACCACACCCATGCTTTGGGGAGTGTATATGCTTAATGACTATTTGTTAAATGTACTTCCTTGAGGCTTAACTTGCATTAGGTAATAATGTGAAAGAAAGGGCCGTGGGCAACACAGTAGGTCCATAAACAGGCCAGGCTGAACTCCAACTTATGCCATCAGCTACTCTTTCCCTTCTGAAGGTCTGGACCATTTTAGGAGAAAGTATTTGTTTAAATGTGATGCAGTAAGTTCAATAATTAAATGTGAAAGAATGAGATATTTATACTCAAGGGAGTGACAGATTTAAATTTGACTAGCCAGATTGTCCTTGGAGGAGGCTTTAGCAGCTTATCTAGGGAGGGAAATTTGTTGTTAAAAGCAAACATTAGAATATAATAACTAAACAAGTGGTTTGGCATGCGGTGCATTAATTGTGCTAATTGTAGGTTAAGAAGAGGTAGATCTCACACTGCTAAATGTTGATTACAAGCTGGAAACTGCTGCATAGGAATTGAGTTTCTGTGCTTTAGCCAAAGTTTGCTTTTGTTTAAATCTGTTTGGGTGCAGGGTAGAGAGCATTGCTAGAAAACAATTAAATTAGTTGGTGACACTAGGCCCCTTAGGGAGTGCTTTAGAAGACTGCTGTGATTAAGTCCTTAAGACACAATTTCTAACAAACCTTCCTCCATGTCTCTTAACAGTTTTCCCCACCATGACCCACAACACAGAGTACACTTACGTTCACACTCACAAACAGAGACATGGACTTATTTCTTTTTTTAAAAAAAGTAATGGTGTCCCTGGTGGCACAAGGGGTTAAGATGCAACCTATGAAGCTGTCCGCAGCCTCTGCAGCACAAGTTTGTTTCCTGGCCAGGGAGCTACCCACATGGCGCAGCAGACCTTTCCTATCTCACCCACTGCTCCCCTCAGCAATGTACATCCGTCAATCTGCCTGGTCTGTTCCCCACTGTCTCTGGTGAATGCTCTCACCCCACAACACCTCTGCTCTGTATCCCAACTCTTGTATGTATAAATAAATAAATCTTTAAAAAAAATAATGTCATAAAACCCATGCATTGTTAGGAATAAAAGAAAGCATACATGAAAAGACATAAACAGTGCTGTTTTTGTTCTTTGGAAAGTACCAATTTAGACGCACCCCTGATTTTTCTCTGCCATGTTACGGTTAAGGCCAGTACGACTCACTAGATCTAAAAAGGGTTTTTGTTTGTTGCTTCTTGTTTGCTTTCTCTTTAGTGGCTAATGATACTCCAAAAACTCATAGTAAGTTTCTGTGTCTAGAGGATGAAACTTTAAAATGGGCCTCAAGTTTCTTCTGAGTTTTTAAGTGTCCCTTTATGCTCTCTGGTTCATGAACATTTCTATTGTTCTAAGGGTTAAAAACTGCACTATCACAATGACAAGCCTTATTACTCAGTCAAAGTAAATGGATCACCACATAACCTTTCAGAAATGTTCTTCCTTAAGCTATTAAAACATTCCATGCCCTTAGATGACAACAATTTCTCTGCCTTTTGAAATTTCCTTTCTATCCTGCGGAGTTCATAGAGATATGCTTGGTTAAAATCAACTTATATAAAACTATGCACTGTAAATTCTGACACTTCTGTTTGAATCTCTTTTCAAACACTTGTCTTTGCTCACCATAATAGATGTCAGTTCTTCTGATGTAGTTCAAGCATGAGCTTCATATGAAGACTCTGCTATGTCTATTGCATTTCTGAAGCTACTACTCACTGAAGTTTTGTGCTGTTTGACATCAAAGATAGGCAAGAATCACCTGCTGAGTTCACATGCATGGAGCAAAACATCTTCAAATCACTTTTGCGAGACAAAAGTTTTTTTTTTTTTAATATTAAGCTTTCACTATCAGTGGTCTTAAAGACAAATGCAGGCCTTGTTAAGGTTGCAACATTGTGTTATTAAAATATGCACTGGAAGCTCTGAATTTAGTTAACTTTAAAACTAAAGGTAATTTGTATAGTTGCTTCAGATTTTAAATTAGTTGCTAAGAATTCAGCTCTATCCAGACATTCAAAATATGGTTTTTATTCAGTACACAGTTATTTTGCTCAAAGGTAAAGGCACTTTAAACATTTTCAAATGAAAAGGAATCTTCTAATATCTCCAACTTTAATGGATGTCCTTCACATCGATTAAAGATAATTCAATTCAAAATAAATACTGTATACAGAGTATTTTTGAAAACTATAGATTTTTATTTAAAAAAAACTGTACTTAAATTTCAGAACTATAAATAATTTTATATGTATTTTTTTTGGAAAACAGTAACACCAATATTTTATATATTTTACTAATTAATTTGGCATCATTCTTATTAATTGTCAGTATTTGTAATAGTCTAAAAACAAAGTTACAAAAGAGATGTGAACATGAAAATGATAATTTTTTTCATGTTTGTGATGTTGTGGATGAAAAATCTAAAATTTGAACTCCAATATACCAAATAATCAATCCCATTAAAAAGCTATGTGAATGACACTAAAAAACAAGGCAGATATGATCTTGCTCAGGGATAGACCTCTTTAAAAATTTCATTTTTAGAGGCCACTATTTTTGAAATTATGACTTCCACAGGGCAACAATACTTTTTAAACTTTAGGAAGCTATCATAACACTTGTAAATTTGTCTTTGCTGTATTTAGATTACATTATAAAATGCCTCCAGTTACATAGCTTAAATGAAGTAGTTTATTATTATTGTAAATACAGGGACATTTTAATACAAAACTGAAAACATCCTTTTAAAAATCACTAAATTGTTTAACTTTGTTATGGGTCCATATTAAGAATCCTTGCTCTTTTTGTTTCTTGTTTTCATTCAACCTAGATGAGCTCTGTGTTTATTTGCAATCAAACGTATCATTCACATTCAGCTCTAATTTTTTCAGTGGTAAAGAGTTTGAATATAACACAGGGACAGAAGACAAATAAGTAGACTTTTTTTTTTCAGTGCACAAAAAGAACGCAGTGGCAAAAGATAGAGATAAAATGTCACGTCAGTACAATCCCTTAGCTAACTAGTCAACCAGAGAATGGCCACTCAAGTCCAGAGTACCTATGTCTTTTTTTATTGCAATCACATTTTTGAATTATCTTTCTATGCTATGAGAGACTGATTAGAAAATGTTCTCTGTTTTACATCCTGAAAAGGGTATGGTTGGGAATGGAATCAGTTCAGACTTTAACAAAGGTTGTAACAGCACAAATATTAAAAGGAAACAACAGAGGAGTTGCTACATAGCAGCTAAATTCTAGTTTTCCAATTTATACACTAAATTTAAGTTAAATATACAAAATTTAAGTTAAACTCATCTTTTGTGTTTGTGACAGATTGTTTGCTGCTCACTAAAATCCAAATTCTTTGCTTCTTCCTGAGTATACAACTAAATCCAATTTCTCTTGCAGTTAAATATGTTCATATTATTGATTTCTAGCCAATTAGAATGACTAGAAGTAATGTGTTCTACTTCCAGACACATACCTGTCCCATTAAAGTCTACCTTGAGTTTATTCCCCCCACCCCAGTTTTCTCCACTTCCAGCTTAAAATGAATTTATTGAAAGTTACAGAGGCCCTGGCATCCTAGGTCCCTGAATGACTGCATGGAAGAGAACTGTCTCTTTGACTTATTTACCCAACAAAATAGTAACATGAGTCTGACATAGACTTCTATTGTGTTCACAGCTTAGGACAGGTCATCTATATTGACCTACATGTTGGAACCTAGGAGTGACAGGTTAGCCTGCCTATACCTACAGTGAATTTTGTTTCAAGTTATCAAACAAACATTATATGAAAAGCAGATGAAAGTTGGGCAAGGACTATCTGATAATAGCAGGCACCAGCAACTGGCTGCCTGATAAGATACTTGGAGCACCCCCAACCCCCACTTCCCAAAACTGTGAGGCAGGTCTTCCTCTCAAATCTTCTAGCTGGGAGGAAGGAGAAAGTCTCTGCTGCACCTCCAGAAGCCAGAGTCTGCTTGTATGCACTCTTGCCTGTACTACCCCCCTCACTGATAAGGCTCACTGGACTGATTCACTGTGCCCTGTGTGTGTGCTACGCTATCTCTGTTGGGCATCCAGCTAGTTTCACTGATTGGAATGTCTGCCTTAGTCACAGTTCCTCTCATATCTCCATACTCTATCCCCACAGCAAACCACCAACCTCAGTGTAAAATCTCTGTGAGAAAGCCCTGCATCTCTGGTAATGCACTTTGGAAACGTGTGAGCAAATTTTAGTTTCATTTAGCATATTTAGTTGTGTTTACAGGGGAGTTTCATACATGTCTTTATTCTATATGTTATGAGAGAATTTATTCTTGATGACTGCATTACTCAACTCCTGTCAGGTGGTTATCTCCTACAACTAAAGCTGCTCACTGCAGGTTTTTGTAAATATACTGGGCTTTTGCAGCTGTAGGACTGGGACACTAGCTGCTTGCCAGGATGCTTAACATCAGGGTGCTTCAGCATCCCATCTTTGTTTTCCCTCACCCTGCCTACTCTTTGGTAAATAGTCTGTTTATTCAACTCAGCTCCATCACCCACTTTGAGTGTGCCATCTGTTTCCTGCCAGCACCCAGATAGAGAGGAAACTGTTCTATTTTATTTTTTTTTTCTGAAACCATGTCTTTATTAAAAAAAAAAGAATTAAAACACCTAATTTCTTAAAGCTACTACAAAAATTCATTAAGATGACATTTTAAGTCCAGGAAACAGAATGCAATTGTTGAATAGTAGTTGTTACACATAAAGATGAGTAAGGCAGTCTCTCTCAGGGAGATCAGCTTAGAAAGAGATGGATGCATTCATAATCTATATACTTAATAAAATAATGTAAAATTGCTATTAGCTTATACAGATTGTTAATCACATATGAAACTACATAATAACAATATAATACTGCAAACTCACAATCTCTCATCCGTAACCCATTTTCCACATATCTGACAGAGAAATCTAATTGGCATATCACCCCACTGCCTAAAATCTATTGTGATAAATTCAAAATTATTTAGCAATTTTGTATACTAAGTATATGTATATGCAATGTATGTATGCTAAAGGTCTTTTGTACTCTGATTTTATGTCTCCTGTTTCATGTCTTACTGATGCTCTCTCTCTCTCTCTCTCTTTTTTCTCCTTAAGTTGCAACCTAGTAGAATTATTGTACAACTGTATCATACCAAGTTCTCACTCACCTTCAGCCTAGGATATTCTCCTTTACTCCTTTCATTCTCCATCTTTTCCTTTTATCATCCTCTTTTCTGGCAAATCTTCTGCTACCTATCAGAGTTGCCTTTTGTGTGGCTTACTCCTACTCCTCTTTTACTATAATTTTGCCAATGCAAGATTTATCCAGAATGTGCCACTCACTTTTAATCAAGATTCCAAAAATGTACATGCATTATTTCATCACTACATGATAGATAAGTAGATATAAGCAATGTTGATCTATACAAGTGAATATCCACACCACAAGAATATCTGTTCTCAAAAACAGTATGATTTTATTTGTTTTAAGTAAATTTTCTATAGTTTTCAAAATGACTTTCAGGGAAGGGTGAATGAAACCATGTCTGTATGTTTCATTTCAGATTTCACAAGCAAGATTCAACTGAAGTTATTATTTTCATAAGATAACTATGAAAGTGATATTATAAGTAGCTCCATGAAACCATAATTTAAAATTCTAAAAAAAAAACCACCCAGTTTTAATTGATGTGGTAAGTCTTTACATTTTATATTTTTGCTTGATTTCATGTAGTTCCAACTTACTGAACAATGTGATAATTACCAATAACTTGCATATTGCATGACTTTTTTTGATAATATAAGAGGAAGTGTTGATTTTTTCACTGTGCAAGAACTAATATAAATGGTATATGAATCAACCAGTCATTTGCAAAAGAAAGCTCTATACTGTCCTAGATCTGACTTTATTGGCTCCAAATGTGCCAAGTGACCATCTCTGAACCATCATTGTAGCAAAGGGAATAAGATAGGCAGATTTACTTAACTTAATGAGGCCCTCCCCTACCATATTGGCTCAGAACGGGAAAGGTGGTTCCCAAAAGATATGAACTGTTAAATATATGAAAAGATAATCGTGCTCATTTGTAATAAGAGAAACACCAATTAAAACCACAATGAGATATAATTTTTCACTTATCAGATTGGCAAAACTCCAAAAGTTTGACAGTGAGGCTGCTGAGAATCATGAACTGTCATATGTTGCTAGTCAAAATGCAAATAGTTAAAACTCCTGTGGAGTTGGAAATATTTTTTGATGTAAATTAGCCTACAATATTATATAAATTTCAGGTTTTACATTGTAGTTTGACATCTATATATATTAGAGCATGCTCACCACCCCACCTAGTTTCTACCTATCACTATACAATTAACATCCCTTACCCATTTTGTCCACCTCCCATGCAATGATTAAATAATTTTATGTGGCATGAGATGCAGAAATTACACATTTGAGAAATATAGCCTGATGACCTACTACAAATTCGAAGCAAAAATCAAAATAAAACCAAGTGCCCTTTAGCAGTGGTATGGCTAAACTATGATCCAAGAGCTCAATGTACTATTAGGTGATCATAAAAAGAATGATAAATATTTCTATGGAATAATATATGGTATTATTGTTGGAGGGAAAAATCAAAGTGCAGAGCAATGAATATTTTATGCCAATATGGGGTTAAATATGAAATAGGAAAATATGTATATTTGCTTTTTTGATAAGAAACAACTGTACGGGGCCTCCCCTGGTGGCGCAGTGGTTGAGCGCTGGGTTGCGAAGCTGCCCGCAGCCTCTGCAGCACCAGTTTGATCCCCAGCCACCGGTGAGGGTCCCACATGGCGCACAGGCCTCTCCTGCTGCCCGCTGCTCCCCTCAGCAGTGTACTTCGGTCCTTTGCCTGTTCTTTTCCCCGCTCTGGCTCTAGTGAATTCTCTCACCCTCCCGTGCTTCTGACTGTACCCAGTGCTTGTATGAATAAATAAATAAATAAATCTTTAAAAAGAAAAGATAAAAAGAAACAACTGTATGATAAACAAGAAAGCAATGGCCACCTGTGGTGAGAGGAGTTGACAGGGTGGAGAGGATAGGGATGACAGTCGATTTCACAGATATATTGACATTTTTTGACTTTTAAACCACATAACCCTAAAAGTGGAAAACAAGCTGAGATAAATAAACCTAAGATCAAACTGGTAACATGATCACAAAGAGAAATACAAAGACTTCTTTAAAGTGTCATCAAAATAGAATGCTGACTCAATACCATTAGCTGGATATATTCTAAAGAGAAAAAAAAATAAGCAATCTTCAACTTTATTCAATAGTGAAAATATAGATGTAGTTAAAGCAAATATGGCAAAATGTTTACAATGATTGAACATGGATTGTGGGTATATGGTATCCATTATAATATTTATTCACTTTTTCTGTGTTTGAAATTTTTCATAATAAAATGTTGGAAGTAAATTATGACCATTGTCTAAACCAAGATTTTTGAAAAATTTTATCCCAATGTAGATTTTTATAATATAGAATAAAACATTCTAATAACATATGTCCCCAAACCCAGAATATTTAGGTGACTATTTTGTGTCCTGAATATATAGAAAGAGGAAATAAAACTAAAACACTGATAACAATGGTGTTAAAAAGCTCATTATTTGAATATATAAAAATTAAAGATTTATCTTTAGTGGAGAACATAGTAAAAGGAAAGATGATAAATCTCACTCATAGCAGGAATTTAGGAAACCTAAATAAGGGACCAGGAGGAAGACTAATTATAATAAAGTAAAAATCAAAATCAACAAGCAACTCTAAGCCAGAGATACACTATGGGCTACAGGGGGTTGGGGGTAGGAGGGATTACGGTCAAAATAAGGGGAGGGTGGGTGGGAATTGTACAGGGACTATAACCAAGATGAAAAAGCAAATATTGTGCAAAAATGAAAAATGATGTAAAAATATATAAAATAAAATATAAAAATTAATTAATTGCAATATCCAAACAGCAAACTATTAATATTCAGATTATAGTAAATCTCTGACAATAAACAAAGAAGACAAAAAATTTAATCAGAAAATGAGCAAAGGAAAGGAACAATTTACAGAAGATAAACCAAATAGATATTCAAGATAATTAAAAATCAAAAACTTGTAAATGAAAACCAAAAAAATCAGACTTCACCCTTTGCAGATTCGTAGACTAGGTGGGATATGGGAATATAACACAATCTACCACCAGGTGGAGTGTCAACTGGTTCAGACATTCCACAGAGCATACCATAGTGACACAGCAGTCTTACTCAAGGATTTAGATCTCACCAAGAACCTCACTTGGGGAAGGTGTACAAGAATGTTCCTCATAGTCAGAATCATAAATCAACTCTCGTGTACCAATATGGCACACTTGTTAAAATATACTCATATTGTTTGTTGAACCTAACAGCAGGGTTTTCTAGGAAACCACCTCAGTGATAAGACAGATGACTGTACTGATTGGCCAGGGATATGATGTACCAGTTGTAAATATTTTAACATTATGCCCAGTTACAGCATGATTAGTGATGGGGTGTTGGGTCCACTATAGGTAGCCATCACTGAAAGATGGAATAGATATGGTGGGAACATTATGCAGCATAGCAAAACAGATGCGTGAAAGTAGCAGTTTGTCCAATTCATCGCCTGTAAATAGGCATTTATTTTGCTTTCAACATCTTGCTATATAAATATAGCAAGTCTTCAAATTTGAAAATCTTTGCTATATAAATAATCTTTGCTATATAAATAATCTAATTGTGATTCATAGGAACATATTTTAAGAGCAAATTCCTTGTAAGGGGTTAGCTGATTTAAAGTATAAATACATATTAGTATAGATATGTAAGATATTTCAAAGTTCCTTCCATAGGAGTTGTTCCATTTGGCACTCCTATCAATTTGGAGAGGCAAGCCCATTGATATTTATATTTCATTTCTACCAAACTTTCAAAGAACACATCCTTTTAGTCATATAATTCTTCCATGAAAAAAAAAATAAGGGACAAATTCTTATTCTAAGAAATAATATAATCTTGACATTAGAATAAAACATGACCAATATAGAAAATGATATGTATATATCAATTTGACTTATGGACATCATATAGTTTTCTGACAAAACAGAAAAAGCAAAACAAACAAGCGATACCTCAAACAATAACAGGGGGAAGAAAAGAACACAATAAAATGAGGAATGCTGTTCGACAAAAAAAAAACAAAAACAAAAAACCGTGTGGTCTCACTAATATGTGGAATATAGAGAAACCAAACTAAGGATCAGATAATGGCAAGTTTCAAATCTAACCCTTGATAGCTGACTATAGAATTGAAGCATCTGGAGGGGGGTAGAGGGTAAGGGAGGAATGACAACAAAGAGGGAAGAGAGTACAATGGACTATGCTGGTGGCTTATAGGTGACTTGGTGGTGGGCGCACTATGTTATCAATACCTGATGGGGGTATCCTGATATCACCTCAGTTAAGAATAAATACAGACTAAAAAATAAAGACATAATAGATGAAAAGAAAATAAACTACCAGGAAACTTCTTTTGATAAATGATTAGTATCTACAATATATAAAAGGCTTCTATATATTGGCAACAATAAGTCAAATAACCTAATTGGAAAATACATAAAGGGCTTTTTATGTTGACAAAACATTAAATATATGTTCTACAAATATGATAACATTAGCAATCAGAGAAATACAAATGAAAACCACAGACAGACCATTTTACTTCTACCACATTGGTAAATTATTCAAATGCGTTTCAGTACCAAATATTAGGTAGGAGGCAGAGGGATGGGAATTTTAATCTATTATTAACTAAAATAAAAACATGATTACTTTGTTGTGCAGTTTGGGCATTACCTAATCAAGTTGACCATATGCATCCCTACACCCAGCATTTTCATGCCGAGGCATATTTCCTGGAGAAAACCACGCTCCTGCAGACCAGGATTTGTATGTAAGAATGGTTGTGATAGCTTTTTTTATAACCTCTAAATTTGAAACAGTCCAAATGTCCATACTGTGTTGGCTATCTTGGGTCTTTTTTTAAAATTTTTTTTAAAGATTCATTTATTTATGCAAGCACTAGGCTACAAGCCAGAGGCGCAGGAGGCTGAGAGGATTCACCAGAGAGAGCAGGAAACAGAACAGGCAGACTGACCGAAATACACTGCCGCGGGGAGCAGCAGGCGAGACAGGAGAGGTCTGCGTTGCCATGTGGTTTTCTCCCCGGCAGGCTGGGAATTGAACCAGCGCCGCAGAGGCTGAGGACAGCTTCATAGCTCTGCACTCAACCTGCTGCGCCACCAGGGAGGCCCTATCTTGGGTCTTTTAATAAAACTGCGTCTTTATACTACTCGCTAAAGTGTTTCAGAGTTTTTTTCTCTCCCCTTAGGTAGCATAGGATGGCTAGAGTAGTTAGTTGGGTACTTCTCTCTTCTGCAAGGCTACAGCAGCTGGAATTGGTTATTACCCTCCCCCCGCCCCACATCATTTAGGTGTTGGTAGAACCCAGCAGTTTGACTTGGTTAATTGATTTCTCCTGAGGACAGACCTAGTTAAGAGCAGTGTTCTGGCATTTTTCAAGATGGTTCCTTCTTCTCCACTGATGAAACCACAAGGGATTTTTTTCTCTGATATTTACTGTGAAACCTGGTCAAACTCCTTAATGTGAAACTCACAAAAGTATGGTGTTTCCTCAATGAAGGGACTCCCTTGGAGTTTTTAGCTCTCTAATGTTGTCGACTATGAACCTCCAGCAATTCATCTGCTGCAATGCTGGTTTTCATAGAAGTGTCGGCTTGTGATTTTCTGCTCTGGTAAGTAGTAATTCTCTTTATGTACATGTCTGTTTCCAAAGTCATGGTAGTGGTTTGCCCTGGGATCTTGCTTCTCTATGCATCTAAGAAGAATGGTTGCTTTTTTAGTTTGTTTGGCTTTTTACTTGTTAGATGGATAAAAACTTATAATTTCCTTACATGAAGAATCTGGAACGGGGGATCTTATTTTTTAAATGAAGGAGTGGGTACACAAAAGCTTTTTGTATTATATATTTTAGCAACTGGAGACTTGTAGAGGCAGGAAGACACAGTGTAGGATCTCTATGACCCTATGCAGACGGGTGAAGGAGTCCTGGAGCCCTCGGTGGCTTTCTCAGGATTTTTTTTTTTTTGGATTTTACCAGATACTCAGCAGGCAGGGGTGCTGGGGGGCCTGGAGGCTGGCAGGCCTCCCAGCCCCCGGTGAATCTTCACTCTTTCTGGGCTCTCTGGCGTTCTCTTCCGGTTGTTCCGTTTCTGTGAGGCTGCCCTTAAAAGCCCAGTCTCAGCCCAGGTGTGCCCTCCTACATATGCCCACATCCTACTCCAGGTGCCTGCCATCACGCATGCATTCAGGACCATCATCAATCCTAATGTTGGGAGGGCAGAAAAGTCTGATACTTTACTTACCCTACAAGAATGTACCATATATTTTTTTCACAAAGATATTTTATCCATGGTTGGTGTTTTCTTTATTAGAAGAATCTGTATTGGATAGAAATTGAAGTCACCATGTATTTTAAGTGGATTAAAATCAATATCTTATTGTATTCTTCTTCCACTTTTCACTAATGTATCACCGGACTTGCCTCAATAGTGAAAAGTAGGTCTCATTTTACATTCAGACCCCTTGGGCCACTTCTCTTACCATTTGGGTTCAGTTCTTCAGTAGTAAAAAACATGAATGCAGAAGGGACATACTTATAATTCCCTAGTCTTTCAGGATTCTGTAAAGCCTGGGAAATAGAAGTTATCTTTTGAATTTAAAAAAGTCCATACAGATTAAATGCTTTCGAACAATTTCTTTTCCTTCATCCTTTTATAGTCAACCTGCCTAAGAATATGGCTATATTGAAGTGTATTTCTTCTCTGTCCCTCAAACTCAGTTCTAAAAAGCTTTTTCTTTGGAAAATCCAGTCCTACTAGTTATGACTAGAAACAGAGTCCCATTTCTCTTTCCTGGCTTAGAAAAGGAACCTATGATTTGTATGGAAATGTGTATCTACAGTGTAATTTCTGTGAAGCAAAACTTAGTATTCATCTTGAAGAACTTTATGCTTCTGAAATGAAATTAATATATTTATCTTACAAGTTGGAGTTGACAACATTCAGTTGATTTCTTTATTAGAAGACATTCTATCAAATTCCTTTTCCAGCTCACTGTAAATAAATAGCGCACAAGTATCTTTCACTTACACATAATTTAGTTTGCTTGCATTGGTTTAGCATCAGGCACACCACACCTTCAAAGAAACAAGAGTCGTGGAGTAAACTGTTATGTCAGGATGCTGCCGAGAAGGCAAAACTTGGCCCTTTTATTTATTTTTTTAAAGATTTATTTATTTATGTACACAAGAACTGGGTGTAGACCAGAGGTGCAGGAGGTGACAGGATTCACCAGAGAGTGGGGAGCAGAACAGGCAGATGTACTGAAACACACTGCTGAGGGGAGCAGCAGATGAGACAGGAGAGGTCTGCTGCACCATGTGGGTAGTTCACTGGCCACCAGGGATTGAACTCAGGCTGCAGTGGCTGGCAATAGCTTGATAGAGCTGTCTTTAACCCCTGCACTACCAGGGATGTCCTTGGCCCTTTTATTGATTTAATAATTTTAGAGTCAATTACTTGGGGCAGGAGAACAAAGAGAAAAAAGTTAGAAGGAAACGAATGTATACTTCGGTTATCTAGGCTTTTGGGGGAGATGTGTCTGTGGACCCTGATTAGTTTTATGGCCCATGTTTGAAGATCGAACTTAAGCTTCCTACCCCACTGGTGGTTCCGAACTTATTAACAAGGCATTCTGCTGATCAGTCTCTGAGACAAAGTTACATATCATTTGGGGGCTCCCCACCCATTCCTGATTATGTCTGCAGAGGTATATTCATTTCCCAGGGGATTAAGTACCCTGCTCTTGTTTAACTTGAGTGGAAACTTTCCAGGGTGGGTAGTTTGCATCCTTTAAGTTTAGATAATTGATTAGCTGGGCCAAATGGACTTTGCACTGGAGAGGCTGAACTGCATAGCTAGAATGGCAGCCTACGCAGCTGTGTAAGCCTAGCGGACCCACTGATTGGCATACTTTCTACCAGTGAACAGGGTGGCTTATAGAAACAATATGAGAGTTCCTTGAAATGCAGGAACACTTGCTTGCAGAGGTCTGAGCTCCTTTGTGTGGAACAATGTCATTATACCTATTTTTTTTTTTTTTTAAACTGCAGTCTCAGGAAAAACTTGCTCAAGTCTATTGCTACCTGCTTTGGCAGAGACATTGCTCACAGATTATTAGGACAGCATATTCTCAGTTGTTCAAGCCTGCAGATTTCTTGGTCTTCCAAATTTATACAGAGTGTCTTCTGGCTATGTATCGTTTTCCCTCTGGTATGCAACTTTACTCCCTTGGCAATAAGAAATGTTTGTGGAGGGCCTCTCCTGGTGGCATAGTGATTGAGCACTGGGTTGCAAAGCTACTCTGCAGCGCCGGTTCGATCCCTGGCCACTGGCGAGGGTCCCACATGGTGCGCAGACCTCTCCTGCCACCCGCTGCTCCCCTCAGCAGTGTATTTTGTCGGTCTGCCTGTTCTGTTCCCTGCTCTGTCTCTGGTGAATTCTCTCACCCTCCTGCGCTTCTGCCTGTACCCAGTGCTTGTATAAATAAATAAATAAATCTTTAAAAAATTTTAAAAATAGATAAATAAATGTTTTTGGAAATGTATCTCAGGAAAGAAATTTCAGAGATCCCCAGATTCATTCAAATTGATGGTAAATTTCTGTTTAAGAATATTGCTTATTTCCACATAGCTTATTTTCAACTCTGATTGGTGCTTATCTTTTTTGTAGTAAGGCCTCTACCACTAGGAGCCAATTTTTTTCTTTCTTTTTCATGGTGTTTCGGTTGTAACAAAGGTTCTAGCTTCTGCCTAACTGTTCTTTTAATCATCTTTTATAGAAAGTTTTCATTAAGAGAATCAACATAGCATTAATATGTTCCTATTTAAAAGATGAATTTGATTATAAAATGCCAAAATGTGTTTTACAAAAGTATTCTTTTTCCTGAACTTGTTGTCTTTCCTGAGAAATCTCTAGTTCAGTTTATTGTACTTTATTGGATTCCTCTTGGATGATATACCATTACCTTCATATGAATATCTGTAAACACTAGCACATCATCTCTTTGCTACATATTTCAAATGGGTTCTCAATCTACTATCACTATCAGTCTTACTATCATTTTTTCTTATCATTTAGTCTTAGTTCTCCAATTGAATGGTCTTACTAGCTCTTCTTCCTTCCCATAAACATGACTATAGTTTAAGCTTTCTCTAGCTGATTTGCAGTACAGACAGTCCCCAATTTATGATGTTTCAACTTACAACTTTTTAACTTCACAATGGTGCAAAGGTGACATATAATCAGTAGAAACCATACTTTAAATTGTGAATTTTGATCTTTTCTCAGGTAGAAATTAGAGAGTGTGCAGTTAGATACTCTGCAGTAGCAATGAGCTGCCACTCCTAGTCAGTCATGTAATCATGAAGGTAAACAACCAATACTCTATTGTATACAGTAATTAATGAATTACAGAAGATATTCAATACTTTATTTCAAAATAGACTTAGATGATTTTGCCCACTATCGGACAATGTACGTGTTCTGTATATATTTCTGGTAGGCCAGGCTAACTGTAATGTGTACTAAATGAAATTTCCACTAACCATCTTTTCAACTTATGACAGACTTATTGGGACATACCCCATTGTAAGTTGAGGAAGATCTAGCTTTTCTGTTGGATTCCAAGCCCTCATTCTTTTTTTTTTTTAAGATTTATTTATTTATACATACAAGAACTGGGGTACAGGCCAGAGATGTTGGGGGTGAGAGGATTCACCAGACACAGAGCAGGGAACAGAACAGGCAGACTGACTGAAATACACTGCTGAGGGGAGCAGCGGGTGAGACAGGAGAGGTCTGCACGCCATGTGGGTTTTTGCCTAGCCAGCCAGGGATCGAACTCATGCTGCAGAGGCTGCAGATTGCTTCATAGTGCAGTGCTTAACCCCTTGCGCCACCAGGGAGGCCCCAAGCCCTCATTCTTTCTTGGCTTTTAATCAATGTAGGAAAAAGTGAAAGAGGAAGATGATGCAGTCAACTCAGACAGGTAGACTGTTGTAAATCTGATATTCACAAAGTCAGACCACAAAAAAGCACTACTGAATAGACGTGAATGATCATCTTATAATGTAAGGCCATTTGAAGTATTAGATAGATAGGTAGGTAGGCAGGTAGATAGATAGATAGATAGATAGATAGATAGATAGATAGATAGATAGATAGATAGATAGATAGATCTCATCTGGTGTTTAAGTCCACTCCTAGCTACTAGTCAGTCAAAATGAAGAACATAGTTAGATTTTTCAAAGCAATCCTATTCCTCATTGAGAAAGGGCCAAGATGCCAGAATTTTATTTACTAGTAAACCTCTATTGCCTCTATATTAAATCTGTTTTGCCATCAATTGGTGGTTATGGATAATCTCACTCATGTAACAAATCCAAACCTGTTGCTGAAAATTTTCCACCAAAATAAGTTAGTCTCCCAATGTCACACATCTTTGCACCCTTTCATAAGTCTTTTCTCAGAATGCCTAGTTACTTTTTTCACCAAAATGTGTCATATTTACTCTCCAATGTTTAATTCTAGAATCCATTTGCTGTTGAGACTTTAATATTGGTTATAATAATGAATCTTCATCTTTCTATATCCTATCCTATCAGTCTGTGTCACATATTGACCTCCTCTTATTCAGTATTCCCTGAATATTTACTGAGAATATTGTATACAATATAGATCTATGTAATCAAAGTTATCTTTGTGGTTCTCAAGGAGTTAATCATCTCTTAGATGAGGAGAAAAATGTTAAACAAACAACATAGTGAAGCCAATTCTACTTATAGGGGAATCATAGAACTATTTATAGAAATATTTACTCAATAACTGAATATTCAAAAGTACATAATTTTTCCAGTGCATAAAGAGCACTCCAGGAAGAGTGAACAACTTATTTCAATATATATTATTTATTGCCATATCTTCATGTATTGCTTTTCCACATAGCAGTGAACAAAAAGAACCAAACAGACAGATGCTTCTATCTGAATTCTTTTTATTTATAGTAGAGTAAGTTACCTGGCTTCCGACAGAAAATCACTACATAGAGAGCGAATGTGGGGCTGTTTTGAATGAACTGACTTGTAAGTGATCTGACTAGCTAAATAGTGAAATTATAAATAGACACAGTCAAGAGAAGTCTGCTCATCTACAAGTGACACAAAGGGTTGGAGGATGATGGTGTTGTGGAAGAGTATCTTTGTAGAATATCTTCTGTAATGAGTAACATACTAACATGATTTTCTCTTATTCATACTTCCAGGAAAAATTTTAAATGCACAAATAATGAAGTTGTACACCACCAATAAGGAGTAGCTCTTTATTGAACTTTAGGATAGTCTTGAGGAATCACTGCAGCATGCAAAGGATGCTTCCTATAAATGAGGTTAAAAAACAAAAGGCCTGTACTACTTCCCCAAAGTTCACCTTGTTGAGGGCTCATTTGACGGAACTATAAGGTTTGGAAGGCAGTGTTTTCAATACAATGACTCCCTGAAACCTCTTAACACTTTGGTGAAGTTACTAGAATCTTGAAATACTGTGCCATTGACCTTATCATGGAAGATGTTGAAGAGGCTGAGCTGCATGATTTCTATTTGCTCCAAGATACAAATTAGAAACACCCTTGTATAAACATGTTGGCAAAGAAAGGCACTGGAAATGAAATATGAGTAACTCACAAAAAATTTTAGAAGGGATGTGAGTTGTCATTGTTATAGCAAATGCGATTTGGGACAGTGTTTCTAGATCTCCAGAGATAGGAAGACTGATCAATCCCGGCTTACTTATAATCATAGTTCTAATTATTGACCCAAGGATGAAAATGAGAAACATTTTTGTTTGGTATCCCTATGGTTCTGTAATATACAGCATACTTCTAAATTCTACATATTTAAACCAGCACTTGCTATTTCTGTCATTAAGAAGTGGCCAAACATTTTAGTGATTAGTCTTTTTTATTAAGATTTTATTTTTGCGAAGAACTGGGGAGCAGTTCAAAGGTGTGGGGGTAGGTAGTGAGAGGATTCACTAGAGACGGAGTGGGGAGCAAAATAGTGAGGTCTACTGAAATACACTCCTAAGGAGAGCAACAGGCATAACAGGGGAATTCTGCTGTGCCACATATGGGTTAGCTCCCTGGCTGGGGATCAAACTCAGGCCATGAGAGTCAGACTCAGTACATCACAGTGGGCCTTTGCATTGGTAGCACTGAGAGTTAACCCCTAGGCCACCAGGGAGGCCCTTTAGTGATTAGTCTTAGAAGACCTCAGAATCACTTGAGAATCTTTTAGGAAGTCAGTCTATTGAATACTTCAGAGAAAAGGTTTTCAGAAAGATAACACAAAGATATTATATGTTCAGGAGGAATATTTAGAGTTCTCAAATGAAGGTGGAATGAAAATTTAGAAAACATTTACCTTCATTAACTAGGGTCTGGGTGGGTAGCATAGGCCACTATGCCCCACTACAAAAGCTCTGAGTTGGTAGTGATCTAGATTATGAATATAAACATTTTTTTCAAGTCTATATTTTGATATATACCTGCGGATATCTAAAAAATTTCATAAGGGCTATTGTGGAAAAAATGGAGGGAAGAATCACACCTGAGTTCAATGAACTTTTGCTTCATATACTGTGTTTTTTGTTTGTTTGTTTTTTACATTTCATTTTATTTGTATTTTTTAAAAGATTTATTTATTTATAATGCAAGAGCTGGGGTACAGACCAGGATGCAGTGGGTGAAGGATCCACTAGAGACAGAGCGGGGAACAGAACAGGCAAACTGACTGAAATATACTGCTGAGGGGAGCAGTGGGCAAGACAGGAGAGGTCTGCCTCACCATTTGGGTTGCTCCCTGGCCGGCTGGGAATCGAAATCATGATGCAGAGGCTGTGGGTTGCTTCACAGTGCAGTGCTTAACCCTTTTGCCACCACGAGGCCCATTGTTTTTTACATTTTAAAATGACAGATTAGGAAAAGGAGAAAGAAAAAGACCCCTACATAGACACAGGTGGGCAGAGATGTTGCTGCTGCTTTGCCCATATACCGTGCTTTTAAAAGGGGGGTGTTTGATGTGAAATAAATGTTTAAAGCACTACAATTTAAAGCCAATATAAACACATTTAACTATGTCACCTCATTTTACTCTCAAAGATACATAAAAAATATGCTGAATACACTAATGGTATAATACATGGGCTCTAAACTAATAATTCTAAAGAAGACAAAAACTCACTGATAATTTGGAAATCATTTTCTATGGATCTTGAAGGAAATTATCCATGTTGCTATACTTGATTTTTCCATAGTACTATTTAATTTTTAAATATTCAGGAATAGTTCTCTTTCAAATTCATTATGCAACTATTGGTCACTCATTAAAGCATATTTAAAGATTCTGTAATATATGCCAGGCTGTGAAAATGAAATTCTTGTTTATATTACAGCTGTATTCTTGTGCAGAATATAAGAACATAAAAGAATAAATATGTCATGTCTAACGTTGCTCACCATAGACAGGTAAACTACACAAAGTAAGCTCTGCATTTCAAAGGGATACTCTCTCATTGTTGATTTCTTAATAAAATTCACACATGAGAGAGAATCTACCTGAATTTGAGGGAAGAACCAGTGGAAAGGAGCTTGTGGAAAAATTCCAAAGGCTGACATAGTGATGGAAATAGTTTGTATTTCCATTAGCCTGATTGGAAAAACATTGTCAAATATGGAGTATCAGAATCCTCAGGATATCTCCTTGGTTTTAGGACTGAATTTACACAAGACTATAAACAGTTCTAGAACTGCCTTAACAAAACTTAACAGCAAGCCTTGAAATATCCATCTGATTTTCAAGGATTTTAATTCCATGCCAGAAAGAAAAAATACAACTCTATTTAAGGAAATAGAACAAATTTCACAATGTTTAATAAAAAAAAACTACAGGAAGCAGGGAAACAGCCATAGCCAAGTGAAAAATCAATCAATAAAAAGTAGCACAGAAATCAGGGAGGAAAATATGCATGATGAGAAATGAAACATATGAAAAAGACAACAATAGAACATCTTGAAATAAAAATGAGCAATATCTTAAGTAAAAAACACACTGATGACACGAGCAGTGTTTGAAATACTGCAGAAGAGATGATAAATAAATTTGCAGACATAACCTTGTGAACAATCAAATAAAAATGAATACAGCATCATTGTTTGTGTCAGACAATATTAAGCATCTATCATACTTACAATTAGAGTTCCAGAAAGAAGAAGCAGTGAAGGCGGAAAAATATTTGAAAGAAATAATGGCTAAATATTTTCCAATTCTGATAGGTTTATGAAATCACAGATAACAGAAGTTCAACAAATGGTAAGAATAAACATGAATAAAACCATGACAAAATATATCCCAATCAAATTTCTAAAAATAAGTTATAAGGGGAAAGATCTTTGAAACCAGATACCTATGTTTAGAGATAATAATTAAAAATTACAGCAAACTTTTTGCCAGAAACAATGCAATACAGAAGGCAGTGAAGGGACAACTTTAAAGATCTGATGAAAAGGCAAACAAAGCTGTCAATCAAGCATGCTAAAGCCAGTAAAAATATCACTGAAAAATGAAGAAAAAAGAAAACTTTCCAGGTCAAGACTCTGAAAAAATTAAACATATGTACGTGTGCATTATAAGAAAGTTATGGCAATTGTTCGGAAAGGAGGAATATGATATCAAAAGTAAATTCCATTCTACACAAAGACAAAGAACATTAAAAATGGTAAATATGTGCCAAAAAATTTTGTTTTAATTTTGTTAAAAGACAAGCGTTAAAAATTGCAACATATTGTGGGACTCCCTAGTGGTGCAAGGGCTTAAGACGCAGCCTATGAGACTGTCCTCAGCCACTGCAGCACTAGTTCAATCCCAGGCAGTCAGGGAGCTACCCACATGGCATAGCAGACCTCTCCTGTCTCGCCCACTGCTCCCCTCAGCAGTGTATTTCATCAGTCTGCCTGTTCTGTTCTCTGCTCTGGCTCTAGTGGATTCTCTCACCCTCCCGCGCTTCTGACTGTACCCAGTGCTCGTATAAATAAATAAATCTTTTTAAAAAAGCAACATAATTGTGAATTTCATATTTTTTAATAACATGAATAAATCTCCAAAGAATCATGCTGTATCAGACAACCTCTTCTATGATTCCATTTATACTAATTACTATAAATGCAAAGCAAAGCTGAATGAAACAAGTTATTGGTCATCAGGTATGGATATTCAGTGTGGAATTGACTGCAAAGAAATTTAAGATGGAAATGTTTCTTGTCATAATAGTAGTAGGAAATTAGCATTCACCATTTTATAATCTCTGATTTCAAATTAAAGGGAAATTCCTCCAAATGTGTCACATTGGAAGGTGACAACTTGATAAGTGATTTAAATCCTACCTTGAAAGACACTATTTCTTGTCCTAATAATTATCACATATTGTATAAAATGTGTTTGAAGTAATTTAGCTCCTTTTAAAATAAAAGTTGTTCTGTTTGTTGCGAAATAATCATTTTATCAGTGATGAGGGAAAATGTTATTATATTTTATTATAATTATTTTTAATTGAGGTATAGAGTCACACCTACTCAGATGCTTGTCAATATACCACACCCACCAGAAGTGCACCCAAAGTTCTCCACCATAGTTCATTGGGCCTCCTCTCAATTTTGTAATTACTCCTCCTAATTTCCACCTTATAACTTCAATTCCACAGTCATATTCCTGGGGTTTGTTATTGGTTTGCTTTTGTCTGTTTTTTGTTTCTCTTCACTAATAAGAAATCATCACGTATTTGTCCTTCTCCTTCTGTCTTATCTCACTTTGCATTATCCCTTCCAGTTCCATCCATGTCATTGAAAATGGTAAGAATTCATCATTTTAATTTTATAGCTGAGTAGTATTCCATTGTGTATATATACCAAAATTTTATAATCCACTCATCTGTCCTTGAGCACTTGAGTTTCCATAAAATGGCTATTGTAAACAGTGCTGCACTGAACAAAAGAATGTGATATCCCTTTGAATTAATGTTTTTGTATTCTTCAGTAGATACCTAGGAGAGGAATTGCTATATTAAATGGTGAATCTATTTCCCAGTGTTTTGAGAAACATCCATACTATTTTTCATACAGGTTAGAACAGTCTGCATTCTCAACAATAGTATACAAGGGTTTCTTTTTCTACCCATTCTTGCCAATATTCTTGTCTAGATTTTCATGAGCCATTCTCACAAGTGTGAGATTAAGTATCTCATTGTGGTTCTGATTTGTATTTTCCTGGTAAGTCCTGTGAGCATTTTTTTCATGTGTCTGTTGACCGTCTACGTATCTTCTTAGTATCTATTTAGCTCTTCTGCCCATTTTTGATTGAGTTAATTGTTTTCTTTGAGTTCTGAGTTTTTTGTAGAGCTTCAATATCAACCCTTTGTCATGTGTCAGATAGGTAAATAAATCTGCCCATTCAGTAAGGTGTCGTTCTTCTCAATGATAGTGTCTTTTGCTGTTCAGAAGCTTTTTACTTTGATGTAGTCTGAAGAAATTTTAAAAATTTACAAGTACTTCAATGAACACATCCTTGTTTTCATTTTTCAGTGCTTCTATCATTGCTTACATGCAGAACTTATTGTATGGTGACATTCATACTTAATGAAATGTTTTTTCTATAATTTCTTTCTAACAATTTTACTTCCCTGTATTATTATTTTTATGCTACAATAATCATTTTAATAGTATAATCTATTTTGTTACTAAATTAAATTTTTATAGACTTTGCATTAATAAATAATAAAAATAACTCTTTATCTTAATTACCTCTGAAAAGACTTTATTTCCAAATATAATTATTCAGAGATAAAGGGATTAGGACTTGAACATAGTAATACAGTAGGGATAAAATCTAGCTCATGAAAGCCCATATTCAGACTATTGTGTCCAGTTGTCATCTATTTCCTGAATAGCAGACTTGATCTTTTAGTGGCTTTTATAACTCTTCACTTGGAAATCTGTTAAGCATCTCAACTCAAGATGTCCAAAGCAGAATTCTTGACTTACCTGCCATATTCCCACCACCATTCAGAAAATGGAACTACTACTTGCTCAGTTCTTCAGTCACACCTCATACCCAAAGCACCAGTAAATCCTGTGAATGCTTTATGAAAATTGATCTATAATCTGTTTCTCTGCTATCGTTTTTAAAGCAGCCAATATTAACAGACATTTAGTCTCTTTCAAAATTACATAGGTGGACTCTACGCCCAATCTTAAAGTGCACAAATGGATTCCACATTTAAGAGCATGAGTTTCTAAGGTGAAAAACAGTGTTGTGACAGGGGTTTTTAGATATTATCTTGCATTTTGATGTTTAAATATTAAAATATTTTCAAGTCTGTGTCTATCTATGATAACTCAATTTTTAAACAAGTTTTATTAGTTGACTGTCCTCAAGATTATCATCACCCTTAGAAACTGAGTAGAAACAAAGGAAGACTTCAACTTCTCTTTTAGGTTTAGTGCCCTTTATCTAATTTTTAAAAATTAAATTCTTCTTTTTATATAGTCCATTCATAGCTTGACAATCTCAGGCAAAAATACATTAAGAAAAAATCATCCTGAATGAAGTTCATGTCCAGGTCCCCAAATCTCTTTGAATAATTTGACTGATGAAAAGTCAAATCAGTCAAAAAATATTGTCAGTACAAATAAAAGTTGTCAAGTATTTTCTTTGATGTAAAAACATTCTTTTTTGACTGATAGTCTTCTTTTTTTTTAAACTTCTAAAATGAGCTTTATAAAGTTTTACTTTACGTACAAAGATAATCACTATTTCGATCTGTGAGTTTTGGTTAACCACCACCATTACTTCATTGAATATTCTAAATGGTTTCTTTGTGATCTGAGCTAATGGAACTGCACAAAAATTTTTTCCATCAAAAGATCAAACTTTTAGTTTTTTTTTTTCTAATGGAAGAGAAAATCCTGTTATTTTTCCATTTTAAACTTTATTGCTGACTGTATTTGAATAAAATCATTGCACAACATATCCTTAATTCCCTAGGATCCAGATCATTTATTTTATCCTATACACAGAAGTTATAGCTATCTGATTCATGTTTTTCCCAGAACTAATAATCATATATTATGAATTTAATCCTTATTCAACTAAGAATATTTACCATCCTCCAAAGAGAATTGATAACCATTGTTTGATGCAATAAATAGGATTCCAAGTGGGTATTTTTTATTATGTACATAAAAATGTAGATATCTTCAGAAATATGCTCATTCCTATTTCTTATGATCTGAAGAACTTAATAGGATTTCAGGAGAAGATCTGTTGTGAAATGAAAAACTGCATACATGATTTTGTTTAGATTATGTATAATTGCATTTCTAAACATATTTATAAAATATTTCCTTTATTTTTAGTATAACATATATCCTCACTATTTTATTTTTTTAAAAAGTTAATCACAAGTTGATTCAGAAATCTTCATCAAGATAATCACATGAAAACTTACCAAAAAATCTAAATATTAGTGAAATTCAAAAAATTTCAAAAATCTAAATTATACATTGCCTCCTTTAATCTAACTTCACCATTTTTCAGAGGAAACAAAGGAAAAAAAATAAATCTTATCTAAACTAGTGTATATATTTTCCTTCCAAACCATTACTTGCATATAAGCTGAATTTTCCACTAATATCCTTATCCAAAAATTATCTTGGTTTAAATATTCTTATAATAACAGCAATTTAAGATCTTCATATCTAAATTTGCACTAGACTGGAATAAAAGGAAGTATACTTTCTAAAAAATTTCAGTAAATTTCATTAGTTGTGAATATCATTTACTATGTTGTTAAAATAAATTTGCATACATATGTATATTTTCATTTAATTTTATATATATCCCATAACAAGTAATTGAGTTTTTGAGTATTGCCCTAATAACCAAGCATTCTAAAGGTGAAATAAGACACCATTCCGAATTGGTGTAGACATTGACAACTTTTAACCTTGCTATAGGACAGTGTAGTAATAGGTTTAACCAAAGCAATTACCCTGATCACTCACTTTGAAGAAGGTTTTTGTAGAAAAGTTACCATCTAAAGGGGATAAGTCCCCACCATATGAAGGATAGCAAATAACTTAAGAAAGTTTGCCTATAGGAGCATTAGATCCAGCATGTCAACCCAGTCCATGGTTTTCAGGTGATGGGCTTCAAAAAGAAAGACGTAGGCTTACATCACTGTTTGTATTTTGAGAGTCTGGTAAGCCTACGTCTTTCTTATCTCAATTAAAAAAATTGAAAATATAAAGAACAAAACATGAAACTAAAGAAAAAAATTTCTAATCTGTTAGGGAAGAATATATATTAAAAAAACCTATTTTTTAGAAAAACAAAACAAGTAAACCAACACAATCCCTAGAAATCTGACTGTATAACTGGGGCTACCAGAGGGGAACAATAAGTTGGGGAGCAATGTGGGAAGGGGACCCACTGGAATGTGTTGGAGGATTATGGGTGCTTTGGTAGTAGTTAAGATGTGGTAACATACAGCTGAAGAAGTGTGAACCTATTATAAATCATACACATTGTTGTAAATCAATGTTACTTCAATAAAAAATAAATTAAAAAATAAGTAATAGAAAAAAAAAAAAGAAAGAAAGACGTAGCTTACACTGGCTTTGGAAGGAACCTGTTTCTTATATAAAGAAGAGACAGAGTAAAATCAGCTACAATAGTGAGCTATGAGGCCTCCAGGATCAGAGGTCTTGCTCCAAAACAGAAGCAGAGAGATGGTTTCCAATGCATTCCTTTTTGTTTTGTAGTCAAACTGTTATAGGGCAACCCCAATATAAAATGGGTTGCCTGGCTGTGGGTCCTCACCCGCATGCTTAAAAGGGACTTATTAATACTCCAATACAGGACACACAAAAGGTTAATAAAAAGGTTATTTACAAGGGAAAGGGAATTAAGGAAATGTACAACTCAGGGAGAAAATAGGGAAATAAAGTCTTTAATGCATCCTACCCAATCCGCCGACCTGGAAACCCAAAGGCACTCTCAAAGCTGGCTGAATGCTGCGAGCTGGCGGGGAGCCAAAATGGGGGATCCCCTCCAAAGCCCACGTGTCTGGCTTCATACCAAACCTGGCTGCTTAACCCCACCCTCAGGTCCCAGCCACCTTCCCTTTGGTGGTGATGGAATTTGGAGTTCCCAGTGTCTTTTGGCTTTGGCCTGGGGTGGCAGGTGGAGTCCACAAAGCCTGTATGGAATTAGCTTTAGGACATCCTGTTCCCCCTAACAATTCCCCCCTTTCACTTTTTGCCACCATTTCCATGGTGATGAAGATCGAATATATGGATGTTGGGATGCAGTCTCAGATGAAAAATTTTTCCAGGTTCCAGTGTGAAAGAAAACCAGTCCCTCCAGGTATTTGTCCATTGTGGAAATCAAAAGTCCTCTATTCCTGGAAAAACAGTTCATCAGTTCAAGCCAAAAAAAATCTGGAGGCATTAGCCAAAACAAGACAGCAAATACGTCAAAATTATAGGAAAAAAATCTTAAAATGGTTCAACTGATATAAAACAGAAATTTTCTCAACCTTGATCCCAAACTTTTAATAGCATAGCAAAAGTTTGCAAACTAAATCTACTTTTAAACCATTTTTCCTATTTTTGCATAAAATCACAGGGCAGAATAACTAAACATCAATTTTTTAGCTGGCTTTGTTGGAATACTCCATGTAGGATCAGAGCGAACCGTTGGCATCCGGTCGATGTAGGCTTTAGGAACAAAGTTGGTCTCATCAGACTCCACCTGGGCTTTCTTCTTCTCGAGGGTATCAGGGACTTATTTGCTGTCTTGTTTAGCTAATGCTCCAGATATTTTTTTTTCTTTTGGCTTGCATAATGGACTATTTTCCAATAATGGAAAACTGTCATACTGGACATTCATGGACAATGCTGCTGACTAATTGTTGCTTCTCTTACACACATTGTAACCCTGAAAAAAGACTGTCTCCTAAGACTACCCTGAGATCTGTGCCACCATAGATATGGTGGAATTAAAATTAAAAGGGGGGATTGTAACAGGGTGGTCCCCAGGAAAGGGGGAGGTTCCAGGTTCCCTGCCCCAACCAAGGGAGGGTGGAGCTAAGCAGGAAGAGAAGAAGCTGCAGAGGAGACTGAGGAAGGAAGCAGGATGGAGCCAGAAGGAGACCTGGAGGAGGCACACAGAGCCTAGAGACATGTGAAGAAACTATGCTTCTCTTTTGGTCATGGACTGGATGACACAGATGTGGGTGAGACCCGTGGGGAGGTGACAATGGCAGCTTTTATCTTGATGTTGATTTTGCTCTTTTCCTTCGGGGCTTGTCTGGTTGTTTCCGACCCTTTTCTGTGGGTCCCCGCTGGAAGATGCTTTGGACTTGTGGTAGGCTTTGGAGCCTTGCTCTGGGCCAATCCCAGTTTTACCCAAGAGGGGACGGGTGACTTTGGGTGCTTGTTTAGAAATTAGATTCTTTGCCTTTCCTGTATTGTTTCCAAATTGTATTAAATTTCCTTCCCATTAAAGTCTCATATGTTTTATGTTGATGCAGCAGATGGCAGAACCCATTTAGAATAGCTTTGCGGGGTTTGGGTTGCCCCTCTCCCTGCCCTATAACAAAAACACTGGTTCCCTCCCCATGGAGAACAGAGATAACAATGAGGTTGACCAGATGTCACATCACACACATGCTTACAAAGAACAGAGAAGTACACATCACATCAAGTCTGGAACAGGAAAAGGGATTTCCAAACAAAGAGGTGTCCTATCACAGGCTGTGAGGGGTTTTTTGGGTTTTTTTGTTGTTGTTGTTGTTGTTTGTCTTTGCAGGAAATCATTCTAGACTCAAGACATAGTCTTGGTGATCATGCAGTAGTTGAAAGACTGTTATAGTTGTCTGTCTTTCCATCAGTAACTTGATCAAAACAGTGAAATAGGGGTGAAAACAGTGAAACTACTGCCCTGAGTTTTTGAGTATTGCCCTAATAACCAAGCATTTGCAAGGTAAAATAAGACACCATTCTGAATTTGTCTAGACATTGACAACTTTTAACCTTGCTATAGGACGGTTAGGAATAGGTTTGACCATTAAATCCTGACCTATAGGCCCTGACCTATAGCCAATTTTGTAAATAAACATTTATTGGAATACAGTCATGCCCATTCATTTGCATATTATCTATGATAGTTTGCATGGTACAATGTGGAATTAATGCAGTTGCAAGAGAGACCTCATGGTCAGCATTGCAACAGCAACCATCTTGTGCTACAGAAACTCTTTGCTGACTCCTGCAGTAGAACACTACCAACTACATAAGAATGGGATTTGTGAATGTTATTTTGATGGTTAGAGATAAAAAATGTAGAATGTATATTTGCCAAAAAATACTCCTGTGATATAATGCATATTGAAAGAAAACCAGAAGTATGAACAATAGAATGGACTTATTGAATCCCCAAGAAATAGTTAAAGTAATTGCAGAATATGCTTCACATTTTTTTTTTAAATCTATTAAAAAAAAATCTTAACTAAAAGAAGAGTGAGCTAGTTGGCCTCCTAGAGGCCCTTCCAGACTTGAGTGAATGATTCTCAACACAGTTGAGGAGTTTTGCTTTTAGTTCAGTCAAATGTTTCTGCTAACCCCCAGAAAAATGCTTCTAAATGTACAAAGACTGACATTCTTAAAAGTAAACATGGTGTCTTTTCTTCTGGATAATGCTATTGTTCAAATAATGACACTTCCTCTGACACTGACAGTGGTGAGTGGAGTAGAATGTCAGACTAAGATGAGACACTATGTTCTAGTGAAAAATTGGATCAAGAATCCCCTGACACCACATCAGCATTTAACAGGCCAGACTTACCTGCCATTCTAGTGTGTGCTAAAGGACAGGCATAGGATCAATGAAACCATCACTAAACAGGATGCAAATGTTTTATTTTTCTCCTTGAAACAGTAGTCAAAATGCTGGTTCTTATCTAATGATAACTAACAAACAAAAGGGAAAAAATGCCACAGCCTAAGAAAAGGAAGAAATGTATATAATATCATGAAACTAGAGAAAAATATATCTTCCCCAAATGCTTTCAGGATCATAGTCTACTTTTTCCCCTCATTTTTATTCCTTTGGTGACATTCAAGTCCTAGAAAATGTTTTTGAAAGCAATTATATTTCTAAAGCAAGTTTTCCCAAACTCCCACAGCTTAACTTTTCAGCTTAAAATATCATGTTTTAAAAGGTGTTGGCATTCAGTTTTACCTAACAAATAGCTGGGACTTGGGAAAGAAAAAAAAGCCCTGACAATTTAAAAAGAAAAAAGTGTGTGTGTGTCTGTATGTGTGTGTGCATGTGTGTGGGGGGGGATGCTGATTATTTTGTTTTAAATCACTGACTTCTTTGAACAGAGTTTTTAAAAATCATGTGGATAAGCTTTCATTTTTCATATCAAATAATTAAAGGCACTAAGTAAAACTTATTCTTTTGAAGTTATTCATTGAGCAAAATATTCAGAATTGTCAGAGGAGTGTCATTATTTGAACAATAGCATGAAATCCAAGCCAGTCACATGTACATTAGTTTTTGCTTTTCTAATTGTTTAATACAGTCTTAGTTCTCACATTCATCTGCTTGCCTAAATATATGTAAATGACACTCATAAGACTGGGAAATTCCTTAGAACAAAGTCAAATTTTGAAATAAGACAGCGATTCTTTTCTTAATGTATCTTTCACTTTTAACTTGGATGATCCGGAACGAGGTATTCTCTCATAAGTTACAAAAATAGTGAACTAGTTGTTATCTGAAATTAAGCAGTTGGTTGTGCAGAATTGTTCACTATAACAGAAGGGAAACAAGGAGGTGGTCCTATGAATATCGTGACATTTTACCTGGAGGTATTTTTTGAATCATAATGTAGACTAGGAAGCCCCAAACTGCAGCATTTGAATTTGGAGAGAGGCAGATTTGAATTTGGAGAGAACATGAAGAGATTACAATTTGTGTAACAGAATTACTAAAGAACAGAAAACAGAAAAGAGGCTGTAGAAATCTGCATAGTGGTCTATTTGAGTCTTCATCAGAACACCAAGATCTTCCTATGTCCAGGTAAGACACCAGGCCCAGATAAGGAGGAAAGAACAATTGGTAGTATGGTAAAAGCCATATGGTTTTGAAATCCATAAGGCTGAGAGCTATTCAAGTTCTTACCAGGCAATATGAAGATGTTCTTGAACACCTGTGGAATTTGATAAAATTTCCATAAAAGAATGTCTTAATAGAAACAAACTACAGTAAATTCATCCATTTACAATGCTACAATTTACCCATTTTACAGAGTAAGCACAAGGAAATACCAAGCTGATTTGCTGCCTGCCCAAGCAATATTCAGCTCTTTAGTGGAAGTCAACAAAATTCAGATACTCAATGATAAAACATCCCAAGTAGGCAGTATCTAATCCAAAACTGTTTGATGGGGCTGGGGGGAGGGATGCAGTGTAATCATAGACTTTTCAACAAATTATGATGGAATAAATGAACATCTACATGCCAAAAAAAAAAGACATTCTCATGCCCTTAAACATTAACTAAAAATGGATTACAGATATAAATGTAAAATACAAAACTATAAAACCCTTAGAAGATAGCAGAAGAGGAATTCTTGGATTGGTGATGACTTTTTACATGTATCACCAAAGGAATGATTCATGAAAAAAATAATAAGCAGAAATTCACTAAAATTAAAATTTTTCACTAAAATTAAAAACTTTTAATGTGAAGAGAATGAGAGGACAGGGCCTCCCTCCCAGTGGTTAAACACTGCACTATGAAGCAATCCGCAGCCTCTGCAGCACAAGTTCAATTCCTAGCCGGCCAGAGAGAAACCCACATGGCGAAGCAGACCTCTCCTGTCTCACCTGCTGCTCCCCTCAGCTGTGCATTTTGGTCAGTCTGCCTGTTCTGTTCCCCACTCTGTCTCTGGTGAATCCTCTCACGCCCACATCTCTAGCCTATACCCCAGCTCTTGTATGCATAAATAAATCAATCTTTAAAAAATAAATAAAAGAGAATGAGAGGACAAGACACAGACTGAGGGAAAATATTTGCAAAAGACACATGTGATGAAGGTCAGTTAATTGAAAATATACAAAGAACTCTCAAAACTCAGCAATAGTGAAATGAATAACCAGTGACAAAAAGACCAAGACTTCGATAGACATCTCACCAAGGAAATATACAAATGGCAAAAAAATCCCATATAAAGATGCTTCACGATACATGTCATCAGAAATAAATGCAGGTGAAAACAGGAGCGACATACCACTATACACCTATTAGAATAGACAAAATATGGAGCACTGATAACACCGAATGCTGGTAAAAATGAAGACAGTAGGAACTCTCACACATTGCTACCGGGAAAAAGCGTCAGCTGCTTTGGAAGACATTTGGCAGTTTCTTACAAAACTAAACGCAATCTTACATTCTAAAACTTTAGTCATGATTCTTGGTATTTACCTAAAACAGTTAAAAGTTGTGTCCATACTAAAACCTGAACAGGAGTTGACAATGTTATAGAGCAATGAAAATCCTCCTATATCACTGGCAAAAATGTAAAATGCTACTCTAGAGAACTGTCTAACAGTTTCTTATAAAGTTAAACCTTAGTTCTTAAGAGTCTACAATTCCACTTCGATTTATTTACACCAGAGAAATGAAAACATATTTCAATATAAAAACGTGCACACTTATGTTTGGTTTGTTTTAGTCATCACCAGAAGGTTGGAACACCTCGACTTCTTAGAGATGAAGAGATAAACATACGATGGGATAGTCAATGGAATCCTACTCAGCCAGAAACATGCATGAATCTGAAACATATTATACTGAACTAATGAATCCACACCAAAGGATCTATAATGAATGAACTCATTTATGTGGAATTTTATAACAGATCAATTGTGAAACCAAAATTGATTGGCTATTTCCTATATCCAGGAATGGTGGATAAGAATTGAAGTCAAAAGAGCACAAGGAAATATTTTTAGACATGGAATGTTTTCTACCTAAAGATTTACAAATATCTAAATTCATTGAATTGGATCTTGATTGTCTAAATTCATTGGAAGTAAATATAGCTTAAAATTTTAATTGAAAAATCAATTTTTTTTAAATGACTGATCTCAGGTTGGAGGTATTCTTAACACTGCCATCATTCACCTCAGCCCTGGATTTTACTGACTTGTGCGCGGAGGATCTGGGGTTTAATTTAGGTTTCACTATTAATTAGTTTTGTGACCTCAGGTAAGCCACTCACTTGTCTTAGCTTCTTCTATGGTAAATGAGAGAACTGGACTAGAGAATCCCAAAGGTCTATCAATCTCTGAAAATCTGGAGTGAAAAAATATATATAATTGAAACCTTAATGGGGTCATTAAAATGTTCTATTTAGTTCGTTTCACATTTGGTTTGATAAAAGATACATTATATTTATTAAAATGCATTTATTTATAGGACTAATAATTTAATGTTGAAAGATTTTTCCACATTGAATACTTTTACCTGCAAGTACAGAATTAAAAACTAAAGAGAAGGTAGAAATATGACTTAGAGTTAGATTAAGCCAGGGAAGTAGAACTATCCTCTCTCTTTGGGGTTATTCACTAGGGGTCTCAAAGGCAAGTGAAAAGTTTACTTTCTCTTTTGATTTTTAATCACCAACACTAATCATCTGGTAAAAATATGATTATTAAATTATCCAGTTCTTCTAAGGATTCAGAAAGCTTCTATTGTAAGGCAAAAAAGATTCCCTGTTTGGCTATTGCATTAGAAATGTGATCTGTAAACGTGACTAGACAGTCAATTCAACTCTGATTTTCCCACAATTATAATAAAAGTTGCTCTTTTAAAAATATGTATAATTGACATATAAGATTATATTAGTTTCAGATATAAAATACAGTGATTCAGAATTCATATAGAATGCCAAATGGTTACCACACAAGTATTGTAGATATCACCATACATAGTTACAAGTTTTTTGTTTTTTGTTTTGTGTTTTTTTTTGTTTTGTTTTGTTTTTTGGTGATGAGAACTTTTAAGATCTCTTCTTTCAGAAACTTTAATATATGCAATGCAGTATTAACTATAGTCACCCATTTTGCCCTCCTATCCCCTCTGGCAACTTCCACTTTTTTGAGCTTGGGTTTTTGGTGTTTTTTTTTTTTTTTGTATTGTTGAGCTTGGTTTTTATTTTTGTTTAGTTTTTAGATTGCACAAGTAAATGAGATCATATGGTATTTGTCTTTCTATGACTTAATTCACTTAGTGTAATGCCTTGAAGCCACTCATGTGGTCGCAAATAGCAAGATTTCCTTCTTCCAATGACTGAATACTATTCAATTCTATATTATATATATTATGTATTTTTATCCATTCATCTACCAAGGAAAACTTGGTTTTCTCTGTATTTTGAGTATGTAAGTAATGCTGCAATGCACATGGGGATGCTTATATCTTTTCAAGTTGGTGTTTTCATTTACTTCAGAGAAATACCCAGAAGCAGAATTTCAAGATCATATGTTTATTCTACGCTTAATATTTTGAGGACCTTCATACTGTTTTCTATGGTGACTGCACCAATTTACACACACCAATAATATACAAGGATTCCTTTTTCTATATATTCTCACCAAAATATTTATTGTCTTTGGAAATAGCCATTGTAAATAGGTATAAGGTGCCGATGAGGTGATACCTGATCATTGTGGTTCTGATTTTTATTTCCTTGATGATCCTTGATGTTGAACACCTTTTAATGTACCTGTTGGGTATTTGCATGTCTTCTTTGGAAGAATGTCTACTCAATGTACTACCTATTTTTAGTAGATTTTTTTTTGTTTTTTTGCCTTCCAAGTGTTTTATTTTTTGTTGTTGTCATTTGTTTGTTTTGCTATTGAGTTGTATGAGTTCTTTATACCATTTAGGTTTTTTTTTTAAAGATTTATTTATTTATTTTATTTATTTATTTATACAAACACTGGGTACAGTCAGAAGCGCGGGAGGGTGAGAGAATTCACCAGAGTCAGAATGGGGAGCAGAGCAGGCAGAAGGACCGAAGTACACAGCTGAGGGGAGCAGCGGCAGGAGAGGTCTGCGCGCCATGCGGGACCCTCCTCCAGTGGCTGGGGAGCAGCAGGGGATCGAACCTGCACTGCCGACGCTGCGGGCAGCTTTGCAACCCAGCGCTCATCCGCTGTGCCACAGGGGAGGCCCTATACCATTTAGTTTTAACCCCTTATTAAATCTGTGATTTCCAAATATCTTCTCCCATTTGCTAAGTTGTTTTTTCATTGTGTTGATGGTTTCCTTTGATGTGCAGAAGCTTTTTAATTTGATATGATTTCACTTGATTATTTTCACTTTTACTATCTTTGTTTTTGGTGCCCAATGCAAAAAAAAAAAAAATCATTTCTAAAACCTATGCCCAGGGGCTTGCCACCATATGTTGTCTTTTAGGAGTTTTATGGTTTCAGGTCTTACATGAAAATCTTTAATCCATTTTGAATTAATTTTTGTATATGGTATAAGAGCATCGCCCAGTTTTGTTCTGTTGCATGTGGTTGTCTGGTTTTCCCAACACCACTTATTGAAGGGATTGTACATTCTCCATTGTATATTCTTGGCTCCTTTGTCTTAAATTAATTGACTGCATATGCATCTGTGTATTTCTTTGCTCTCTGTTCTGTTCCATGTATCTATATGTCTTTATGCCAGATGCCACATTGTTTTGATTATTATGCCTTTGCAATATAATTTGAAATCAGGGAACATGATGGCTCCAACTTTGTTCTTTCTCAAGATTGCTTTGGCTATTTTTGCTTTTTGCAGTTCAATACAAATTTTAGTGTTGTGTGGTAAATGCCGTTAGAATTCGGATAAGGATTCAAGAAGAGCTTAAAAGAAACTTCTCTGAAGAGGAAATGCAAATGGCCAACAGGCATATGAAAAAATGTTCAACATCACTTGTCATCAGGGAAATGCAAATCAAAACTACCATGAGATACCATCTTACACCAGTGAGAATGGCACATATTAAAAAAACTAGCAACAACAAATGTTGGCGAGGGTGTGGAGAAAAAGGAACTCTTCTGCACTGTTGGTGGGAGTGCAAACTGGTCCAACCACTGTGGAAAGCTGTATGGAGATTTCTGGACCTACTAAACATAGAGCTTCCATATGATCCAGCAATTCCACTCCTAGGTATTTACCCAAAGGACACAGAAACATCAATTCCAAAGAACACCTGCACCCCTATGTTTATAGCAGCACTGTTTACAATAGCTAAGCTTTGGAAACAACCCAAATGCCCAAAAATAGATGACTGGATCAAGAAGATGTGGTACATATATACCATGGAATATTACTCAGCATTCAAAAAAGATAAACACATGCAATTTGCAGCAACATGGATGGCGCTGGAAGGGATCATGCTCAGCGAAATAAGCCAAAAGAAAAAGAAAAATACTGGATGGTCTCACTCATAGCAGGAATCTAGAAAACTTAAATAAGGGACCAGGAAAATGAATAACTATAAGAAAGTGAAAATCAAAATCAACAAAAAACTATGAACCAGAGACACTTTTAGGGGGGCGGGGGTGGGAGGGGAGGGATTGGGGTCAGAATGGGGGGCTGCAATTGTATGGGGAATATAACAATAAAATTTATTAAAAAAAAAAAAAAAAAAAAGAATTCGGATAAGGATTGCATTGAATATGTAAACTGCTTTGGGAGTATGTACATTTTGACAATATGAATTCTTCCAATCCATAAGCATTGAATATTTTTCCATTCCTAACCTTAACCTTGGTCAGGGCCAAAGTGAGGCAAGTGAGGTATTTACTTTGGGAACTAAAAGAGAAAACATGCCAAAGTTGCATAATCAAATAACATTTGGATTCAATAATTTAAAAATAAAATTAATTGCAAAAAAGTAAGATAAGTAAAATAACAGAATTTCAAATAAAGGTAGCATCAGAACCAATAAATATATTGTATTGAAATGCATGTTTTGATTCATTCTGAGCAAATAAGCAATATATTATCTTAGTATTACAAATAATTTCAGACTTTTGGGGAACAATTAACTAGTAATAAAATTCAGTATTGCTAGGAAGAAAGACATTTAGATCCTAAAATTTAGAAAAATATATCTTTGTTTTTAAAATACAATATATCATGTGAGACATTTCTCACCTACATGGGTACGGATATTTGCAATGGCATATAAATCCTCTAGGGTTCTTTATTTCAAAAGATATTTGAATCGCATTGATTTTTATTTACTAATATTGTTTTAAAATAGCATATTTGCCCTTTTGTTACTGGTAAACTATATTCTGACCAGTTCAGATAAACCTCATGTAACACTTCCATACCACTATTGGCTCTCCTTAAGGCTGGAAAGAACTGTCAGGGTACTGTGTATATGCATAAATTTGGATGAAAAAATGGAGAAAAATATTTTAAAACATTCTTATTTAAGAAACCTACAACTGTATTTTGCTGTATACTTGCAATATTGTTATCTGTGGGAAATACATGTATAGTCACTTGGTTCAGCAAAAAATATTTTTTCATACACATTTACTCTTGAACCGCAATTCCTGTCTCACAGCTCCTCAAAAAGCCTTGGAATTTTCTAAATGTTGAGTGATAAAGGAGTCTTTTGCTATGCTAGTAAAGATAACTTTTGGAAAGCACCTAAGAATGGGGGCTGGTTGCCAGGGAAACCAACTGGAATAAAAGGTGTAACTTTTAGTTCTACCCCCTGACCTCTGAGAGAGGCTAATTGCTAAAGATTGAGTTCAGTTGCCTAAGAGTAAATTGATGTCTAAGTAAGAAAGCCCAAGAGGAAGGAGCTTTAGAAAGCTTCTGGGTTAGTGAATATGTGAAGATTTGGAAGAGAATGGCACCTCTGGGTAGGACATGAACCTCCACAACTTTCCCCCATGACTTGCCTATGCATTTCTTCTTTTCAGCTATTGAATCTTATTCTTTAAGTATACTTTGTTACAAACTGGTTAACTAGTGAGTAAATGGGTTCCCTGAGTTCTGTGTTCTTCTCTTGAAAGTTAGTTGAACTAGGCCTTCCTGGTGTCCTAGGGGTTAAGTCTCAGAGTTATTACTGCTATGGCCTGAGTTCAATCCCCAGCCAGGGAGCTAACCCACATACAGTGCAGCAGAGATTTCCTGTCTGGCCTGCTGCTCCCCTCAGCAGTGTATTTTAGTAGATCTGCCTTTTCTGCTCCCCACTTTGTCCCTGGTGAATCCTCTCATCCCCCGCAACTCTGGTCTACACCTCAGTTCTTCTATGCAAAATAATAAGTAATTTTAAAAAGGAAAGAAAATAACTTTGAGAATTTTTCATAGACTCATTTGATACCTGCATATTTTCTTCAGTGAGGTATCTGTTCAGATCTCTTGTACATATTTAAATGGAATTTTTTTTTGTTAGATATTCTTTGTTATATTTTGGACACAAAATCTTTATCATATGTGTGCCTTGCAAATATTTTCTCCTAGCCTATGACTTGTATTTTTATTCTCTTAACAATTTCCTTCACAGAGCTTTTAATTTTAATAAAGTCAGACTTACAACTTTTTTCTTTCATAAATTGTGCTGTTAATACTGTATTTAAAGCATTACCAAATCCGAGGTCATGTTTTTTGTATATTTTTTTCAAGAAGTGCTATTGTTTTGAATTTTTCATAAAGTCCTATGATCCATTTTGGATTAATTTTTGTGAAAGGTATAAGATTTGTGTCTAAGTGTAGCTATTTATTTTGGCATACAGATGTCTAGTTTTTCCAGCATCATTTGTGGAACAGACTGTTCTTTTCCAGTGAACTGATTTTGGTTCTTGGTCAAATATCAGTTGATTCTATTTGTGTAGGTCTATATTTGAATTTTCTACCCTGTTCACAGAAACTTTATGTATATTGTCAATACCATGCTCTCTTGATTGCTTAGCTTTACAGTAATCTTGAAATCCTGCGATGTGTGCTCTTCAACTTCTTCAGTATTTTGTTAGATATTCTAGCTCTCTGTCTTTTCATATAGACTTAAAAATCAGATTTTTCAACATCCATGAAATAAGTCACTGAGATTTTGATTAGGATTGCATTGAGTCTATAGATCAAAGTGAGAAAAAGTGACATCTTAATGTTGAGTGTTCATACCTAAAAATGTAGACTGGCTTTCCATATATTCAGATTGTCTTGATTTTTCCACCACTGTGTTATAGTACACCTAAATACTGCACTTTCCTTACTAGATTTATACCAAAGTATTTCATTTTGGGGGAGTTATTGTAGATGGTACTTTTTTTTAATTTCAAATTCCAATTGTTTTTTTGCTAGTATTTTTATATATGAATTTTGTATACTGAAAGTTATAATCAATTATTATTAATGCAAATAATACAAGGATAAGATTCCACTATACCCCTACAGTGCCATGTCAATTAAATAGCTGAATTCCAAAAACTGACAAAACCAATTGCTGATAAAGATATAGAGTAATACGAACTCTTATTTATTGCTGGTAGGCATGTAAAATGGTACAATCACTTTGGAAGATCAGAAGTTTCTTAAAAAGCTAAATAAACTCACACCATAAGTTCCAACAGTCATTCTAGTACTTAACCAATTTAAAATTTTATGTCTACACAAAAACCTGCACACAAATATTTATGGCAACTTTATGCATAATTTTCAAAACAGGAAGCAAAATATCCTTCAATAGATAGCTAGATAAACCAACTATTGTACATCTATACAATGGAATGCTATTCAGTCATAAAGAGAAATGAGCCATCAGGCCACAAAAAGATGTAGATGAATTTTAATTGTATTGCTATGTGAAAGAGTCAGTAAAAAAAAAAAACCAAAACTGTTACTTAGTGTATGATTCCAATTATAGGACATTTGGTAAAGACAAAACTATAGAGACAGTAAAAAAATCAGTAGATGTCAGTGGTTCAAACAAAGGGGAGAGAGTTGAGGCAGGATAAGTGATATTTCAGTGTTGTGTCACTATGCTGTACTGGTGAATACAAAACATTAAGCATTTGTTAAGACCCACAATTTTACAACACAGAGTAAATAACATGTAAAAATATGTTAATTATTTAGTGGTCTAAAGGCATTGCAATGTGTAATGCACCTTTACTGAATGGGGAATAAGGTGCTTGTAAATGAGTGGAGTCTGCAAGAATAAAAGCAAAAAAGTACTTACTGCTATACTGATATAGTTGGTACATGTAGGGACATGGTTCAACAATTCTAAAACTACTACTGTATATGTGCTGGAATTAAACAATTAAGTAAATGATGGGCAGAAGGTAAGAGACACATTTCTTATTGCCATGTAAGGTTACAAACAAGCAAAGGGAAGAGGCTAAAATGATTCATGCAGAAATGTGTTAGAGATGGAGACATGAGTATGAACTCACCTTTAGCTTAATATATACATAGATGGTTACAAATAAAATTTTCATATATATGTATAAATGCATAATTGGTATATTCATATATATTTCTGTCCTCAGCTTACAGGACTGATAATTGATAAGCAATGACATTCTACTAACAGCTAGCACACCTAGCATCCAGATCTTGGTTTCTACTACCATTTTCTAATAAAACAAAAAGGGTTTACTGGGGATATGGCTGATTCTATGACTGAAGCAAAAAGTAGAACATGAGCCTAGAGTACTTTGTAAGTGCCAAAAAGTAAGAGAGTTCTAGGAAGCTGAAGAGCATTGTGCACAGATAATAATCACTCTGGTTGCTGTATAGTGGGTGGTCTAGAAAGAGGAAGACATATAGTGCACAACCATGTTAGGGGCGAGCACTTCTAAATGCACCTGTTTCATGCAAATGCTGTCAACAGAGTGAAGTGAGGATAAGTTTGGTTGGTACAGGGCAGATAAACTTTTTTTTTTTCAAATAATTTCCTTTTCTCTCAAATGAAAATCCTGAATTATCCAGTGGCCTAGTAAGTACATTTTCAGGGCTCCACAAAAGCCAGGACACAAAAAATAAGAGAAACAAGAAGGCTTTGTTGTGTAATATGTCCAAAAAGGAAAATATAGGTAAAATTGGAACAATCCAGCTTCCTTACATGCATTTTACATTTTAATTTTTTTAAAAATTATGCATGGAAGGGTGAAAATAGAAGTCTCCATAATGTGTTTTTACCACTTTGTGCACTGAAGGTTTTAAGGCAGACCTGACTCTCAAGGTATCGTATTGCTCCCAAGGCAAAAATAGGCTCCACCACAAGTTGCTCATTTAAAGCACTTCACACCCATTGCTGGGCAAGTATCTTCAAGAATTGTAGGGAAGAAAAGTATTACCTGGGAATTCTAATCTTTGAGTATCCACATATTTACTTTTCATTCTCCTCTTTATTGAAAAACTCACTCTTATTATATAGACATTTGTGGTCAGGCCACTATTGAGTCCCATTTTCTATGTCAAGGCAATTAAGCTTTCATCAAAGGGTCATTTTTGAGAGGAGAATCTATTTATAAAAATATTAATAGATATTGTGCCAGATAACCTTAGGAATAGAGTTTAAATTTACTTAATTTTTTTCTTGGTTTTCTGTTCTGTCAGTGTTCTATAATGGGACCAACAGAAAACCTCCTGTTCTGTCTTTTTTTAAAACAGAATATACAAGTGTAGAGGCTTCTCTGACTGATGTCAAGCCAGGGTTACACATCCAGTTTATTTTATGCCATCCAATTTAAATTTTATGATGCCAAATCCAGTAGCAAAGGGGTGCATCACAGCCTGGGACTTCTGGCAATGTGGTCGGTGACAATAGAATAATCAGTTACTCCTGTGGCTAATTCTTGTTGTGCCCTCTCACACAAAGTCAGGGCATAAGGAAGGTGATACTTAATTCACAGCAAGAAGAAAGACCCTTTAATTGGATTAGTTGGCCTCTCCCCTTTATCCTTCTCTTCTTATCCCCCTTCTTACACACACACACACACACACACACACACACACCCCAAAAGTGGCAGAGTTGGACTGTTTTGCTGAAAATAGGAACTAATTTTCACATGAACTGATTAATTTGACTGAAAAGGACAAGAAGTTTCAGGGTCAGTCCACAGGGATAATAAAGCATTGAGAATCTAAAGCAAACAAAATGCACTTCTCTGACCACTTCACCCTTGTATGGTCCCTTCACCAACTGCTATACCTGCTTCCATCTGGACAATGGAGCTGCCATGGGGTCGGTGAACAGAACATGTCCATTTAGTATGTGTTCACATCGTCCTTCTGAAAGGTCAGTGGTAGATGGCAGTGAGGTGCACCCGAACTTTCCTTTTCAGTTCAATTCAAATTCTACTTGGCTCAGAGTATGCCAGTTATAACTCTAGCCTTTCTATTTACATAGTATCATTGTAAATAATGAAAATCAGCATGCAGTACTCCCAAGTGAATCATCTTTTTAAATCAATGAAAATTGAAAATGGCTTTTATTTCTCACTCAAATGGTTGCTCTAGTACCTTATTATATTACAAGCAATATTTGAGCCAGAGAGTTATTGTGTAATGGAAAAATTCCAAGCTCATAATCAAGAAATTTGGGTTCTATTCTTTCTCCAGGAAACAAAGATGACAATAATATCAAACATTTACTGAAAGGCATAATTCTAAACATTTCACATACCCTATCTTGTTTTATGTGCAGAAAACTCCCATGAGCTAAGCTTTATCATTATCCCTATTTTATAGGGAAGTAACTAAAGCAGTTAAAAAACTCACTCAAAGCCAAAGTTACAAAATGTCAGAATCAGAATTCAGCCTGGACAGTCTGATCCCATTGCTTCCCATACACTTAAGCTGAGTCAAGTGTAAAATATATTGTGGTATGGACAACAAGCAACCAGTATTGATGCTGGACTTAGTTCAAGAACAGAACCCCAAAAGTCCCTGGTGCACAAGCATTACTGGTATCTAGAGTTGTCAGGGTGGAGGTTTAGGGGTTCTGGAGAGAGACCTGCGCACAAGAGAAGACAGAGACACTTAGGAGGCTCTGTACCAGCAGTGACCTACCAGCCTACAAAGGCATTATTCAGTGTCTTAACAACAATATGGCAATAGGGATGACACAGAGTGAATATAGGCCCTGTGATATTTACCCCCCAAAATTAACTTACCATCACAGGTTCTAATCATCTAGCACAAATAGAAGCAGAAGCCATATTTAGGTGGTTCCTTTTAGTTTTACTGCTTATTTCTTTTTGTCCTTAAGCACATTGGAACATACTCATTTGCAACACTGAAGTCATTGCCATCTTGAGAAGTTGACTGATCAGATATAAAACACAAGAATGGTGTCAGGCTCTGGATTAGTCCTCATATTTTAAAAAAAAATGCATAGCTAGAAAATATAGTACCTGAATCCTATTTGAAAAGTTTCATGATCTCTTCAAAATATTTGAACTTTGATAAAATTATAGAGGAAAAAGAGACATGCTCAGGTATGACTCATAGTCACACAAAGGAGATTTAGCTTTATAAGGAAGTTTCATATTTGAAGAATATTCTCTTGTTGCCGATAAATGGAGAAAAGGTGCATTCATTTGCTGAGAGAATATGCCCCTAATAGCAAAGCAGGTTTTATGTAAGTCACTTCCAAGTTAGCTAAGATTATGTCAATTATTTGATGGGTTTTAGCTTGGAGATAAATTTGAAGCTGTTATTTTTCTGGTGAAGCCAGGAATAGGAAAATACATACTGAAGGGAGGAGCAAAGAAACTGGAAAATTGGGCTAACAATAGATATCTAACATTTGTTGCATTGAATACTTACTTTTTTTTCAAATTGCTTTGAAGATGAAAGATTTTTGCTTTAAAAAATTTTATTACCAAGCTATTGTGGGAAAAAAAAATTGGTGCCATGTCTGTGCATTTCCTGTTTTAAATATACAAGTGATCTGTTACCTATAGTTATTACAGTTGTTTCTGATATAAAGTGCCTTAATCTGTAGAGTACATAGCATAAACTTAAACAACTGAGACTATTTTTAGATGAGCACTGCAAAATAAACCTTGCTCTTGTTACTGTTTGACTTATGTCTGTCCATCTGCAAAGATGAAGGCCTGCTTGTGTTGAGGATAGCTGTGGTAACTCAGCCAGATGACTCATTCAAAGCCTTTGTTATTCTATGGCTCAGACTTCCTAATATTCACCCAATTACCTTCCCTAGTGTGTCTCCATTTTGTTAAAGTGCTTGTGAACAGCTTCAGAGAGTCTAGTAAGGTCCAAATGAACCTTAAAATAGAAAAAGGGAGAGAAGTGTCTCTCGAGAAAGGTGTGTCCTTCCTATAAACTCTGGATTTTATTATGGGTGTGCCAGCAGTATGAGAATCTGGTGTAACACATGATGACCAGATCTATTTTATATTCAGGGAAGTCAGATGAGCTTCCCAAGTGGCACGAAGCTAACTACACCCACATAGTTTCTGAGTATATCCGTTCTTTACTGTATATTAAACCTTTCCAGATTTGCCCTCCAAGGTTGGCTGTTTGCCAGAATTCTCTCTGTTCTGTTGTGCAGTGGGCTGAGTATTCCCAGGTGCCAACACAGTTTTATGCCTCATCCTTATTTACAGTTTTCCTTAGGATGGCTTTGAAGTGTGAACAATCAAGTTGCAGCATGCTGCAAAGCGCTTTCCACGTAGACTTTATTTTCTGTCGCAACTCTGAAGCCTCCTCAAAACAGAAGTATTTTTCTGCAACATTAAAATGCATTTGGAAATATAAATTCAATAAATATTTATAAATAATTTCATTCTCTTTTTAGGAGGAAAAATATGAACAGCCAATCTGGTTCTTTCTCTGCTGTTTCCTTGAGAAAAGAATAGTTTAATCCACCTTTTAGCTTATTAATTATTAAAATTTGTAAAACCTCCTATGGTTTGATGACACCTTTACAGGAAGGGACTTGCAAACATTTTGAATATAATCTGCAATGTATGTTATTTGGAATTCCTCCCATAGCCTCCAAATACAGGATAACTCATCTTTGGCGCTAAATATTGCCATTTTGGGAAAGGGAATAACTATAGCGTGGGTACCAGCCATGCTGAAACACCCTAATAATTCTGTCACTTTCAGAAATTCTAGCCCCACATGTGGATATTTTCTGTTTCCAAGCTCTGTATTCCCTTATGGTAAAAAAATTCCAACTAGAATTGTGTGGAGGGAGGCCACAAGCTGGCCAGGCCAGGTCCCCGGTGTACCTCCGAGCCCCATTCAAAGGTGACCGGCTCTCTGTAGCCAGCAAGGGCACTGCCTGTGTGGATTTCCATTCAGGAGCGTAGTGGGGTGAGATGATCTATCCCTCTTGGGAAATAAAAGAAACTAGAGGCACCCCAGAAGCCCAATAGTGAATATTTCAAATTTAGAACGAACATGGCATTTTCACTTAAATGATGTTTTGTATTGCTCTTATTTTCTCCTCTTAACCCTGCTTTTCATGTGTATTTGTCAAAATCACACTCAGGATGGTGAGAATAATGTTGAAAAATGGAGTGGTTTAGTAAGCGGGGGAAGCAGGGTGGTGCCCAGGCGCTGGGTCACCACTTTAAAACACTGTTTTTGTGCTATCCAGATGTGTAGCGCTACCAAACTGATTTATAGTGCCAGCAGGGTCCTGTGTGGATGACTTCTGTTCCTTTCAGAACTTTAATCTTTATTTTTTTAAATGTCACAATTTTAAATGATTTTTTTCAGAGTTAGCCCCAGATAAATGATTCCTGGGAGGACCGTGGCAGTGATTATGAGCCCACTTACACTTGTGGTTGATGGCACATTAAGCAATAACGCTGATAACGTGCCGCGATCAGTACCTATAGCATTTTCAGCCTGACCCCATGATGAGGTTAATGCAGAAGACAAATAGGAAGGAAGCACATGCTCCATTTTTTCATCAGGCTGATACATAAATAACAGATAAACATCCTCCTGTTCACACCACATCAGAGCAGAGGGAAATGCTGCAAACTTCAAGCCATCAGCGACTTAAAATTGCTATTGTCAGATCAATCTTTTACAGCAGACTGGCCTGTTTGCAGACCATCTTTAATAGCACAGGAAGAGTTTGGGACTCCGGCTTGGAGGACACAAGTGATTTCCAAATGACATTTTAGATGTAAAAATTCAGTCTGCCAGTGTTTCCCTCCTGTGCCCTCCACCCCCCACATCCATACACATGCACACACGCCCCATCAACTTCCACTGACACTTCTTCATTACCATGAAAAAGCTGAGGCAGTCTTAGGGGAATTTGCAAAGCATCATTCCTCTTTTAAACCCAGGCCCTTACTGATACCTCTACAAATGCTCTTTGGAATTTTATGCCCCAGTAAGAGGTAGGGTTTATGATTTTAAAGTTGTGGAGACAGGGGCTTCCCAGTTCATCTCTGACTTCTCTGGCCACTGGTATTCTCCTAGTGTATCCCCCATTGCAGGAGCTGAAATGCTAAGTGACCTTTTGGGTGAACAGTGAGAAAGCCACATGGGCACATTTAATAGGAAGAAATGTGGGCTCAGTTACGTGGTGTGAGAAGATTGTCAGGAGTAATGTACCTTTTATTTTTTTTAACCCAAACACAGCTTCTGTAGTTTTTTTGAATGTTCAAGTTACACCTTCCCCTTCAAATGATAAAAGAATTCAGTGTGAAATTTGCTTTATAAACTTTTGTGAAGCTTCTGTCGTTCTCATATAATACTTCAGGAGTGGATATAGGGAGCACATTCAACAGATTCCCTTGATGCCTTCGTGATCGAATGCAGGAGGAAAATGGTGTGTGGCTCTCATTCTTATTTCCTACTCAGGTCTCTCCTCTGTATCATCTGACCTGGTTTTATAGTGACACCATGCTTTTCAGTAAAAATAACACCATGGGGCTATTTTATTACAAGATGTAGTACCTTCAACACCAATGAAAGTTGCCACTAAAAAATCAGGGATCTTATAAAATGACAATACTTGACTGTGAATTTCAAGTGGCAAATAGCAATAGTGTTTTTTCAATTTAATATCCAAGTCTATGTGGAGTTGGGACAAACACTTCAGTAAATGTGTGTTTACTTTCAAGATATGAGATGCCAGATCAGAATCATCTGATAGATAATGAAAATAATATTATGACACTGTCAGCATCTTCATTATAAGCCTTTCCCCTTCTAGGATATATTAATATCTTGTAAAATTTTGAGTTATCCAAAAGTTAGCACATAGCCTAGCAACTACATTTATTGAAAATTAATTTTGCAGAAAAGTCCTCTTGGCTATTTTTAAATAACATTTCAGCCATGCAAGAAAATGCAATTTTTGCTTATTTATTTATTTATTTATTTAATTTCTGGCCTCCGATGACTCAAGTACAGCTTCATTTTCAACTATTATCCCATAATGTTGACTGGTGCCTTTAGGCATTTCAGGGATAAAAATAAAATGACCAACTTATTTTGTTTGGAAAAGCAGCTTTTGCATATGTGCTGCATTTTTTCTCAATAAATATTTCATAACTCCTCTAGAAACGTGGTCTTATCCTTTAGCTCATACGGGAGGCAGCTGATTCTAAACAAATGGATGTCCTAGAGCTCAGATTCTATCATTCAGGACCAAATTCTACTTCTCAAAACTATCTAAAATACAGAGATATGCGTGGCAATCTCCTTCATGTTAGGAATTATTAATAGACATTTCTTTATTAAAAAGCACATTTTAAATTATTTTGTATACTTGCACTTCAGTGGAAGGACTGAAAAACTTCTGTTTTGCTGGCTGGAGTATATCAGTTTCCGTTCTTTTGAGCCACATTTCTAAGCTATTGGACTAGTTCATCGAGCAGAAAAGTGCATCATCCTAACCTTTCCAGATTTAGCCAGTTTAAAAGAGAGTATGCACGCGCAGAATAAAGAAAAGAGGAAGACTCAAAACTCCAGTGCCTCTTGAAATTATCAAGGAACTACTGCTCTGGACAAAACTAAATAGCAAACAAGACTTTATTTGAGGTTATTGCAATAGGGAAGAAGGAGTAAACCAAACTTCATTGAGACAAAATGTGGGAGGATATTTAAACCCTGAGATGTCCTATCGGAAAAGTACTAGAGGACAACAGGGGAGAAGTCTAAGTGATTAGGTCTTTCTTTGCTCATGACACTTTTCAAGTTAGTTTCCTACCTTCCTAAGAGACTGGGAGTTAAGAGCCCTTTCTTGCTTGCTTTTAAGAAATTGAGTAAAAATTGCCCTTGTAACATTATATTAGTTTCAGGTATATAGCATAATCCCACAAAAATTGTGAAATCATCACAGTAAGTCCAGTGATGACCCATCACCATACAAAGCTAATTTTTAGGACTTATCCTCTGACCCCTTCATCATTTCATCTACCTTCCCCACCAACTCTCCTCCCTTCTAACAACCTTTTTTCTGTCTCTGTATCTCTGAGTTCTGTTTCGTTATGTCTCTTTTTTGACAGTTAGATTTCAAAGGGTGGTTCCTTGGTGCTTGAGAAAGGCAAGGGTTGTAAAACTGGCAAGAGGCTGGGAGGTTTAGGTCTCTAAGGGACAGATGAAGAATTTGCAGTTCTGAGTTTTCGAACATAAATGCTAAAAGAAAAGGGAAGGCGGGGTCTATAGTTAGGAAGAAACAGTTTAAACTTTATTTCAGTTGAGGAGAACATTAGGGCTGTTTTTACAAAAGCATTATTGATCTTGAGGGAAGAAAATGTAGGGTCTGGGAATCAATCAAAGGATTTTAATCCCAATTTTCCATGCATTTGAATTTTTGGGTCCCCCAAATGGACAGGTTTTCTTATGTTCTCTAGCAGACCCAGCATTCCAAAGGGAGAGGAAACACAAGACGACCCTTGGGTTTTTGCTTGTTTCAGCTGTTCCTCTTATTAATCTAAATTTCAATTTCCTCTCCTGTCCTTGGCATTTCCATCCTGCATGGTTCTAACCCCAGCTGTGCCAGAGAGGTAGGGGTGACGATTATTCTCTTTTAAATTTTCTTCTCCAAGATAATCAAGATGTTTGACTAGTATCCTGTCCTAGGAACCTGCCACAGAGTTCCTGGGGCAAGGGAGAAAACAGTGAACATCAACACACTTAATGCTTTATGTCTGACATTAGGAGGCACTATACTAGAACTAGTAACCCTGAAAATTCATGAGCGGCCTTCTGCTCTACCACTTCTATTCTGCTTCCTCCACTTCCTTTTGTTCAATACACTAATCAGCTATTTATTTCCTCCTATCAGTTCATCTCACTCCTTTGAAAAGGGCACTGATCACCTTCAGAAACTACACAATTCCAGAATTTTTTTTTTTTTGGTTTTGCTATAATTAATAGCTTCTCCTTATTGCGTACCTATATAACTATATAACTTGTGTTCATTTCCAGAGCAGTCCAGCAAAGTAATTGTAATTATTTCCTATTCTTATTAATGAAGGAACTGAGCCTCACAGACCAAAAAAATTATTAGACCTTCAATTTGAGCTCAGGACTCTGACAGCTGAGCCTATATTTTTTTTAATAATATTTTCTGTCTTCCTGGCATAATGATAATGCATCATGATACTAAAGGATTACATTCAAGTTAAGATTTGAACCTACTACTGCCACATTAGCCTTATAATTCTTACAGATTTAAAGGAGACATGTTTTCTAAAAGTTATGAAAAAATAATGTGCTGTGAATTACCAATGGTGCAACAACTGCCTTGTTCTCTTACCACGTATTTCTTCTTGAACTTTCAGTGTGTGATACAAATGTTGAATAGGTTTAACTCAGTACTGGCCAAACTGTGAAAGCCCAGAAACAGTGGTCAGCTATGTACTTATTTATTTTATATCATTAGTTCTTTATGGAGACATGGAAATATCAGTGCCACAATTAGCCCCACCTATAGTTAGCCTCTAATTGATGTTAACTGTAGTAATGAATTTTGTCCTTTTCTGTTTTTCTGGACAGCTCTTGAGCCATCAAATGCCAAATCTGAGAGAGTTAATGAATCTACCCCACAGAAGAAACTAGAAATAGTGTGCTGTTTCTTTATTCACTCCCTGAGCCTTGCCCCAAATATCTGTAAAACCACTAGGCTGCAGGTTGTCTAATACAGCACCACTAGTCTTTCTAACAGCCCTTTCGTCTTGGGTCTCCAGGTCCTTGTGACTTCCTTTCTGTTCTGGACCATTTCTGTAGTTTGTGCCATCTTTTGCACAGAGTTTGGTCTCCTTTCAAAAATCTGTGATCACTTTGGTATTCTGATTCAGCCTTCACGTTCTCAACTAGAAACTCAATTAGCAACCTTCAGAATTATTTTTTGTAAGTGAACTAATGTGACCTATCACACATCAAATACCCCAAATATTGAAATCAATCTATTCTATATATAAATTGGCCCCATGATACCTGGAATCATGATACTGGAAGGGCAGAAATAGATCTCTCCTACCCATGTTTTGTGGTATTGATTTTTTTTATCACTTAGATTAACTCCAGAAGTTTTCTGGTATTCTCTCTCTCTATCCCTCATATACTGGAGCCTATTTTATCTTGTAACAGAATTATATATGTTGTAATTTGTATTAATAGTATGTTCATTAATGCATTAATTACATATTAATATATAAAAGATCAGCTGTTCATCTTAAATTATTTTGTTTTCTTAATAACTCTTAGCATTTATTTTTCAGTTTTTATAAACTTGTTCACAAAAGTTTTTAAAAGAATTCAGATTTTGAAGCTTCTGAAATAACCCATATTAACTCAGTAAGAATTTGAAAAGAAGGGCCTCCCTGGTGGCACAGGGGGTTAAGTCTCAGCACTATGAAGCTATTGGCAGCCACAGCCACTGCAGCATGAGTTTGATCCCTGGCCAGGGAGCTACCCACATGGTGCAGCAGACCTCTCCTGACTCGCCTGCTGCTCCCCTCAGCTCTGTATTTCAGTAGATCCACCTGTTGTGTTCCCCACTGTCTCTGATAGATTCTCTCACCCTCCCCCCACATGTGCAGCCTGCACCCCAGATCTTGTATATATAAATAAATAAAATAAATCTTTAAAAATAGTTTAAGAATTTGAAAAGAGGTGAATAGGGTGAGTCATCTAAACTCCTCAAACTCCTGTTTCCTTTTTTATTTTTTTGCACTGACTAATTAAATAATTTTATAAAGTTGTATAATAACATGCTACTTTTGGGGAAAAAAAATAGTCCTCTAGTCCTAGAAAAATTATAAATTTTGGTTTAGAAAAGGTGAAGTACATAATTCAAGAAAAACTATGATCAAATTGAATGTCTTGGTTAATAGTTTTAAATTAGGAAGAAGGGAATTTCCTAAAATCATTTAACTGAAGTAAAATTAAAATATTTATAGTCTTTGAAACAATTATTTCTGTTAGACTGGATTTCTAACTAAAATTCATAAAGAGCCAACAGAAATAGTAAATTGGTGCCCAGCAGAGAAGCGTCCTTGGAAGCAACCCTTGAATCTGACAGACTCAATTAGAATCCAAAGTTGTCAAAACCTGTGCAACCTCAAGGAGTTTTATGAAGTGTTTTGCACAATGCCTGGAACATATTAGACAAACAGTGAACCTTGTTTCCCTCCCTCACTTTCCTTCACGTTTCTTGCCATGAAGTATGTGCATTTGTGTGCGTTGCAGGAATGTGTATAGCATTCCTCATTCTCCAGGACATGGAAATCCTTTCTTTAGTTCTGAAAATCCAATTTCCATATTAATATTGGAGAGTTTCCACTGGTGATAAAACTCTCCTTCGAGGAATAAAAATCTTTATGAGAACTAATATTGTAAAATACAAATCAACAATCACTAAAACAAAAACATCAGGAAAATGAGACAGATTTTAAGGGAATGTTGTAAATAGGAAGATATGACTTCATTAAAGATTAGTGGAAGTATTCATTTTTTGAAATTTAGCTCTCCGTAATTCTTTTATTTCTTTCACAAATTGGATAATTAATGTGAGTTAGTCAAAATCCTCTATGGTTACAATCTCTGTGATTCTTTAATATTATAACTCTATGGGCTCATTTCTCATTTTCCTCCATACCTCATTTAAGGCTTGAAGTCAGTGGGAATTACCCCAGGCAAGATGAATTAGAGGCTATCTGCCTAATCACTTAAGGCAGACTGTCAATTTTTAGAAATTATTAAGTACATCTACACAGCCATATGAAAATGTGGGTTTTCATAAAAATCCACATTTTTGTATTTCTAATATATATGGGGAAATTCTCTTTTCTAAAACTTAAAGCCTCATAGCGGCATAGAATTTTGAAACTGTAAGTGCCTTGTAGATTATTTATTACACCTTTATTTAAAAAATTATTGAGAATTTCATTAGCCAAAAATTTAACCTCTTTGTCAAGTTATTTAAACTTTCCAGGCCTTAGTCTCTTGGTTGGTTGAGTGAGAAAGGTGAATGTGATGAAGTCTATGTACCTCCAAACTGTAATACTTTATAGTTCCAGCTTGATAACTCATCACAAGTTACCTAGCTAATTAGTGGCACAACCAAGGCTAGATCTCCAGAAGCTAGATTTTCCTGATTACTTCCCTTATGTCCGTTACCCTATAACCCATTAAGTTCCTCACCTAAAAAAGAATAATTTTTAAATTCTGAAAATACTTCCCCATCTTTATAAAAGGTTACTTCTAGCTCAGTAATGCAGCATGGATAGTTACAGATGAGGCCCATTATTTAAGTAGCAAAACACTATGGAATCTATCTAAAAATTCAAAACTCAATTCCAGGTTAATCTATGTACAATCCACATTTTCTTTCTTTTTTTTTAAGATTTATTTATTTATGCATACAAGAGCTGGGTTACAGGCTAGAGATGCGGGGGGTGGGAGGATTCACCAGAGACAAAGCGGGGAACAGAACAGGCAGATTGACTAAGTACACTGCTGAGGGGAGCAGCAGGTGAGACAGGAGAGGTCTGCTGCACCATGTGGGTTGCTCCTGGCCGGTTGGGGATTGATCTCATGCTGCAGAGGCTGTGGATTGCTTCATAGTGCAGTGCTTAACCCCTTGCACCACCAGGGAGGCCCACTCCACATTTTCTATCCTTACATTTTATAAATGGCACAGTCTATGGTGTCACTTTTATAGCCCAACCCTTTGAATACAAACCTCATAGGGTTTGAGCCTGTAGGTCGTCTCAGAGTGATTCAAGGCCTAGGTCAGGTGAAACTCTGCATCAATCTATCCACCTCTTTCCCATGTTTCACAAAGGTGACAGCTTGTTAATGAACATGAGAAGCAGCCTTGAAAGCGGAAACTCTCTTCAGGGCAGCTTAAGCCACGTACCATCCAATTTGCCATGTAAGGAGTGGCAGGTCTCATTTTTCCTATGTTCAGAGATCATCAGGTCTTGCAGCACCAGCCTGCCAGGCTGAGGGTCTCCCCTTATCTGCCATGAAAGTTGCCTGAATGAGGCACTTTATTGATGTCCACAACAAAGGGACAGCAGCATATGAAGACAGCATCAGCAGTCTCATTCAGCACTTTGAGGCTGATTCCTCATAGCCATGTTATCCTGTCCCACACACATAAACCTGAGACTCAGGATACACTTACACAGGAGACAGTGAGGAAGAGTAGTAAGAATTTGGCCTCTGGAGGTCAACTTCCTTACTAGTAGGCGTGTCAATCTGTCACTTACTAGTTGGGTTTCTCTGAAAGCAATTCCCACCACCTTTTTTCCTACAACTTTATTGAAATGCAATTGGTAAATAATATTGTATAGCTCGAAGGTGCACAATGTGTTGATTTGATACAATTATATGTTGCAATATGGATTACCACAGTAGTAATAGCCAACGCCACCATTATGTCACATAAAAATCATTTTTTTGTTATGGTAAAACATTTAAGATCTATTCTCTTAGCAACTTCTATAACCTTTTGAGACTTCATTTCTTCATATGTAAAATTGTGAGATTAGCATCTATCACGTAAGGTTGTAGAGATTCAAGGATTCAGTGACTGTAGGCTGTTTAGAAAGGCTGTCCTAGCTTTTATTATTAATGTTTTCTGTATTGAGCATTTTTCCCAATGTTTCAGTTACCAAACCTAAATCATGCTGTTATTCTCAAACCTTGTCTATCTAAAACTTAATGTCTTTGCAGTTCTACCTCAACAATATCTTGTTAATGAAACACTCTTTATGCTCTAGTTGTTTTATATGGTTCTCACAACTTTACACCATGATGGAGTTTATTATATACTGCTTTGAATTATTTATTTCTTTTATTTCCTATTTTTTGCTTCCCTTTGAGATCTTTTCTGACTTTTCTTTACATTGTATTTAGCACTTAATATTAATAATACTTGGTGTGTGATAATACATAGTCATTATCGATTATCCAGAATTCTATTTCTTTTATTCATTCAACATTGTTAGTGCCAGTTGTGCAGTGGGTATTAGGTAAAATAAATACAGCATGGCAAAAGATGTAACGAAATCATATGTAAAAATAATATTGGCATAAAGAAAGTGGTAATAACTCTGCTTTGAAGAGTGAAAGAAAGCATTATAAAGTATATTCATCAATGGGATATTGAAGGATGACTAGAAGTTTTGCAGATTCATGATGATTGATAGGATAAAAAGAGAAAAATATGTTGAGCTACTCCAAGTCTTGAAATAGGATAGCCAGAGTAAACTCCAGGCAATGAAGTGAATGATGCTGGGTAAGTAATGATAACAACAGCTAATATTAATTAAAATCTCCCTAAGTTCCTAATTTCTAAGCACTTCATGTCCATTATTTCTGATCCAAACCATAGTCCTAAAGAATATCGAATATTAATCCAGCTTGACAGTGGGCTTCATAATAGGGCTGACAAAAAGCAGAGGTAGGACTGCAATTCCTATCTACCTGTGTTCATGCCTGCTCTCCAAGTTGGCTAAGTCTGTTATCTAGCCCACCACTGCTTCATGCGAGCCTAGTAAGCCTTGTAGCAATGGAGAACTATTGAGGAGTTTTAACTTGGGAAGTGATATAATTCAACTACTGTTTGAAGATAATATGTGGATTGTCACACACAATCTTTATCTTCCTGATATATACTATACTATTATTTGAAAGCTGGACTTATTTCTTCCCTAATTACATAAACGTAATGACTTCTAATTCAGTATCATGAACTTCATAATTTCATTAAGAGGTTTTTATTGAGCATCATTTTGGGGGGATAGACTCTGTGCTTGGTGCTAGTACTTTTTGAAAGGTGTTTTAATTATAGCCAAACTCTAACAGAAGAATTCAGTGGAGAAGGAGGTGAAGAAGTATGAGAAATGGGGAAGAGAAAAAATGAATAATCAATGGAACAAAGCTTCAGAAGAATGTCAGCATGCTAATAACAGTTATTATGAGAAAGGAGAAAATTACTCCATGCTTCAGATAGGGAAATTAACTTTAGATTTTAGATTTCAATTTAGATGATTAAATGTTTGTTTAGTACTTGTGACAGTCTTGTTATTTTACTGGAACTTAGAGTTATAAAAATGAAGACATGGTCATTGCTCCCAAATAATTTCCAGTCTTCTACAATAGAACCCCCAGATAAAAAATGGGGGAGAATGAGATCTAATCTTATTATGCTCGCTCACTCTATATCTTCCCAGGAATTAAATATTATTATTGTGCCTCCTTTTCATAAACATATCAGCAATAGTATTCTATATTACAAGGATATATATTATAAGGATATATATAAGGATTTATATGAAGTACATTTTCATAAGACTTTATAAATTGTTATAAAAACTGATCAATATTCTTCAAAATTGCTACATGAGACATTAAACTAAAAAAATCATTTCAGAATATTCCTGCATCAAAAATCTTTCTTAAATTGATACTAATAAATAAAGTCCATTCTCTGTGAATATGTACAGAGGGTCACCTGACTAGACCAGACAACATCAGATTCTGGCTAAATTAGAAGCTGCAGAGAAATAAAACTGCCTGCTCACCTCCAGATTTTAACTTGCGTATGTATGCTTTAGAGATGTGTGCTTGTGTTTGTGTTTCAGAGTTATTCATACATTCAGTAGGAATAAGAAATAAGATGTCTTACATTTCCAGATACTATCTACCAATTGTAAATGCTAATTAACAAGTAAATGAACTGGAAAAAAATCAGATGAAAAATCTTAATGAGTGACAATTTTATAAAAATTGTTAGAGTAATAATTTCTTAAGAATTTTGTTAAATGAATGAATATTATTTTCTAATATAATTTGGTATTCACTTGATAATTTTAAAGTTCTATAATCAGAAAAATAATTAGCATTTTACTTCCATATATAGAAGACTTTGCAAGATTAGTTGCAATATTTTTATATCTTAACCTGTGAGGATAATTTGTTTGAAATATTTTAATCATTGCAATACGTATTAGGCTGTGTATTTCATTTGTTTTCTTAGCCTGCAAAGATCAGCTTCCCTAAACCGTTTTTTCCTTCATTACACATCCTATTCACCAATATTAAATCCTCATACTAAAATGCAGGAAGTAAATGCTATATTTTCAGTCTCCAAAAATTTGTCTTGGATCCAAGCCAGGTGGCAAATACCATGATATATGTGGACACAGAGCAATAATTTTTCTCTCTGATTGTAAGTGGACTCAGTCTTTTTCACTTTTTGGGTCATAGTTATATCTTGTATAATCCAGCAGAGGGTGCTTCCTTTTTAGGGTTGGAATAGAAATAAATATAATCAGCAAAAAAGTTAAAATCGTTCATATTTTGTTTCTAGTGATCAATTAAATCACATCCCCGGTGCAGTTTTATGCATTTTCAATTAATCATCTTCCATTAAAGCACCACATATTTTAACTGGCACATACATAATAGCACACACCTGGATCTGTATGTGTTTCGCTGACATGCTTGCTCCCTTGTTTTTCTTTCTTTTTAACTGGTAATTATGATATTAATCAAAATTCCAGGTATATTCAAATTAGAAAGGTTTTCTTTTAACATTGTATTTTCCACTCTGGAAATTAGAAAAAAATATATATGTGTGACTAATATCCATAAAAATATTTTTCTTTGTTGTATTTTACTTGCCTCTCCTAGGAATTCTGTAACAAAAGCCGGGTTTTATAGAATTCTCAATACAACTGGCCATGATAAAGGTAGGTGGAAATGTAGTCTCTCCTGAAGAGCCAAATAGCCAGGTTTCAAGGAATATTGCTGGATAGGAGCAATTCCCAAACTTGTCTTCTCGGATCGATCACAGCACAGTAAGGCTTCACTTAACGTCATCCGTAGACTCTTGGAAACTGCAAGTTAAAGCAAAATGCCATAAAATGAAAGCAGAACCTTGAATAATTTTTTGCTCATTGTTAGTCAGGGTTGTTTTTTCTCATCAATATTGTAATGAAAAGTTAGGTTTTTTTTTCCTTAATCTTCTCCCAGTAAGTCACCTAGTTCTCTATTCTCTGGCCTTACATTAGAAGTTTGCTAAGAAATGTGAGACTCAGATTCACTTTGAACCCCAACTCCTAGAAGAGACAAATACAGGCACTTTCATGATAGCTGGAATGGTCTCAGCTATCAAACTAGTTTCAAGTGGATTTTCCCTCCCACCATTTTATAAATGATAATCCAGTCAAATTTAGTAAATAGGGTATTCTATTTCCTAAATATTTTGCAGTCAAACAGATTTTTCTTTTGAATTATTTATTTCATCCCTTTACCATTAGTAATTGTACACCTATTTGGAAGACAGGTCTTAAATGGAAATACGACTTAATAGGGTATCTGTGAGTGCTGAACTAGTCCATACTAGAAACAATACATAGTGCTAAGAAAATGAGTTGTTTTGGGGCAAAACAAATGTTTTATATCTGATGCAGGAAAGCTGAATGCAACTCTAACTTTAAATCCCATTAGAAAATGTGGTGATTAACTACTGAACTGCACTGATTGTTCAGGTAACAGATGGACATGCCACAATGAAATATTTCCCCTTTTTATTTACAAACAAAGAGGCTTTTTATGTGGGCAGAAATTAAAACAATACCAAAACACCAGTTGCCTAAGCTTAAATTCTTTCATTTAACATAGATGCTTTATAATGTGCAGCCAACATCTTTAATATTTTTATATGATTTGGATATGCAAAATGTAATATTTTGTGATTTTTCCTTCAAATGGGTTGGTTTCTTCAGGAAGAATTATGTACCTACAACTTAATGAGGTAATTAACTAGAGAACAAAAGGTTTTTCTTCTGTTTCAGACAAAACTTTCTTCTAAGACATGTGTTCTTTTTTGGACCATCTGCCTTGTACTCCATGACAGTTTTGTTGTCAGAAATCTTGCATCATTTTGTATAATGCCAAAAAGACCTGACAAAACATTTAAAAGACAATTTAGGTAAAATGTGCCAAATGTTGTTATGTTGCATTTATAAATATTTTAGATTTTCCAATATGATCAACTTTCACAAATCATAATATTTCTGTAGATGAAAGTTACTGAAGTTTATTTTGACTGACAGCTGTGTTAGGTGAGGAATAGAGATCAGATTATAGTCTAGCACCTTAGAAAAGCTTAGTCAAATGAGGGGGGCAGGTTCCAAAATTTCAATATATTTAATTAAGCTGCATTTTAAAAGTTTGTGACTGAAAATTTTTTTCAAGAGTATTACCCACACAATATTATCCTTGTATTCTATGAGTATCCTTGACTCACAGATAAATCCAAAGCTACCATCTATATTTGATTACTCCACTAACCAAATATCCTCTTTTTATTGAAATCCTTTCTTATGTAAGACATGCCACAGGAGGTGAGAGGAATAAAATAGATTGTTCCAAACATTGCTAACTGGCAGCTTGTGAAATGAATTTGTCTCATCGATGTGTTTACCTAGCCCTTTTTATGTTGATTAATACACTATATTTTGGACATAGTATATAGTATATTAGGTGCTGTAATAGACTGAATTATATCCCACAAACATATCCATGTCCTAATTATTTGCTCCTATGAATGTTGTTGGGAAAAGGGCTTTGGTGGATGGGATTAAGTTAATGATCTTGAGTTGTGCAGATTATCCGGGGTTATCGAATGTAAGGGTCTTTCTGAGAGGGACACTAGAGAAGTCAGATTCAGAAGGAGATATGATAATAGAAACAGGGACAGAGGTTTGCAGATGCAAGAAATGGGCCATGATTCAAGGGATTTAGCATCCTCTGGAATCTGGAAAGGGCTAGGAAATGTTTTTTTATTTTTTTTTTCCTTAGAGCTCCAGAAGGAATACTGTCCTGATGATTTACTTTGGATTTCTGACCTTTGAAACTGTAAGAGAATCAATTTGTATTGTTTTAAGTCACTATTTTATGCTAATTTGCAATAGCAAGAAGCTAATATAATACTTAATCATTAGAAAACTTTGTGTCAAAATTTAGGTTTGTTATTATTAAATTTAGGTTTATTATTAAATTTTATAAATTTTTGCTCTTCTTACAAGCTGGGTAGTCTGCTAAAAGTTGAATTGTTACTACCTCATGTCAATGACTGGTTGTAGCTGACTGTTTCAGTGTTCACAGGCTCTCCAGTTTTTTAGTGAAATCCTGCCACCCTAGTTATTTTTTAATCTTAAACTTGGTCTCCAGTATACATTTGAGTTTGTGAACTCTGTTTGAAATTTTGCTTTGTACTTAACATTCATTTCACATTTGAGAATTGTATTCATTGTATTCATTGTATTCATTGAGAATTGTATTCATTTCACATTTTTGAGAATTGTATCTACTTAACTGTTAGTGTTTTTGTTTGTTTGTTTTTAAAGATTTATTTATTTTATACAAGAGCTGGGGTACAGGCCAGAGGCGCAGGAGGGTGATATGATCCACTAGAAACAGAGTGGGGAACAGAACAGGCAGACGACCAAAATACACTGCTGAGGGGAGCAGCGGACACAACAGGAAAAGTCTGCTCTGCCATGTGGGATTCTCACCGGACGGTCAGCGGGGATCAAACCCACAGTGTAGAGGCTGCGGACAGCTTCACAGCGCAGCGGTCAACCCTCTGTGAACCCGCTGCATCACTGAGGAGGCCTCTTAACTGTTAGTGTTTTTAATGGCAGTCTGCTACTGAATCTGAGAAATTTAATTTCCATTTGCTTAATAATCTCCGTCATCCACTTGTTTTCATTTATCCTTTAAAAATTTGACCTCCACCTTGTTTTTTCCACTGGGTCTTGATTGTATCCTTTCAGTATAGGTGTGTATTGGATGAACTGGATTCAGAAATATCAAGGTGCAACCTGTGTTCTTTCTCACTACTAGTGATCTCATCTGCCATTGCTTCTTCATGAAATCTCAGGCATGTTGGGTATTCTTGGATATTAACAAATAGTTTCATATTCCAGATACTAAAAAGTCCCTGTCAGTCTACTGTTAAGCTTCCCTCTTCCCTTCAACTTTGCTTTAAACTGCGCTGGGGAAGAGGTGTGTGTGTGTGTGTGTGCATGTACATATGTACATACACATATGTACTCACATGGACACACACGTCAGAGTTAGTGGTTCCTCCAAAACCTCTAAGATCTGCCTTTCCACCATTTACAGCTCTGTCTTTGGCTCATGATCGCTTTTTCCATCTTCAAAGGCAGTAGCATAGCAGCTTGCTTTAGTCTTCACATTCCTTCTCCTTCCATAATAATTTCTTCCTCTGTCTCTCACTGTTAGAAGAATGCTTGTGATTACATTTTGGGGCCCTCTGGATAATCCAGGTTAATCTCTATCTCAAGACCTTTAATTTTTTCATATTTGCAAAACGCCTTTAGCTATATAAGGCAATGTTTATAGGTGCCAGGGATTACAGCATGGATGTCTTTGGGGGCCTTTATTCAACTAACTACATCAAGCCTACAGAATTGAAGCCCCAAAAGGGATTTTACACAAACTGACCTCCTAATTGCCAAATTTCTTGTTCTTCATCCTGTAACATTCTCTCTTACATTTAAGTGGTATCACCATTTGCTTATTTAAAAATTTCCTTCCACTAATTTTAGATATTTGTTTTTCATGATTGTCCTTCTTTACTACATTTTCTTCTGCTAGATTCTTTTATTTTTCACTTTTTTTTTTAACTGCATCTATCCCACCCCCATTTCTTTACTCATACACCTCTTATAATCATAAGTCCTGATCATTTCCAAATTTGCATCTCTAACCATGATCTCCTTTTCATCCTTTATCTGCAACCACACTTGGGGTGTATTTTCTTTAAACTCACAATTTCCGTAAGTCATCTCATTCTCTTGTTCTGCAAACTTACAGTCCGTCCCATATTTCTTATCATTGTCTTTCACTTTGTTCTCTTTTCCACTGTTTGTATTTAGGCCTTAATTGTCTTGTTCCTGGACTACTGCAGTATCCATTTGATTGGTGGACTATCAGTCTTTCCTACCTAAATCCATTCTTAACACTAGTGATAGATTTACATTCTAAAACTCAGAAGTAGCCACATTGTTCTCATGTGAGAAGCAATCTGTGGTACCACCTCCATCCCTAGGACACATTTAGGAATGTGACTCTTACATTGAATGTAATTTTTAACCCAGTCCAACTCTAACATTTAACATTTCATGTTCTTTTGTTGTTGTTATTTCACTTGCAGCTTTACTAGATGAATCTGTTTCTAGGAATATGTCTTTCCACTAACTAATTTTTATACTCTTATTCTTGTACTCTTCACTTTTGTGCTTTTGCTCGCTCTCTTCCTCCCTCTCTTCCTCTCCCTCTCTCTCCCTCCCTCCCTAAATAACATTCTTCATTCTCAAGTTGCAAGTTCAGTGTCACTTTCTCCGAAATTCTATTTTTTTAATTTTGCCTCAACACATTTTATATGTCTTCATAACAGAAAACAGTGATGTTTTTATATCCCACTCTTTATCCATGTACACTGTAAGCCATTCTTGGGCACAGATAGATAAAGCTTCATTTATCTTGGCAACCCTAACAACAACCTAAGACTGAGTTCCTGAAATCCATGTTTAAGACTTAAAAACTATGGAACAAACACCTGAGTGTTATTGGTGGTTTAAACAGTGCCTTATTTTTTTCATTTATAAAGTGAGGAGGAATGTAATATAATAGTACACCTGAATCAATCTTTATGAAACATTTACAGAAGTGCTGGCACATAGTGCTATAACATATTAAATAAAACTAAATAAATGTTTGCTAGATTACACTAGATTATCATTACATATGCAAACCAAGATTTTTTAAAAATTAAGTACAAAGATATCTAATAGTATCAAAAATAAAATAATTAAAGCATGCATGGAAAGGATGGAATTATTCATAATAAACTAGTGCATGATGTTTTTGTCATGAAATAAGAATAGAAATATAAGGGCATTTCTCATCTTGTTCCCCTGATGCTGGCTCTGAGCACACCGTTATCTCCAAAAAAATAAAAAAAAAATACATCTTTGGTTGAATTAAGTCCATGGGACCACAAAGCAAAATGAGAAATTATCCTTTTAATTAGCTCCAGTAAGGTTCAATTAAATTATTTTCTGAGAATTAATAATAGTGGAAGAATTTTCTAGGTCTTCCTTTTAAAAGAAACATTTAAGTCTCTTTAAAAATCAAAACCATTACCATGAAAATTTCTTGACCAGAATGGAGAATTCTCTAGATAACTGCAATTAAAAAAATAGAATTAAGAAGTCTAATATTGGCATGATGTTTCTAAATTACTAAGATCATCATATAATTTGCCCAGCAGTCATTCTTTGAGCAAGGCCCTTTTATAGTCAGAATTTAAGCAGGAAATTGAATCTGCAAAAGGAAGAATCAGTGAAGCATCGTGTCATGCAATACTTACAGATGGGTGAATAAATGTTCAAGAATAAGGAATCATCAAATTTGTGGAGATAAGAGCTAGGTGAAGAGGTCCAAGTAGGAGAAACAAGTATGGGTTCTTACCTGGTTTTACTGCATTCTCAATCTTGGGCCCCAAGGAAATTTAGCTAAACCTCTTCAGAGCTCAGATTCTTTGTCTGAGACTGTACTATACAATTTATAACATATCTTTTATTTCTAATCATTTTTGTTTCTATGTATAATAAACAGTATGCACAGTTATAGTGTTTTAGTGATATTTGAATTAGTTTTAAAAGTAAATATAACAGGGGTGATATTTTGAAACTTGCTAGTGAAATTCATTTTCTTTCTAAGTAGGTATTTGCCCTTTTTAGTCTAAGGCATCCATATTCTTAGTGGGATATTAGGATTTGTATGAAAATATCATTTGGCTTTTCATATTCAAAATGAGATTTTCCCCCCATAAAACCACATATATATGGACACCTAATTTATGGGCACCTACATTTGGAAATACAGCTGAGTTCATCTCCCTTCTAGATAAAATAAAGCTTTTAAAAATAAATGAATCTCAAAAATTCATATATATTTGGATGAGCCCTTTTAATTAAGAGGACATCTAGAATATACAAAAGATATACATATTTGCTGCATAAAAGTTGAAACTATAAAAGGCAAAGTGATCACAAATAATGTCAAAAATAAGGGAAATATTTTGAGGTATATGTAGGCTTATAATATCCCAAGACATATATACTGAAAACACTAAAAATTATCAAATTATTACAAGATTAGATAATATGAATAAGCAATTCAAAAACAAGCAAATCCAAATTCCAATGAACACTAAATATTCAACCTAGCAAGTTTACTTTTATTGAATTCTAGATGCTCACATTCTACATCAAGCAAAAATATATGAAGTCACTACTATTATGAGACTTCTATTTTAGTTGGGTGTAGAGGAGACAATATAAAAATAAAAACTTGTGGCCTGAAGATAATTGCTACAAAATTTAAAAATCAAGATAAATAATTAGAGCATGGTGACTGAGGAGGAAGCTGGCTATTATAGATATATTAGACTGGAAAGACCTCTTCAATAAAGAGAATTTTTATCAGAGACCTCAGTGTGCAAGCCAGCATATAAATGGAAGCTATCACATTACACTTGTTAGATAGGCAAATATGAAAAGCAAATGGGAATATTTAGTGCTAGTGGTCATTCAAGCAAATACATCCTGCTATATATCGCTGGTAGAAATATGAACTGTTTCAACTAGCAATGTCTATTAAAATTGCACACATCCTTCAGCTCAATATTCTCACTCCAGGATATCATCCCATAGAAGTAACAAGACCATCATGTTAAAAGCTCATGTACAAAGGTGTTTAATAAAATATTTATAATGTGTAGTGTAACGTAGTTTATTTCCTATAGTTCACCCAATTCTATATAAGTTAAAGTCTTCAATGTGAAAATAAAGCTTCAGAAATTCTAGAAAAATGTACATATCTATTTGGATCAACCTTTTTTGATTAAAGTACTCAGAATATATGAAAGATAGACATATTACATAAAATTAAAATTGTATAAGGCAAGACAATCACAAAGAAAGTGAAAAAGTAAATGTTGACTGCATTGTAGTGCAGTCCCACCATGGAACAGTCTGCACCTTTTAGAATACTCAGAAAGACTGATTTAGGTCTGCAGTTGTTAATATTGATAGCTTTCCTTGATGTTTTGGTGAGTGAGAAAAGTAGGAATCAAGTAGGGTTGTAAAAATATTGTTTTAATGATATGAAAAAGAAATCCATAACCTATGTGTTAAGGGGAATCCTCCTGATATTCTGTCATGTTGAGGAATCTCAAATATAATTCTTAGGTAGGCAAAGTCACATCACTAGGTGAACTTGAAGATAAATAAATTGCACATGTATGATGATTTACTTTGGGATTGAGGATCCTCAGGGAAAAGTTCTGTTCTGCAAGTCTAGGGATAGTCGCTGGCCTTGGGAAGATCATTGCTCACCCATTACTTTTCTCATGGAATAAGTCTGCCCACCAGATGCTCATTCCCCAGCTCTAACCTCTGTCACCCAGATATTACAGGGCACTGTTCCTTCCTTGTACACATCTAAGGTAGGGAACCTGCTGCAACCAAGCAGTGCCTCCTACTAGATGTTAAGTCAGCCTGAATCTGAAACTCAGCTGACTGATTCATAGGGCTTTCATATCCTCCAGTTTAGCCTCCTGTAAAAAAGAAACTGTTATCCTTTATTTGCTACTTCTTTTGTTTTATCCTCAATTTATTCAGAACATAGGCAGTTAAAAGAAGTGTTATTATTTAACTCCTCCCTTTACAGATATATGACCATACACATTTTTTTAATTTTGTTTTTAAAGTAACTGCATTGTAAGTTTTGGGTGTGCATCATTGAAAATCAACATTGTATTTACCACATTAAATTTGTCACTAAAATTCCAATTCTGTTTTTCACCATACCATTGTCACCTTTTCCCCCAATTTACCTACTCCCTTTCCCCCTGTCCTTTTGGAAACCAATGGTTGATCTTATAGTCTAACACTTACTTTTCTTTTATTTAGTTCATTTGTTTGTTTTCTCTATACCTCACATATGAGTCAAATCATATGGTGTTTATTTTCCTCCATGTATCTTATTCCATTAAACATTATACCTTCTAGGTCCATCTATGTTGTTACAGATGGCAGGGTTTCATCTTATTATTTTAGTAGCTGAACCCCATTGTGTATATATGCCATATCTTCTTTATCCATTCATCTGTTAACAGGTACATATGTTATTTCCAGCTCTTGCATATTGTTAATAATGATTCAGTTTACATGGGGTGCATGTACCTCCTCAAATTAGTGTTTTATTCATTTTTGTGTAAATAACCAGAAGTGGGATAACTAAATCATGTGCTTTTAATTTTAAATTTTTGAGAATCTCCATACTGCTTTTCATAATGGCTATACCAATTTATAAACATTTCTACAGTATACAAGGGTTTCCTTATCTTCACATCCTGTCCAATACTTATTGTTTCTTGTCTTTTGATTAATAATCATCCTCACGGGAGTGAGGTTATATCTCCATATTGTTTTGGTTTATATTTCCCTAATACTAACAAAGATGGACATTTTTCCATGTGTCTATTGGCCATTTGTTTGTCTTCTTTGGAGAAGTTTCTACTTAGATATTCTGCCCAATTTTTTATTCTGGGTGTTTTTTGTTGTTGGTTTTATGAATTCTGTATGTATTCTGTATGTTGACACTTTCCTAGACATACAATATGCAAATATCTTCTAACTTCTGTAGGGTGTCTTTTCACTTTGATGCAAGTTTCTTTCATGGGGTTGAAAGCCCAAAAATAAAACAACATATATATGGACAATTAATTTATGACCCAGGAGCCAAGAGTATATGATAGAGCAAGGAATGTCTTTTTAATAAACAGCGTTAGGAATACTGGAAGTTGCATGCAAAAGAATGGAACTAGATCACTAGGTAACACCAAATGCTCAAATTAATTCAAAATGGATTAAAGATTTAGATGTAAGTCCTGAACCCATCAAATACCTAGATGAAAACAGACAATGTATTCCTTGTCATTGGCTTTAGAGTTGTGCTTTGATACTTAATTCCAACAACACGGGAAACAAAAGCAAAAATAAATGGAACTAGATCAAAAAAATATCCCAAGCAGTGAAAGAAATGTATATCAATACCAATACATATATATGATTATATTGCTAGAGAATGATTACCAAGTTATTTTTTTAAAGATTGATTGATTGATTGATTGATTTATACCAGCACTGGGTACAGTCAGAAGCATGGGCGGGTGAGAGAATTCACCAGCGCCAGAGCAGGGAACAGAACAGGCAGACTGGCGAAATACACTGCTGAGGGGAGCAGCGGGCGTGGCAGGAGAATTCTGTGGAGTCATGTGGGACCCGGGGATAGAACCGGCGCTGCAGCGGCTGAGGGCAGCTTCGCAGCCCAGTGCTCAACTGCTGCGCCACCAGGGGAGGCCCTGATCACTAAGTTTTTAAAATATCTGCTACAAGGTTAGAAGGGTAGAGATGAGCATGAAGTAACAGAGATAAGATAAAACAAATGTTACTTTTTTTTTAGAAGATACAGTAATAAAAGTATATATATATATATATATATATATATATGATGTGTTCCCATTTTTGTGTTCCCATTTTGTGAAATTTTAAAGATTATGTATAAATGAGATGCTTGAAAATATCAACACAAAGCTAATAGTGTCATCTAACCGTGGTAAGATTGTAAGCAATTTTCACTTTCTTCCGTACACCTCTGAATATTGTTTGATTTTTTTATAATACATATTGTTAGAGAATTTATATAAATAGTAATTTATTCAGTATGTTGAATATACAATATATTGAACTTAGTCCTTCTCAATTTACAGAGAAGTATCAGATTTTGGTTGAGAATTTTATTTTAAGTAGTGTTTTACATATCTATTCCATTTTTGTGTGTGTGTAATGGTATCTTGAATGATTTGAATTTGTCAATTTTAAAACTTTTTAATACTTCAGGAATTAATTGCTTGGATCTGTTAAATATTGAACCATACTGCACATTTCTTATAAACATTAAGTGCTACTGTCATTTCCTCTACAAAATTAATTTTTATATGAAGCTTGCATTGATATCATTTGTTCATAAGATGATTTGTCACAAATGTTAACTTTTGTATGAAGTGATTGGCAAAAGCCTCTTTTTAAAAAGTGAACTCTTAAACAATCTGAAAGTAAATATTCATAAACATGTATGTATATATATATATATATATATATATATATATATAGTGTGTGTGTGTGTATACACACACATTTCTATTTAAAATCTTAGGATACTTCCTAATTCTTAAAAGGTTTTCATACCTTGAAAACTATTTTTATATCCTTTTTGTTCTCCACTATTATTAGAATTTGATATATGAGTCTCTTAAATATTGCTTTCAACTTTTTAGAAACCTTTGGTTTCTCCAGACTTGAGTTACCTTATTATACAATTTATTGAAGGCTAATAATTATTAGGACATGTGGTAGGCGGTTATCACAAGTAACATCACACTACTGGCTCTATGTACAAGCTACAATAGGGCAAATGGTACAATTAGAGGCACATTCTTTGGTGCATAACAATAGAAGCCTAGTGACACTGCAAGATTAAGAAAAGGCTAAAACATCTTTAAAACTACTCATTACCACCAGTCAAAATGTGCATATTTGACCTTTATGGTAATCAGAAGAATCTCTGCTTATGCAGTGGGAAGCTAAATAATCGTCATTTTCAATACATAGTTTTCTTGAAGTGACCTAAGATTAACATGGTTGATCCTGAAGCTGACACAGACATTGAATCAACTCATCAACGGTCACAGTGAAAGGCCACCATCTTCATCACCTTGGTTACAATGACAGGATAAAAAGAGTGTTGTAGATTTTTCTCTGCAAGAGACAGAAGGACTTAAATGTTGACTGCTCTTTATATTTCAAAGGTTACAAAATTACTTGGAAACCTCTCCCTGAGGTGCAGATTTACTCTGTGCTATGATAATCATGCAAGTTGCATCAAAAATAATTGCTTAGCTTATTACCTTGTTGTCTTATTATATTAAAGCTAATGCTAAATTCAGAAATCTCTTACTCTCGATCTCTCTTCTTTCCTATAGGTCTACTATTAACCCTACTCATTTTAATTTGAATATATTAACAGTTGCAATGAAGAATCTCAAAGCTAAATTGTTATCTCCAAATAAGAAATCTACACTATAACTAGAGCTAATGTAGCAACTCTAACATCTGAAAAAAATAAAAACCCTTAATCATGTGGAATAAATTAAAATGCTCCCTCAATGTCCCTCCCTCAAATATTACACCTGAAGATCTAGAAATCTATCACTAGAATGGTTGTAATTCTTGAATAATGGACACTTAAAATAAAATGAAACTAGTTTTTGTGTTGGAAAGCTCGTCATTCTCCAATTTTCATAGTGAAACATCATGCCAAGTAACTATAAGATAATTATGTCATAGATATTATTTCCCTAGTGGTTTTGGGAAAAGATAATGCTTCTTGTAGAAACAGAATAATTTAATAGTCATCAAAATTAGAGCAGGGGGATAAAAACTTTTTTAAAAGGTTGCCAAAGTAAGGTTTTTAAAGGCATAAAGTCCAAGTTCCCTAATATTCGTGATTTGGTTGGCACTTAAAAGTGGTCATTTATAATTCCCCCTAATGTATACAATATTAACCTACGTGTACCTAAAAAAGCTGGCTACTTCCTGTACTTCAAAGCCATTGCCTTTGCAATGAGACCTAGAAAGGGCTTCAGGATTCATTATGACATGTGGAATATAGAAGCAATAAGGTATGACAGGGAGTGTGGTTATCATAAGATAATCACACCCCTGGGTCATTACAAAGCTAGAGGTGCAGTGACGCACCGCTCATTCCCCCTGGGGTGTGATTAAAGCATGATAAGCACATTTCACACCATTACTTTATTGCTTTTATAAAATGTCTTTGGGAAGAAAACCTGTTTTTATTTTATTTTATTATTTTATTTTATTTTATTTTTGCTTAAGGAAGACAAAGTTGGCAGTTCACAACATTAACAATAGTTTCAGATAAGCCAGATAGATTATATGTATTAATCTGCCCCTTAAAAATGTACAACTGCCCAGGTCAATCAGAACTTACCACTTTACAACATGACCCATTCCATAGTTGTGTGTTCGAATGATTCATCCTTATGAAAATTTGACCCACTTTTCACAAAAGTCTCACATCTAGGAACAACTGTTTGCAATAAACAATTTGTTCCAAAACTTCTTTTCCAAACAATCATAACTCACAAAAGTTTTATAGACTTTATTAAAATGCAACCTAAAGCATCCGCTAGAGCAAGCACAGAATGGTGAGGTTTTCATAATTTCTATTTTTCCCCATTTAGTGCCCAACTCAAACCCTAGAGTGACAACTCAATTGAGGATGCTAGATTAAACACCAAATGCTATTGCTGTCCTTCAAATTATTGCCTAAGGACTCTATTGTGATTTTGCAAATGTACAGTTTTTATCTTTATATGTCTTCCATTACTCAATCCTAGTCCTTTTGCTTTACCCAAAATTCCCTCATCTAAAGACAGACTGTGGCCTCTTTACTACTTAGGGTCTCTGTACCTCTGTGTGTATGTCCTCTCAATGCACCCATGTGTGTGAAGGATTTAGAAAAGGCACTCCTGTATGACTTGCTTTAAGACAATGGCCCACATTACGAAGCACCCAGGGACACCTTGGTAGCCGCTGACTGATTGTGTGTCCATGGTCTGAGTTGGTCTGGAAGTAGCTGCGAAATTACATCAAGTACCTGCACAGGAAGTCCTCCCTGTATACATGGCCAACATGTCCCCTCCAGTTCCCCATAAAGTTGATTACCTTTTGTCTCCCCTGGACCCTTCTTCTCCTGCCATTGTCACATGATCAATCATGCTTGTTTGTCACTGCTAATAAATAGCAAGAGGGCTGCTCACTGAGCAGCAGAGTCTTTCCTTGCAAACCTGCTCCATGACTCATCCCTCAGCATGTCCTGGGATATGCTGTAATAATCCTCATCTATAATCCAAACAAAAATTATGTTACGGCATTATTTTTGTATACATTTGGAAAATTTATTTTCAAATGATCCCTGTGCAAAAGATAATAGATATTTTTTATTCCCATTTTATGGAATGGTAAGAGAAGGTATAAAAAGCAAAACTATGTGGCTAGATTAGTTAATTTCAAACAATATTCAAAATTCAAATGTTATTGCAATAAAATTGGTTTATATATGCTGCCGAAACGAGCACTGCAATAAGATTGGTTTATAACATTATATACGCATCAAATGTGCAGCATTGTAGTTAGTTTGACATCTGTGTATATACTCTATCACTACCTCCACCAAGAGTCTAGTTCCTGGGCCTCCCCCGGTGGTGCAGGCAGTTGAGCACAGTGCTGTGAAGCTGTCTGTAGCTTCTGCAGCGCTAGTTCAATCCCACCATCTGGTGAGAATCCCACATGGCACAGCAGACCTCTCCTATCTTGCCCGCTGATCCCCTCAGCAGTGTATTTCAGTCAGTCTGCCTGTTCTGTTCCCCTCTCTAGCTCTGGTTAATCCTCTCACCCTCCCGTGCATCTGGCCTGTACTGTAATTCTTGTATGCATGAATAAATCTTTTTAAAAAATCCTAAAATTAATTGGGAATATTAAAAAAGAAAGAGTCCAGTTCCCATCCACTAACAACCCACTTGACCTCCTTTACCCAGTTTTTCCATTTCCCATCCCCTTCCTTTTTAGTAAGTACCATTTTGATCTCATAATCTCATAATTAGTTTGTTTATTTGTTCTTATAATATCATAATGTTTGGTTTATTTGTTCATTTGTTATTTTGCTTCATTTTTTTTAAAGTTGGGTATATAACTTTATATTTTAACATCTGTGTATACTATATTATGATCACCAAAGTCTACTTTACCCATTTAATGTACTTCCTTACCCTCTGGTAACCACCATCTGTTTTTAGAGTCTGTTCTTTATCCACTCATCCATTGATGGACACTTAAATTGTTTCCATGTCTTGGTTATTTTGAATGATGTTGCAATGAGCATGGGGTACATATATCTGTTTTGAATCAGCATTCTCATATTCTTTAATTAAATACCCAGAAGTAAAAATAGCTGGAATATATGTAATTTCTGTTATTAATTTTTTTTACTTTTTTATTTTTTCAGCAAATCTTGTTCTTTACTGTTTACAAGGCTGTTTGAGTTGCAAATATTCCTTGTTTTTCTCTTGTATTACCCTAATCAATCTTGGCTGCCAATATCATACAGACAGAAAGTGCCAGGACGCTTTTTCCTTGCATGTGTAGTAGAAACCCTGGCAGTAGGTAGTAACAGTTCCAGGTCTGTTAAATAGATGTATTGTTCTTAATTTTTTGAGAAGCCTCCACACTCTTTTCCATTGTGACTATACAAATTTACATTCCCACCAACAGTGTATAAGGGTTCTGTTCTCCACATCTGTACCAATACTTGTTTCTTATCTTTTTGATAACCTTTCTTACAGGTATTAGGTGGTATCTTTGTAATTTTGATATGCATTTCCCTAATGATAAGTGGTGATAAATATATTTACATGTGCCTGTTGGCCATTGTATGTCTTCTTCGGAGAAGTGTATTCAAGTCTTCTGTCAATTTTAAACCAGGTGTTTTGTTTTTTTCTGAGTTGTGTAAGTTGTTTATATATCTTGTATGTTAATCACTTGTCAGATATTTGATTTGCAAGCATCTTCTATTTAGTTGATTGCCTTTCTTCTTGGCAGTGATTTCTTTTGCAGTGCAGAAGCTTTGATGTAGTTTTGTAGTTTGATATAGTTTCTTGTTTATTTTTGCTTTTGTTTCCCTTGCCCTTGTGGACAAATTCTCAAGCATGTCTCTAAGCTTCTTGTTGAGGAGTATACCTATTTTTATTATAGTGTAAATTGGTTATAAATACATGTGTGGGTTTATTTCTGGGCTCTTGATTCTGTTCCATTGATGTGTGCCTTGTTTTTATTCTTATACCATGCTGGTTTGATTATGATAACTTTATAGTGTAATTTGAAATCAAGGCCCATGATACCTCCAGTCTGTTCTTTTTTCTCAGGATTGCTTTGGCTATTCAAGGTCTTCTGTGATTTTATACAAATTTCAGAATTTTTTTTGTTTTATTTTTGTGAATAATTCTACTGTTATTTTAGTGGGAATTGCATTAATTTGTCTACTGTTTAGATAGAATGGCTGTTTTAACAATGTTAATTCTTCTAATTCATGAACATGAAATGTCTTTCCATTTCATTGTGTCTACATTTTCTTTCAGTTGTATGTTATTTTCAGATATCTTTATGAATATGAACCACTAATTACTGTTTGACCTCTGAAATGTTCTTGCCCATTCTTTATTTTGAATGAAATATATAAAACATGGAAACATGTTTACATAAGAGATATACACAAATTAGCTGGAATTAATTAGTTGAAAAAAGTTTTTCTTGGTAGTGCTCAAATTCACTTCCTTAAAGCAGTCTTCTCTTTTTTTAAAGATTTATTTATTCATGCATATAAGAACTGGGGTACAGGCCAGAGGCATGGGGTGGGGTTGAGAGGATTCACCAGAGACAGAGTGGGGAACAGAACAGGCAGACTGACTGAAATACACTGCTGAGGGGAGAAGTGGGAGAGACAGGAGAGGTCTGTTGCACCATGTGGGTAGCTCCGTGGCCATCTGGGTATTGAATTTGTGTCGCAGAGACTGCAGATAGCTTCACAGTGCTGTGCTTAATCCCTTGCGCCACCAAGGAGTCCCTAAAGCAGTCTTTTTCATTTAGTATTTGTTATAAAGAGTACCAACGACAATATGGTACTTTACTAAAGAAGAAAAATGATAGACTGAAAGGAAAAGATTAAGGTTAAGGTGCTCAGAAAAAATATTTCCTTAAATTTAAAGGTAGAAACAAATGTTGACCATGATCTGAAAAGATTGGAATATTGGTAACATATATCTGGGGGAGATCCCCAGTGAGCAGAGTAAAGAATTTTATCTGACATAAATATGCAGCCAAGGACATCCACAGGGAGGAGCCTCTTAGTTACTAGTTTAGAACATGGCCCATCCTTTACATAAACATTAACTTTTTCCCCCATCCACCATGAAGCTTGATCAATGAGTCATAAGTAAATGGGAAAGAAGCAACAACATAGCAGCTGGGATGAAAATTTGACCAATATCATAGACCTCTCGGAAGGTAATCTGACACTCTAGAATCTTCCAACTACAAAGGTCAATGCAGTTAAATCCTGATGGAATACCATTCTTGGTGTCCAGAAGGTTTGTTCGCTAGTGGCAAGGTTGAATCAGATAGGGCTTGGAAATTAGTCCGAAGTATTTTATGTGCACATGTGCATCCACTTATTGCAATGCATCCGCCAATACAATCCATGACTCCAGCTGCCTCTGACTTTAGTATCATTATCCCCCTCATACACCTTGAGACTAGGGAATGGAAATGACTTCTGTGCTACCTGTTCTTTGCCTGTCTTTCATTGGTTCATTTAACTCTTCTCAATATAATTAGTCATTTTCTTTAACTCCTGTTAAAGCCTTTTGAGTATGTTTTTTTTTTTTTTTTTATTTCTCACTCAGGGGATAGAGGTGAAAGGGAATATTTTTATTTCTGAAAGGATAATAGGTATCCTTGTAAGATTTTTTCTCTTTCTTGACTATTTTAATGTGAATACCTGGTTATAATGTTATATTTTGTTCTAAATCCATTTTTCCTTCTACCAATTTGACTTCTCATTCCCTGAAAACCATAATCCCAGTATGCATAACTGTCTCTTCCTATATTCATTTGTAATTCAAAGGCCACTTCTTCAATAAGATTCCCCCTGATTATCAAATCTAAGTAACCCTACTAATCACCATACATAAACCTGCTTTATTTCTTTCACAACACTTATCACTATCTCTTTTTTAATAGTGGCATTATGTCTGCTGTCCCCAAAAATTATTCACTAGAATTGGCCCTTTGAGAGAGGGGACATTGTGCTCAATTGTAGAGGGTTTTGAACATGTAGATAAGGTGAATGCACTTTAGCCTGCAGGTAATGGGGATGCTTTATAACAAGGTTGTCATGGTAATATTCTACTTTAAGAAAATGAAGAAGGAGCAATACAAGAAATCAGTGTGAGAACTGAGGAGCTCAAGTAGAAGCAGGACACCAGTTGGGAATAAAAAAAGTAATAATAATGCTGTGCAGAGAAGACCCAGATAGCAGTAATGTCTGTATGACCTGGAAGAAGGCTCAACTTGGAGAAAAGGTTTGAAGTTACCTTCCTTCAAGTAAGCCTGGCTCACTATCTCATCAGTTAAAAGCATCAGTACTGATGAATTTGAGAGTGAATTTACTAACTGTTCAGTGCCATGCTTTCATTTTTGTTAGCAAATCCCCCATCTTAAGATATTTCATAGGCAAAAACAATCTACCCAACTGCTAATGTGCCAAGTTCCTCTACCTTAATTATACACAGTCATTCTCCTGTTAGTGTAATTGTTCCCCATTTTAGACCTGGAGATATTATTTATTGAACTGATCCAGAAAAGGCAATTTATTTAAATGAGCACCAAAGCATGTAAACTTTATTTACTCATAAGCAATCCACTGCCATGTTGAGAATGCTTTATACATTTAGTTCATATTATATATACATTTAGTTATATACATTTAATTATATACATTTTGTTCAGTATATAATTTGATTTCAAGTGGGCAGAAATGCTTACAGGGGTCCCTGGGCTTCTTCCCCAGGAGGTTTTGCACTTCATTGTTCATTTGGCTCAATTTTGCTCCTGCAATTGTCTCTGGCACTTTTATAAAGGGAGGTCGGTCTAAGATAGCAACAAAGAACTTTTCTTGTGCAAGGCTGCTCCTAACTCCTCTATTTTACTCACATTCCAAACAACAATTCCAAAACCTTCTACCGACATCATAATTTCTAGGCCAGTCCTTTTGCTATGAATAATTGCTGTGATTTTCAAGGACGGCCCTATGTTCTTTTCAGTCAATTTTAAACCTGGCTGAATTCTGCTCTTTGATACTGACTACCAAGGAGCAGTTGCTGTAGGAAAACCAAACAGTCATGACATCTCTACTTACCAGGTTTCTCTTACAGTTCATTTCAGAGTGTGACAATTAGGAGAAACAAGGAAGGGCTTTGTTTTGTCTTTTTTCAGACTTATTTCAAGGAACACAACACACAGCCTGCCTCTAGGGTTGTTTGGTTTAAGAAAATGTTTCCACTCATATTGCAGCTGCATTGTAATGGAAAATTGCTCTGTGTGCCAAACCCACCAAGAATGTTAACATCACCAAAGACCTCTGCACTTGACTACTGTACATTTTTTCTTACTTTCAGTATTTCAGCCACAAGTTATAAAGTACAGCAGACCTCTAGAAGTGGGACTGAAGCAGTCAAGATCAATTTATCCCCACTCTCTGCCGTTAGGCCACAAGATGCCTTCTGAAATGTAAGGTAAATAGTTTCACATGGGAATGAAGCAAGGTAATAGGTTCAGAATTTGGCTCACTGGCCTTGGATTCACACCTTTTGCACTGAGGTTTGCTCTACAGAGTATTTTTGATGATTATTAAAATTGACTTGGAAGTTTGAAAAGATCAACAGAGACACTATAGCTTCTAGGGTTGTTTTGACATCTCTCACTAAAGTTTCTTAGAAGGTGGTATTAGAGATATTATTACTTGTACTTATTATTGTTAGTTAAATTACAGTATACCTCTCACTCAATTTCACATTGGAGAAAATTGAAAACTTCTTACAGACAAGGAAATTATTATGTAAGGATTTACATGATACAAACTAATCCAAGAAATGAATGATTCATCTTCAGTATGCATGAAAGACACCATATTATTAGTCTAATACATAAATAACAGAAATGATTTAGTTCATATCTATATGTGGTTTTATCTGGATCTATCAGCCCCTGAGATGATATTTATGAATTCATGGACATAATGTAATTATAAAATATTCATTATGGTTTCATTGTACAAAAGTCTAGAAATTACCTCCATTGTCAAAGTTTAAGGTAAAACCCCCCAGTTCAATAAAAGCGTTTTGACTTATCCTTTTAGAGGGATTTACAGTACTCATCAGCGGTATAGTTCACATTAGCATCCAGTGACATTGCTTTGTCTGTATATATTTCTAGCTGTCAACAGAATGTCCTGAGGCAATTGCATCCTGATTCTATAGCTATCTTCTATTCTTTTATAATACACAAGGGTCTAATTTTCCATCAGCAAAGCATGAAATCATGTAAGAATGCCACATAACCAGCATGTGCAAACAAGTAGCACTTTTTCTACACATAAAAATGCTTCATAAAATAACAGATAAATTAAATCTTGTTCAACTAAAGAGCTCGGAAATCAAGACGTTTTATACAAAATTAGAATTTTCTGTACAGATCCAACAGTGTCATGTAATTCAACTAAATTTGTTCACCACCTTACGTGTTAATATGTGTGACCATATCATTTTTCTTTGATTTAGAGTGGAACTGTTTTATATCAGGATCGTTTTGTGGGTACAGATAACAGGCACGTTAACTTCATTAAGATCAGTATTTAGCAATTATCAAATTAACAAAGTGATGACTGGAGGATATGACTTGTATCCAATGATATTAGCTTTAACATTCATTCAACACTATGTAATGAAAGGACATAGAAACCAAATGTTCATCTTTATTTATTCATATTTTGGGTACAGTGGGACAGGCAGTCAAAGTAAACATGAATCCTCAAAAATGACATTATAAAATATACCAAATGATACATTCAAGATTTCTCTTTCCTCTCTGGAACATATCTAAGTTTGACAAACTGTTTGAAATTATCAATTCAATGATGCCCTTAAAAGGGTTAGCTTTGGCGTGTATTTAAAATATATTCAAGACATATGTCTTTTCTGCTGCAAGATCTACAGAAAGCACAGTTTAACATCAGTGAGATGACTGAAACTGCTTAAATTATCATTCTCTATATGCATCTCATATTTCTACAACTTCAGGGTATTTTTAAACACTTTCTACATAATGTACAATTTACTTAGCACGTGGCAGTCATATGTCTGGCTGTAAAATAACTTGTTGTAATTTAAGCAAACATGTTTTAAATAAAAGGTAGCTAAGGCTTCTAATCTCTGATGTATTGAGTGCAATGAAAGCTTCCATAAAAATGGATTTCCCAGGCAGTCAAAGACCATAGAGGCTCCCCTTAAGAATAATTTTATTCTATGATTTAGCCTCATGCATTTCAGTAAATAAGAAGGACCACTGTCACCATTGATATTGATAAATTAGAATGAAAACAGAGAAGAAAGTCGAAGCGCATCCATTTTTTCTACAAAATCCTTTTGTTTACTTCTGATCTTCAAACATTAGTAACTAGTTATAGCGATAATTCAACTTTTTAAAAACAGATTTATTTTTGATAATCAAAATTGATAATACATGGCATGTACTAAAAGGGTACAATTTGGTAAGTTTTGACATTAGTAAAACTATTATTACAATCAAGGTGATGAACAATTCATTACCCCCAAAGTCTCTTCATGCCCCTTTATAATTATTCTCTGCTATTCCTCGATTAGATCCCACCTGGTCCCCAGATGTCTAGTAGCAAAATGTTTCCCAAACGTGCCTCTTAAATGGCATAATAAAGTACTTTACATAAGTATCTGCTTTCTATCTCTGTATGATAGTTTGCATTTCTTAGAAATTTATGTAAATGGAATCAGAGTATAAACTGCCTTATGTATATATTCACTTCAGTAATTTTGAGTTTTAGTCATGGTGTAGCATATCTCACCAGTTTATTTTTATTGTTATATACTATTCCTTTTTGTTGGATGTACCATGCTTATCTGTCTACCTGTTGATATTTAGATTGTTTTCAGTTTGGAAGTCTTGAGAAAGATGCAAAGAGTGCTCACATACAAGTCTTCATAAAGAAATAAACTTTTTTTTTAAAGATTTATTTATTTATACAAGCACTGGGTACAGTCAGAAGCGCAGGAGGGTGAGAGAATTCACCAGAGCCAGAGCGGGGAGCAGAACAGGCAGAAGGACCGAAGTACACTGCTGAGGGGAGCAGTGGGAGAGACAGGAGAGGTCTGTCATGCCATGTGGGACCTTCGCTGGTGGCTGGGGATCGAACCGGCGCTGTAGAGGCTGCGGGGAGCTTTGCAGCCTAGCATTCAACTGCTGCGCCACCAGGGGAGGCCCATAAACTTTTACTTTCTTTGTGTAATTACCCAAACATGGAATAGCGGGACCACCTGGCAGGTATTTCTGTAACTTCTTAAGAAACTTCCAAGCTATTTTATAAAGTGGCTGAAACATTTTACACCCCCTCAAAAGTGTGGAAGAGATTTATTTCCTCCTCATCCTCACCACTACTTGTTATGGTGACCTTTTAAAATTTTCCTTACTAAATGTTTGTATGGTGATATCCCATTGTGATTTTAATTTGCATTTCTAATGAATAATTATGTAGAACATTTTTTCACCTGCTTATTGACTGTTCATATAACTTCTCTGATAAAGTGTTCCAGTATTTTGCCCATTTTTTAATTGGGGTTGTTTGTTTGCTTTTTTATTCCTGAGTTTGAAGAGTTCTTTATGAATTTTAGATATGTTTTTTATCAGAGGTATGACTTAAAATTTCCTGCCAGTATTTGGTAATGAAGACAACTATAGACCCCAAAATGAGTCATTGATGTGACTCAGAAGTGCTTTTGAGACTTAGTCCTTGGCAGGAGAGTAAACCAAGTTTTAATTCATGAGGCGCTATAATTGAGTCAACAGGCACTTCCTACCACCTACATATCCTGGAAAGGGACCTGAAATGACAGATAATTACTTCTTCATCTTTAATTTTTAAATTGGTCAAAGTCATACTTACATGCAATAGGTCATAACACTGCGTCTTTTATTTTCGTACCAAATTTTATACAGCTACTAAAAGCTTCCATGTGATTATAGATGCTTGTTTTCACATCTGTATCCACACTAGTGTTTCTTAGGGCATGTGCCAGGCTTTTTATTAACTCTAAATCTACATACTCTAACACAATCTTTGGCACAAGCAGGTAGTCAACAACAGTGTAGTGAAAGAATTTAAAGACCCTCTTTGTCAGTGCCTATGACAAAATTCCACTGACACTTTCAACTGCCCATTTCTCTCCCTAAGCAATAACTAAACACATCGGTCCCTGTCATGAATGGTAATGAAAGACAAAGTAGTCATCTAAATTACAGAGATGGCTGTTGCCATGAGCCGCACCAAATAAAGAAAAATGATCTCCAACTAACTGTTAAGTAAACCAAAATATAAAGGACTGGCATTTACTCTCCTGAATACCAGAACTTAGACTATTTAGAAAAGCAAGGTTCTGAAAATTGTGAAAATCATCTTCCATAATGTCTAGGAATTCTGGATTCCATTTTCTCCTACAGCCAGCTTTTTTCTATGCTGTGCTTTTATTTTTCTTGTTTTTTGCTCTAATATTTTTCCCTTCAAATAGGCACCAGTATAAATGTCTAAATAACAGGCCTGTTATTTGGACCAAGGGAGGATGAGATGATTCAATAGCTTTGGTCCTTTCTGAACCTGCAGTGTCATCCTGTAGGCCATGATTCTCTTGGAGTGCTACAAACTTTGACATGATTGAAAGGGGTCCACTTAGTCAGAGGTCTCCTAAGAAATTACTCATAGATAGCATAATAAAATAAGTATATGTGTACTGTATTGTTAAACACTAATATTTCCAAATGTATAGAATTGCTATCATGACAAAAGCTAGGAATCTTACTGAATTTAAAGCCCCTTTTTGTGACCATATGCTTTTTTCCAAATAACAAAAATAGAAGATAGACCTAGTTTCTAATATAAGCCCTTGATTTTTTTCCCTTTAAAAGAATCCCTTGTCAGGGAATTGGTTGATAGTCATACATGGAAACATTTAAAAACCTATTTTTTATTTTAATTTTTGGGCTTATATTTTATTCCTCCCTATGTGCATATGTTCCACTTACCCTCCACCTAAACATTCATGCCATTATCCCTTCTGCATTCCTCCCTTATCTCTTCCTCCCTCCCTCCTTTTCCTTCTGGTAACCATTAAATTCTTTGACTAGTCCAAGATTTATTCCTGTTGTATTCTGCCGGTGTATGTTCTTTGGTTATTCATAATCCACAGATGAATGAAACCATCCAATACCTGTCTTTAATTTTCTGACTTATTCTCTTAACATAATCACCTAAAGGGTCATTCATTTTTGTCCCCCAAAGATACTATTTTATCCTTTTCAATAGCTGTGTAGTATTCCATTGAATGTGTAAGCTACAATTTCCTTATCCATTTGTCTGGATACTTTTTTTGGTTCCATGACTTGGCAATTGTGGAGAGTGCTGCTATGAACATAGGCATGCCTGTGCCTTTCTGTATAGAATTTTCATATTTTCTTAGTAAATATCTAGCAGAGTATTGCTGGATTATACAGGATTTCCATTTTCATATTCCTAAGAAATGCTCCACTCCATTTTTCATAGAGGCTGCATCAATGTGCATTCCCACCAACAGTGGATGAGAGCTTGTTATTTTCTTTCTTCTTGATATGGACTATTCTCACAGGGGTGAGTTGATATCTATTGTGGTTTTGGTTTGCATCTCCCTTATAAGTGATTTTGAACAAGTTTTCATATATATCTGTAAGCCATCTGAGTAGCTTCTTTAGAAAAATGTCTACATCTTTTGCACATTTTTTATTGTGTTGTTTGGGTTTTTGTGGTTGGATTGTATAAGTACTCTGTATGTTTTATGAATTAGCCCATTGTCAGATGTGTGATATGCAAATATTTTTCCCATTACTCAGATTGCATCTTTGTTTTTTGTTTTGCTTTGTTTTGGTTTTTGGTGGCATAGAAGAACTGGGGTGTAAGCGAGAAGTGGTGGGGGAGGGGGTGAGAGGATTCACCAGAGACAAAGTGGGGAGCAAAACAGATGGATTTACTGAAATACACTGCTAAGGGTAGCAAAAGGTGAGACAAGAGAGGGCTACTGTGCCATATGTGGGTTAGCTCCCTGGTGGGGGATCAAACTCAGGCCATAGTGGTGATAATGCTAAGACTTAACCCTAAGGCCACCAAGGAGGTCTGCCTTTTTGTTTTTGCAATGGTTTCTCATCATTTATTACTGCCCTACTACCCCACAGGGAAAAAAAGTACCAAGGAGAAAATATATTCACACATGATTGTAAAACCATGGACTATAAAGTTCTTTAGAATTTTAAATTATTCTAAAAAGGCCAGAACATTTTATGAATAGGAAAAAACTGAAATAATTGATAATATGCAAGAAAATTTCCTTCATGAATTTTAAGAAAATTCTATCAAGAATTTAGATGAAAAATATAATTTAAACGCACTTAGAAATGAAAGCCGAAAGCATGTCGGGAATAGGTAAGCATCATTTAAAGAATCAACCCCATGTAGTGACTTTTACTTTTAGGCATGTTGGATGTGTCAGGCCCAGTTTTAGAAGAGTATACTCTGAAGATGTTTATAGAATGTAAAGACAGTATTTCAGCAGAATAAGTTGCATACACCTAGAGTTTTTCATTGGATTCTATTCATCAACAGAGGTAAATCCAAAATATTTTTCCAAAAAGATTAATCATATGAAAGTATTGTTTCAACTTCATTAAAGGTAGAAATGAAATGAGGTAGGGGTGAGGAAAAAAAAAAGGACTGAAAGTGACAATAAAACAGAAAGAAAAGCATAAACTCAATTCAAAGTTATTACAAAGAACTTAAAATGATTAAACATTTTCTATATATTAATAGTGAATTCCAGATTTTTTATTCATGTGAGACAAAAATAGAACAATAGACTGCCTACTTGGCCTAAGGGAAGAGGGAGGTCACTGAAGACCCTAGATGACCACATCTTAATGGGAAGCAAGTAGAGTGTCAGCAACTACTCTCCATTTCATTTGGAGAAGAGAAGAAAAGTAGTCAGTGCAAGATGAATGCCTCTCCAGCTCTACCTCTGCAGGTCAGTTCCTGCCATCATGTTAGTGGTTAAAAGGAGGTGTTGACCCCATAAAAATCATCTGGCACAGTTTCCATACAGGCTTCCAAGAGACAAGATAACTATAAGGTCATCATAAGAAATCTTTGAATCCAAGTTCTTTGTGTAACTGAGTAAACTTGAAAAAAGGCAGTCAGCCTCTGAAAGATGAGGAAACCTAACCAATTGATGTTTACTTCATTCATCTGTACCCACTGATGGAGGGCCTTCTAGACTTCAGGCTCTGGGAAGAAAAAAGGTGCACGGGAGACAATCCTTGTACACTGAGGGCTGTAGTCTGCCTTGGTGAACTCTCACACCCCAGAGTTCACATCTTTGTCAGCAAATCCTGTAATTTAAGAATTAAAGTCTCTCAGCATACCCTGCACATTTCTCCCTCTATTTCCTCTCTACTTGACAAAGACAGAGGGTTCATTCCTCAGATACATAAATTCTGTTTCTTGTGACTGAAGGATGATCTCATGATTGTATTAAATGAAAATAACCCTATAATTCTTGCAAACTAGCTATTGAGTGGCAGAGGCATTTTTTTTTCTTATTCAAATTGCTATTTTTGTTTTCACACAAGATTTTGTTCTTCATAATTGTTACTTTATAGATGACATGATTTGAACTACAGAGAGAAGTTCTCTAATAGGAATTTTGTTACATGGAAGTCTAGAGACACAAGCTAAATATTAGTCTGTCTTTCTTCCAGATAGTGTGTCATTGGCAAATGAGAACCAACTGTATCTTCAAAAATCTATAAGAAATTCCAAAATGAGCCTGAGTAACTTCTCTAATAACCTAGCCAGGAAATTTCTGGCAAACCTCAATTCCTCATGTTTCAGTTAAACCTCTTCCTCTTGACCACATGACCTTCAAACAACAAATCATCATTAGCCATAATTGATTGTCCTTAAAAACAATAATATTTATGTTGACTTCATAAAATGGGATTCCAAATATAATAATTAGTATCTCTTTACAATAATGAATAACATGAAATAATTTTGGAATTCAAACATATTTCTTTACCAGCTGAGTATTTCAGTTTCAGAGGAGGATTTAGCCTTTTTCATAATGAAAACAAAACAAAACAAAAAAGAGAACCCAGCATTTCAAATGCCTAGGTACCCTCTATAATTTCTAGAAGACGTTTTTCAAAATTCTGTGTGTAATGTTAGGATTAGGGAACTGAAATTTAATACTACGTATTTGTGAATTTGATGTTAACAGTAATAAAAAAAGGTTCAGTTTCACCCTGTAACTCGAAAGAATATTACACAATGAGGTTTTTTATAAACCATTTGATAAATTTTCAGAAATCAAAAGAGAAAAAAAAAACCCAAAAAACCCCAGGATCCCACAGTTAGAATTATACCAAAAAATAATTTATAAGACTCAAAGATACAAACTTTCAAATAAGTTAAGGTTGGGAAATTTAAGAAAATTTTACATTATGTGAATTATTTTTGAAAAACAAAAGGACTATTACAATGTAAATACAAATAATTCACAAGAAAACTTATATTTTTAAAGCTGTCTTAATGATTGTTTTGTGGAGTTGATTGTTATTGTCATTCCAAAGAAAGAGTCTGACATATTATCAATATCACAGCATTTTCACAGAATAGGAAATAGCAGTGGACCACTTTCAAGGGTTTTTATTATGTAGAGAATTAAACTGAAAATTACCACAACAGCATAAGCAGATGCTCCTATCTGAATCGCTCTGGTCAAATTATTCTGAATGTTTATAAACTGTAGATTCAGAGCCAATGTATACAAATTGTCATAACTTACCATTTTAGAGACATGCATTTTTCCTTGTAACATTCTAAAATCTTGTGGCCGGGTTTGTATTATATGCAAATTAGCAGCATTTGATTAGGTCCTGAGGCAGATTCACCTGGGTGTTCAGAGAAATAGCAATGGGAAGTGAGGAAGAATATTTCATCACTGAAGTGTGTTTTCCCTTGAGGGACACCACCATTTGATTTTGACATTTATTTGTCCTGTGCTATAAAGGACAAAACTACAATTACACCTTTTTTTCTACTGTACAGTGGGCATAGTGTCAGAAAAAATTAAATCAAAGATAGTATGTTTGCACACAAAACAAGCTCTAAAACCATATTTATTACACAAATCCCTGGTTAAAATCACAGTGCATTAAAAAGTACTATTTGACTAATGCCCAATGTTAAATGTATGCAGAAAACATCCATGGAACCCAACCCAGCCCCTTTATAGCATAGTTTGGCTTGGCTCTTTTGCATAAAAAATATGGGTTTAGTACTTTGATAATTAAATATCTGTTTGCCTTATTCCATTTTTAGAATTCTAATGAAGGTGTTCCCTGATAGCTAATTTCTTGCTAAAACAGTGAATAATATTTGCCAAAATTGTTTTGTTGCATATTCAATGTTTAGTGATGGAGTTTAAATTTAAAATTTGTATTACTTCACTTTTATCTCTCATAAAATAATTTATAATCACATGAATAATTGCATTCACCCTTTTTATAATTGAACTTTATCACATTTAAACCATATAAAATATATTTTGTTTGTCCATTGATGAAAATATAAATGCCTTTGCAAATGATTACCCTGAGCAAGAAATACAAGGAAAAGAGAATGAGAATAGCCAATAGCAGCTATAAATTTTTCTTAATGCTGAAATTAATACCTATCCTCTAATTATCCTTATTGTCCAGTTCAGTAAAAATCCAATAAATTGAAACTTTCCTATGAACATTCTAAAATGTATTTCTTCTAAAATCCATGATCCCAAATCCCAGCTCTAAATGCATGTCTTTTACCAAAAAAATAGAGACCACATTGTTCTTTAATGAAATGAGACAAAAATTACCAAGACCCTAGAACTTGTGCATTACCAAGATCCTAGAACTTATGCATTTTCTATGGATTTCATGGAAAATAACCTTTATCCTTTATATTTGATATATCCACACTTTGTGGGGTTTTTTCTCATCAGTATCACAAATCTAAATAATTATGTGTCTGGCACGTAAAACAATAGCTATGATGTCAATAATGTCAAAGAAAAAAGTGTGAAACACTAATATGTGCAAATAGGAAAAGTAAGATGAGATAAAATCCTTCTCCAATTAAGGCAATCTTAAATCATGAAGGATATAGCTATTATGAATTATTAAGAATAGTCCCAGTAATTTAACCAAAAATAATCCTCTAACTGCATTCCCAAAAGCCAAGTATTCTAATAATTTTGAGCTTTGGAAGCTTTCTGTTAATTTAAAGACAAACAAAATACCTTTTCAAAGGGAAATATTGAACCATAAACTCCTTTTCAATCCCTAAGATGATATCTTGTTTATTTTAACTGGAAATATTTGCAACAAAATTTAAAGTCATTAATAGGGCTAAAAAGGACATTGTAGTTAATGATTGAACAGGAAGTCAGGTAAGTCTTTATTTTTTTGAGTTTTCCCCCTTCTAATGAAATGAGCCAATTTTTCCTACATTTTCTAGAATGACTCTTGAAGAGCAAACTCAGAGAATTAAAAGATAACTGGTTCAGCTTTTTACAGACTAGCTTATAAATGGGTGATTGAAGCTGTATTAGATCAACTAATATTGTCAGAATACTATCACACAACTGCCCCTCCATCACATAAAAGCATTTCGTGTTTATTTGTGTTTTAGGATGATTTGGTTCATCTTCCTTCTAGGAGATGTGTGTAATCAGTGTAGGTATTTATTGACTTCTATTAATGGGACAAAAGAGTCTGTAGCCAGTAATATAGCAGTGCTACAAGAAGCCAATGAGATTATGAATATGACAGCTTTATAAACAGCCATGTACAGCACCAGTGTAAGATGTTCTATTTGTTATAAACTGGAGAGTTCTAAAGGATGTTGTGAAGAGTTAGGAAGTCAAGAGGGAACAAGATCCATGACACATAAGTCTGCAAATATGCATAATTTGAACTTTATCTCCCCTACGAGCCTATAAAGTTCTTGTGAGCTAAGAAACATCTCCCACCCCCCACAGTGTTTTAGCTCATGCACTGCAGTGATAACCAATCCGGGGCCTGGGGCCACGTAGAGCTTTGCAGAACAGCCTGCTTAGGAGACCCTTGAAACAAGCTTAAAGGGGGGAGGGATCTAATTGTCATTAAAAATTGTATTGATGTTGTGACTAGAATCCCCGTTATGTTTTATCCTTTGGAAAACAGAAATACTGTGATTCAGAGAAACACATTCCCACCTTGCAGCAAACTAGTGTGATGAGCGAAAACGAATCCAGTAGTAATATCTCGAAGAAAATATGACTGTGGCACTTTCTCAACACTGCTTTTCCTCACATGGGTATTTTACCTTTGATCAGAGTCACCACAGCTGACATGGGAGGCACTGAATTCCTGCTGAAGAGAATTGATCAAGCACGCAATGCCCTTTGTTCCAGCCCAGGTGCTATTTAATGTGTTTACTTAAGAGTCAGACAATTTCCTTAAGGAAACCATGCACATTCCATACTAATCCTAATTCTAGCCTGCTTGGGCCTGGCCATGTGGCCCACACTTGCAGGGGAAAAACCACTGCAGCAGTGCCCTGTGTAAACACAGTGTGGAAACCTGTCCCACGGGTCACAGGCCATGGTGTAAGCCCAAGAGTGTCCAGCCACATCTGAGTTAGGGGAAGGGCTGTCACTATGTTACATATTATTCCTGCATAACTATAGAATATCAAATATACAAATATACCCAATCAGAGACTTGAAAGAATTTGGAATTCATTCCATAAAGTACATAACCCACTGTGAGCCAGGTAAATTGTTGTTAAAAGTTTCAGATGATTTATCTTTACAAAAATCAAAAAGCCTAATGACTTTTCAAGAAAATTATTCTCTTGTGAATTTACAAATAGTTTCTCAATTTCACCCATTCCATTCTCTCGTTCCATTATGTCTCAAGAAGACATAATCCATCAATTATAACAGAAAATATGTTATGCAGGTATCTAAAAGTTTTTGTAATGATATGTTTTCATACTAAAAAGAAGCACAGACATTTAAAAGATCTTTTCCTCCATACTTTTAAAGATACATTATATAATACAGGCATGTACAGAAAAATGAAGATAATTGATTAATCCATTTAAAGCATCAAACATGAATGATTCTTCCTTTTTTAATTTTTTGGTAATAAAAACAAACCAGAGATATCTTTTATTGGTTTGTTTTGAGAGTCATTATGATTAAAAGACAGAAACAATGTTAGATATTGCAAGAGAGAATTTTGTAAAATGAAAGAGAAAAAGTGCAAGTTTATTAAATAATCATGGAGCTCCAATAATGTGGTAGGCATTGTGGGGCATTGAAATACAGTCACAGCTCTTGTCTTTTTAACTGCTTTAGTTTTTGTTAACAGATCTGACAAGCTCCTACAGCTTTGAAAAAGAATTTAAAGTCCATAAATTTCACAAATCCTAAGCAAGAAGCATATATTAGTTCTTCAAAGCATATTGATATATTTTTAACTACAGCTTTTAGCTTTCATGTGATAAAACTTTTAGTGATTTCCTCACCATGTCTTGTTAAGGCTTAAGTTCCTCATTTACATATTTGATGTCTCTCAGGAGACAGACAAGCTTCAAGTTAATTATCTATGTAGCTGTAAGAACTCTTGTTTCCTGGTTAAGAACTCTCCAAAAGAAAACTAATAGTTATTAAATGTTACACTGTGTCACCAAAAGTAATCAGAATACACAATGAGAGGCACTAAATAGACACTTAAATTTAATAAAAATCTCAACTTTTTGCAAGATAGATGAAATATAAATCAATTAAATCTCTACAGTAATTTTCAGGGAAAACAGCGAGCAAAAACCAAACAGCTAAAAATCTCTGCTCTAGAAAGTGATTAGACGCTGCTGGAGGCTTGAGGAAATTGCTGTAAAATTCTGGATATAAAGCCATTGAACTCCCATCCACAATAGAGCTGTAACTACAGAAATTCCATGTTAAAAAAATTTAGTGTCTTCTCCACCTGTGTGTTTGCAAACGTATGCGTGTTCATATATGTACACATATAATAGGCACAAACTATTTATACTATTTATATATAATTCACATTCATATATACCGTGTGTTGTTTGTAGATACACGTGTTCTATTTTATATAATGACAAGAGAATATATGTGGACTGAAATGATAATCTTTGAATGTGAAAGTCTATTAAAAAGCACTTTCATGGAATGATAACAAGAAAGAAAAGAAAGAAGGGCAAGGATAAGATAGACTTGGGTTGCAGTTGGGAAATTGGAACCACAGCTATCAGGTGAGTTAATTAATCTGGGTATCATTCAGTAAATGAAAGTGTGCCATCTATTTCACAAGGGCCCATTGTGTCTTGCATGTGAAACAAATCTACCCTGTTTGATTAAGGATTACTGATTGCCTCCAATTTATTATATGTATCCTATAATTAAGTCACAATGAGTTCGAATGAAATGGGGATGGTCTCCTCCACAAAGAAGACAACAAGCTCATTCTAGGAAGACCTTGGGGGTCATTCAAGAAGCAATTAAATGTTCTCCAGGGTGCATTAAAAGGAAAAAAGCCTGGTGGGCTGAACGGCCTCTCCTTATATTCCAGCTTCCTCAATATTCTTCTGCTTTTATGAAGACAAATGAAACCATGTCAAAAAATAACTCAAGGCACTATCAGCAAGGAAAACAATGCTGCCAGCTCTTACACTAAGGAAAACACTGCCAAGAAAATAATCTCTACTACACAGAAGGTAAAGAGGAGCATGAGGCAAACTAATACACTGTGTCAGAATCTGTTGAAAGGAGTGGCGGCGTCTAAACAAATCGGTGCACTCCAGGATAGTGCAAATGATGTTTGAGAATTATGTATCAATTATTTTCTGCACACACATGGCAAATAACTGAATAAATGGTTCTTGGCAAGCAAAATAAACAGGAGCAAGGTCAGTGTCTGTGTTGTGCCCACAGATATTTCTCCATATTTTAATAAATTAATAAAAACTTAAAAGTGGTCATTCTAAAAAAATGTTCAGGACACATTTAAAATGTCAAGAAAGATTGTATTCAATATTATGCATTATTGTATTTCTAGGGAAAGATGTGCATATCAAAGGGGCAGAGAATTTACAATTGCAGGGTTTTTTTAAAACTAAGTGTTTTACGAAAAGAAGTCAGGGGCCACGTTCAGAGCGAAACCTGGCTAAAGTTTAGGCCAGCTTTAGACTGTTTTGGTTAGCACACTATTCTGAAATTAAGACCTCCAGCAGGACTGGAGCATCCTCTGGAAAACAAATACCCTAAAATAGGTCAGTCTACTAAGAGTTAATATTAAAAAATTAGATTATCATAGTAACTAATAATTAGATTATTTTTTACACATAAAAAACAGCTAATTTAGTTTCATATAAATCAAATTGTAAAACCTTACCTACTAATATGGGACTCAGAAAGACATCTCTGTTTTCAGTATAGTGTCAGAATGAACACATTTATACACAGAAATCATATGTTCTCATGGAAAAATAAATTGCAAAAATAACGGTCGAACTGTCATCCACCTAAGTCATTTGTTCCATAAACTTCAGAAGCTTATCCTCACTGAGCTTTATTTTTCTCATTCTTTAAAGAGAGCAGAACCCAACCCTTTACCTTCCATGTTTTTACTGAGAAAAACGTGCAATACCTGTAATGAAAGGTGAAAACAGTGGAAGTAGAGGTCTTGTGAGAATGGACTTAAGAACTATATTTAGCATTTTTTTCCCCTGCAACCTAAAAGCAAGAAGAAACCATTGAATGATTTTTAATTAAGAAAGTGACATGATATGATCGTCACGTGTGAGCAGCGACACTGTTGAATGTGTGGAGACATTAACAGAGCACAATGCCGGACGCAGGAGTGTGTGGTGCCTGGGGCAGGGTGAGAGTGCTGGGTACTGCTACTCATGAGATTCGGGGTTCTCCACAGCACAAGTGTACTCTGCTCTAGACCAGGGCATTTGCAAAGGCCTGTGGAAGTACAGAGTCCTAACGCTAAAATGTTGAAATCAATTAACTTCTTTAAAAAAAAAAATTATATAGATATATATATTACATCATTCTTCATTTTTGTACAATGTTTGCTTTCTCCTTTCAAGTGTAGTCCCCGTGAGATTCCCACCATCAATTCACCCTTGTCCCAACACCATAGCCCCTTGTGCTCTTCCCACCCCTGTTTTGATCCTTCTCCCTCCTCCCCTGCAGAATGTCTCTAATTTATTAACTTCTGAGGAGGTTATTGAAATACCAAAATGGGCCTAATAATGGTACACTGACCCAGAATGTTTAATATGGGGTTGAGGAAACTGGGTAGTATCAAGAGATGCTAACGGGACAGAACCAGTAGGATAGAGTGCTCATTTATGTCAAGGATAAGAGAGACTTGAGGACAATGTCTGGGTTTTTGTCTTCATAGACTCAGAGAAGCAGGTGACAGGATTACTCTCAGGCAGGGAATGCCTCCTTTATACAACAGCAGAGAAAGGGGAGCCTGAATGTGAATGTGCTGATAAGGATTCTGGCTCAAGTGTAGAGGGACTTGTGAGGATTTTGTGGCAAGTTAGGAGTTCCTACACCCAAAAGTAAAATGGTAATGAATTTCATTACAAAAGGACATTGTCAGAAAAGAGGGAGAAGGCAGACAAGAGGGGGGCATGCTGCACAGAAGTTAGGAAGGCGAAGGCTTCCAAGTAACTTTTGGAATAAATAGCCTCTTTGTGAAAGACCGGATTTGCATAGTGATAGGTGTGAAAGGAAAATGAAAGCAGGTATGGACAGGGAAGTAAATACTGCAGGTTCTCCAATAACATTTGATTCCATGTTGTTTTGTTGTAACACTGATGAGGGAAAAACAATCCATGCAGACAATGAACCAAATGATATTATTGGAGGAGCTACTCCATTATCAGTCAATTTGCTTAAAGTTGCAGTTTCCAAGAATCCATAATGTTAAGCTAGGACTTCCTGTACAGAATAGAGTGAGGGTGGGGAACTCTTTGGAGAATTCTGCCAGTGAGGGAAAAATGTGATGGAGCTACAGTTAGTAAGGAATGTGAGATTTAGGGGGACATTTTAAGATAGAACTGGAGATATCTACATGAGGAGGCTGGAGATTGAAGACACACAATACATGAATAAACAGCAGCAACATATAAAAATGTAAGACTCCAAACGCCACAGAGGGATAACCCTCCTGGAGGAGTGTCTTACCTGATACAACAGAAGACAGAGGTGATGGTAGTTGTATAATGTTGTATAAGCAGTTAAGGGAAGGAAATGTAAGAGTTTCTTTTTTTTTTTTTTTTTTGTCTAGAGGTAGCATCACCTGCTGAAATAAGAATATGGAGTGGAGAGGTATATCAGAAGTCAGAAGCCAATAGGAAAGATTTGAATTAGGCACTTTGGGAAAGAAAAGGAAGTTAAACAGTAACAATGGAAGAAATACCAGGCAGCATCCATCAGCAACTGAGGTGAGAGAGCACGAATTTTGTTTCTGTTTTTTTTTTAAAGGTTTATTTATGCATACAAGAGCTGGGGTACAATAGGCCAGAGGTGTGTGTTTGTTGGGGGGGGTGAGAGGATTCACCAGAGACAAAGTGGGGGAACAGAACAGGCAGATTGACTAAAGTACACTGCTGAGGGGAGCAGTGGGTGAGACAGGAGAGGTCTGCTGCGCCATGCGTGTTGCTCCTTGGCCAGCCAGGGATTGAACTCGTGCTGCAGTGGCTGCGGACAGCTTCATAGGTTGGGACTTAACCCTTGTGCCACCAGGGAGGCCCCAAGAGAGCATGAATTTTGATTGATAGTGTGTATGTGAGCATTTCCAACAGCTACTGTGTTAGGAAGAAAAACAATTTGGCTGGATGGATCCAGGCTTGGAATTGTACCAGGTGGATGAGACTGGAAGAGTTAAGGGCTCTGAGTAGATAGACCACAATGTAGTTAATGTTGTGAAATGGGGTTTCCTGCTAGGATAGGTAAGAAATAAAAGCGAAATATAGGCCAACAGGTGAAAAACTAAATAGGAGGGTGAAAACACTACATCTCCCTAAGGGAATAAAAGTTGAGAGGAGTGCTGGTAGTTGGACAAAGAGTTAGGAAGACAGGAAGTTATAATTATAGGGGAATGTTTCAGTGTATTATTCTAGAGAAGGAATCACTACAAGTGATCCCAGGGTTCAGAGCACAGTCATAAAGTTGAGTGTCTGAAATAACTGGAGTAGAGGCCACTGGGAGACAGAATATGAGCTAAAGTGTTGGATTGAAATATCAACTGAAACAGCAAAGTCCCTGAGCACAATGGAAGGAGCTGGATTAGCAGGGGAAGTAGGAAATCAGGTCCAAACACCTGACTGACTCTACGTTGGAAGAAGAAAATCAAAAACTTTAAAAGGCTGAGAGGGTTTTTATTTGTATGGAAAAAGTTACCTCAAAGGGGCACTAGGAGAAGAGGCGTGTGCTTACTCCACCCCAAGGACTGTGGGCTGTGAGGGGATGAATAAACTCAGTGTGATGAGAAGCCATGGGAACAGCATCTGTAGGGACTTTGAGGTCTCTGGTGAGGTCAGCAAGGAGAGGATGATTGCACAGAGGGCTTGCGGACACTGTAGCAACTCAGGATTCAGATGACATGGTGAAATATTGGGGAGTCTGAATGCAGTGCCAGAAGTCAAGCAGTGTGAGGCCCAGCCCACTGCAAGAAAGGTACCTAGGTCAGAGTGCAGGGTTTCAACACAAGAACATCCAGTGACAGGTACTGGGGAGTAGGGAGAACTGGGCTTGTTTTTCCCCAAGTTTTTCTGTCAGAATACGCAGGAATGGCCAGAGAGTAGGTTAATCCCAAAGGCATTCAGACCATCTCTGGTAGAAGGGACAGCAAACAGGGAAATAAATTGGGTTCCTAGAGAAAGAGGGTGACAGGAAATCAAGGAGAGATTTGATGTGTTCACAGTTGCTGAGGCGGAGCCCTAGTTGTCCTCTGTACCCAGCTTCATTAATTCTCTGTGGATCAAATAGTAAATAGAATGACACCCTTTGATTTATGTGTATTTTTAAAAATCAGGCTTTTCATAGGTTAGATCCAAAATAGATGACAAGAAATGTCTACTCATTTGACCTTGTTACACAAGCTTTTGCCTTCAACCGCATCGTCTCACTGTGGGGAACCTCTTACATGAACTCATCCGTTCCAATCACCCTGGTCTGGCCCCTGTTTCCAGAGCACATTATTAACTTTTGTACCTCTCTTTCTTTGTTCCCTGTCTAGAATATTCTTTATCGTCTCTCTGTTTATTCAAGCCCTATCTTCCTTCAGGGCCAGGCTTCAGTGCCTAGACATCCAAAAACCCTTTTGTGAGGAATGGCCCTTGGAGATTTTTCTGAACTCTTATGAATGTGATGATTTAGACAGATGTGGTGATTTATTTACACAGATGGGTCTAATGATCTATTATGATGCTCCCTGCTCTTGTTATTTGTCTTCAGTGTAGGTACCTACCTCTCTAGACTGGAAGCCCCCTTAAGGGCAGGAACTATATTTATCCCGTGTCCATTTGCAGCCCTAGTTCATGGCATAATATGGTCTCCTTAGTGGGTGGCAATGACATGACTGTTTTAAGACAATCATACACGTGAATTTAGTTAAAAATGCCTTGAGGAGTGAATCTCTGGGAGGAATTTTAGGTTTCATAACAAGCTGGTGGAATATTTATAAAAGAATGTCCTTTCTGCACCCCTTAAATTATACAAGTTTGTTATAGGAACAGCCCTGGCAGGAGGGCAATTACTTTAAATGTATATTTAAATAGAAGTAGAGTTATATGATATTATTTTTTTAAGTCTTGCTAACAGTAGCTTTATTGGAAAAAATACACACACCAGGTATATGGTGGAAGATTTTTTTTTGAGTGATGTCATAAATACAAGACTAATGAAATCTGAAATCTGTAAAAATATTTACAAGACAAACAACTGAATAAGAGTTGCTCTCCATCCTGAACTGTCCTTTGAACAGCTGTCTCGCATCTCAGCACACTTCTGTGCTTACAAGAGGCAAAAATCGAAGGGCAGACAAGTAAAGAGGCCACCTGCCTGAGCCGGTTCGGACACAGATAGTCTGTGCTGAGCAGCTGCTGCAGAGCTTTGTCTTCACAGATGGAAGCTGCAGGGGTGATTGCTCAGCGGGCATTGGAGGTTTCTGCATTCCTATTCCTCTCCTTGGTCTCTGTCTGAATCAGAAATGGCAAGTGCACCAAAGAATCCAACTCCCAAAAGACAACAGTCAGATGAGCTATGGAAGCTGCCCATCCATGAATATATTCCCTGTACCTTGCTTGGTTCAGGGCATGAGGTACTATTCCTAGTAAGCACTTTTCCAGCCCAGGTGTAGGATCAAAAGATAAATAAGAATCTAAGAAATTTAGTAGTAAATTACCATCTAAAATTGGGAAATAGGTTATTTCCTCTGGGGCTACACCCTCTGAGTTTTTGACACAAATTTCAGGCAATAGAAAATAAATGGAGATTAATAGGGTTCATTGTATAAATTAGGTTGATCTGAGAACCAAAAGAGACAATAAATGCTCAAAAAATCAAATGTAGAGCAAAACATATGATCAGAGTGTATATGAAGCCACAAATTTAAAACTGCAACAACTCCAAAAGGTTTATCCATGTAACTGTTTGAAACTGCAAAATGAAAGGGGGCCAGGAAGAAAAGGAAAATGTTTGAAAACAGTGCTGTTCACACAACAGGGACTCCACTTAAACACCTGCTCCATGATGGGATCCCTGTTATCCAAGCAAATACAAACATTTACTTTAAGAACTTCATTCTGAGGCCACCTGTTTGAATGCACTGAATACCATCGCCTCCTGCCAAGCTGTTTTCTCATAATTAAATGAATTTCTCACTGTTTTCTCATAATTAAATGAAAGAGGAAAAGAAAGAGGAAAAACTGATTCCCTTCAGGACATACTTTCTGCCCAAATGTTGAACTTGGCTTACCATGTCACTCAGGCATTCTTATCACTCACTCTGAGGAAAGGCTGCAGTGTCCATGCAAAGTCAATAAGAAACTATAAGGTAATAAAGAAATTGCAAAGGTAAAGAAAGGTAAAAATCTTTGTGCCATTAGAATGAGAAAGGACTTCTTAATCCAAATCCACAAAGGTCAGTGAGGGGAAGACCAGACAAAACATTAGGATTAGTTACTAATAGTTGATAGGCCAGTAAGATCTTTCAAAAACAAAAATTAAGGATCAATATCTATACTCCTAAAGACACTCCTAAAAAGACACAAGAGAGAGACAGGAAACCTGGTCAAAAAGAAAAAAATAATAATAAGCAAAAGGCACAAAAAGGAATTCACAGATGGGAACATAAATAGTGAACTACCATTTGAAAAGGTGCTCAGCCCACCTAATTACTAGAAAAAAATGCAAATTAAAGTACCACTTCACATAGATTAGATTTGCAAAAATTAGAAAGTTAAGTAATGCTAAGAGTTATCCAAAATGTGGAAATAATAAGAGTAGAGTTATTTTAAAGAACAATCTGGCAGTATTTAGTGAAAAATGAGTGGTTTAGCCAATGATCCTACAGTCTTTCTCCAGGCTTTATTGCTGGAATATTTCACACAATTGCTTAAGGAGATTTTTAGAAGAACGTGTCACATTAGTGGTGGTGGCAGAGTTGGAATCAAATAAGATGTTCATCACTGATGGAAAAGAGAAGTAAAAAATGGAGAATGTATATTATAAAATGATTGGTCATGCTTAGAAATAACAAACTAGAAATGCAAATAGCTTAAGTAGATAGTTCTTAAAGAAAATAAAATGTCTTTTAAAAATTTAGGACTTCATCCTAGCCAGAGCAATAAGACAAGAGAAAGACATACAAGGAATCCAAATAGGGAAGGAAGAAGTCAAAATATCACTATTCACAGATGATATGATAATATACATAGAGAACCGCAAAAACTCCACCGAAAAACTAATCAAACTAATCAATCAGTTTAGTAAAGGGACAGGATACAAAATCAACACGCAAAAATCAGTAGCCTTCTTATATACAAACAATAAATCTGAAGAAGAAATCAAGAAAATTATCCCTTTTATTATTGAAACAAAAAAATCAAATACTTGGGAATAAACCTAACAAAAGAGATAAAGGACCTATACAAAGAAAACTATAAAACACCATTAAAAGAAAATAGAAGAAGACACAAAGAAATGGAAAGACATCCCCTGCTCATAGATTGGAAGAATTAACATTATCAAAATGGCTATCCTACCAAAAGCAATTTACAGATTCAATGCTATTCCAATAAAAATTTCAATGACATTCTTTGAATAGAACAAATATTGATGAAATTCATATGGAGCCACCAAAACCCCCAAATAGCCAAAGCTCTCCTGAAAAAAAAAAAAAAAAGAAGGGAATGGAGGCATCACACACCCTGACTTCAAACTATACTATAAAGACATAATAATCAAAACTGCATGGTATTGGAACAAGAACAGACACATGGATGGATGGAATGGAATAGAAAATCCAGAAATAAACCCACAGATTTATGGTCAACTAATCTTTGACAAAGGAGTGAAGAATATGCACAGGAGCAAAGAAAGTTTGTTCAATAAATGGTGCTGGGAAAACTGGGTCGCTACCTGCAAAAGAATGAAACTTGACTACTACCTCACACCATGCACATACACCAACTCAAAATGGATTAAAGAACAAGACATAAGGCCTGAAACCATAAAATATACAGAAGGAAATATAGGCAAAACACTACATGACATACACCACAGTAACATCTTTAAAGACTCATCACCCAAAGCAGTGATAGCAAAGGCAAAGATAACAGCTGGGACTACATCAAATTGAAGAGCTTCTTTACAGCAAAAGAGACAGTAACCACAACAAACAGACACCCCACCAACTGGGAGAAGATTTTTTCACACAACACTAATGATCAAGGACTGGTCACAAAAATCTACAAAGAGCTGAAGAGTCTCAGCAAAGCAAAGTAAATAATCCAGTCAAAAAATGGGCAGAAAAGCTAAAAAGGAACTTCTCCAAAGAGGAAAAGTGAATGGCATATGACAAAATGTGCAGCATCACTTGTAATCAGGGGAATACAAATCAAAACTACAATCAGATACCATCTTACACCAGTGAGAATGACACATATTTAAAAAACTAGCAACGACAATTGTTGGCAAGAATGAGGAGAAAATGAACTCCCCTGCACTGCTGGTGGGAATGCAAATGGGTCCAGCCACTATGAAAAGCTGTGTGGAGATTCCTCAACCTGCTAAATATGGAGCTTCCATATGATCCAGCAATTCCACTGCTAGGTATTTACCCAAAGGACCACAGTATCATTAATTCAAAAGGGCACCTGCACCCCTATATTTATAGCAGCTCTATTCACAATAGCTAAGCTATGGAAACAACCCAAATCCCCAAAAATAGATGACTGGATCAAGAAGATGTGGTACATATACACCATGGAATATTACTCAGCAATCCAAAAAGATAAACTCATACAATTTGCAGCAACATGGATGGAGCTAGAAGGGATCATGCTCAGCAAAATAAGCCAGAAAGAGAAAGAAAAATACCAGATGGCCTCACTCATTGCAGGATTTAGAAAACCTAAATAAGGGACCAAGAAAAAGACTAATTATAATGAAGCAAAAATCAAAATCAACAAGCAACTATAAACCAGAGACACACTACAGGGCATGGGGGGACAGGAGGGATTATGGTCAAAATAAGGGGGATGGGAATTGTTTGGGGACTCTAACCAAGATGAAAATGCATACACTGTGCAGAAATGAAAAATGATGTAAAAATATATAAAATAAAAGATAAAAAAATTAGGACTTCAGTATTATGGATTATTGTTCAAATTCACAGTAATCTTAAAACAACACAGTAATTATTATAATGAGTAATAGTCCCTCCTTGATAGCTGTATGTGGAGAACTAAACTGTATTAGTTCATAAAGCACATTCTCTCTCAAGAGAGGAACCATAGCTCTGAAGACCAGAAGTTTAGTCTTCTCAGTTACGCTGCAAGAAAACAAAGGCTGAGGTGGTCTGAATCAGGGACTTGGGTGCTGGTGTTGGACTAAATACTTTCACCCACGCTTTCTACAAGATTTATCATTCTGAAAACTTTTTGATAAAATTAGCAATTTTTTCTAAATACTCCTTATAAATAAGGTCTTTGAGTCATATCTGTAATTAGAAAGTTTTTCACAACTGAGGGCTAAATAACAGAGGTTATTAAAATTTATTGAGTCTATAAAAATAAGCCAACCTAGTCTATATTGTAAAAAAATATGCATATCCTATAAACAGGTTGTGCTCTGGAGAAATTCATATGCAATAAGAAAAATTAAATACATAAAAGCATAAAAGAGCTCAAAGTGAGAAAGCATTTAAATAAGTGCAATATAAATCCTGTAGTGTGTATGATGTTGACTTCATTACAATGAAACTTCTATAAATCAATCAATTACATAGAAATAAAGCTGTTTCATGGTTCTATCCCCTACTTTATGTACACAATTTCCAAAGAGATACTTGACTTTAAGAAAGAAGTCTAAAACAATATTCAAGTTCATTCATGCAAAGTGAAGTAAAAATTACGATACATTTTGAAAATAAGAGGTACAATAAAATTTAATAAGAAATTTCCCTTGAACATTGGTGCTTAAGGTAAATTAAATTAAAATTTTAATTATAAGAGGAAGAGAAAGTAGAAGATGTCATTATAGATTCTGAAGAGGATTCAAGATATTTTAAGGTTGATACCATTGCTTCCTGATATTGTCTAATTTCACTACAAAGGTAAAACTTTCATTTTATTTAATGAAGATATTTCATTAGCTCTATTCCTGTACTTGTTTGACTTGACCGGGATCATATGGGATTCCTACCTGGCAAAAGGAAGAGAATGAAAGTAAGAGAAATGAGGGTTTTCTGTGGTAATAACTGAGAAAAATCCAAAGAAAAATATGAAGAGATTGAAAGCGCTTAAGCATCAGGGGAGTGTAAAGTTTTAGAGAGAACTCTCTAAGTCAAAGATCCCGGAGTCCTACCCTTACCTGCTGGCAGTTAGAGCTCATGGAAGTTATTTAACCCCCCAGTGCCCAGTACTGTGGTAACTGTAGCCAGAAGATGGGATTAGGGGTTGGAAAAGAGTTTCCTTTCTGTCTCCATTTCTGTACTGCCTGTCTGTCTACCTGCCTAGCTACCTACCTACCTATTATAGTATCGCATGGTCATTTTTGCATTAACAAGCTTACTTTAAAATAAATGTATTTAGGATGAATAAATAATAAAAAGCAAAACAGAATAGGCAAACAACAAGGGAAATGGAAAAATAATTAGAACTTAATTATAAAATATTTGAAGAGCATATGGAATTGACTTAAGGGGTGATCTTTGGGAGCTAGATTGAAATTCGTGTTCTTTTGTCAGTCATCACTTTGACATGGGAGAGGAAAACACAGTTGTGCAGTTTGTGTCCTCAGCCAACGCAATAGGAGCCCTGGGTCTAACCCATAAGCCCCTGACCAAACTGTCCATACCCCTTTTCCTGCCAGAGTTCTAATTTCTACTTCATTCTGAGGTATCATAGAATATTATACATTACAGTATAGGTACTGTGGTCCTGTTTCCCACCTAAATTCCAGAAGAGAGTTTAAAAAAAAAAAATCCTCTTTTTTTCCTAAAGAGTCACAAGAACACTTAGCCAGAAAGTACCCTCCCTTGAAAAAGTAGACATTAAATTTAAAGATGTGATCAATTCCAAAGAACATTCCAAAGATGGCGCTGGAAGGGATCATGCTCAGTGAAATAAGCCAGAAAGAAAAAGAAAAATACCGGATGGTCTCACTCATAGCAGGAATCTAGAAAACTTAAATAAGGCACCAGGAAAATGAATAACTATAAGAAAGTGAAAATCAAAATCAACAAAAAACTATGAACCAGAGACACTTTTTGGGGGGTGAGGGGCGGGAGGGGAGGGATTGGTGTCAGAATGGGGGGTTGCAATTGTATAGGGAATATAAAAATAAAATTTATTATTAAAAATAAATAAATAAATTTAAAGACGTGAACAAAGAGACAGCTGCTTCCATAATATCATTTCTGGGAAAAAAAAAAAACTGCAGGAGTTTGCTTAGCCCAATGGGTGTCTCAGCACCTGACTTCAGTGCTACCCCAGCCTTCATGCCACTTCTGATCAATCACTGAACTGTACCTAAGACTCTTAACCTTTGAACACTGTGATTCTCACCTTTTGAAAGATGTCACTCTATCAATAAGCTACTATGCCGGAGCAATATCACTCTCCCCACCCTAGCTGCCAGGAGCTGTTCCCCAAAGTTCTATTGCTAACAATTTTGACAACTGATACCATTTGTCAAATGAATTTATAACTTTGTCCTCTTAGTACTTTAAATACTTGTTGGATTTTGTTTGTAAGTAAACCCAAATGTAGTCTTCTCTTGACTAGAGCAGTGAAACTAACCACACCTATTACTAAAATCATGAGTCAAGCTTGAGGTTCAGAAAGAAAATACTATTGAAAGAAGCATACATCTACCTTTGTACAGACAGAAGCATTTTTATCTAACATGGAGCCTCTATGAAATGATTAAGTCTAACAATAAGACAGTTGTACTTTTTCTAAAATTATATCAGGGATATCATTTCAAAAGGAATGGTGCCACAGCAATATTGCCTTGTTGATGGGAGGGATACACATTCTTCAACATTAATAGAGGAAATGCACGTTTTCCTTATGAGAATACACTCGTGGTAAATGTGTTTACATTAAGGTCAAATCAGAAGGAAACAGGTTTCAACCTCATTGACAAAGGCAGACTAATGAAATGACACACGATAGGGTGAATCGTTAGAGATGTTACTTTCTGTAAGCCAGCAAGATTTCTTATGCTGCCCCCTCTTCTGGTGCTAGACCCCACCCCATGTCTTTGGAACTGAGATCATTGCAAGATGTGAGCCATGACATAAGTACAAACAACAACTCTGTCCTAGAATAAGTATGTGGATACTCAAACAAATAAACTCTTTCACTAGCAGAGCTAAAAGAGACTATATATAGAATGCAGCTAAACAGAGCTCCAGAAATTATAAACTAATAGAAACAAGGTGAAACCATGTAGCTTGGGGTCTCTGTTTCCAGTCCTTGTTAAATATTCTTTGAAAGAGCAAACTACCTCAGTATTCTCCCCAGCTATGTAAGTCAGTATAGTTTGTTTCTTTTTTTTATGCTTTCACACTTTATTTTTTCCCCACCATCATCTCTATATTGCTATGACCCTTTCTCCCTCTAACTCCTTCAACTCAGGAGCTTCACTTCATTTATTAGTGTCCTTTAGTTTTTATAAGTATTTTGCTTTGCTGGATCGTCCACTATGTAAACATCCATGATTTTTTTCCTTTCTTGATCTGGTTAAATTGAGTGTCTTTAATTGCAATCAAGAGACCTGATTAAGGCATAGTACCTTTATCTAAGGAACCAGAGCTTACCCACCCCCCTGCAAAGCTGGTGGAAACCTGAGGACAGCAAAATCCCTATCCACTCACCACAGGGCCAAGAGTCGAAGAAGCCCTCTCACCAGAGAGTTGGTTCTCAGAGAAGGGACAATGATGGTACAAAGGTACTAGATTTGACTCTGTGGTATAGCTGTTCTCATGTTCTGTCAATATTTTCAGCTGCTCAGTTTTATGGAGGCCATATATTGTTTTTTTCCCTCATTAAAGCTATATCTGTCCCTTCTCTGCCAGAGAATAGCAAGGAATTTGGGTACTTCACCATGGGATAAAAAATGAAGGACTTTCTAACATGGGTTAAAAATATTAAACAAACTCTCTTTTGCATAAGTGCCCCTTTGTATGATTGCAAAGAGGAGGGTTGTTGTTAAATGGTTCTCCTGTGGACGCTGCAAGTCAAGGGCCTGCTTCTGTGGGGAGACCAGCTGGAGCCTGTGCCTCAGTTATAAACAAAAGAGGTCAATTGTTAGACAAGACCTTAATAGAAAGGACTGTACTTCTGCCTCTGGTTCCTCCTATCGACTTTGAGGAGTCTTGGATGTTTATGAAGGTGTTTCTCCATGGCCATGGTCAGTCGTTAAAACAGGGAGGTGGGGACCCAAACAGCTCTGGTATCTTGGTAATAAAATACAAACTGAAATTCTGCCACATTAGCCAAAGAGTGTCGTCTATCTACTTCTCTAAAATTATTTCCATTTTGTTGTCCCCTAATAAAGTCCTGTCTGAATGCCTTACTTTTGCATTGCAAGTTATAAATGTAAAGGCTATAGGTCTACAGTTGCATCAAAATGGAATAAACAGAAAAGTGCTGAACCCACAACTCAGGTCAAAATTAGAGTCAGGATTAGAGTTCCAGGTAGAGTTGGGGTAAATATGATAAATTCCCCAAAAAGAAGAAGGTAAACTCTACCTGCCCCTGTTTGACAACAACTGCTTCAACTTACTTATACCAAACCCTAGAAAATATTCCTTTTATTTATATTTAAAATATATTTTAATTTTAGAGATACAATACCATTCAGGTTTATAATTTATAGAAAGTTACTTAGGCAGAAACACCAGGGCATTATAATTCAATATATTTCCAGGATATTTGACATACACAGTGAAGAAACAACACTAGTACTATTTGTTAGTCTATAAAGACCTAAGGAAAATAATGGCCAAAATTATGTTTAAAACAAGGTTATTATTTTAAATATTATAGAATAACAAATAAAAAGCTTTTTTAATGAGTTCATCATGTTTAGGGGTATGGTAAATGTTATTTTTCAATTATATGATTAGAATAAAAAAATCAAGTTTCAAAGCAGTTATTCCATTATTATAAATGGGAGCTAGAGTTACCATTGGCTTTGGCCAAGGTCTCTTAAAAAATAATCTTCTAATGCATTATAAATTACTATAAATTCCTCTATAATTAATAGTTGAGGATGCAAAATTGTATGCATTCATTATATTCAAGTAAATTATGGCACATTATATATAAATTCCCTTTTCTGTTATTGTTTTCAAAAGGAAAGAAAAAAATAGCTGAAGTCTTGCTAGACTAGGTTTTAAACTCTACCTGCTATGCAAACAGGCACAGATATTTTTTTAAAAAATGAAATGAAAACAAATAGGCATTTTCTGGTCTAATGAGCTATTTCCATCAAAATAAATTCCCCAAATGGAAGTATTACAAGGGTCACGCTAAGCATTACAATAATGCTTTATGTATTTCAGAGGCATTGCAATGTCCCAGTAATATATGAACTTTGAAAGCCAAGCATACAGCTGCAGCAAATGTTCTAACAACTGTATTCTTCACTTCTAATCAGAGCAGCACCCAGGAGCTCTCAAAACAAGCATTGTGAGTCAGGCTTGAGAGGAAAGAGAAGTTCAGCAATAGTTGAGTTTCCCACTGCTGCAAATATCAGATACTTTCAGTGGCTGAATTTTATTGTCTGTTATATAACATCTCAAGTTTAGTTATGTCAGTAAGATTGGAGGATTTGGGGGTAGATTAGGTTACTCAAAAAATATACCACCCAAATTAGGGAATGTCATGATGAAGATGATGAAAGATGTCATTGATCCCCACCCTGAGCCCTACATATCACCCAGTGTTGTAAGAAGCAAATGAGACAAAATACATTCAAGCACTTCATAAGCATTCTACAAATGTGATCATTTCTAGAATTGTTAGATATCAGGATAGTGTTGTTGGAGGATGAGTCGTCACTGGAAGGGACACACAAGAGCTTTTGAATGCTCATTACATCTGTTTCTTAACTCGATGCTGATTTTGTGGGTATGTTCTGTATATAAAAATTCAGTGATGTGTACACAAATATGTACACACTTCTCATATATATTATTTTAAGGTTTCTTAAAATCATAGTTAATGGCAAGCGATAACTTCTTTTGTTGTGTCAAACTTACACCCACATAACGGCTAATCGAGACATGTAAATGAATATGCAGAATGGACTGACCTCCTTTGTGTGGATGAGCAAACGATCCATCAAAATGGACATGTTGGGCCTCCCCTGGTGGCACAGCGGTTGAGCCCTGGGCTGCGAAGCTGCCTGCGGCCTCTGCAGCGCTGGTTTGATCTCCGGCCACAGGCGACAGTCCCACATGGCCGCAGACCTCTCCTGCCACGCCTGCTGCTCCCCTCAGCAGTGTGCTTCGGTCCTTCTGCCTGTTTTGCTCCCCGCTCTGGCTCTGGTGAATTCTCTCACCCTCCCGCACTTTTGCACTTTTGACTGTACCAGTGCTTGTGTAGATAAATAAATAAATCTTAAAAAAAAAAAAGGACATGTTGCTTAGCTCCATCCTCTGTGACAACATGGAACTCATGGTCCCTTGGTGTCAGGAAAGGACACACATTCAGATTTTACATATAGAAAGTCACTATTTTCTAAATGTAAGCAACCATGCAAAATGTTGAAAGCTGTGTGAGCACTCAGGAACAGACACTGCTGCCCTTGACCTGTGTTCTCAGCACAGGGACTCATCCCTAGGCTCCAAGCCATCACCCATGCTGTGAAAAAAAGGAAGAGTCTTAGGCAATAACTTCCCCCAGTGATCAGTTATATAACCAATGAATTCCTAGAGATATTGCCTAACCTCTTTGTCACTGCCTCTGCCAGTATCATGATAAATCTAAATTTATACAATATAAATTTGTACCTGAGCTTTTAGGCTACTACTGCAGAGATGACATGACAGGTGACACTGGATAGCACCCCATCCTACCCACAAAGAGGTGCATTTGTAACTTGTTTTTTGTGAATTTTTTATCATTCAGCAATATTATACAAAGAGATATTGTGCAAAAGGATAATATAAAGTATGACATCATTGTCTCAACAGTACCTTCATTCTAATGGGAAGTAAACTTGACCTTTGAAATAAGGATGTAATTTAGAAACACAAAAAAGAAAATAAAAGGCTGACTCTAATCAAGTATATTCAGGGCTCAGTTATACAAAGGGAGTTAGTGGAAGCGAGGTCCTCACCCAGGGAGGCATCAGGAGCACATATTTTTTCAGTTCTAGTTATCTCTTTTTTGCCTAGTGAAAGTAACAAAAGAGAAAAATACCTTACAGGTTGAACACACCATGAGAAATAGAAGCAAAGGGAATAAGCCAGCACTTCACAAAAGGAAATATAGAAAGTATAACAAAAGTTAGTTCTTTTAAATAACAGGTAACAGAAGCCTTGTTTTCTTGTGCCCATTCCATTTTTATTTGACCAATTGTTTTTCATATGATTTAATAGAAAATGAAGCAAATCCTTTTCTCACTTTTCTTATGTGGCATATTTTTTTCCTTCCTTTCTACCTTCCTCCCTTCTAGCTACATACATATATTTCTCTTGTCTCCGCATCCCTACCTCTGGCCACCACTGCTTTCTGTATTTGTAAGTTTGGGTATTTTTTGGATTCCACATATTAGACAGTTATATGGTGTTTGTCTTTCTCTGCATGACTTATTTAATTAGCATAATGCCCTCAAAAGTCCATAGGTCCATCCATTTGATACAAATGGCAAGATTTTATTTTTTATGATTGAATAATATTCTGGTATGTGTCCATCTTGATTGTCTCACATAATTTCTTTTTTTATAACTATTTTTATTTTTTAAAGATTTATTTATGCAAACAATAACTGGGGAACAGGCCAGAGGTGTGGGGGGTGATAGGATTCACCGGAGACAGTGAGGAACAGAAGAAGCAGATTGAAATACACTGCTGAGGGGAGCAGCGGGCAAGTCAGGAGACGTTTGCTGCACCATGTGGGTAGCTACCTGGCTAGGGATTGAACTCATGCTGCAGTGGCTGCGGACAGCCCTACAGGTTCTGTCTTAACCCCTTGGGCCACCAGGGAGGCTCCCTCACATAATTTCTTTATCTGTTCAACCATTCACTCTTCAATGGACACATAGGTTGTTTCTACATCTTGGCTTTTGTAAATAATGTTGCAGTGAACATGGATACATACATATTTTTCTTCAGAAGAGGAATTGTTACAGGGCAGGGAGAGGGGCAGCCCAGACCCTGAAAACCTGCCTGTTCTAAATAGGATCTGCCGCATCAACACAAAAACATATGAGACTTTAATGGGAAGGAACTTTAATACAACTAGTAAACAATACAGGAAAGGCAAAGAATCTAGTTTCTATATCAAGCACCCAAAGTTACCCATCCCCTCATGGGTAAAACTCCATCCAAACGGGATTGGCCCAGAGCAAGGCCCCAAAGCCTGCCACAAGTTCCAGTGGGGACCCACAGAAAAGGGTCAGAAACAACCAGACAAGCCCGGAAGGAAAAGAGCAAAATCAAAATCAAGATAAAAGCTGCCATTGTCACCTCCCCACGGGTCTCACCCACATCTGTGTCACCCAGTCCACGACCAAAAGGCAAGCGCAGTTTCTTCACGTGTCTCTAGGCTCCATGCGCCTCCTCCAGGTCTCCTTCTGGCTCTCCATCCTGCTTCCTTCCTTCCTCAGTCTCCTCTGCAGCTTCTTCTCTCCCTGCTCAGCTCCACCCTTCATTTGGGTGGGGCAGGGAACCTGGAACCTCCCCCTTTTCTGGGGGGGACCACCCTGTTACAGAATTGCTAGATTGTAGGTAGATCGATTTTTAATTTTGAGGAAACTCTGTACTCTTTTCCAAAGTGGCTTGCAGTTTACATTCCTATCAGAACTATACAAGTTTTCTCTTCTCTCTGCATCTTCCCCAAAATGTGTTATCTGTCTTTTCAATAATAGACTTTCTAAACAGAGGTGAGGTGATATATCACTGTGGCTTTGATTTGTATGTCTCTGATGATGAATGGTGGTTGAGCATATTTTCATGTATCTCTTTTTTTAAGATTTATTTATGCATATAAGAACTGGGGTATAGTCCAGAGTTGTGGAGGGTGAGAGCTTTCACCAGAGACAGAGTGGGGAACAGAACAGGCAGATGTACTGAAATACACTGCTGAGGGGAGCAGCAGGCGAGAAAGGAGAGAGAGGTCTGCTGGGCCATGTGGGTAGATCCTTGGCTGGTCAGGGATTGAACTTGTGCTGCAGTGGCTGCTGATAGCTTGACAGCACTGTGTCTTTAACCCCTGTGCCACCAAGGAGGCCCTCATGTACCTCTTTATCATGTATATGAATTCTTTGGGAAAATGTCTATTTAGAACTTTTGCCCATTTTTAAAAGACCTGTTTGGCTTTGTTTGTTTTTGCTATAGAGTTGTATGAGTTCTGAATATAATCTAGATATTAGCCTCTTAGATATATGACTTATGAATATTTATGCCTTTTTTGTCAGTTGCCTTTTTGATGGTTGCCTTTGCTGTGCAGGTTTAGTTTGATACAGTCATCTTGTTTATTTTCACTTTTGTTCTTTTTGCCTCTATTGTTAAGTTTAAGAAAATCATCATCAAGACTGTTGTCAAAGAGCTTACCATCTATGTTTTCTTCAAGGAGTTGTATGGTTTCAGATATTACAGTCAAGTTTAATTCATTTTGAATTAATTTTTGAGTGTGATGTAAGATAGTAGTTTAGTTTCATCTTTTGCATGCGACAGGACAGTTTTCCAAATACCAGTTACTAAATATACTGTTCTTTTCCCATTGTATATTCATGACTCCTTTGTCATAAATTAATTGACCATATATGCTTTAGTTTAATCCTGGACTACATATTCTATTTCACTCATCTATGTGTCAGTTTTTATGCCAATACTGTATTGCTACAGTGACTAGATGTTTATAATATAGTCTGAAGTCAGGAAGTATTATGCCTCCAGCTTTGTTTGTTCTTTCTCAAAGTTGTTTTGGAGGGTCTTTTTTGGATCCATACAAATTTGCATTGTTCATTCTGTGAAAAATCCCATTGAAATTTTGATAGGGATTGCATTGAATATGTAGATGGCTTTGGGTAGTATGGCATTTTAACAATACTAATTCTTCCAACTCATGAACATGGACTGTTTTTCTCTTTGTGTATTCATTAAATTATTTCCTTAGTGTCTAGAGTTTTCATTGTATGGGTGTTTCTCTACCTTGGCTAAATTAATTGCTAAGTATTTTGTTCTAAGGGAAGCTTCAGGAGCAATTTGAAGAACCTAGTAGAACAGCTTGTTGATGTCAGAGTTCCACCCTTTCCTGTCCTACCCCCCCCAACCCGCCCCCTAGGCCCTCTGTGCTTTCATGCAGAGTGCTCAAGGAGATGGAACTTTCTGCACTTAGTAACAGTTTCTGGATAGGCTATAAAACCATTATGTATCAGCCAATAATTTCAATGTTTTATTTGTTTAAGGTGTAAGAATTTGAACTTTCACAATTATTAAAACGTTCATTTGCAGATAAGGCTAAATGGATAAAAAGAAATATGATGGGTATAAACATAACTATTCTGTTCATCTTAATTACTGCAATCTTTGAGAGGATGCAAGCATTCTAGGCTCCCTTCTCTAGTTATATATTTTTCCTTTCCCCTTCCTTTAGAAAGGTGGGGAATGATTGAAGAGGACTGTGGAGAAGACATTTAAGTTACCTTCTTTGCTTACCTTTAATAAGACTAAAATGAACCTTACTCTGTTTATCAAATATTTACCTTCCAATGAAAAGAAAATATTTCATATTATAATAATAACAAACAAATAGGAGATAACTTACTTTTTCTTTTTTTTTTAAAGATTTATTTATTTTTCCATACAAGAACTGGGGTATAGGCCAGAGATGCAGGGCGGGGAAGGTGTTGGTGAGAGGATTCACCAGAGACAGAGTGGGGAATGGAACAGGCAGACTGACTGAAATACACTGCTGAGGGGAACAGTGGGCGAGACAGGAGAGGTCTGCTGCACCATGTGGGTTGCTCTCTGGCAGGATGGGATTGAACCCGTGCTGCAGAGGCTGCAGATTGCTTCATAGTACAGTGCTCAACCCTTTGCACCACCAGGGAGGCCCATAACTTACTTTTTCAATACTCATTCCCCCATTCAGAAGTATGCTGAGTAAACAGAATACCCTATAGCAAGAATAGACTACACTTGAGCACAGACATTTGCCTCAGTGTTTATATTTTAAAAGCCTATATGAAGTGATACTAACTGGGAAGTGATTTATTTGTATGACTTTTGTAAATACAAGATGTCATAATAGATGTAAAAGCACAACATTTAATGTGCTATACAAATATGACGTTATTATTATATGTAAACAACAGATGTAGTTATTAATCTCTTACCAAAAGATTCTAGTATTTGAAGAACTTTCAGAACATACAGTTTTATAAGAAGAAAGGGAAAGCTTGGAAAGTGAAAAACTAGGCATTTTTAAAGCTTTCATCCTAATAGCACTACTTAGAAGATGCATCATAAAAAGATTTTGAACCTGTTATACTTATAAAAATGTTCTCATTCACAATATAATCTTTTGTGATGTTATTTACCAGATACTTAGATTTTAATCTCATCTGAGATATTATTAAAATGAGCATTAAAAGGACCCTAAAAATAATATCCAGCAGATAGAAACAACCAAAGTATCTGTAATAAAAGTCACATAAACTTCTGCAGTAGAAATTTCATATTTTATACACTCTTTACAGGCAGTAAATGCTCTAGCTTAGCATGTAAATTCTTTTCTAGCTACTCCTTATAAATCACAGATCTCATCCAATATATCATAACAGTCCTGCAAATACCTTTTGAGTCATATTTTTTTGACCATACCATCATATTTATTCATCAAACACATTCACAAAACTTACATTATGAAATAAATATTTATGGGTTCTTATTGCCAAATTTTAATGAGCTATGGTCAAAACATTCTAAAGGTGTTAGAATAGTCCCATACATTCTATGTCCATATATAAAGCCATGAAGTCACAGAATCAAACCTTTCACAACCAAATGGTTTCCCCCAGCCTTCTTAACACCTGATTTCTTCCCAGAAGATTTGACAAATACATGTCATTCCACTGTAATGGTGACTCTATCAGAAAATATCATTTTAACAACACTGATGTGTTGTGGGAACCAAATAATTATGGAAACAGTGGTAATTGTGAAAACAGTAACCATGCTCACTAGCATGTCCTTTGAAGGTGATACTATATTTTTCTCTATTTAGAGTAGAGCCCTCATAATTTCATGAGGGTAAGAAGAAGGGGGGGTGTCAAAGGAAAAGGGTGACAGTGTTATGAGGAAAGATGTTGGAGAAAATAAAATTGCTTCTCCTTTACAATACTGGCAGTATTATCAGTTCTTATGCTATTCTGATTGGCAAATAGATATCCAAAGCCCTCCCAGTTCTAGGAACAGTGGGATACACTGTAGATAGGAGTAGATGGTCCTTGCCCTAAGGGAGTTCATAGTCTAGATGAAGCATTAAGACAACAACAACAACAAAATAGTGAATTGATTACAGTTAAACACACAGGCAGAACTGTGGTTCAGTGGTGTGTGTAGACTATACACATAAGAGGAGAGAGAGAAAAGAAAGGAACTTTCATTCTGGATGAAGTTCAGTGCCTCCCTTTAGTCCAGGTGGGTCAGTTTGGTCCCATAGATGGACATCCCATCCAGCAAAACCAAAGTCCCAAGAGAGCCACGCCCCCTGCCAATAAGAGTGCACCAAATTTTATTCCACCCTCCAGTCTATAGCAAATATCTTTTCCTGCCTCATAGAATGTTCTTCTTAAGAGGAAATATAGAAATGGAACATAAGCCATCATTTTATGTGCCCAAGATATTTTGTTGCCCTAATAATGTTTTTATATACCTTAAAGATTAGCTCTCCCAGCTAATCTTTCATTCTGCTCATTCTGCTCTAGATACTCAGAATTCAGTGATGAAAACATGATGTCTACTCTTCTTTGAGATCCTCTCTAGTGCTTTTTTCATGGCAATTTACATTGTATAAAATTTAATGGTAATGTTTTTTACTTTTATTTCCATAGTTTGTTGGATGGTTCCCCCTTTTTTCATTTTTTTTTTTTTTGTTATGAGGTAACTTTTTCCATCTAACCTTCATCAGTTTTACTCTCCACAAAATCTCCATCATTTTCCCTTTTAAAATCAACAAAATATAAATTACATAAGTGCTGAATAATCAAAATGTCACTTTCCCCCAAGCTGGCCTCATTTTAGGTAAAATTATAGCACAAAATAATAAAATCCCACCTAGCTTAGAAGCACAATTGTTGAAGTCCTCAATCCAATTTTTCTGTAAGTCAAAGACTAGGATAGCTTATCTCCCATTCACTGTCTCAGCCAGCTTTTGCTTTAAGTGTCAAATGCAAAAACTCATCGCCACGACTGATCTCAAGGAGCTTACTATCTATGTTTTCTAATTCATTTTAAGGTCTTTAGTTTTTCTTTCATTTCATAGCTATTATCTACTATCCACCAAACACACTGCTAGGCTCCAAGTATAAATGTAACCAAATTACCTGGGTACCTGCCTTCACTGAAATTATAGTGCACTATTAAATCAGACACTAAACAATTTTTACTTTAATAAATGTGTAATTACAAATTAAGTTTTTAAGAACAGAGCATATGAAAACATATCAAATAATATATTAATGAAAGGTGTATAACAAATATTCAGCAAAGGGTGTTAATTAGAAAATTACTCAAGGTAGTATAAATGATATATGGAAGAAATAAAATAAATTTGCACATCTCTAGAGTGACTACATCCAACAATAAGCAACCAGATAGTAAGTCAAATTGAAGGGCATTTGTTGAATGGTTATTGTCCTCTACATTCCCTGCTAAGCACTTTGCAAACCTTTAATTGATCTTTATAACAACCCTAAAAGGTAAGTATTACTTTTTGCAGTTTACAGATTTGGTACTAATTAAATATCTTTTCTCCCTGTAAACATACACACACGACAACAACAAATATGACCAAACAACCAGAGTTAGCATATTTAGCTAAAAATGTATTTATACATTCAATAAAATATTTTCCAAATATCTGCTAGTTGTCGGGCATGTTTTAGACATTTTGGACATATGAGTGAATGAAACAAGCAAAAGTCTTGTGAAAAGAAACAGTAAACAAATATAATAAAAAGCAAGTTATGTGCATGGTTATTTAGAGTACGGAAAACAGTATGATTTTTATAAGGAGAAAAACATAGAATGGGTTAAGGGAATGAATGTGTAGTGCTGGGGTGCACTTAGAATTTTATTGTAGACCCAGCTGAGACGTCATTTAATTGATGTGACTTGGTGAAAATGAGGGAGTTGGCAAGAGACTGTCTGAAGGCAGAGTCATAGGCAGAGGAAACAGCAAGTTCAAGGATCTCAGTGTGTGAGATTAAGTAGGAAGAAGCAAGGACAGCATGGCTGAAACCAAGTAATTAGGGCAGGAAGTAGAAATAAAATCAAGAGAAAAAAAAATCCACACAGTCTTAAAGATTTCCTTTATGTTTGCCTAAACTTTATGTTTGCCTAAACATCATAATAACGATGAAAATTCATTATGGAAAACCAAAGAATCAGTTACAGACAACTCCTAGATTTATATCCTGCATAAAGATTTTCTATACATATGTGTAGTATTTTCCAACCAAGCAACCAGCCAGCCAGTCAAGCAAACAAACCAGCCCCAAAGGAATTAACACGCTACATAATATTTTAAAAGTTAATATAACCTATGCAGTCCACCAAATTGACACATTTAGATTGTTGCACCCTGTTTTTAATCATCTCAGGCTGCAATAACAAAATATTACAGCTGGGTAACTTCAAAACCCAAAATTTACTATTTCTAGTTCTGAAGGTTGAAAGTCTGATACCAGGGTGCCTGCTGCTTTTCTGGCTTTCACATGGACACCTTCGCACTGTGTCTCACATGGCAGAGAGAGAGAAAGTAAATGAGCTGTCTGGTGTCTCTAATAGGGACACTAATCGCATCATGAGGACCCCACTCTCACGACCTCATCTAAACCTAGTCACTCACCAAAAGTCTCATCTCCAAGTACCATCGCAGTGGGTTTTGGGTTTCAACATAGGAATTTTAGGAGGGCATAATTCAGTCCATAGTGTCCTGTAATTGAACACTGAGATTTGGTTGACTTTCAAATGCTATAATTGTCCTAGAGAAGTAAAAATGGAAAGTTAACTAGAAAATGAAAAAGTAAACATTTTTTAAAAATAAGTCATAAGTTAATATCTATTGGGGCAGCAAAATCTACAAATTCAAGATATTTCAAAAATAAGATACCAGAGGTATTAATTTTCTTAAATAATTTTCAATCAAATTTTAGAGCCAACCAAATTACTTTATATTTTCTCTTGAACACACAGATTTTTATAGATTTATTTTCAATGAAATTGTGTGTTGAATTTTTTGTTGTTAATATAACCTTTCTAGACTGATGCCAGGTGAAATAGGAGACTGTGATATATTTCCACAAAATTGCTTTTGTGGTTTTGATGGTGTAAATTATTCTGTTGACTTTAATGAGGAATATGAGGCATATAGAATCAAGTAAATTTTAAAACAAGTCCATTAGGCCCATATTATATATTTACTAAATACTTGTTGATTTGTCATTTGGCATCGACAAGCGGACATGGACTTAAAAAGAAAATGACACTGCTACAAATCATTGACAAAAGCTTTTAATACATCTTGCAAGAAATATTGACACAATAATCTGTAAAAGACAGCCTGCAGTGGTCCCAGTATACATAAAATCAACAGATTCAAGAAGTTCTAGGTGTTCTCATGCTGGTCAGACTTATCAATAGGTGGCTGACAATAATATTACTGCTATTTACATATTAGTACCACACTGGTATGGATTTGCATAATGTATTGAGGCTCTATGCTCTAGAGAGTTGCATTGTAACATATTGGTGCTTAATGAACTCTGAAAAAATTGATTTTCCACAGAGTAAATTAAGGAATGCATTATAGCTGTTAAAGCAATCTTAAGGGAAATCCGAAGCTTCCACTGCAGCACCATGCTTAGTAAGTAATAAATTACATGTTATACTTATTTGCCTTAATTCATGCTAATTTTGTCCAATTAATGTATCACAGTAATTCAGAAGCCTGTCACAGGAGAGCTAATTATTTATTGGATTTTTGTGTTCAGCTCCCTAGGAGTCTACTAGCAAACAAACTTGCGACTGTCTTTCTCTTAGGTCCATAGTGACATTCTTATGTCTTACTGTGGAGAAGTGAGGTTTCTGCTTCTGTTTTAAGTTTTAAAATTGAATTATGGGGTACCTGAATCAGATTCTTGTTTTTTGACCGATGAGATAGTTTGACAACCTGCCACTCAGCACAAGACCTACTATCTTTCCTATCAAAGTATTTCTAGTTACTGTAGTCTGTATATTTCAGAGGTTTTATCAAGAAAAAATACATTTTTAATTTGTCCACATGGAAAGGCTTCTACTTATTATGGCTCTGTGTATATACCCCAATGAATTGGAGAAGAGATACAATTCTCTGGACAATACACAGCATTAATCCCCCGCGTATTTTCTTTAATTCTCTTTATCTTTAAGCACTACAGTGCTTAAGAATACCTGGATACTTGTGCTCTTCACTTCACTCTGTCCAATGTTGATTCTCAACTTTAAAAAGCTACGTGCAATTTCTAACAGTATTATTTGGAGAAAAATCAAGTCTAACTCTCAATGACAATTGATACCAGTTTTGCAAAAATGGATTTTATTTTACTGTGGTACACTGTTAATTTACAGCCCCTACCATGAATTATTTATGAGATTAATTTGTGCAATTCATACCTATAAATAATGTGCCAGTTGCTAAATAATTTGCGCACTGTGATAAGATGCAAGCATCAGAGTCAAAGAAGCAGCACTTCACCAGCTGTGAGATGTTCTCTATCTTCTGAAACCCTGACAGACCCACGGGTTTGTAGACAGTTATTTGGAAAGGGTGAGAAGCATTTGATCTCCTAGTTTGCTCCCTCCCATGAGCATCAGGAGAGCACTTGTTTGCTGGTTATCATCTTCCAGTTAAATAAAAAAGAGGTGATCGCCTTTAAAATCCATAATGCAGCTTGATGTTTTCCAGCAAGATCTGTGCAGCGCTCCAACTTGATAAATGAGTCACACTGTGTTTTACATCACAAGGTGGAAACAGAATGCACCTTACCAATCCACTGTAATTTGATAGGGAAAAGGATGACATCCTTTTATTTACTAACCTGTTAACCCATGTCCAGCTGATTGTCTGAGAATCAGCAAATTCCTTCAAGCCATGTACAATTTTATACCTTATTTTGTTATTACTTCAAAAGAAACAACCTCTTACAGTATTGGACTATTTTCCCCTTCTCTCAATTGTTGTTATTACCCATTCAAAACTGGAAATAAATTTTATTTTTTCTTTTCTTTTTCTTTTTACTCTCTTTTCCATGTGGCATTAAGGTTTAGGTCACTTTCTCTTTCTTTCTGTTTTTGTTTTTAATTATAACTCAACAGGTTAAAATTAACATGTCTCTTCTTGGTTCCTTTTCTAATAGGACAGAGGTACTATGAACATATTAGCTCTCTGGTAAATGAATTCAACAGCCACAGCTGAAGACTTTGTTAACTTTCACAAAGCAGAATGATAATAAAATACCTGTTTTCTTATTAAATAGATGCCTTCTAAGGAAAACACAAATGTGGAGAAGACTTGAGTCCATTACTTTATATGTATTTCTATTCCTTCTGAGATCTAAACTGTCCCAACATAATGCTGAATATTGAGGATATTAACTTAAAAATCCAAGAGGCCATTAAAATGTGAAACTTATTTATTTGGGATCAAAAATTGCAATTAAGGTAGAAACCCAAATAGTGGCTCAATGTTTTATGGAAAGAAAAGAGGAAGTACATGGTTAAAAAATTGTTAACAAGTTTAAGCTATGGTTATACATAATTGGTTACTGATTCTATTCTCTGATGAAATGCCTACTCTCATCAGTCATTTCTTCAGGATATCTTCTTAAGCAATTATTTGCTTGATGATTTCTGAAAAACATTGGCTTTGGCCCAGGCCAAAGACTTGACCCATTTCAAATAAGCAAACCTGTTTCTCTGGTTGCCCAGTATCCATTTTGAAATGGCTCCACTTATGCCAACTTTTCACTAAACTTTATACGGTTTCATGTCTTTTTTTTTAATGAACTATATAAACTTCTGTTCTCTTGAATCAGTCCTTGTATATATTTGCTTTACATTAATGATGACAGGATTCTGATGCTAAAATCCTGATTCCTAACCAAAAGCAAAGGTAGATAATTAGAATACAGCCTCATATGCCCTGTGTGTTTTATATTTGATTATCAATATTTTCCCCTGGATTTCTAGAAGTCTTAGGGCATTAATAAACTAGGCTGAACCAGATACAGGGTTTGTGTTTTGCACATCCTTGAAGCAGCAAAACCTGGCATATGGGGAGTTTCTCACTACTGGTCTTGTGAACTCAGATGACAGCACTGGTTGCAGTTGGTTCCATACAGGGATGGAATATATCAGTCACAGGATTTTTCTGGGCTTGAACAAATTCACCTTTAAATGTGGTCATTCCAAGGGAGTCATCATCGCACTTCAGATGTGATCTTTTGGTTTTCTCTGAGTTCAATCTAGAAGAACAGGGCATGATAGGCCTTAATGTTAACAGCAGACTTCCTTTTATCCTGCTGAGTCAGGCTCAGGCTCAAGAAAGGATGACAAAAATCCTGACAGGCATTTCACACCCTCAGCCCTCTTAAATATGGAGAAAGAATCTTACGAGTTTTATTTGACAAATATAACTGTACCTTGTCCTCTCTTGGATTAAGTTGTCCAGGTCCTGGGTAATCATCTGCTCCATTTTACAGCATTTTTGGGTTTTAGAATGTGAGGACTTCTGTGCCTCAAAGTCTAAGATAATGGTAATCTTTGCCCTTTGTCTTCTGCCACTACAGTCAAAGGTCTGGAGTGTATGTCAGTGGGTGTGACCTCTGAGCACTGTGTGTCTTTAGGAGACTAGACAAGGTAAGGCCTGTCCAAATTCATCATCCTTAAGGAAGAATCCTAAACAATGGACAATGACACTGGTGTTGAAAACTCCTCTCTTTTTTTCCCTCTCTCTTTCATGTTATGACCCATTCACATACCACAAATTAAAAAAAAAAAAATGTACAATTAGTAGTCACAGAGAAATCTAATACAGCTAACTTTATTTTTGAATGAAAAAATAGGATGTCATAGAAACCTTAAAAAATGCATCTATTTTAAGCAAAATCATTTGTTTTTGGCTCTTATATGTAAACCTAAGTTTTTTATGCTCTAATATATTGTCATATTTTTCCATCTCATTAAATCTACTGTAACAAGCCTTTTAAGGGTATTTAAATCACTTTCAATTTCTCCCCATTATAAACAGTACTCTAATTACCACCCCTAAAATTCAGCTGGGTTAGTAATTTGGCAATGTATAAACCCCTTGCTCCACCCACACTAGTTCTATCCTTGAACGTAGGCAAACATCTGTGTTATTAAGTGACTCAACTGGAGAATCTTAGGGTTAGGGTGGAGAACCTTTGAGTTAGACTTTACTAACCTTGACCTTAGGTTTAGATTCTTTAAATGATCAGGGACATACAATACTCTATTTAAGATTTTCATCTTTTTCAATGAAAATAAAATTAAACCTCTTCTGTGTATGAGAATCCTGTCAATATTTCTCACTTCATATTCTTCAAATGAGCCACTTAAATATCAGGTTCAGGATGGAGGATGTGTGTGTTTGTTTGTTTTTAATTGAAGTAACATTGTATTACAAAACTATGTAAGCTTCAGCTTTGCATTGAGAATTAGCATATGTGTATACTACATTAAGGAGATGTTTTTATATGTGTATCCATGTGCTAGCTATTTCTCATTTCTTGGAAAAGTCTTAGAAACATAATGTTAGATGGTTGGAATAAACAAGAAGAGTTAAGAGTGATTTTCATGTAACATTTTACTACTAAGAAATGAATGACTAATTTGCCCTATTTCTTATGTCCCTTAAAGGTGCCTTTAAGGGACAACTGGAGACTGGAATCTTAGGATAGTTTATTCTCCTAGGTTGGGAAAGCAGTGTCATTTGATGACTCATTTTTATAGGAGTATGCAAAAACAAAAAAAGTAAAACTAAACAAACAAATTTAAGGAATACGACTTAGTCCAGCAATAAGCCAGTCATGTATGTTTTAATTAAAATATTTACTGAGGAATATGAGAGTCATACTATTCAGTGTTTTGAAGCTGTCATAGTCAATGAGCCAGCCAATGTCTACGCAGTCACAGAACTTACAATCTACTGTAGGGAAATTAACAAAAGGAAGGAAGTGGGGGATAGATGAAGAGAGACAGTAACTGTCAGCTAATGACCATCACTACGCTCAAACTTAAAGAGATATTAGGAGATTCTCACTTGGCTTCTTTTTTCTTCATTTGACTGTACAGTCACAAAAAAATCTTCTTATAGAAGTGGCATTTTTCTTTTCTTTTCTTTTTTTAAAGCTGGGGTACAGGCCAGAGATGCATGGGGGTGAGAAGATCCACCAGAGATAGAGTAGGGAACAGAACAGGCAGATTGACTGAAATATACTGCTGAAGGGAGCAGTAGGCGAGACAGGAGAGGTCTGCCTCGTCATGTGGGTTTCTCCCTGGCCAGCCTGTGGATCAAATTTGCTGCAGTGGCTGGTGATAGCTTGATAGTGCTGTCTTTGACCCCTGCTCCACAAGGGAGGCCTAGAAGTGGCATTTTTAAGTGACATTTGAATGACAGAAAGGAGTGCCCGTCATTTATGGAATGTCTAGGTAGAAGGACATTCTAGATAAGGAAAAACCTAGAGCAAAGAGGTTTCTAAGATGAAAAAGTAACTGAAGTAATAATCTACACAAAGATTAGAATTATCCAATGTCCCTTACAAATTAATAGTTTACATTCACTAATAAATGCTTAACTGCCTGCAGAAGCATCTTGCTCTTTAACAGCAAATCATGTGGCAACACAACTCTAACAGTTCCTCATTGATCCCAACTTGTCATGCTCAGGACCCACATACTTGGTTCCATGTCCCAGTTTTACAAGGCCCTTATCCAATCGCTAATCTTTCTTATTCTCTTCTGGATAACTTGAGTCTCACTCTCCCTGCTTAGATTTCGTCTTTGCATTTACTCTGTGCTGACTCCGCAGATTCTTTACACAGCAGACTCTTTACTTCCACTTCAATCCTGAAAATGATTCTGCCACCCCTTTGACAGATATTTCAAATCAGTTTACCCACCTATACACCCCTTTGACACCCTCCTCTTGCAACAAAGAGATTCAAATAAAATATGTTAAAATTTAAGGATTTTTTGGACTGAATATTAGGCTCTCCCAAACATGATTCTTCTTGAACGAAGGAATTTCTCTGTAGCAATGAGTGACTGGAAAGAAGGTTAAGGAAGCATAAACTAATAACATTTCATCAACTCCTTGGTTTTAGTTACACTGTTTATAAGACAGTCTGATAATTAGAACTGTCAAGAATGTGCTGTTAAATTGAGAGCCTTTTCTACTTCTGCTCTCAGGAAGTTCCCATTTTACTGGATATCTAATGATACTGGGAAAAGAAATCATCCATTTCCAGTTCTTCAGTCTACTTTCTGGACCTTCAGTGAACTGCTGAAGTAGATTTCCCTGGGCAGTAGGCCTGGTTTCTCTGTGATAGTCGAAGCAGAAGTGGCAGATTACAATTATACTAATGACAAAAGATAAATTATATTTTGATGATGAGCATAACCCACATCTGAGCCCATGCTTTTAGCATGTAAGGGTTATGCCTCTCAGCTATTTTTGTAGTTTTATGAACAGGTGATTTATTTTATGATGTTAATTGAATGTCCCAACAGCAGGACTAACTCTAAGTTCCAAATCACTCTTTTTAAAATGCAATTGGCAACATGGCACAAATTGGCACAATTCACATAAAAGTGCTATTTATTTAAATTGCCTTCTCTGGATTTGAAGGGATGAACATGAAATTTGGATACTATATTTGCTAATGACTTCCAAAATATTTCTCCAGCACAGATCTTATTATTGATCTAGGGTCCTATCTCTTAACCTATTTGCTTTAGAATATTCCTTTAGGAACCTCACATCTAGCTTATTTAAAAGAAAAGCCAATATTTCTCATTAATGTAAAAAAACATACTTGCATAGACATCTGTTCGTAAGTCTCTACGGCAGTTACTGAACACATCTCAAGGTCTTTACACTGCTGTTCTTTTTCTGGGCCAGGAATGCCCTCTTCCCAAATACCTACACATTTCACTGGGTCTCTTCCTTCCGATTTCTTCTCTCTTCTAATGGAGTGCCTTCCTGCTAAACTATTTAAATGTACTCCACTAGCAACATTCCTTAACCCCATTATCTTCCCTTCCTTAATTTTTTTCAATATTCCTTGTGCTTTCTGAGATGCTGTATTTTTTAAATTATTGTTGTAAAACAGCACCTCTTCAATTTAGTTTAATTTTGTCCGTGCCTTTCTTTCTTTGCATTACATGCATAAGTGAAACTGGCTGGTACTTGTCTTTCCTCTTCTAAGTTATTTCACTTTGTATATCTCCTCCAGCTCCATGAATGTTGTCACAAATGGCAACAAAGATGTTGCCTTTTTTTTCTTTTTTACAACTAAGTAGGATTCCATTGTGTATATATACCAAATCTTCTAAACCCATTCATAATTTGTTGGGCACTGTAGTGGCAGGACAGGGACAGAGCAGGATTGCTATGATCCGACAGAAAGGTAAAGGAGAGTCCTGAAGCCCTCGGTGGCTTTCTCAGGCTTTTATTGAGCTTTTACATGTAGTGCAGCAACCAGATAGATACACAGCAGGCAGGAGTACCAGGGGACCAGATGGCCAGGAGTCCTCCAAGCCCCAGGTAAGTCTTCATTCTGGGCTTGTCTGGAGTTCTTTCTCCCCTTTGGTCTCTTTCTCTCTGGGACCATCCCAATTCTGAGCCATGGCCCACAGAAGTAAAGGACACAGATGACAACAATGTAACAACTGCAGGTACCCATACCCCATCAGGCAGGGCAATCCTAATGGTGGGTGGGCAGAAAAGCCTGAAAACTATTTATCCTACAGGCACTTAGGTTGCTTCCATAACTTGTCTGTTGTAAATATTGTTACAATGAACACAGGAGAGCATAAATTACTATGTATCAGTAATTTTGTATTCTTTAGGTAGATACTAAATAGTAGAAGACCTCAAAAAGTCAAGGCAATCCTGTCAGAAGACAAGAACAACTTCATACACTAAAAAGCAGTAATAATTAAGACAGTATGATACTGGAATAAAAACAGACATACACATCAGGGGAATAGAACTGAGAGCATAGAAGTAAATGACAGTTAATTTATGACAAAGAAACAAAGGGCATACAATGGTGAAATGAAAGTCTCTTCCATAAACTACCTTGGGAAAACTGGACAGTCACATGCAAAAGAATGAAATTAGACCACTATATCATACCATATGCACAGAAATTAAGTCAAAGTGAATAAAGGACTTGGATATAAGACCTGAAGCCCTAACATACATAGAAAAAGACATAGGAAAAACAGTGCAAGTCTATATTCCCACCAGCAGTGTATGAGGGTTCCTTTTTCTCCTTACCACACCTACATTCATTGTTTGTCTTTTTGATATAGGCCATTCTCTTAGTCATTGTGGATTTGATCTGCATTTCCCTGATGAGTGATTTGATCCTCTTGTGTGTGTGTGTGTGTGTGTTTCTTGGACATCTGAATGTCTTCTTTGGAATATTATCTATTTAGCAACTCTGCTAAAGAAAGGAGGGCTATCTATTTAGCTCTTCTTCCATTTTTTAAAAGATTTATTTATTTATGCATACAAGAATTGGGGTACAGGCCAGAGCTGTGGGGGGTGAGAGGATTCACCAGAGACAGAGTGGGGAACAGAACAGGTAGATTGACTGAAATACACTGCTGAGGGGAGCAGTGGGCGAGACAGGAGAGGTCTGCTGTGCCATGTGGGTAGCTCCCTGGCCAGCCTGGGCTCGAACTCATGCTGCAGAGGCTGCGGATTTCTTCATAGTGCAGTGCTTAACCCCTTGCGCCACCAGGGAGGCCCCCTTCCATTTATTACTGGATTGTTTGTTTTCTTGCTGTTGAGTTGTAAGAGTCTTTTGTAGCTCTTCAGTATTAGCTCTTTGTCAAATGAATGGTAACAAATATTTTCTCCCATTCTGTAGAGTATCTGTTTTAACAATAGTTTCTTTTGCTGTGCAGAGCTTTTTACTTTAATGGTCTTGTTTATTTTTGGTTTTGTTCACCTTGCTATTTTAGTCAAATACCCAAAGACATCATTGAAGTCAAAGCCATACAATGTTTTTCCTATGTTTTTTTTCTATGTATTTTATGACCGATCTTGTCACTGTCTAGGATTTTTAAACTTTCTTAGTTCACTATTATCTAGAGATTAAAGCCTTTCCACATTGTCTTTTTTTCCTCATGCCCATCCTTCCTCTAAAACCCAGTGTCACCTTAGCTTCTCCATGGGGAGTTACATCATCTGTGCTCCTAATTCTTCAATCATATCTCTATCATAACCCATTATTTATTCCTTCAGAGGGCTTTGATTATGGCCTTGTTAGGTGTCAGATGCTTTAATCATTGTTAAAGAGAAAAGTGTGAAAGAGGTTTCTGATGTAAATGAATAGACAGATGGCACCAAACGCCAATAATGTCAACCAATGAGAAGAAAATGCTTTCCCAAAGTATGTTCTTTGAGATACTAGTAGTTATGACGAGATGGCATTGATGCTACTACAGACGCATGTGCATCAAAAGTACTGCTAGTGCACTGACATTTCATGGAATGCTAGAGAAAATGCATCAAATACTGGTCTTCTCTTTTAATTATAAACTGTTAGAATGGTACCAGATGGATCATTCAGCTTTGGATAATTCTCATCCAGTGAAAATAAATTTTGAGTAAAATATAAAAAAGCAAAATACATTTGTAGACACTGGCATATAACCAAAATTAAGCAAAAGTGAGAGGATAGTCAGTTCTTGAAATACTAGGTAAGTTTTTTTTAATGATAGTTTTTAATTTTTTTTAAAGATTTATTTATTTATTTATACAAGCACTGGGTATAGTCAGAAGCATGGGAGGGTGAGAGAATTCACCAGAACCAGAGCGGGGAACAGAACAGGCAGACTAACAAAATACACTGCTGAGGGGAGCAGCGGGTACGGCAGGAGAGGTCTGGGCGCCATGTGGGACCCTCACCGGCGGCTGGGGATCGAACTGGTGCTGAGAGGCTGCAGGCAGCTTCACAGCCCAGCGGTCAACTGCTGCGCCACCAGGGGAGGCCCTAGTTTTTAATTTTTTTAAGATTTATTTTTATTTATGCATACAAGAACTGGGGTGTACATCAGAAGTGCAAGGTGGGCAGGGTGAGAGAATTCATCAGAGACAGAGTGGGGAGCAGAACAGGCAGATCTACTGAAATATACTGCTGAGGGGAGAAGCGGGCAAGATAGGAGAGATCTGCTGTGCCATGTAGGTCAGCTCCCTGGCGGGGTTAGCTCCCGGGCCAGGGATGGAACTCAGGCCAAAGTGGCTGGCAATAGCTTGATAGTGCTGAGACTTTAACCCCTGCGCCATCAGGGAGGCCCAATACCAGGTAAGTCTTAACTTAATTAAACCAGACAAATTTATAAGACCCTGGCCTTTTGCCTGAGGGCACTCACCAATGCACACTTCTTGGGAGCACCAAAGTTTCAATAAGCTTTGGTCTTGCTTGTAAGTGGTAGAATATAGGGCTTAGAACTGACTGAGCAATTAGAAAATTGAAAGTATAAATCCTAGAGAGGAGGGAGCCCTAGAAAAAGAAAGCAAAGCACAAAATTATTTGACCTCTAATCTATGCATCTGTTGCAGAAGTCCCAAAAGACATGATGGGGAGCACTAGCTGGAAAGGAAGAATTTAGCATTTTTTTCATCTGCTTCCTGCTGAAGTAGAGACAGAGTCCAAAGTTTGACTCCAGCCAAACCAACAACTAGAACAAAATAAACAGGAGTCAGAGAACTAGAAGAGGATCAAGACTTCTATAATATATTATACAAAATGTTCAGCACATAATCCTACTACCTTTGGTCCTCCTAATGTAGACAGTGGTATTTGGAGGAATATAGTCACTTAATGTCTCAGTGTGTTGGCTTGGAATTCTTGCAATCCTGACTGGAATCCTGGTTTCAGTATTTAGAGGCTTTGTGATATTGAGGAAATTTTCTCAGCCCTGGTTTCCTTATCTGTGAAGTGCCAATAGCAATGACAGTACATATTTCATGGGATATTTATAGACATTAAATAGTGAATATATACCAAGTTCTAAGTACTATGCCTGGCAGGTAGACCAGTTTATTTTTTTCATTTGCAAAATGGCTATAGTAACGCCACCAACCTATACTGGGTTGAATGGTGACCTCCATATCCTAATCCTAGGAGTGTGTGAATGTTACTTTAGGTAGGAAAGGCACCTTAGCAGATGTAATCAGGCTAAAGAACTTGACATAAGATTATCCTGGAATATCCAGGTGCACTCTAAATCTACTGAACCCTAAATCTTATAAGTTTCCTTATAAGAATGCACAGAGGAGACACAGACAGGAGAGGAAGGAGCAAAATGACCGTACAGACAGAGATTGAAGTGATGTGGATACAAGTCAAGGAACTCCAATAGAAGCTGGAAGAGCCTTAGAGTGGAGGCCCCCAATGAACCTCCAGAGATAACATGTCTTTGCTGGATTTGGGGCTACTATTCTCCAGAATTGTGTGTGTGTGGGGAAACAAACCCATATCTGTTGATTTCAGCCTTGTTTATAGTGATTTGTAGCAGCTGTAACAAGTAACAAGGAAAGTAATATACTACCTCATTGGAGCCTTGTGAAGACTGAAGGGGTTCATGCATGCTCAGCTCTTGGTATCTGTGTAAATGCATCATATGAAGATCAGTAGTTGTTGTGGTTGTTGTAATTACCAGTCAAATTCTAACTCATCTATACATCTTTAGTCACATGGCCTTTGACTTGAAAGATATTACTAAATGAAAAAAGCCCCATGGTTAATTTCTTCCATCTAAACTTTAAGCTGATTTGTTTTGCTTCCATTTATCTACAGTAATTCCTTTAGGAAATCTATGACTCTGTTGCTAATTTTAACTGTATTAGTTGTTAAGTGCTCTAGGCTTGCAGAACAAAGGGCACTGTAGCAATGTGAGAATGTATTGTTCTCTGCTATATTCCAAAGGGATGTGTTAATGACAGAGTTTCAAACTGAACTTATAATTTCTAGGGTTATGTTGTTTTAAATTTCCAATGTAACCGCTCTTTTAAAAAATTCATATTTTTTTCCAAATTTGAATCTAGTTCAATACAGTAATATTTCAGAAGTATTCCATTTAAATCTTTACTCATACAGTATCATCTGAATGATCAAGCAGGAATGTGGTCCACTGAACTCCATCTCTGTGCAATGGCAGCTGCATAACATTAGGCTTGTGTTTTTCAGGATACATACTAAACATGTCACCTCTCTATAATTCTTTGTAAATAATTCAGGTTATCCTTATACAAGTCACTGTTTTACCCTGTAGTTCAGGATTGTAACTTGTCATTTTAGCTAAATATTCAATTAATTCATTAAAAATAACACATTGCCTCCCTGTACCGTGGTGTAGATGTACCTAGAGAAACATGCTGCAGTGGTTACCCTCTCTCCCAGGTGTGAGGCTCTGTTCTTCTTCCCTTCAGTAAGCTCAGATCTGGGGAAGAAAGCTAGGGGGAGACAGAGAGCAAATCACATGCCATCCCAATTCCCAAAAGTCTAGGTTTATGGTAAAAGAGAAAATCAATCAGGGCATTCCTCTATTTCCTTATTAGAAAGGGACCACACAGAGTGACCATCAGTAACAAAATACAACTGTGAAAACAAGATTTTGGCAGGAAAGAGAGGTGTGAGCAGGAAGGTGAGAAGGGCATATTTAGAAGTATTCCACCTCATTTTCCCAGGGAATAGTTGGTGAGCCAATGACATAAATCAAGAAAATGCTTAAAAGCATTCATTATCTTATAAGATCATATATTTAATTTGCACACACACATATACACACACACACATATATATATTACATATATGAGGTCTGCCTGGTGCTCTATGAAAGAACAGTGAATGTGTAGCAAGCGTGCTGCTTAAATTATCAAGAAATTAAATAATGTGTTTACTCTTTTTCCTGAAAAGGAGGGTGGGAAGAAGCCGCTAGTGAGTAATGTATTTAAAAATAATTTGAGTAAGTAAAATTCCAGAATATGATTGTTCTTTCTTGAGTGATTTAAAACCAATGCTAGGAAAATATTATTTTAAAATAGTAAATTTTATTTAGAAAACAAAGCTTTTTTTTTCTTTAAAAAGTATACCATTCTTCCACTAGTATAAAATTTTCCACATGTTTAGAAAAATGCAGGATACTCTATGTGCATGCTAAAATAGTTTGAAAATAATTTATTTCTTATCAGTATATTCCAGTGATTTGTTTCATAATCATATTTGATACAGAGTTCAGTGAAAGTAATGGTGGTGAATACCTATGTAACCTGGACAAAATCTTGCTTCTAAAGTGGTAAATGAGAACTTCTAAAATATCAGACTTCAGATGAAAGTCATGTCTATTAGAAAAGGTAAACATTAGCTTTGGAAGAACCAATGGAATGTTTCTTAACAGGTTTGGCAAGATGAGTGGAAAGTATTTCTCATACATATTTTTTTTCCTGAACAAGGGATAATTTTTGAAGGAATAAATTATTGTAGGAAAAACAAGTTGGATAGATTGTAAGCAAGAGTTTAATGAGTAAACCATCCACAATTTCCCAGAAACTGTTAGGCATTGAGAGAACTTGTCACTAAATATATGGTAGTGATTACCTTGAAAACCTCATTCAACTCAGTAACATACACTTCATTATCCCTAATGTTATTTTTCTGAGTATTTTTGCATGTGTACAAAATTTACTCAGAGCCTGGAGACTGTAATTTTCCTTTTTTAAATACGTGGATTATCAATGTGTTTGTTTTTTGCTAATACTGGTGAGTAGCTATAATTCAAATGGACACATTTTTATGATAGAAATTTCCAATTATTGGGCAGAATGAATTGGTAGTGGGAACTTAAACATTTATCATATGCCTGACATTAGGCTACAAGGAAATATTGAGAAATATGATACGGCTACTGTTCTCAAGAAGCTTACCCATTTCATTGAAGAAATCAAAGATAGCACCCAAGAAACAAGTAATAAGTATGTGTCACTTATAAGTGCCATAGGATTTCAAGGAAGGGAGAATAGTTAAAGATGGCATTTAGGGAAGTTTGAGGTTATACTGACATGAGAAGGAGATAGGATTTAACTATGTTGGTGATTTTCATGGGAGGAAGAATCTCAACTCCTTTGAGGTGGGGAGAATGGGTATTGTTTAAAAAATGCATATTCAATATTACAGTAATTTAATATTTAAAAAGATCAAAAACTGGGCCTCCCCGGTGGCGCAGCGGTTGAGCGCTGGGTTGCGAAGCTGCCCGCGGCCTCTGCGGCGCCGGTTCGATCCCCGGCTGCTCCCCGGCCACCAGAGGAGGGTCCCACATGGCGTGCAGACCTCTCCTGCCGCCCGCTGCTCCCCTCAGCAGTGTACTTCGGTCCTTCTGCCTGCTCTGCTCCCCGCTCTGGTGAATTCTCTCACCCTCCCGCGCTTCTGACTGTACCCAGTGCATGTATAAACAAAACAAACAAACAAACCAGCAAACAAATAAATAAAGCATGCCTCTATAAAAAAAAAAAAATAAATAAATAAAAAGATCAAAAACTAATGATTTTAATTTCATAATACAAATCAAGGAGAGGAAAGCTTTACAAATCTCTAGCTAGTAGGATAAATAAAAGCTCTGGTTCTTAATAGGGAGAAGGGATGAAGGCATAATGGAAACTCTGGGGGCAACCAAAATTTTGGTTTACCATAATTGAAAAATCTTGGGGAAGAGAGCAAAGTAAGAGGAGACTCAGTCCAGGTGGAGATGAGGTCAGATGGGGAGAAAGAGGAAAAGACCATAAAATGTGTGGGATAAGGTGAAGATACAGAGTTTAGGGAGGTGCTGGGGCTAGGGAAGTCACTGAAAGATAAAGTTGACTTTATTCAATGGATAAAAAACACCATCTTCCATACAAATTTTAAGATAAGTGGAGTTTGGGAAAACTATCTGATACTGACATACAAGATGGAAAGGAAGATAAAGAGAAAAAAATCAAAGTAGATGAATTAGAAATATATTGGAAAGCTTAGCTAAGATGAGCCAGGGCTAGGAATAAGGTGAGGGTAGTAAACTTTCTTGTCATAAAGAAGAGGAAAATTTCAAGTCTAGAAAATTAAAAAGATTCACTGTCACCATGCCACATTCTCAGCCTCCCTTCCTACAGCGTATAAGGCATACCCTCATGCTGTCAATAGGGCAGTTACTGGAAAACATGGTCAATAGTTTAGAATAGAAACCAATTTCAAGATCTCACTATATTTTGTACCATGGAGAATTTTTCCTTCTGGTTTACATTCTCTTTATTTTAAAAATAGTACTTGTTAAAAATAGTACTAAATTTAGAAACAAGATTCCTTTTCTCCTTCCAATTATATATATGATGGTCACGTAAAGTCAATGGTAATCAAATAGAGAATTTTTGCACATAAGCTAATGGGATGCAAATAAATATAATTTCATTTTTCATTTATGTACCTTATCCAGCATATGACCTTGCTTGGCTTGTAGTTAAGTGAGAATTGTATTTAGAAATCTCAAGTCAAATGGTATTGAATTGTCCCTTCCCACTTGCAGGTTCCCCCTTTTCCTGTGTATTTCTGAAAGTTGTCCAAAAATCTGTGTTACTTGGCATCTAAAGAAGTTACCAATTGTGGGTCCAAAATCGGCTACTTGAAGACGGCATTAAATGAAGTGAGAGTTTTCATGCCTGACCAACTCGTAGATTGAGTAGCTGTACTCTATGGAGTTGGCATGAGAACTAGGTAGAAAAACTTAAAAATAAATGGTTTCACTCTCACTCTGTTTCTCACAGTAGTTTTAATCAAAGTCAGATTTGTTGTCCCAAGTTATTTTTACCTTTGCATGGGTGAGGCATGATTGTTTCCACAGTACTGTGACATTTATTAAAAAAAAAAAATGTCTGGGCCACCCCCAAGGATTCTGTACTGTCACTGCCATTTTTAGTGGTGTCAAAAAAGCCACTGCCAGTTTTGAGAAAGAAGACATGTCTACAAATATAATCACCATTGCTGTCCAAGTCACCAGAGAGTTGGGCAGAGAGTTGGACAGAAAGTTGGAATGAGCTCCAAGTCAATTATTTAGTACTTAGTGTACCTTTGTGTTCCACATACCACAACATGAGTAAAGTGGCTTAACTCTATAGGAAGAAGAAATTAATGAGAAAACACACAGCTGTCAGCTAAATGATTTCACTGAATTAAAATAGAATTTCAGCTGGGGCCTGGTATTTTGATGAAAGCAGTGAAGAGTCAGACAATAGCAGTTTATGAATAGGAGGAGCAAAGAAAAGGGTGGGAGGTGGGGTGATAATATCTGCAGGTCTTTTGGCAATTTAGTTTCTAACTCTGAGAAGACAAATCAGAGAAAGAAACATTAGCTTTGTTTGTACAGTACTTTGTGTGTAATGGCCCCTAGAATAATTGCTAGCGTGAACAACCTGCAACAACTAACAGTTCATATGTAACTCATAGGATTGGGAGTAGAGTGTTGATGGCTTAAATTAAACATGTTATTCCTGAGGACTTAATTAAAATAATGAAGAATCATGGCCAAGGCTCAATAGCAAAAGGAAGGGGGGATTGTGATCCTTTGGGCAAAAACACAGTATCAGTATTTGGAAACATACCAGAGAGGAGGTAAATAGAGGCCAATTTACATGTGTAAGGATTGAGCAACCTTACTGCAGGCCAAGTTCTCAATGGAGCACTTATAGGCAAGCTTTTCAGGCTATCTGAACGTGCACCTAGGAACTCACTCGGAGCCCTGCAAAGGTGCCCTTACCCCATTTCTTCATCACTATCTCCAAAGACAGCCACCACTAAAAGAGGGAGGGATGAAGACCATAGCTTGACATTGGTTGTGAGATTTAAGTTTTTGATTTCAAGGACTAATTCTTGAACACCAGAATTAGACAGTTCTATCAGTCAAGATCTGCAAAAAAGTTATGGAATCTGGCTGAGATTATATTATGGAAAGAAAACGATGGAACTTTAGAGTCACTGACATTTATTTTAAAAGATGATTTTTTTTTATTGATGTTAGTTTACAATACTGTAATTGATTCAGAGGTTCATAACTTTTCAGATGTATGTTACCACACCACATCCACCACCTAAAAGATCAGGTTTTTTTTGTTTGTTTGTTGAAATACCTCACTACAACAGTGACATGTAACCCTCTAAAATTCTTAAGTTGAAATCTTGTGATTTACTTGGTGATGGTGTTTAAAGATAGTGTCTTGAGAGGTGATTAGGTCATGAGGGTGAAGTCCTTATGAATGGAAATACCGATTTAAAAAAAAAAAAATGACTCCAGAGAGCTTCCTTTCTCTTCTATCAAGTGAGGAGGACACAGGCTAGGATAGTTATGACCAGGAACTGGCCTTCACCTTACCGCAAATCTTTCTCCACCTTGATCTTGGATTTCCCAATCTCTAGAACTCTGAGAAACAAATTTCTATGGTCTATTAGCCATCTAGTCTATGGTATTTTTGTTAAAGTAGCCCGAATGAACTTAGAGAATGGTACATCTTTGCTAGTAGAGGTTTTGCATTGTTTTATGTTTTTTTTCTTTTCTATTAGTAGAATGACTTTCTGCCTGTAGGGTCTCTTTGATCTTGTTTCACACAGATAAAACTGGGCCTCACTTCTGAAAACATGCTTGCCATGTCTACATTTACAACTTCATCCTTGAGTAGAATTTAACAGCGTTATTGAAATATAATTCTTATATCATACAAATCAGCTGAAGTGTACAAGCCAAGCATTCTTAGTACAGCATATATCATTAGTACAATCAATGTTGTAACATTTTCATCACCCCAAAAGGAAATATCCTACTCTTTAGTTGTAATTTTACATCTTTGCCCCTACCACCAGCCCTGAGTAACCAGTAATTTTTTTTCTTTTTACTCTCTGTAGCATAGGATTTATATAAATGGAATCATACAATATGTGAACATATCAGTTCTTTCTGACTGATTTTTTCATTTAGCATAATGATTAAAGATCCATCCAGGTTGTAGCAAGAATCAGTACTTCATTACTTTTTACTGTCAAATAATATTGTATTCTATGGATATATCAAATTTCATCCATTCATCAGTTTATAGGCATTTGAGTTATCTCTCCTTTTGGCTATAACATATACTGCTCCTATGAACATTTGTGACAATTGTCTTAATTTTCTTAAGGTAAATACAGAGAATTGTTGGATCATATGGCAGCTCTGTGTTTAATCTTTTGAGGAAATGCCACCCTGTTCTCAAAATTGAGGTGTCATTTTCCTTTCCTTTTGTCAGTGTATATGAGTTCCAATTTATCTACATCCTTATCAATACTTATTGTTACTTTTCTTTTTTATTATAGTCATTCTAGTTCATATGCAGGGTATATGGTGATTTTTTTTTTATTTCTAATTCCCTGATGGCTGTTATGTATTTTTTCATGTGCTTTTAGACATTTTAAACCTTTCTGTTGCAGAAATGTCAATTCAGTTCCTTAGTCCATATTTTAAATATTTGTCTTCTTTTCTGTGGTTTTAATAACATATCATTCCTTTTTATCCTCTTGTCCTGTCCTTCCCTCTACCCTCTTCACCTCAGAGCCCTCACGGTGTTTATTAATATCCACTAGATTTTGTAAGTATTTTACTTTATCAAATTGTCTGCTGTGTGAATGTACACAACTTGTTTTTATTACTCTGGCTTGGTTCACTACACATAATTTCTCAAACTCACTCCATTTTGCTGAAAGTGACTGCATTTTATCTTTTCTCGTGACAATAGTATTCCTTACTGTGGATATACCACATTTTCTTGAGCCACTTGTTCATTGATGGACATTTAGACTGCTTCTATGTCCTAGTTATTGTAAATAATGCTGCTGTAAACACTGTGGAACACAGGGAATTTTTGTAGATGTATGTCCAAGTGTGGGATTGCTAGGTTGTATAGCATTTCCATGTTTTAAGGTAAACTCAGACTGCTTTCCATAGTGGTTGTACCAGTCCTACTAATAGGGTTCCTCTTTTATGCATCCTCTTGGGAGTTGTTGAAAGTCTTTTAAACACATGCCATTTTTTTTTTTTTATAGAGGCATGTTTTTATTTTATTTATTTATTTATTCATTTATTTGTTTGTTTGTTTTGTTTATACATGCACTGGGTACAGTCAGAAGCGCGGGAGGGTGAGAGAATTCACCAGAGCGGGGAGCAGAGCAGGCAGAAGGACCGAAGTACACTGCTGAGGGGAGCAGCGGGCAGCAGGAGAGGTCTGTGCGCCATGTGGGACCCTCCTCCGGTGGCCGGGGAGCAGCCGGGGATCGAACCGGCGCCACAGAGGCCGCGGGCAGCTTCGCAGCCCAGCGCTCAACCACTGCGCCACCGGGGAGGCCCTAAATACATGCCATTTTCATGGGTGTGAAATTGTCTTTTCATTGTGGTTTTAACCTAAGTTTCACTTCCTGTAAATTCTAGAAACAATTCCCTTATCAGATCTATGATTTGTAGGCAGTTTTTTTTTCATTCTATTGGTTCTTTTCTCACTTTTTTTGCTGGTATCCTGTAAACAACAAAAGGTTTTTACTTTTTGTCACTTTATATTTTTATTGTTGCTGCATGTGCTTTTATTGTCTTATTTAAGTAAATTATTGTCTAGTCCAAGGTAATAAATATGTATGCCTGTTTTTTCCTAAATGTTTAAAGTCTTATCTTTTATATGTAGGTCTTTGATCCACTTTGTTTACATAATATGAGATATATGGGTCCAACTTTGTTCTTTGGCACATAGATATCCAGTTGTCCTACTATCATTTGTTGAAAAGTTTTCTTTCCCTCAATGAATTGTCTTGGCAATGACGAATTTTAATCTGAATTTTCTACTCACTTTTTTTCCCTCTCCATATTATGTTTTTGACCTTCACTTTAAAATCTTGGAGCCCATAATACTTTTCACTATGAAATTTGGCACTTGAACATTTTTGGGTAAATTGCTCTCCTCCCTGAAAAGTCTGGTAATTTTAGCTACTGACTGTCAGTGTTTACTCTTCCAAAATCCTCAGTCTGCCCATGGAACCCATCATAATCCTGCTACGATGCAACATCTAAGTTATAGTCAGGCTCTCTCTTGGTCCAACCCACAGTTAAAAATCAAAAATCCAAGTTTATAAAAAATTACCTCTAGTAATGTTATTCTTGAAAGTATATCTTTAACTTCAGCCACTCTTCAACCTTAACCCTAAGTTTCTAATCCCCCGCTGGGCATCTCTACATAAATGTTCCATCACTACTACAAAAACAAATATATGAACCATCATGTTACCTATAAAATCGTTTCAACTCCAGTATTCTTTTTCCAGTTTAGGGAATAATCATCCTTCATGTCAAAAGGGCTGAAATCTTAGTTGTTTCTGAAACTCTTTGCTATATTGTCTCTTGGCATAGGTAATTTTTTATGTTTGACAAGTAGAAAAATCAGAATTACCTTCTTGGGGATTTGAATCTTAATGTATGTATACATTTGCTAGGGACACTGTAACAAATACCATGAATTAATTTTCTTAAATGACAGAAATTTATTGTGTGAGAGTTCGGAAAACTAGTAGTCTAATCAATTAATGGCAGAGTAAGTTCCTTCTGAAGGCTGTGAAGGAGGATCTGTTCGAAGCACCTCTAGCTTTTGATGATTAGCTCTTAATATTTTGTATCCTTTATCTGTTGTTGGTTCCCTCTTACCTCTACTTTTATCTTAACATGTCATTGTGTGTGTGTGTGTTTCTAATGCCTCCATTTACTTAAGAACACCAGCCACATTGAATGAGGGGTCAACCCTACTCAACTAAATATACATGAAGGATCCTATTTTAAACTAGATCATATTCAGATGTCTTGAGGATTAGGACTTCAATATATAAATTTGGGGGTAATGCAATTCAAACTATAACAAAACACAAGAGATGAAAAGAGGGTTAGAGAAGTCCAGATAGATAATCTTTACTTTCCTGCTGCTGGAATCTCCAGAACTGATCTGATTACTACACTTTCCAAACTGTTGTTTTCGTAGATCATGGTTTCCTGGGAAACACATTCAGAGGCTAAGATCTGCATATGGGAAGTCTATAGATGAATTGCAAAGATTTCCCATATCTAGGTATTTAAAGGACTCACACAATCCACAGAACATCCTCCTGTAAGGCTTTTTTTTAAAAGCAAAAGATGCAGTGTTATAAGAAAAAAGAGATTACAGGAAAGTAGTAGGGTAAGAAAGACATCCAGATGCTCCCAGGTCCCCTTATACACACAGCAACTGTGCTTTGGATCTGAATTGAACAAAGATATGCGTGAGAAATCTTGTCTATGGGAGACCTCAAAGCAGAAGTTCCTAGTAAGATTTTATGCTTCTCTAGTCATATAATACAACCAGGCTTTTTAACCAGTTAAACCATTTGGAAATCAGGAAAAAAAAAAACCAAAAAAATTGACCCTGAGTGTTGTCAGAGAAGTTTAAGATTTTTAACAGCACATGATAAATCCCCCTGTCCTTTTTCCTTGGCCAAGAGTCAAAATCAGTTATCCAAGCATCACTCCAGGCAAAAATAAATGTATCCAGTAAAATTGTCAATCAATTTGTAAATCAATATATCCTCATCAGAATTTTCCCTGGAATCAGTACCTACTTGTGAGGGAGTAAAATAAGTAGATTGACAAGAAAGAGGAAATGAAATCATAGCAAGGGTCGTCAGCCAATCCTGAAGAGATTTCTAGAGGTATCCCAAACTGCTTAGAGGTATCCCAAACCGAGGCCAGAAAGTGAAAATTTATTCTCCCACCAAGTTATCATTGGAATAGGAATTTTATTTGACTAAACAGTGGCTTAATTAAAGTCATAGTCATGGGAAAGTTTCTTTTTTCAGCCAAGTTCAGTTCCTAGAGAGGGCATCAGTTGAGAGCTTCAGTTTACAACACAATCAGAGGCTGGGGTAAGAGGACCTCCGTTCCCAAAAGTCAGGGGACAGTATATTTCAGGGATATAGCTCTTCCATTCATTCTACATACTACTCCAGTGTCCTTTCAACAAATTCATTTTTCTTTTTTTTTTTTTTTAATTTTCTTTTTATTTTTTTTTATAGAGGCATGTTTTATTTATTTGTTTGCTTGTTTGTTTGTTTTGTTTATACAAGCACGGGGTACAGTCAGAAGCGCGGGAGGGTGAGAGAATTCACCAGAGCCAGAGCGGGGAGCAGAGCAGGCAGACTGAAGTACACTGCTGAGGGGAGCAGCGGGCGGCAGGAGAGGTCTGCACGCCATGTGGGACCCTCCTCCAGTGGCCTGGGAGCAGCCAGGGATCGAGCCGGCGCCTCAGAGGCCGCGGGCAGCTTTCGCAACCCAGCACTCAACCGCTGCGCCACCGGGGAGGCCCAACAAATTCATTTTTCACTTATGTTTTCAGAGATAATTTCCATTGCTTATTATCAGTGAAGTTTAACTGATACAATGCATCAGTTCCCAACTTCCTTCACTTATCTTCATTTTCACTCTCTTTGTCTCTTAATTGTCATGAATACTATTTCCAATATCTTGTAATTAATCCTGCTGTAAGTGAATATATTATTTATCTCTATACCCCCAATTATGCCTACCAGTCTTGTGGACAAAGAAGGTCATTACTAAAACTTGATACTGTAGTGAGCATAACGACTTTCCTCTCAAAGCTACTTAGTTATGAATGCAGCATGAGAGAGTCAGTTATATGTGATATGAACTTAGTAAAACTTATGAGTAAGAATTAAAGCAATAAATACTTAAGGAGCAAAGATCCCCAGAAGCTTGAAAGCATGTGCCAGTGAATACTGGTAATTTACACTAGTCAGTTTGTGGATTCTAGATGAGCCAGCAGATTCATAGAGTACAATAGTAAGAGAAACCAGGACACACAGTGCTCAGGCAGAGGACCAGTCAAAGAGAACAGGACTCAACTTCTGGGCTAGCATTTACACACAAAGTTCTAGTGCAAGTTCAGAGGACTATTGAGTGTAAGGCAAGATGTCAAACTTTTAGACTAAATTTCCCAGCAGGATTAAGACACTGGACATAGAAGGTAATTGGACCAAATTTGAGAGTCAAGGTCAAGGCAAAAACACAATGAAAATTGTATGGGGACCAAAACCAAGATGAAAATGCATACATTGTGCAAAAATGAAAAATGATGTAAAAATATATAAAATTTAAAAAAAATAATAAAGAAAGAAAAATAAAACACAGTGTTAATGGATTAAGACAGTATGGTGGAGATGGGAGAACTGAAACTTAGAAGCAAAGTGAGTGTCCAGCACTGAGATTGACAGAACTGGATACAGAAGGGGTCAGTGAGGGAAATGTAGGAGAAATGCAGAACTATAGCAAACACTCTAGTTCTTATTTCGCTTATTACCCCAGAATTCTCTTACATTTGGCATTTTCCTTAACAAATGTTTAAGTTTATATAACATTATGTGGTCATCCTACTAATTTCCTGATTTGAAGAATAGGAAATCCAATTAACAAGAAGTCTTAATTTTTACCTGTCCCAACCAGAATTAATTTGGGGACTATATAAAATAAACGAAAGCAAAGGGAAGATAAAACCATCAGAGAGATGCAGGGACTATAGCTAAATGAGATAAAAAGGAAAAAGTGATCAAATATCACCTACCTAGTCAGAGACTCAAATGTACTGTGATATCCAAATATAGCTTGCTTGTTTGCTTTTCTTAAGTGCCAGTACTAATGCCTTAATGCTTTCCACTTTTTTGTTTTTTGTTTTTTTTTTTTTCATTTTGGCAAGTGACTGTTTTTTCCCAGAACAAATCAGTGATTTAGAATGGACTGAATTAATGGAGGCAATTTCTATCATGATGAAAAAAGGTGTTGACTTATCCAGTTAATTTAATGGAAAATGATTGTGCCACTGTGATGCAAAGAATTTTTTCAATTGCGTGTATCTAAATTTCTACCAAAACAAAATCATATAAGCCCAGTAAAATTATACATCTTACTGATTTGCTTAATTCAAGTGAATCTATAGCTAAATTTGACTTCCCCACCCCAGGGAAGCCAAATTCTTGAGAGACTGAATGTCTTAAATCCTTAGGCCAAGATAGGGTCTTTAATTGAAAAATAATTTTGTTCTTTCTTTCTTGTTTTAACGGGTAAAAAAAATTAAAAATCACTGTATTTTTTCTTTTCTGATCCTGAGAGATTTCCTCCTTCAAGACATAATGAAAGTTTTCAAACGTAAAACCTTAAAACAGGAACAAATCAAGACTAAATAGGTTTCTTCACTATGCTTTTTGGAGAACAGTTTCCATAAAGCTCTCAGAGGGCTCAAAGTAGGACAGTGTAGTAGGAAACCAGCCTGGAAATAAGGACAAGGTACAAAGGGGCTTGGGATAAAGGTAGGCCTAGCAAATAACTGCCTAAGAGAATATTCACCTCAAGTTGAAAACCTTATAACCTCAGTGGTCAGCCTGCTTCGTTAGAATTTATCTCAGTTGACATAAAAACAAATGGATAAGCAATATTTTTCTAAAGTGTTTATTCTTGTCTTTAATGACTTTCAAGGCAGTTTAGTAATGATTAAGAATAGAAGCTGGAATATCCATCTTCCTCGACCAAGTTCTATCCAGGGCCTATAAGGTGTGTATCCCAGGAATATTATAAAACATTTAATTCTCAATTTCATCACCAATAAAATGGGACTGGTTATAATAGTATGTACTAGAGTTATGAGAATGTGCCCAATTAATGCAGGCTATAAAAATACTTAAAATTATTAATCTAATTCTTTTTTAATTCTGCCAACCAAAGCCAGAAAGGACTTTAATAACCCTCATCCAGGAACTGAATATTGAAGTTTTCCCATGGACTACAATTGTTTTATTTATTCAAATTTCTCTATACAATCACCTCCAGACCTTTTTTTCAACTCATCCTGGTTCAATAATGATTGACATTTTCCATGTGTGAAATTATTTATCTATACAGCGTGGACAATAAATTTACTTTAGAAGATGGATGCTTCCTTTCTGCTCCTAATGTGACCTTAGAATCTAAACTGCATTCTTCTTCATGGGGCAGAGTCACAAACTGTATAGCTTATAACAAAATAATCAAGCTATCTGTACAGTGTAGAAGAATAAGTATAGCAAATTATAAAATGTCTACATTTTAGAATGAATTTTAGTCTTTTTGTACTTTTTGCTAAGTATAAATATAGGAAGGCTTATATTAATCTTATTTGGAGTATTGAAATTCACTGAGTGACAGAATCACCCTGACGGTGAGTTGGGGGTCGTCTTATAAGTTACCTTCCTTTCATCCCCTTATGTCCAGGTGCATGTGAAGATATCAATTCTAGTATTTATCCAGAAGAACATAGTTATTTTACAAATGAAAGGGTTTTTTTAAGATTTATTTATTTATGCATACAAGAGCTGGGGTACAGGCCGGAGGTGTTGGGGTGAGAGGATTCATGAGAGAGGGTGGGGAGCAGGAGCAGAATGGGCAGATTGACTGAAATACATGGTAAGGGGAGCAGCAGGCAAGAGAGGAGAGGTCGGCTGTGCCATGTGGGTAGCTCCCTGGCCAGCTGGGGATTGAACTCGTGCTGAAGAGACTTTGGATTGCTTCATAGTGCGGTGCTTAACCCCTTGCGCCACCAGGGAGGCCCCAAATGAAAGGATTTTTTGGAGCTTCCTTAGCCTATCTAAATTTGTTTCCTCATGAGAATAAAATGGGTAAAATGTTGCCTATAGTTGGTAATTGTAATAAGAATTAAATAAATAATGGACTCATATAGCACAGTGCCTGACATATAGCAACTCCTCAATAAATGATATATGGTACTACTCAAATAATGATGTGTGTCAACTCAGAAATCATTCATCCTACTAGTATTTCAGGCTACATTTAAAAGTATGTACAAATTCTTAAAATTTATAAGCAAAGTAGTCAAGGACTAAGCAAAATATGTTGTATAAATTAGTTAGTACCCTGATTTTAATCCTTTAGGAGATATCAAAGTCCTTGAAAGTATTTCAAAATTTCTTAGTTAATTATCATCATAAAAATACTTCTGAATCTTCTTTAGTTAGAAAAATCCCTTTGAGTTAATGCCCTCTGCATATACACTATCCAAAATTTGATGATATTACTACTATTTCTGGTACCGATTATAAATATTACATATTTCCAAATAGTATAGATTTTCATTAAAGAGTAATGGGGTGTCACTCCTAGTTTTAAACCCAAATTTATAATCTAAACAGTCCAACCTTTAATTGTTACTGATACTTATTACTATTTCCAGCTTCCTGTCAGTGCAATGGCTGTGTCCCTTGGCGAAAAACATTTCTCCATTTGAAGCTAAGATCTCTAAATCAACAATGCTTAAAACTGGAGGAAAGGAAACATAATATTTTGCAAGTGTGTTGTTAAGTTTAATAATGAGAGGTTTCATTTCCACTTCTATCCTTTTATTCCTAGATTAACATGTCTTGGCTTCGAGAGATCAATTCTATTGGTCTTTGTTTCTGAGTGTACACTGCACCCTGTAAGATCCATCCTCCAAAATATCAGGTTTCTTTTACTCCACTAGTGCTATAATTTAATCTCCAAGAGACCATTTCCACTATACTGCTTTCAGGTTATGGTAGTACTAGTGAATTCCATATACATGAGTCACTGCCACATTTATTTTGCTATAAAATGAGTTTCTTGGCCAAGAGTAAAGTTGCTCGTAGCATGGTAATGAATAAAGCATTCCTAAGTCCATGGATAATGGTACTTACAGAAGCTTTATGGGCAGGGGGAAAATCTGTATTCAAAATAACTGTGTATTCTAGTGAGGACAAATTTCTGCTTCAATCAAGATGGAAGGAATACATTATAATCATCCTACACTCAGATGTCTGGACCTCTTTTGTGGAAGGATTAAGGTCTGCCTCTCAGAAGTTCAAGTCCAAGCCAAAATCTTATGTGTAATCTTTAAGACCCAACCATAGACATTTATAAAGGTTCTGCCTGGCAGATTACATGGGGATAAGGTGACTTCCCTACACCAGACTTGATGCACAACCAGGGCAGTACAATTTTATGGAGTCAGTTGTTATGAAGGCCTGTCAGGGCCATCTGTACTTACATGGACGTCTGCATTCCCAGGGGCTACCACTAGGAGGCCTCCTTATTAGGAGGTGTCTTAGTTCAGGCACTTTCTTTTACTCTGTCTCACTACTTTTCTACTTCTAGCCATCCCTCCTCCACCCACTCACCCTCGGCTCCCTGGGTCCATAAAATGGCTGGAGCTTTTGCACAACTAAATCATGGGTCTGGTTTTCAGTGTGGTTGATCCTGTAACTATAAGAAACAAATCTTCTTTTTAGGTCACCACAGGAGTTCTCTGATTGTCTGATCTTAGCTGGACTGAGAATTCAAAGCCGTGAGATCGTCCTTTTCTTTCTGGAAGTTCTCCACCACAGCCACACGAAGCTCTCCCCCTCCTCTGTCCTAGAGACAACATAATTTCCTAACAGTCCAGTGCAGCAGCCTCTTGTTTTCCCCAAATACTTCCTCAGTGAGCGTTCTATTGCCGTCAGTAATAGGCTATAGTTGGTTTATCATGTTGCCATAATATTCCCGTGTCAAATTGGTAAGTAGCTCAGCACAGAATTAAAGACCAAGGACAACATGTAATATAATGAGAATGTAATAAGGAAAGGCAGCCAAGCAGGCACTAGATGACTGAAAAAAAAACATACCGCTACAACAAAATGAGTTCATAACAGCAGGAAACAGCAAACGACCCTAAGCTATGAGAGAACAAGAAAGGTGTTGGAGATATTTGAACTTGCAGAGCTAGGACCCTAACTTCTAAGAAGATGGCACTCCAACTGCTTCTAGTGCTCTGTTTGCTCAGAGAAGGGACCCTACCACAGATGGGGTCCCATCTCTGAGGAAGCTTTGCAGCACGGTGTGGCTGATACCAGTGGGGAATGAAGCTGGTGGCTGGAACCAGATGCATTTTGAAGTAATGGGATGTTTCTGAGGAACAATAATCGAACAGGAAGAAGCAGTGCCTTTCTCTGCTCCCACCTCCTAGTCTCCCCTAGAATCTCTCGCTGCTATTGTCAGTCATTGAGAGACCCAGAGAAGAAGCTTGCAGAGTCCCACCCCCACTCACAAAGCCAATTAAGAATGTTGGCTCTGAAACAGAACGACAGACTTCTGGGGGTGTAATGCCCTCACAATTCTCCAGCCCATACTTCTCGTTCATGTCTTGGTTGATTGAAATAAGCTTCTGTAATTTCAATGATATATTTTAGCATGTAGTTGAAAGAAGAATTCTGATACCTTCGCTAATAAAATACATCTTTATTTTAGTTTCTTCTTCAGGCAAACCAGTTGGCTTTTCAGTTTTCCTCTTACATTTCCTCTAGAATTGTATTTGTAATCATCTTGTGTATTTTTGTTTTGGAGAGTTGTTAAAATATGTCTTTATATTCCTGGTTCAGTTTTCTGCAGCATCACTTCTGCTCAGACTTCTATTGCATTTTCATCCCCTTGCAATCCTTCCTTATCACATATTATTACTGTCTTTCTCTTATCCTGTTGTTGCCTTCTAGTATTATTCAGTTTTCTTTTTGTGAATCTAAACTCCTGTTCCATAATTGCCATGCCTCCTTGCAATCTTTTGCAAATACAAAACTTTCATCTGCAAATATATTCTGCACCACATATTGATGATTTTCATAGATGTTTTCTGCTTCTAACTTTGAAACACCATTCTAATTACCTTGTCCAGAGTTATGTCCACTGGTGGGATTTTACCTTCTCTTATTCCCCCTCTTAGAGCATCTCCCAAAATTGTGTACTATATCCAAATCCAGTAACTCCCATCAGATGCAGTGAATTGTTTTCTTCTTGTGTGGCAAATATCCTTCTATAAACCCATGTCAAGGCCAAATTTACTTGTTCAATCTATTTCTCAGTTTCAATAAAGATTTCTACTAGCTGTCTTCTACGATGAGAGTTTTTTCCTACATCCTAGTATTTGTCATTTTGAACATAAAGTGTGCAAGGCAATTTAAAATCTCCAGCTAATATATTATCCTATCATTTATTAATATTTCTTCTTTTACCTATATAGTTTTACTTGTGGTGATTATTCCCCTTTTATTCAGTGTGCTACAGTCAGGACACTGACTTCCTCCTTCCTGCTCCCACAGTAGGCCAGGTGTTCTCCTGGATTGCCTCTCTTTTTCTCTCTTTCTCAGTAGGTTGTATGTTCAGAGTAGGAACTGGTTCTGGTTGATTCATATGTAAATAGCACAACCTACACTTATCCAACTATCTAGTATACATTTTCTGAATATTTGAATCTGAATATAGGCACATCTTTTATTCTAGGAAAAAAATGCTTTATAACATGCAGGATTATCAAATTAGGAATGTCTGTGTTTTTCTCATCCCATGTGTTTCATCCCAGATTTCTTCAATATCAGAGCCCAAGGCAAGGATTAGTTGGACTTTGTGAAGACAGGACAACAACATAGAATTATAAAAAAGTTAGGTAAAGATGGATGCAAAGTAATTCAAATTCATGTATCGCCATGCTAACCAGGACTCACAGCCATGGTCCTTCAGCAGATGCCTCTGCTGAAAATGTTTATTGTCTCAGCAGAGTTACACGGATAAATATCCTTGTATGTCCATGTATGTGGGAGGAGGGGGCATTTATTTGCATATTCTTGTTTCCCATTAGGCAAAGTTTATTCATGGGAAAGGTAAACCCCACACTTCCAGGTTGTATCATCTGGGTCCTTTGCCAGTTGTTCAGGATCCCAGATCTTCTGGCCTGAATCATACATTTCATTCAGGTCTAGGAATGGCCAGGAAACTGAAAGTAGGCCATAGAAACCTTGTCCACTTGGGTGCACAATTTTGTCAAAGCCAGTCACATGTTTGCTTCCCCAGGAGTAGTCTGTGTGGTTCAAAGCGAGGACGAGGGTAATTTATGATGACCAGTATTTTTCATCTGATACATTATGCCTTATCATTAATCACATTCTTATTAGGACACCCATCAGACTTTATTTTCTATTTTGTTATCCCTTTATAGATCTGATCTCAGGTTTTCGAGTGAGAGTTTTTAGTGGGAGTCTAGTGGGGGGTTGATAGCAATAGCTGATGACCAGATGTGAGAGTAATGTTTGAGATTTGCATGAATACTGCAAAGAAAGGTAAGTTTTCTCTCTCTGCATACTTTAACACATACCTTATAATAATCAGTATGTCAATTTGTAAAATTATTCTAGCTGATTTATTTTTAATAAAAGGCAAACTCTAGTTTATTAGTTGACATTGTTTAATCCCTTGTTCAAAGTTAGAAAGGATTTATTCTCTGCTTGAATGTCTAGTGTTTGACATGTCACATTTTCTGTTTATATTTTCTTTTGAGGGAATTGGCTGATTTTGATCAAATACAGAAAGCTAATAAGAGGTATCATGATAAATCATAAAATTACTTTGTGATTCTGAGCGCTCTCTTGAGAAAATGAATGAGAAATGTTCATGTTAACTTACCACCTATGATTATATACATAATGATTTCAAATTTGAGAAACTATAAAAAACAAGCTAAAATATGTCCTCTCTTTAAAATACTTTAATGGAGGATACTAATAAGTTACTACTGCCACTTGGAGGAATACTAATCAAGAAAATAATTATGTAATTTCTTTTCTTTATTGGTTGTGTGTTGTCTCCCACAAGAAAAGGCAGTGGTACTGACCCACCAGGAACAGAGAGTGGTTCTGAGTTATTTTTCTAGGACTGGAAGAAAGTGAATTTCTCAAATTAAGTTTTACATTATGGTTACATCTGCAATTATTTGAAGCATGTGTTTATCACCTAAAATATAGTATAGATTCCTTTGTTAGATATTCCACTAGAGCAAAATAAATTAGAGACTTATACTCTGCTCGAAAACATGTCAATGCACCCAGTTCTTCTCGGCATTTAAGACATAGAAGTATCTAGGTGATTAGGAAAGTTGCTATCTCCTGTAGGAAAATATGAAATAAAAATTAACTTTTCCCTAACCAATTTTAACCTTGCTTTCATTTAGGTAGTTGGGGGAAGGTTGTGGAGATGAAAGAATGTAAAGGCTGGAAGAAGAGTAGAGAGAAATCATGGCCAGAGGGAAGAGGAAAATGAATAGTAAAAGGAAAGATAATTGAGAAAGGTACACTAAATTTATCTGCCGGATGCTGGATATCACTATTAAAAGTTAAAGCACCAAAACCCACCTCAAACACAGAGAAACATTTATTGCATTTTTTAATTTTAAAAAGTCAAAATATTTAAAATGCATGTTTTACTCAAAATACATATTTTGCTCAAATAACCAGTAATTCACATTTTAATGCTCATCAAATTAAGGAATATCTATATCTATCTATCTATCTATCTATCTATCTATCTATATATATATATATATATATATATCCTAAGTCCCTGGATACTTGTATTTTTCTATATAGACAAAAACAATTTTTACCAAAGATGTGTTTTATATCTAAGCAATTCAATATTATATTCTAGCACATGAAAACGGAGAATATATGGAGAATTTTTTTTGTGCATTTCCACCCTCAATCTGACTGTAAAATTTGACCTTTACTGGAAGCTGGCATTATGTACAGGTATTTTGATATCTCAATTGCATGAAAACATTCTTTAACAAATTGAAAGCAGTGACCTGTCACTATTCTAAAAAAAAGTGTATGGGGTGTGTGTGTGTGTGTGTGTGTGTGTGTGTGTGTGTGTATGTGTATACACACATACACATACATATAGATACACATCCATATACATATGCACACACATGTTTTTAAATATAGAGTAAAATCTTTCAAGTTGAGGGGAGAAGAGGGTCGCCGAATTACATGGCAGTAACTTTATTGAAAAGCAACGTGCAAGAATGAAGCAGTAAGCCATTTTTACTCTGTAATGAAGACTTAATAGATAAGATAAAAATGATAAATAACTATTTCTTAAATTTGGGTTTTTCTTTAAAAAATGTGCTTTAGCTGCACTTCATTTCACACACCTGAGTAGTCATAAATTTCTTCATGTAGCAATATTTGCCTTCAAGCATCAGCTTTTAGAAAAATCTACCAGGATAACTCACACGAAAAAAATGTATATTGCTACAAAGAAACTTTTTTTTTTAAACCAAATGACTTGTTTCACTTGTTAAAAACTAACAGGCTTTTCCAATTTTTAAAATATTTCTTCTGGTAGAAAGAGGTTTTCAGTTCCTCGACAGATACACCATATCTCACACTGCCATTCTCTCAGGCAACGCAGACGCAGTTTGTGTCCTTTCACAGTGCAGTTCACTTGGAGACAAAAGCAAAAAGAATTTGTTTCACTTGAACTATTCCCTTTTAACATATGCTTTCCAGCTGACTAAAGTTATCTTTAAAATTGCAGCAGTCAAAAGGGCATCAACCATAACCATCAAAATTGTTATGGGTTTTTTAAGCTATATTATAGTGCTGGATAAAGAAAGTTGTTATAATTTCCTCATTAATGTTCTAGCATTCATCATTTACAATATACATATCTAGTTCTACAATTACCTAAAAAATTAGGTGTATTTAGAGACACCTGATTTTAAACTACCTTGTTCAAATACTACCTCTTATAAAATATGACCACTGGAGAAAAAAGAATTCTTATGTTGCCATTCTAAATAAGAATATCTCATTGGCCTTGCTGTTAAAAGAACAATAGAAGACTAATTAGCTCAACTATGTATTAGTCCCAGCGAGGGAACCCCAAAGCCCACAGTAATTTTGACACAGATGTATGCCACATGATACCTTTATTATATGCTAATGGTATTTGACCAGGAAACATAATCAAAACTTTTAAAAGAAATCAATTAGAACAATTTCATTATAATAAAAAGAAAAAACTTATGTTCACCATAAGTTCTAACATTTTTTGCTAATTTAATTATTTCTGTACACCTCAGCTTAATAGATCAACTGAATATATTTTCCATCTGAAATAGCTATTTTAACACCTCTAAATGACCACTTGTCATATTTTGAAAGGTATAGAACTGTAGACAGTGAGCTAACAAAGGATTCAGGCTTTTCCCGTGGTTGTTACTGCATTGAACAAAGGTTCACCATGCTTTCCCTTTTCTTCTTAAGAATTTCATCAGGACATACACATTTATTTATGTATTAGGCAGATGGGTTTTTGTTGGTGGAGGTTGTGGTTGGTTTCAGCCAACATCCGAAATAGAGCTAGGAAAATTCCAAATATGCACCTTATTTACAGGTCTTGAAAATTAGCAAACAGCATCCTATCTGCTTTTTAATTTCTGGTCAAGTTCTCTTAGGTAAGAAGCTATTTCTAGGCTGTTTACCATGGTATATTTGGCATCTAGCACAACATAAAGTCTTTTGTTAATATTTATTGAATATGCTTATTATTGAATATAAGAAAATCTGAATGTTAAAGTTCTAGATTATAGGGTACCACAAAGCAGGCATCCATTTTAAGAAATTTTCCTTGTTTGTCATGTACCTTAATGGCTCACACAATTAAACATCAAATAAGAATCATGTGCTGCTGATGATGAAAAATCATAATGATGTTTATTATAAAGCATTGTTAGCCTTGGATTTACTTCAACATCACCTTGGAGTTTTAAGTAGTACTATTGTCTGGGTCTCACTGTAATTCTTTATTTGGTCTGGGGAATTTTTAAATCTTTCCAAGTAATTCCCCTGTGCAGCAGATTGAAAACCATTATTTTATATGATGACACTTCAATGAAGAAGGAAAATTTGGTATATTTAAATTATATATGTATTATATATGATAAGTTATATATATATATATAAGTGATGGTAACTTATGAAAATAAAAATGAGCCCATTTTTTAATAAAAAGGCAATTTTAGGTAATATAACAAATCCATTCCTTTTCTACCTGACACCCTTGTGTACACGCTGAGACAAGGAAACATACAACCTTAAACACTTTCCTTTGTTCTTTTCTTTACAGTCTAAAAAGTATAGAAACATAGATATTAAGAATTAAACTTGACCTGCTTCCTTACTAGTAACCATAGAATTAAGTATAAAGTTCAGAACCCAGGGAAGAGGAAAGAAGTGGAGAGGGAGGCTGCTGATGCTAAACCTATGAATGACCGATTTCCCACAGTATCAAGAATCAGAAGATGTGCAGGGCGGGACTGCCTGCCATGTGCTTTTCTAGTCAACTGTCTGTTTCCTGGCCCGATCCTTCCCACTCCATTTCAGAACAAGATTACTTGACTCCCATCTGTTCATCTATAGACTCTGGAACAAATCTGCTCAAAAATCAAGTTTTTAAGAAGTCTGAACCTCCAGCTCAGACACTCTGCTTCATGCTATTCCAGTGTGATTTTGAGCTCTAGCTCTAGTAAATGGGTTCCTGTCTTTCCCCATAGAGATATATCCTTGCTTTGAAACACTTTTTAAAAGTGTTTAATTAATCTTATTTTATTGGAATTATAATTGATGTAACATTGTATAGGTTTAAGGTATACAGAGTGTTTTTTTGATACAATAATAGTGCTATGATATCACTTACACATGGCATGTCAAAAAAGATTTGAAGCTCTTTTATCTGATTTATGAGCTAATTCCATGAGCAATGTTCTTAATATCATTTTCTTTTACTTCTCAGGAACCAGAATACTGCTCTTTCTACTTTCCACACACTTTTCTTTTTTCAGAAAAATAGCTTTGGAGCCAATATTATCAAACAACAGAACTGATAGCAACCTAACAAATTATAATTTATGGATCTACAAATAGATCCAAGAAATACATCCCAAAAAGGGGCCTCCCCTGGTGGCACAGTGGTTGAGCGCTGAGCTGCGAAGCTGCCCACAGCCCCTGCAGTGCCAGTTCGATCCCCGGCCACCGGTGAGGGTCCCCATGTCATGCAGACCTCTCCTGCCACCCCCACTGCTCCCCTCAGCAGTGTATTTCATCAGTCTACCTGCTCTGCTCCCTGCTCTGGCTCTGGTGAATTCTCTCACCCTCCTGTGCTTCTGACTGTACCCAGTGCTTGTATAAATAAATAAATCTTTTTTTAAAAAAAAGAAATACACCCCAAAATAGCTGATAGAGTGTCTTTGCTAGAACTGAGTTTCCTTCTATTCAACAAATTCTCTGAGTATGCTAAGGCTATTGTTATGGAAGCTTGATTTTTCCATACTGAAAATTGGGATATACCTTGAGTGAGAGATGATGTTTGATCCCAAGCTCACTAAATGCAAAGCTAACTAAACTAGCTTTTCTTGAAGTACTCTTGAGGACTTTCTTGCTCAGAATAAGGAAGATCTTTTACTACAACTCAGAATAAGAAAGAACTATTTAAGCCCTAACATCAGAAATGTTTAGAAAATAAACAAATTATGGAAACTATTCAGGAAGAGAGCCACAATTTAAAAAGTGTTTAATCTGTAATCTTTTCCTTTTTTTTTTTTTTTTGGCTGTAAAAATGGGCAAAGTATTTTTTTCTCAACAGAGTATCTTATTTGTAAATTGAGAAAAATAATTTCTATTTCACAGAATTGCTATCATAATTTGATTAATTTACCCAGGATGTTATCTGAAGAAGCAGGTACTAAAGAGTAGTTTCTATAATAATAATTATTAATACTTTTTGCTAAGCATAGAAATTACCTCCCATGTTTCTTTAAAAGTACATAAAATCTTACCTGGCTCCTTTATTTTACGTAGAACCTTATTTGTGAAGCCTAAAATTGTCCACTAATGGTTACTGTTGCTGGAAATGCAGATTACCTTGTAGCTAATCCACTCACAAGATAATGCTTCTACTAGAAATATCACAGGAAATATCATTCTCTGAAAAAGAAAGGAGAGCTAACAAGGAGACATTTTCAACTACTTTAAGCTAATTTTTTAAATACTTATATTCCACAGCAGGATTGTTTCAGTTCCAACAGCTCGTCATATGCAACTATCAGCCAGGTTAAGAATTTAGTGCATAGTTATTGTGACATGGTTTTTTGACAAGAGCAATCAGCTATTGTTAGCAAGTGAAGGTTGAAAAGATTGGATTGGTCAAATAAAAGCACTTTAGGCTGGGAATGCAATTGAGAAAAGGCAACAGTCAAAACACTGCCAAAGTGATTCATGATATTGGAATGTTATCTGGATTGGGTCAGAGGAAATGTTGAAGTGGTGTCATGGATTACAGCTCAACTTCAAATTTAGAATTGTAATCTAAGACTTAACAGAAAGTCCATAGCAGATCATAATAGAATAATGACCAAGAAATGTTGCTGAATGCTTACTATTTCAAAAAGGAATCCAAAAGTATATAATAATTTTATTTAAAAATCATCTATTGTCAAGGATAAATGTTATATACATATAATTATAAAATAATGTTTTGGCTTTTTTTAAAGTATTCTGGGGGGGTTGTACTTTTATTTGTTGTTTTGTGTTTCTTCTATATTTGATGATCCCAAACTCATAGTGAACGTAATTGTCTTGTTATATAACTGGGTGATTTATTAGGAGCTGTAAGCAAGTTACTAACATGTTAAGTAACCATTACATTTAAAGAAATGAGCAAATCCAGAAGCAGGTAAACTCTATTAGAAGAAGAAAGCTTGAGACCATTTATCAAATAACTAAAGTCCTTTGATTATAGAAGAGACTGCTTACATGGTCCATGCTGAGAGGTGGAAACAGAGGCTTTCTAAAGGCAGTTCTTTTATTTAATTCTATCAGGTTAGTGTGATTAATGGAATGCTTATGACTAATAAAAAATAGGTTGAAAGATTAGAAAAGCTACCACTAAGATTGTTTTCTATAAGCTGCTTTGATGCATTGAAACTAGCCCCTACCATTCAGTCATTTATTCAATAAATGTATATCAAATGCTTGATAAGTAACACATCGACAAGAGGAACAGCAGAGAAAAATCGAGTTTATGACTTACCTACTAAAGTTGGATTGGAGATCACGGTTTAGAAATTTGGCCAGAATCAGCCTTCTTACTCCACTTCCCCAATATTTGACCTCGGTTTCTACCCGCAGGAAAAATAGGATCTGCAAAGTGAACACCAACACTGTCTGCAACACAGAGTTCTTATCTCATGGAGCTCAGAGAACAGAAATGCGGAAGGAGATGGCGAACATACACACACACTGTAGATAAGTAGACCTAAAACAAAACAGTGTAGCTCTGAAAAGACTGAGGCAGGTTTGTTCATTTCTATTACTCCTCATATTGGAATGGTGGGAAATTAAATGCTTTTTTCCCCCAATACTTCTCCTTCCAGAAGGAAAAGAGAAAGTCTTCCTTTCTATGGAAATGTGAGGAATGGGAACATAAACATTTCTTAACTTTTTCTTCTAAATTTGAAGTAGGAGTATATTAAGAATATGACAAAGAGTGGAGTATAAATACTCTAAATTGGAAACTAAAGCTCAAACTTAGGATGTAAAAGGAGTGGAGGTTATAAGATGAGGAGGAAGACTAGGGCTATGAGGATGCAATGACCCACAAATTCCTGATCCGATCCCTAGGGATTCATATTCAGGATGTCTATGCAGTGGGACCATGATGACTTAATTGGTTTAATTTTGAACAGTGACCAACTCATAGGGATTTGTAAATTTCAGGTTGATTTATGTCCTGGGTGATGAGAAGATTTAAAGAATTTAAAGCAAGTTTAAATACAAGAATTCAAAGTAAGGATTAAAAACTACTCAACTGTAGTTTTCAATTGAGAAACTCAAGTTTTACCCAGAAGCTCTACGAGTTTCTTTTGGAATAGAGAATTGACTATTGTACAGCAGGAGAAGTGGTACTGATTCATCTACTCCAACAGTTGAATTTTTCACTGCCTACCTAGGAAGCATGCAGGGTCACACATTGTAAAGACAGGAATGGCATGGATAAGATAAGAAGGGTAAATGCCAATGACAAAGTTTTCCGGTTAGAGTAACCGAGCAGATGATGGGTCTATTAACCTAGACTAGAAATATATCCTGGAAACATTTCATTTTAAAGCAAAAGAGTCAGTTTAAGTTTAAAGTTGTCTATTCAATCCTGGAAGAAATCAGAGTTCAATTATGTTGTCATTTATAAACACCAAGAATGAGAGAGATCAATAATTTGTCTAGGCTCATTAACTCATTGAGAAAAAGCTTATTGAACCATGCAGTGTGAGCAGAGCCTATTCTTAACATCAACAAAAGCTGTTCAAGGAAACAGCTGATCCTTTTGTAAAATGGAGTCATTTCAGCTACTCTTGGCCTTTGGGTCTCCAAATCCATGCTGATAACCAAAAGACAAATAATCATAGAAGAAAGGGCATGTCTAGTTCAGCTTGTTGTTAACAGACTGTTACCTTGCCCCTGTGGTCCTGCTTCACCAAGTTTCCAGAACCAAATACTCTAGTAAAAAAATGCAAAGTTTGTTTAAAGCAGAATAAAATCTACCAGAACATTAAGTATAGGAGTCACGTTTATTCTTGCAAGCTGAAGACTAAGACCTTGTAGAAAAAAATTGGCACTTTTCTGTTTCTTCACTGTTCCCTTGTCCATGGCTCCTTGCTTGGATTTCCTTCTATAGTGTCCTGTTTCAGCCTGCCTGACTCTACAGTCCAGTGCCCCTCTCCACTCCTTTTCCTTCCTTACAATTAAGGGCAGTACTATACCCCTACTCCAACATCATCCCAACTGTAGTTTTCAATTGAGAAACTCAAGTTTTACCCAGAAGCTCTACGAGTTTCTTTTGGAATAGAGAATTGACTATTGTACAGCAGGAGAAGTGGTACTGATTCATCTACTCCAACAGTTGAATTTTTCACTGCCTACCTAGGAAGCATGCAGGGTCACACATTGTAAAGACAGGAATGGCATGGAGCAGGATCTCTGATTCCAGCAGACTGGGTAAAGGAGGAGTCCTAGAGCCCTCAGTGGCTTTTGCAGGCTTTTATTGGGATTTACTGGGTACACAACAGGCAGGGGTAGGCCTCCCAGACCCCAGCAAGTCTTCACTCTGGGCTTTCTGGCGTTCTCTTGTGGCCTTAGTCTCTGCTCCTCTCGTGGTTCTCTGCTTCTCTTTCCTCTCGTGTTTCTTCTCTCTGCTGGTATCCCCGTGACATGCCCTTATTAGCACAGTATGAGCCCAGGAGAATCCCATCTACATATGCCCACACCCTATTCCAGGTGCCTGCCATCAGGCATGCATTCAGGACCACAAAGATCCATCATCAATCCTAATGGCAGGAGAGCAGAAAAACCTGATATAATTTACTTACCCTACACAAAGTTGTATAACATACACAGGCTGCACTCCATGCAAATGTTCGCCTCAAAAAGCAGGTAGAAGGTGAACTCCAGCCTAAATTTGACTCTTCAGCTGGTGCTTTGCTGTGTTGGTGGCTACCGCCAACAGCTGTTGTACTTCTTTTTATTGCTCAAAGGCACTATCTGGCCCCAAGTTGCCCTAAAGCAAGCAAATCTCACCAAGGTAAGCCTCAGCTTACTATAGAGGGCATGACTTGTTCCAGACCCTAACCTACATTAAAACACATACAGTGGTTTTGACTTTCATTTAGTCCTATGAGATGTGCACTATCAGTTTCTGTTAGATCCAACAGTTTGGGGGATAAAGAACAGCAATTTATTATTTCCTGCTACAAAAAAATAAGTTATGGTTCTTTCTCTAAAGAAGTTGACAATCTAGTAGATCAGAAAACATATATGCAATAGTTAATTGAGATAATGAAGTTAGAAGAAGCATGAAGTCTTGCAAGTTCTGACAGAGGAAACTGAAGACTTCTAGAAGATAGTAATATTAAGCAGACCATTGAAAGAATTTTTAAACGATGAATGGAGAGCCAATGTGCTGAGTAAAGTTAACCTACAGGTAAGATGGTAGAAAAACATGGAGATTTGAAAAATTAATTGTGCTTTCAGGAAGTGTGTGCAAATCAAGGAAAATGAGAAGCAGAAATAAATAGAACAGAGGACATGTAACAAGAGAAGGACTGGTACATTCATATCATCTTGCGCTTGATTTTCAACCTTGAGTCCTGGAATTTCCTTTATAACCATGTTGACTTCTACTAGAAGACACACAAATTTGTATGTCATACATACCAGTGTCACAAGCTAAATTGAGAAAAAAAAATGAAAGCCACAAGTCTAAACTGAGTTCATTTTTTCAGATGGGGAACTAGTGCTAAGAAGATACAAGAAGCCTAGGTTGCATCACGTAGCTCGTTAATAGCAGGGACTATGTGAAGGCAGCAATGGACACAGTGCAGGTTTTCTGATCCCATGCAGACCGGGTAAAGGAGCAGTCAGAGTCCTCAGTGGTTTTTTGCAGGTTTTTATTGGGGTTCAGCGGGTACGTGGCAGGCAGGGGTGCTGGGGGGGCTGGGAGGCTGGCAGGCCTCCCAGCCCCCAGCAAATCCTCACTCTATCTGGGCTCTCCGGTGATCTTGGCTTCTCTTTGGCTTCTGCTGCTGCTACTGGCATCCCCGTGATGCCGCTCTTAAAAGCCCAGTCTTAGCCCAGGTGAATCACATCTACCTATACCCACACCCTATTCCAGGTGCCCGCCATCAGGCATGCATTCAGGACCTCAAGGATCCATCATCTATCCTGATGGCTGGAGGGCAGAAAAGCCTGACATTTTCTTTCCCCTACAGACTAGAACCTGAAGCTTTAGCTCTTTTCATTTCCCAGCTTCACGTAAAGGAATGCTAATATCCTCAGGTGTATAGGTCAGTGGGATAGAGGTTAAATTGAGCTACAGCACTGCATATTTCTGGGGCCATGGATTTAATTCAATGACAAGTAAAAGTGTTTTTCCTTTAAAACAAAAACTGCAATTTTTTAAAGATTAAAAATATAAGTGAGTATTCTAGCTACCTATACACTAGATCCCTAGGCTATATCGTGATTCTCACTGGTAATAAGGTGATTTAAATGGAACATTTTAAGAAGCATTTTGGCATAAACCGAAGGGAGAAGTAGGTAGTTGCCAAATTTTGGAGGTCCTTAAACATCATCCTTTAAGAGTTGAATTTAATTCACTGGGCAATGCATGATTATTAAACTATGAAATGTAATTATTGGACTTATATTTAATTGCCTTACTTTAAATTCCCTGTTGCTTATTTCTTTTTGGTAAGATATGAATTTTTCTTTGTTGTTCTTGCTGCCATTAACCTGGAGTCAAAGAGTGAGTTTAGTTAACTGACTTTGGGTTTTTCTTTCCTTTTTTACATTGTTTTTATTTTTTTTTTCTAATTTATAAGTTCTTTGAAGTTCCTTTGGATTCAATCTGAGATTTAAGAGTAGCTTGAGAGAAGCACAATACCTCTAAAAATTTCTCCCAGCTGAGTGTGAGAAAATTAAAAGTCTGATGGAGATTTCTCCTATTGAATATATTTTTTAAGATTCTAACTCCAATATTAGAGAGGTGTACAGAGTCAAGAGATCCTAAGAGTAAATAATGACTTGCCTTGGAAGGTTTGACCATGGCATGCTATGGCTACTGTCCAGCACAGTATGCATGCTTTGGAATTTAAATTTAGGGAGCTTTTAGTCTCTGCAGCTACTTCTGCGGAACCTTACAAATCAACAGTCTGCTTCCTTTCAAAGACTAGACAAAAGTAAATGACAAAACATAGTCCATTTTTTTCCTTCATAAGTTGAATAAGATAAAAATGCACAGTAGCTCAAAGAAACCAAGCAATATTCAAAGCTGCTCCTGTTACAATGTAATGGTCCTTTAGTCTCCTGAATGATCTGTGTTGTTACATTCTCTGGAAATGAGCAAGAGATTTTAGATAGAAGTGAAATTTATTCTTCATTAAAAAAATAGTTTTATGACCTATTAGTATTTTGCTGTAATTGTGTTAGCTAGCACATTGAACAGGAATCAATAACTTTTATGGTTAAGTTGATATTTACTTTGAAAATTATTCTGTTTTTGAAATATTTTGAAAAGTGGTCTATGACTGAAATGAAATGCAAGTGTAACTTATCATATAGAATCAGTCACTGAAATTTTTAATGTTAAAAAGTTTAAAAATTGTGGAAATAACATACAAATGCAACCCAAGGGAAGTAATTACAATGTCAAAAGAATCCTTTTACTCCTGAGCTGTTTCTTAAAAGAAAGATTCAACATCAACGCGAGATGTTCTGTTGCATTACTCAAGATAACTTTCGACCAATGGACATTTTTTAATTTTATTAAAAAATTCTGAGTTCCTGTTTCTGTTACTATTCAAATGTCAGACATTTTGTGGTGTTTCTTATTATTGCTATTGTTTTTAAAATGAGGCCCAGAGACTCCTGATCTCAGCTACTATCTTGGTGAATATACTTTTGCTTTGGGGCGAATACAACTTAATATTCATTACTCTTGGAATGCAGAAGCAGAACGTGAAGAGAATCACTGTGATTCCCAAGCTTTAGGTATTGGGCTAAATAGCTGATGTGAACAACTTATCAGGGGATTGGCAACATTATTAAAGTATCATGTAAAAGCCACGATCACTCTGAGTTTCAAAAATCCAGGGAAAGTAAAACTTTACTACTAGTTGACATTTCAATAAAATATGGCTAAGAAGAAAATGCCTTGTATCTAGAGATCTCAATGGGCTAGCTTTGAGCAAAACAATAAAGAAGAGACAGAGCAGTAAAATAAAAACATATCCCAGTGATGACACTTGAAATCTCAAAAATCAATTAAGGCAGTTTTGAAATAACATGGAATTAAGTAATTTGAGAAGTTCAAATGAGAGCCAAGTAAGTGAGGTACCTGTGTGTATTCATACCTCTGTTTACAGAGTTTTATTGCTCTCTACCCGCACTGTTCACCAAAGTCACTCAAGACACCAAGGAATTCCAAGGTTATTTTTATCTCATGAAATTATTAGTGTACTGTGTGTATAACAGTGCATAGGATATGCAAGAACTATAAAAATAATTCTTACAGCTTTAGGGATATATGTAATTTTTTTTTTTCTGGAGAATCCCCTAACTCTATAATTTTAAGTAAGAATATTTCATTGTAATCCAATAAATATCAAATGATATCACATATATATATATTTCTGTCTCTGTTATCTATTTTTATATTTCTGCTAATATCACACCCTATGGCCTTGCATCTTTTTATATACTTAGTTCATAAATAAGATCATGTACCATTTGTAAATTCATATATCAGGAATAAGACATAATTTGGTTATGTTGGAAGATAGAATACTAACGTGAGTTTATCAGTTCTCAAGGAATGGATAACATTAAAATTCTTAAGATTATTCCCTAATACTATACATATCTTTCCCCAATTTGGAGAATTTCAACTAAGAGTGAATAAGCCGACTTAATCTCAGTGTCCCTGTCTTAGTGTTGCTAAGGTAGGGAAATCAACAAAGGCAACAGGGAAACACTTCAAAGTATAAGCAGCAAGATAAAGGAAGAATTAAAGTGCAGATCCAAAGGATGTGTTATTATCTAGGAAAAGTTTCTACAATCATCTGCAATAATAAGAATCCCAATGAAGTTCTAAACTTTGGAAAAAAAGAAGTCTTTAGTCAAACAAACAAAAAAGCGTGTCACATACGTATGTATGTGTGTGTAAATAGTGTGTAAGACTGGCCCTGAATTTCTACTAAGCTTAATCCAGAGCCGGAGATATTGGAAAACAAGGCAACAGATATTAGTAGCATTCAATATAAGAAAGCATAACTGAAGGTTATATACAACCAAGTGGCTAAACAGCTTTGGTATCAGTAAGACATTCTATAAAAAAAAAACTTCAACAACCAAAATGTACTCAGAAAATATACTACACCTCAACTCCTCTTAAAAAGGGGGTATTCCATATTACTCAGCATTCAAAAAAGATAAACACATGCAATTTGCAGCAACATGGATGGCGCTGGAAGGGATCATGCTCAGCGAAATAAGCCAAAAAGAAAAAGAAAAATACCGGATGGTCTCACTCATAGCAGGGATCTAGAAAACTTAAATAAGGGATCAGGAAAATGAATAACTATAAGAAAGTGAAAATCAAAATCAACAAAAAACTATGAACCAGAGACACTTTTTGGGGGGTGGGGGCCAGGAGGGGAGGGATTGGGGTCAGAATGGGGCATGTGCAGTTGTATGGGGGAATATAAAAATAAAATTTATTATTTAAAAAAAAAATTTAATATCCTGGAGTGTAGATAAGAGATGAAGTGGCATAACAGTGCTCTGGGCATTTCAAAGTTGGAAAAATGATAGAGAAGAATCGACTGAGAAGGCAAGAAGAAAACGGGTTGATGGGATTGAGCACCCCAGAGGACAGAGGGGTTTCAGGAGAGAGGGAACCACTATGTCAAATGGCATTTGGGGGTGAGTCACATGTAGAATGAAAACTGACCTTGGGTTTCAGCAATATTTGGTCATTGACTGATTTAATAAAAGTTATTTCAGTGGAAAAAAAAAAAGGGGGGGTATTCCAAGATAATTGTTGCTTTATCATGTGGAAAAATATACTTATTTTTGTAAGAAATTGTCAAATGATCTTGCAAAGAGTTTATATTATTTTGCATTCCTACCAGCAATGGATGAAATTTCCTATTGCTCCACATCCTCACATTTGGAGATGTAAGTGTTCTAGGTGTTAACCATTCTCATTGGAATATAGGGATATCGCCTTATGTATCCCTGATGATACATGATGTGAATAATCTTTATATACTTATTTTCTCTCAGTATATATTCTTTAGTGAGGAGTTTGTTAAAGTTTTTAATTGAATTTTTTTCTCATTGTATTTTAAGAGTTCTTTAAGCAGTTTGTATAAAAATCCATTATCAGATATGTTTTTTGCAAATCTTGTGGTCTGCAGCTTGTGCTCTCACTATCTTGAATTGTCTTTCATAAAGCAAAGGTTTTAAATTTTAATGAATTCCACCTTATTATTTATTTCTTTCATAGATCATTCCTTTGGTCTTGTATCCCAAAAAATCATATATTAATAAATTTCCCCTGTTATCTTCTAGAAATTTTATACTTCAGTATTTCCATTTAGGTTTGTGATTCATTTTGAGTTTATTTTTACAAAGGGTGTAAAATTTGTATCTAGATTTATTTTTCCGTGTGTGGATGTCCCATTTTCCAGCATAATTTATTGACAAGGCTATCTTTTCTTTACTGTATTACTTTTGCCCCTGGGTCAAAGATCACTTGACCTTTTCATATGCATCTATTTCGGGGCTCTCTTTTCTGTTTCATCTATTTGTCTGTTCTATCAGTACCATATAGATTCTTGATTACGGTAGCTTTATAATGTCTTGAAGTTGGATAGTGTCTATCCTCCAGGATTATTCTTCAATATCAGATTGGCTATTTGGGGTCTTTTGCTTCTCAGCATCAGTTCCTTGATTGTTTTGCAACCCTCCCAGGCCGGTAGTTTCACCGTTTCTAGCAATTTTAAGGAGAATTGTGGGGTCCTTGGAATTTTTTTTTTTTTTTTTTTACAGGTTTTAATGATAAGCAGGGAAACAAGTCAGCAGGGAGACAGCAACTCGAGCCCCTGTGAATCTCTGGGCACTCTCTGGCCGTGCACTCGTGGTCTTGCTCGCACTGCTGTTGCTTGTCCTCTGGCAGCCGCGCCGCAGTAGCCATTTCTGTGTCTGGGTGACGCCGCCCTAGCCTCAGCCTCCAGGCCCAGGTGTGCCCACCTATGTGTGCGCACGCTGTGCTCCAGGTGGCCACAAGCAGGCACGCGTGCCCCATGCTACCAAGCGCCTCCTGCACTTAAGACAGCATGTGATGGCCCCAGAGGCCAGCAGCTCGAGAGCCGATCATTGTCATTCTCCTTGACAGCCGCAAGATAACTTGATGGGATTTTGACTGGGATGGTGCTGAATTTGTAAGTGGATTTTGCAAGTGTAACATCTTGACAGTATTGGGTCTTCTAATTCGTGGACTTAAAATATCTCTCCACTTATTTAATTCTGTTTTTTTTTTTCATCAGGGTTCAAGATTTTTTTCTTTATCTTCTTTTTTCCTTTTTTTTTTTTGTCATTTGACAGTGTTAGGCCTATTTGTGGGTGGTTTTATTATTATTATTATTTTTTGGTTTGTTGTTTTGTTCTTTTTTTAAAAGATTTATTTATGCATACAAGAACTGGGGTACAGGCCAGAGACACAGGGGTGTGAGGGGATTCACCAGAGACAGAGTGAGGAACAAAACAGGCCGATTGACTGAAACACGCTGCTGAGGGGAGCAGCTGGCGAGTCAGGAGAGGTCTGCTACACCATGTGGGATTCTCCCTGGCCAGCCAGGGATCGAACTTAAGCTGCAGAAGCTGTAGATTGCTTCTTAGTTCGGTGCTTAACCCCTTGCGCCACCAGGGAGGCCCCTTTGCTTTCTCTTTTTGCATTTATTCCACTTGGTTTTCTCTAAACTTCCTGGATTTGTGACTTGGTATCTGACATTAATTTGGGAAATTTCTCTGATATTATTGTTTCAAATATTCTGTTCCTTCTCCTTTTGTTATTCCTATTACATGTATTTTATGCCTTTTGTTGTCCCATGTTTCTTGGAGAGTCTTCCCTTAGCCCTTTCCAGTCTACTAAAGAGCCCACCAAAAGCTCTTCCCTTCTTCCTTTCTTCTTTTCTCTTTGAATATTTTTGATCTCCGCATTTCTTTTTGGCTCTTTCCTAAAAGTTTCATTTCTCTGCTTATGTTATTTATCAATTTGTGCATAATGTCGACTTAATCCATTAGAACCTTTGGCATATTAATTATATACTTGTTTTAAATTCCAGTCTGATAATTTCAACATCCCTGGCATATCTAATTCTTATGTTTGCTCTTTCTCTTCAGTCCTTTCTTCTGGCATTACTTGTAATTTTTTTCTGGCTAGCCAGACATGAAAAACCCGGTGTAAGTCACTGTCACTGTCATAAACAGGACTTTATTAAAGCAGTGGAGTCGGGGCGGGAAGGAGAGTCTTCTATAGCCCTGTGATAGGCCTCAGTTTTTCACTGGGCTTGTGCCTCTGCACTGTGAACTTCCAAGTGTTGCTCAGTTTGTTTTCTCCCTCCTTGGGTGGGACCAGGTGGCAAGTATTGACTGGACAAGCGTTTCTCTCCCTTCTCCCACCGGGAAGACTAAAACTAGTTTGAATTAGGTATTTTCCTTCCCCCAGGTCAGGGAAGCTCTGATAATACCCCACAGGTTAGTTTCTGGTTAATGAGTTTCCCCTGAGGACAGGCTTTGTTAAGACCAACTGAGCACCATGCTGGATTTCAAAATGTTTTTTTTTTCCCTTCCTTTGCTGGGAGCATATTTTTCTCCAATATTTACTGTGGAAAAAAGGTCAGGTTCCTAGAGGTAAATCTCATATTTTGGGGTTGGATTACTTTTTAGCCTTACTGTGGTAATAAATATCATATTTACCTCTCATCTGAGAGGTAAATCTCATATGACTGGGTTCCCTCTAGACATATTAACCCCCACACTTCTCCACACTGAGCCTCTGGTAATTCGTTTGTTACTTTTCAGGTTTTCCCCCCTTGGCCTCTTTCCTGTGTGGTATCTGCTCTTGAGTCAGCTCCGGTAAGTCTGGACTTGGCTGTCTCTCCAGTTTGAGGGTCAGTCATTTCCTTTGCGTCCTCCCGTCCCTTAAAGATCCAAAAAGTGTTGTTTTTTCTGTCTGGGCCGTTTTTTTGCTTGTTATTAGGAGTGGCGACTTCTAAGCTCTTTGCATGCAGAGATATGCTATTTTTAAAAGTAATTTTGAAATTTAAAACTATTGGAGTTTAAAATAGACTATTACAAGTAGACCGCATTTTAACTGATACCATAATATAAAGGGTTGTTATTAATCTATAAGATAGTTTTCTGTAAAAATTATTCAGATTTTATTTTATTTCTTCATGAAATACCTATCTTATATTGACTTTTTTGAGTCAGTACATGTTACAATTTACTGCTCGGGCATTACCATCATAATCAGGCATAGTTGATATTTCAGTCAGATATATGTAAATGTTTTTCAAACATCTTTTTCTCTTCTCTTTAATTTTCTTTATTTCTTTTTTGTTCTTCTAAGACCCACCTAAAATTAGAATGTTTTTGACAGACAAACTATGTTTTGTTTAATTCCTAAAACTTTGGTCATTGTTTTGCCGATGTGAAGTTTTTAAGCAATTCCTCAAATTGTAGCGTCTACCACTTACCAGGTGCCCTGGGAAAAGAACTCTTAGAGTGTAAGTTGCCACCTGTGGATGAACCTGAGCCACAGTGGGCAAGATTACAACTATGGAGATAAGCTGGTTCAGTTTGAATCCTGGCTCCTTTACTCATCAACTGTGTGACCCTGAGAAAATTACTTAACGTATCTGTTCCTCACTCTAATGAGGATAATAATGCCTTCCTTGTAAGGCTGCTGTGAGAATTGAGCTAAAATAAGTCAAACACTTGGATATCACCTACTACATAGTAGGCATGATGTAAGGATTACTTTTTAGCCTTACTGTGGTAATAAGTATCAAAGTATAACCTTAAAATATAAGAGCATATGTGACAAATAGGATTATTAGAAATACCATGTATTAATTTGAAAATTATTTTAAAGCATTGAAACACAAATTTTCCAACTGTGTTAAGCAATTTAGTGAGCTTACCAGAGAGTTTGCATTGCCCAGTGCAATCTCAGTTTATGCTTCTTAACCCTGGCTTCCTTTTGTTTTGAAAGATTAGATAGATATAGATAAAACTGTAATTCATGGTATAAAACATGTTGGTTTAGTACATTTATGTATTACAATAAGATTATCATTGTATTTTTTATAAGAACAATTAAGATGCTCTCTTAGCAGCTTTGAAGTTTATAATGTGGTATTGTTAACTACAATCAGCATTCTATGCTTTATCTTGCCAGAATTTATCTACTACTTGTTTATCAGAATTTATCTACTACTTTATCCCCCTCAACACCTCCCCAACTCCCTCACTCCCCAGCCCCTGTTTTTATCATTCTGTTCTGTTTTTATAAGTTTGACTTTTCGATTAACCATGTAAGTGATATCATACAGTTTTTGTCTTTCAAACTTAGCTCACTTAGCATAAGGACATTGAGTGCTATCCATGTTATCACAAATGGCAGAATTTTCTTCTTCCTTAGACTTAATATTTCCATATTGTGTGTGTGTGGTTGTGTGTGTGCGCGCACACGCACTAGCACACAGCATATGCATGTGTATGCACCTCATTATCATCCATTTATCTGTTGACAGAGACTTAGGCTGTTTCCATATCAGCTATTGTGAATGATGTAACAAACATGGGAGGGCAAACAACTTTTTCATATGTTTTCCTTCGGCTGTGTATGCAGAAGTGGGATTGCTGGACCGTATGGTAATTTTATTTTTATTTTTTTGAAGAAAATCCACCTTGCTTTCCATAATGGTTGTGATTTACAGTCCTACCAACAGTGCACAAAGTTTCTCTTTTCTCCTTATCATTAGCAATGCTAATCATCTTCTATCTTGTTGATAATAGTCATTTTAACAAGTGTGAGGTGATAACTCATTTGGTTTTGATGCATTTCCCTGATGATGTCTTTTCATGCTCCTGTTGACCATTTGAGATGTTGTCTTTGGAAAACTATCTGAGTTCATTCCTATCTGGGCATCCTTAAATAGCCTCCCTTCACTATCAAAGTTCAGCCAGTTTGGGTGATAAATGCTATGATGACTCTATAATTAAGAGGAAAGAACTTTGTCACTTGCAAGGACATGCTAAAGGTTAGAACTTAAACCTACTAAAATTAATGTCTTCTGATTAAAAGTTGAAATGTTTCTTTTGTATTTTTTAGAAGAACTGTTAACAATTAGTAATTCATTTGTTAGTTCATTTAACATATATATGTAGTACCTATTTTGAGGTTAAAACTTTGAACAAGACAGAAAAATTCCCTATCCAGAGTTTACCTTTTTATGAAGAACATATTTAACAAAAATCTAGAATACTGATGCATAATAGGCATTCAATGCCTTATTATTTTTTAAATAAATAAGGCTGATTTTGATAATTCTTTTAAAAATTATAAGAGAAAGAGTATTTGGATGTTATGCAAAGAACATGACTGTCCAAAAGTAGCCAAGGGTTCAATCTGAACTGCCTGAATTTGGATAAGATATCTGGGTCCAGCCCCCCTTCCACCCATAACTCTCTTTCCAATGGTGGGTCTGTCTCTGAGTTCAGCTTCACAAGAATTCATTGTCTTTCTCTGCCTGGTCTCCAGAGTCTACGTATGCTGTCACCTAAAATTCACAGGCCATTCTCATTCCTATAATAACTGACCCTTCAAATCCAGACTCTGGTGTTCGAGCAATCTGATGTCCTTCATTAATAAGGCCACTCTAATGTCTGCCTTACGAAAAGGGAGAGAAATGAGAGAATAAAGTCTCCACTGGATTATAGACTTAAACTACACATTCATCGTTCATGGTTGACTCGACCTCTCACTTGGTGATGGAAGAATCAGTATCCCTGACTTCTCTCTCGATGATGCTGACCTTGGAGGTTTTGCATTTTATTCTAAAAGTAATGAGAAACTATTGCCAAGTTTAAAGCCCGGGGATGAGATGATCTAATTTGATTCATGAAAATTATGCTGATGGCTCTGTTCATGATGAAATGGAAAGGAGCAAGAATGAATGCAGGAATGTCATTTAGGAAGGTGCTGCCACTGTCTAAAAGAGATGGTACTTCTTGAACAAGGATGATAGTGGTGGAAATTGGAAAGCAATGTGAGATACATTTTTCCAGACTTATAGATGAGTTATATGTCAGGTGGGAAGTTAAGAAGAGTCAAAAATAACTTCTGCATATTTTTGTTAGAGCCCCTGGATGGATGGAGGTAATATTTAATGAGGGGAGTAGGTTAGGGAAGAGATTGAATCAGAGCTCATTTTCTTAATGTGTTAGATTTGAGATACCTATCAGATATTCAAATGGAAACACTAGTAAAGCATAGGAGACTGAAATTTTTGAGGAAGTTTGAGTTAATATGTAAATTTGATACTCATTCACATACAAGTAATATTTTAACAGCCATATGACTGGATATGATCACCCTGGGAGAAAGTGAGAAAATACATGACAGAACCCTAAAAACTTCAACCTTTAGAGTTTGAATAGAGAAGGAGCATCTTTTAGTAAGGGAAGGAATCTGTTTAGATTTTCAAGATTCTTAGGAGAAAAAACTAGAATGTGATGTCAAGAAAGTCAACCGAAGGGTGGAGACAATTGTGTTGAAATCTGCTAGGTAGGATAAAATGAGGACTGTGGTATTGGATTTGGTAATACAGCATACATTGATAAATTTACAAAAACAGTTTAAAGGGAAAATTGGTAATGGAAATAGATTGTCCAGAATGGTGCATAGGAGTATTGAAGGATAGACAATTCATTAAAATTTGCCTTTAAAAACAGCAAAACAGTTACATAGATAGTAAATGGAAGACATAATCTTTGAAAGGTTGCTTATAAATAATGTCCTGGGTTCCTCTCGCTTGGCTTGGAAAGTCAACCCCACCCCCAAATCCCCCAGCCCAGGCATACTTCCACTCTCCTCCATTGCTTTCCCCTGAGTGGCTACCAATTTTAGTTCTTGAACTCCCTGGGGGAAGTCCTGGGACTATATAGCCGTTATGAAGCTTCTGGATTTTCCTATTCCATAGCAGTGATAGTTTCAGAGATCTCCATCCCTGGATTCTGAGAGATTAGGTGGGAATAACATGGAGTATTTCATTGTTAGATGAAATATTTTTATATACCAGTTCATTTTACAAGAATTATATCTGTTATTTATAAACAGCAAAATTTTAAAGTAAGCTAAAAGTCTGAACTTTAAGTTTTAAAATGTATTTTCTTTTTTAAAAAATAGAAAAATTACAATGTAGAAAAAAAGATGGGAAATTGAATGTTGATTCTTTTCTTTCATAAAGCCTGTTTGCATTTTAGTGTGTGGCTTTCCAGACTTTAGAGGCATGCCTTAAAATATTTTCCTTTGCCAAAAGAAAATAGGTTTTTCTATAAAAACAGCTTAATATGCACAAAATCACAAAATTATATTTTTAAATGTAAATTTTAGTTAATCACCTACTCTTGGCTATTAGTCAGCTAAAAATGTATCATTGATGTAACTAACTCTGTTATATGCATGTATATCTTGTGCCACTCTGAATATTTGCAAGGAATAGTTTCATAGGAATATACATCTCTTTAAAACTTGCTCTAGCTTATTCAATTTTCTTATAGAAAAGTGTTCTAATTTGTACTTCACACTTGAATGAGGAGTTTTAGCTATATACTCAAACCAACACTAACGAATGTCATTTTATTTGACACCAAACACATTTTGTGTAGAAAATATTAACAAGAATAACTTTTCATGATTTATAGTCTCCTGTTCATCGAGTTTTATGTCAAAAATTTTTATTCCATTTTGTATTTTCTGTTTATGTAATTTGTACATTTTCCCTTGTACTGTTTTTATATAAGTTTGCAAGAAACTTCTTATATATACATAAATTTATATATATATATATATAAATTTACATCAATGTTCATTTTTGTACCATGTTTGATTTCCTGTCAGGTGTTGCCCCATAAAATTACCACCACCAAGACACCTGTGAACCATCACCGTAGGCTCCTGTGCTCTCCCCTCGCCAGCTCATATATATCTCCAATTTATAGTTTGCGAGTTTTGTCTTTTTTTTTCCACCCCTGATCCCTTGTATGGTTTCCCTGTGTTCCTTCTATAAGTGAAACCATCTGGTATTTTGTTTTTCTTCCTAACTTATTTCACTGAGCATAATCTTTTCCAGCTCTATCCATGTTGCTGCAATGGCAGAAGTTTATCTTTTTTGGTTGCTGAGTAGTATTCCATTGTGTATACTTACCACATCTTCCTGATCCAGTCATCTACTTTTGGGCATATAGGTTGTTTCCATATTTCAGCTACTGTAAATAGTGCTGCAATGAACATAGGAGTGTGAGTGTCTTTTTGAATTATTGTTTTTGTGTCTTTTGGGTAGATTCCTACAAATGAGTTGCTGGGTCATATAGTAGGTCCATTTTTAGTAATATGAGAGTCCTCCACATGGCTTTCTATAGTGGTTGGACCAGTTTGCATTCCTACCAGCACTCTGAGAGGGTTCTTTTTCTCCATATCCTCACCAGCATTTGTTGTTAGATTTTTTCATGTGTGCCATTCATGTGTGAGGTGATATCTCATTGTGGTTTTGATTTGCATTTCCCTGATTATAAGTGATGGTGAGCATTTTTTTCATGAGCCTGTTGGCCACTGAATTTCCTCTTTGGAGAAAGGTCTTTTTAGCACTTCTGTCCACTTTTTGACTGAGTTCTTTATTTTGTTTTTGTTGAGTTTTGTAAGCTCTTTGGAGATCTTTGAATTCAGTCCCTTATTAGTTTTGGGGACTGCAAAGATTTTCTCCCAGTCTATGGGGTGTCTCTTCATCTTGGTTACTGTCTGCAAGCAACTTCTTAATAATGTCAGCCCTTTCTGCTGTGCACTTTTTTCCAAGCTTATGAAATTTCTATATGGTAATTTTGAATTATGGAAGTTGTTGGGGTTTTTAACATGACCTAATATAATAATCATATTTAGTGAATGGTTTCTGCATGTCATACTCCGTGCTAAGGATTTTAAGTACAAATGATGGTTTCATTCTCATATGATCCCATTTAGGTATTATTTTTAACATTTTACAAACCAGAAACAGAAATGGCAAGAGAATGAAGAGACGTTTCAGAATTCAGAAACCAGAGTCACCCAGCAGGAGCTGGGATAACAGACAGAGGTGTCCAGCAGAGACACAGCTGCTGTCCTGCCCTACTTGGAAAGTCCTCCAAGTGAGAGGGAGCCGGGGGTAAGGGAGGAGAGGGAAATCTCCTGGCTTTTACCTTCTTCCCACCTTCCAAATTCCTTCTTCACTAGGTCTAGACCCAAGCAGAAGCTAGCTGGTATGAGAGCTAGGGAAGTAAATAGAGGGCAAGGAGAGCATATGCAAGCAGAAAGGCAAATAACCAGCACACGGACATCCTGTCCTGTTCTGCTGTTAGTCTTAGCTCTTTGTTCCCCCGGTGGTATTCTTGCACGGGTGTAGTAATCTTTTATCTACCTTTAATATATATTTATTTAAGTTTTCTTTCATTTGTTCTGTTTTCAGTGTATTTTATTTATTTTGCCTCTGTATTGTTTAAATGCTATGCAGAATCATTTTTTCCAAGATCCTAAAAATATACCCACTATTAAGTTTTGAGGCATAAGTTCCAGAGAAAAGGGACTAGTTTAGGGGCGTGAAATTACATATATTTTCATGAATTTTATTAATAACACAAATTGTTCTGAATGAGCAGACTATAAAGATAATGTTTTTCTTGGCCAAATTTATAAAAGCAATGTAACTCCAACAGACAGATCAAAAACAATTTTCTAAGGTATTTGACAAAATGATTCTAAAGTTCATATGGGAAAAAAAATACTTTGAAAGAAAAATTTAAATATATACTTAAATGTTCGTATGTTAAAACATTATAAAACGATAACAAAAATAATGTTCAAAGATCCTAATTTCTTAGTTTCTTCTTAGCATTTTTTGTTGGCAATGGTGATTCATGATCTGTTTTCCCCCATTTTATTTTCTAACATATTTAACTATCATCAAAATAAATTCTTCACGACATTCTTTTTCATGATTATTGATCCATTTAGTTTGTTTTCTCTACTCCTTAAATTTATCTTGGCAAATCGTGTTTTCTTAAAAAATGATAATTTGACTGAAATTTTCATATTTGTTTGCATATTCACTTTTTTTAATTTAGAAACTCTCTTCCAGATCTGAGATTTTATTCCCTATCTCATTTCTAATTTAGTGTATATGCCAAATATAGCCCATCTATAATTAGTGTCAGAAGTTTTGTTTCAAGTCACAGAAAATCAAAATCAGCTTAAGCAAAAGTGGCAAGTTATTAATTTCCCTTGCTAAAATTTCTGTTAAATCTCACTTTGGGAACTACTGAATACAGAAGCTCAAAATATATTACCAAAAAAATCAGTTTTTGCCCATTCACATGCATTAACCTCTGTCTTAACTAGTCTCAAATACACTCTTGATTTTGTCACTCAGCAGCAGTATCTCCCAAGAATGAGTTATTTCCAGCTTCAAAAAGCATACAAGGGCAAGAGCTTTTGCTCCACCATAAAACCTGATCCATTCTCCTCGGACTGGCATCATCCCTATATGATAGAGTGCTCAAGTCCTATAGACAATGCTGACTTATTTAGGTCTAAGTTGTCTGTTCCTTGGATCGCAGTTCTCGAACTGATGGGGTAGGGCTGGATGAGGGTAACTCATTCAGTGAAAATCATGGGCTAATGCCAGGAGAGATGTTGAGGAGGTAAATTACAAATAATCACTATAACATTGTGTGTCTGTGTATGTTCTCCTTTCTTTAAGATTTATTTTTATTTGTCTATGCATACAAGAACTAGGATATAGGCCAGAAGTGCCAGGGTAGGGGGGTGAGAGGTTTCACCAGAGACAGAGTGGGGAGCAGAGCAGATCCTCTGGCAGATCTATTGAAATACACTGCTGAGAGGAACAGCGGACAGGACAGGAGTGATCTGTTTTGCAATGTGGATCGAACTCCTTGCCCAGGGATCGAACTCGTGCCACAGTGGCTGACAATAGCTTTATATCGCTGGGACTTTAACCCCTGATCCACCAGGGAGGCCCTGTTTTCTTTATTTCTTGAAAAAAAAACTAGACTGACGATTTGTCTATATTATTTTCAAGAAAGAAATGCTTGAATATACTTGGAACACTTTTTTCTTAAACATGAATTTCTACTTGTATTCTAATGATCTTTTCTATGTACTTTTGATTTGTTGTTTTCTTCTTGATTTGAATGCCATAGTTTCTTATTTATGTATTTTTAAGTTAAAGTGGAGCCAACTGGACAGAAACATAGATTGATTTATGAGTAGCTTTATAAAATTGATTCTGTCTCATATAAATCTGAGTATCTTATTTATTCCAACATAGCTTCTCCTTACTGAACTATTTCCAATTGTATATGACATAGCAATATCAATGGAAAGAGATTCATCATATTCAAGTAGAAGGGCAACAGTTGCCTCTGAATGATGTGTAGGAAAGTGGCATCCTAAGGGAGTCATTTTGGAGCCTTTCCAAAGGTGATATTATTCATAATCATGAATCGAGGGTCCTTTTAGCACAACATGAGATTGGTCACAAAGTGAGACTAATGGGTATAATAAACATACATAAAGTTTCATCATTGAAATAAGAACAGACCACAATGTGTCTGATGCAAATTATTTATATGGACAAACATTAAGCTATTGAATGTCAATTTATAAACCAAAGTTCCATACTAGTGTATTCTGCCTGTGTGTTTATGATGGTCTGCTTTAACTTACATGTACAAACAGCTCCCTTGCTGCTCCTTAGAAAATAATAAATTGCTTAATATTAAGAGTAGTTACCCTTGGCCAGGATGAGACATGATGGAGTGGAGCAGTTCATAATTCTTTTAAACAGGCATTTAATTTAAATAACAACAATGATGGCCTTTGTGTCCAAGACAACATATTTTTTTTATGGAAATAACAGCATACAAGGCCATGCCTTTTAAATAGGCATATGCTTTTTAAATAACCCTGACATATTTTTCACTGAATAGTTTTGAACATTTTCTTTAAATTATGCCACCAAACACCACCAGATGCTGTTGTATTTTTGTACCCCCATAAGACTATATAACCACATTTCAATCTTCTGGATACAATGAATGTAGTCTTATAGCAGTGTTTGTTAGATTATAGTCAAGAAGTCATCCACTTGGGGCACAGCTGGCATTGCCTGTGAGTAAATGAGAACACCCAAGATGAAAAACCTTTCACTTCCCATTGCAGTCTGACTAGAACAAGTCCAAGGTTAATTTACAAAACAGCATGATAGTTGACCCTGATGATGCTTCAACACATTAATCTTGTGTTTAAGTAGCAGACTGTGAAAGAACTCACCTCATTCACCTTATGAAACATTCTACATAAACAAACATGAGATGAAATTTATAAGTTGTATTCAAAGACAACTTTCTGTAGAGCACAGTTATGAACGCAGCAGGTAGAACCAGATCTCCTGAATTCAAGCCTACTTCTGCCCTAAGTGGTTTTGTGATCCTGGGTAGTTCTTTCATCTCCATATGCCTCAGTTTGCACATATGTAAAATTGCATTATTAATTGAACCTACTTTGTCAATTTATGTGGAAGGTTGAATGAGTTGATATATCTAAATTTCTTATATTAGTGACTGCTCTCAAATAAATGCTACTGTTTGCATTTTGTTTTTAGTAAATAGGCATGTCTTCTACCTTTGTCTTATGCTTTCAGCCCCTGAATAGTTAAAACATATAATGTCTCAATAGTTAAAGCAGTGATGCACATGAACTTGAAAGGACACTCACATGCTGAATCAAGAAAGCAACCAAGTGATTTGAGTTTTTATGACTTGGCTTTTGCTGAGATTGTGCAGACAATTAACAGAGATGGGGGGAGCAGAGGTTTAGTACCTGACCCTCCAGTCATTCAGATCTTGTCAGTTTTCTCTACCAAAGTGACAATGGGCAAAAAATAAGGAAAATGCTTCTGAGGGATCGAGCAGGTAGACACCACTTCCTGCTTCAAGTCAGGAGGGGACACATGCTCTGCAAGATTCTCAGAACAATTACTGTGAAGTGCTGTTTCTCCTTACATCAGAAGTGTTGTTTGATCTGAGACCAAAGGGTTAAGATCTTGCCAGACAGGTGATGAGTCATCTATTAAAACTAATTGTCATTTATTATTTTTATTGTTATTTTATTACTATTAGGACTGAAGAGATAGGATAGTTATTTACAAGGACCGAAAAAAATTAACTGAAGAGAATTTTTCAAGAGCATTAAGAAAATCAAATCTCAAGCACAGTATTTAAAAAGTTGATACTGGAAGTGAACAGGGCAATTATAGCAAAATTAGACCACTTTGTATAAAAAGTAAAAAATCTCACTGCCTAGGCATTTGCTTAGACTTTCTGCTGTTTCTCTACATTCAGCCTCGATATCTGCTTGCTCCTTGATTTGTGGGATTCTTGCTGATGACAAACACTCATGGTTCCAGACTCACTTGGTGTGGAATCTTGGCTCATACTTCCTGTCTTAATCCATTTGACTTGTTAACAGAGATTCAGATTGGCTACTTTATAAATAACTTATAAAGCACAAGAAGCCATTATACTAGAAATTTCCTTGGTATTGTGTTTCTCAGCCATAAGTGGGTCCTTAAATCCCTACCATAAGAGATCAGATAAAGGTGACCCCAGGAAAAGAAAGTGGCATATAAGACTGTTGTTGTGGACAAACAACCAAGAGTTACCAACATCTGAGCAATATGTAAGAACTTAGCTTGCTTCAATTCCCAGGAGACAATTCCCAGGGTATTTGCATGCTTCAATTCCCAGGGTATTTGAATTAGAGCCCATTTGTACCATATCAAAAATTGCTTTAGTTCAGTCATCCTAAACCAAACTTTTGTTGTTTTCAAAGAGTACAAAAGTGTGGATTATATGTGGTTTATCAAAATGTGGGTATATTTAATGGGGAAAACAATGTAGTAGAAATCTTTAATGCTGTAAATGAGAATTCTCAGTCTGTGGGATGCTATGGGTTAAATATGAAGCTCTTCAAGAATCCATTGCTTCCTTCTATTTGGTGTGGTCTATCTTATTGATTTTTTTATAAAATTGAGAGACCAGGATCATCTAAAAAGTGAAAATAGTGACTTCCAATTATTTTTACTAAAGTTCATTCCAACCCTGTTTTTTAATAATTTGCACTGATTGATTTCAAGTTACCATAAAATGGTAAAGAAAATATTCTATTAACTCATGGACTCTTATGCTTTGCGAAGTTAGAGCAGAAACTTGTTTTTCTTCAATGTTAAATTTCCAGCTTCAAATACAGAGCTGAGTTCATAATATTGCTAAGTTCGATGTTATTGGTAATTAAATAAATTAACCTGGCTCAGTTCTTTCATGTTGCACTTGCAGATGAGGGAATGCAATTGAGGACAATTATTTGATGTATTGGAGAATTTTTGTTCAACAGAAAAATCCTTGAGTGAGCAGTAGTATATTGATTCTTAGGAGGTGCTATTTTCCTTTCTACTACAACTTACCTGTTTTAATAAAAACTGATTCTTATCCCTGAGTACACATCAAAATCACCTGGGGAGCTTTATAAACTTCCAAAGCACAGACCATGCTTCTTATCAATTATAGAAGGTCCTCAAACAGTATTGTTTTGTTGTTCGGTTGATGAGAAAAATCAAATCCCTGCCAATTTGGAACAAATTGATGTTATTCAAGGACCTGCTTTCATTGTACCTCATTTTTCTTAACATCGTTTTCTAAGAACCTACCAGTGACATTAAGTGAGGATTCAATGTATTAGGAATTGTTATTTTCAAGTTCTCTGGAAGATTCCAAAGTATACTAAGATTGAGAGCCTGTGTGTGTGTGTTTGTGTGTGTGTGTGAGTGTGACCATTCTGTGTGTGAGCACAGAGGTGTTCAAGGGCATGCCCAAAGTTTTCATTTCATTTAGTAGCCAGTGAAGAAGCAAAGCCGTGTTTTGAAAGGTTAATCTATAAGTATAGGACAGTTAGGAGTAGAGGTTGAATAACAGCTAAACAATGATGACTAATGGTCTGATGACCATTAGTGATGATGGTCACTAACAATGATGGTCACAAACAATGATGATGGTCACAAACTATGATGACTGATGACTAATGGTCCTCTGAATAAAAGGTAAAAAAGACCAGAACTCAGGAGGGAACAGTGGCAATACAATGGAGGGACTAGGGAATATATGAAACACGTTGTAGAAATAGCTCTGCAAGATCTGGCAACTGATTGAATGTGAATGATAGAGGAGAGAAAAACTTCAGAGAGCCTTGACAACTGTGCCTAGCCTGATTCCAGAAGTAATTTGTTACCCACATGTGGTAAATTAATACTTTGAGTGACAGTGTACCAATTTGCAAATTACTTCTTTCAGGGCATTAATGACTGAAGAGCATAATCACCATGGCATTATTGTTATTGGCATTAGCATTAATAAATATTTCATGAGCAACTAAAAATTACAGTGCCTATATTTTGAAGAATGGGTATTCTTCCAAAATATGAAATACAAACCTCAGGCTCTCACTAATGCCAAAAATTCTGTAAATATTTATAAATAAAATAACAATTCATTTGAGCAGAAGATTAATTGAGATGAATTGCAATTATGCTTAGTGTTAAATAGTTTTGTTTATGTCATTATAAATTGGAGGACTTGAAGAATTGAGCAACGTGAATTCAAGCAATAATTTAACTGTAATGTTGGAGCATTTCGTAAAATCTCTAGATCTTAGTTGCCTTTTCTGTAAATTGAAGGAAATCATTTATCTCTCTGTGACAATCTGAATCAAATGTTTTCCCTTCCTATATCTTCAAGTTAAATAAAAATATGAAATATGATCTAGAATGGAAAGAGCACTGGACAAGGAGTCCAATGTCTTATAGCCCTATGTCTTATAATCTCTATTTCAAATGATGCAAAATTGATCAAATCTCTAATTTCCTTTTGAGTCCTGAAGTTTAAAATTCAGTATCACAGAATATGATACTTTTGGAAGGACAAGTATAACAGATATCAAGGAAAACTAACATACTGAATTTCTAGAAAGGTTAGCTATCAGTGGTCTGGATATGACAAGAAACATGAGATCATAGCATTGCCTTGAGCTTTTCTTCATTTGCTCACTCCATGCAAGTGCCTGAAGCAGGGGATGGCAATGCAAGACCTATATGTAAAATTTTGAATACAAGTGGTTTTGTTGTCATTTCCAAGTTTAGGGAGGCTAGCTTTTGTTTTATTAAAAAAAAATTAAGAGAATTTTCAAGAGAAAAACTTCCGTTCTATACAAATACCAGGGATGCAATAAAGAAGGTACTTTATTTTGTGGCATTTTTATAGATCCCTTTTCACTATGCCTGTGTAGACATATAAGTAAAATAAATTAATGATTTAGTAGGATTGAGTTGATGAAGTGCAGCAATAAAGACTGCCAGGTATAGGAATAATTCAGTCTTTTATTTTAAGCTACTCGATAGCTATAACACCAGAGGGAAATAGTCACACCATCAGCAAGCCCATAGCAAATGCTTTCACACCATTGGAAAAGACTCGGCCACATTTCCCAGGAATTATGAAGTGAACCAGACAAAATAAGCCAAGCCATCAAACATCAACAAGACAGATGAATGGCTGGTAAACACCTTTTCCCTGACACTTGTCATTTAAACCATTTGGCCAGACGATTATATAAAATGCAAGTACAACATAAAACTATAGCTTTAAGGCCACAGAAAGAAGTTTGCTTTGATGGGGAAAGAAGTTAAAAATGTGATTCTAATATAAGTCTCAGGAACATGATAAGAATTTTGAGTAAAAAATGACAGTTATTTAACTGGAAAAATAGAAGTGAAGTCATTCAGTTTGGAGGAAATAAATCATTTACTTAATATTTATTGTACATCTACTTTGTGCCTGAATTTGTACTCAAGTACTTCAGGTAGCTTGCTGGAGCTTGCTTGCATTCCAAAGAAAGCAAAACAGATAATAGTAAATAAGAGTATGTTATAAGGGGATATTTGGTAGATAAAAAGGAAAAAAATATAGAGTAAGGGTCTGAAGCATGGGTTTTATTTCAGGAGAATATAGGCATGAAAATCAGAGTGAGATTCCTTGAGAAAATGAAATGTAAGCAGGGATGAAAAAAATCTTAGCGCATTAGTCAACTAATAGCAGGAGAGGCCTTCTAGGTAGAAGGAAGGACTGGAGCTATAGTACTGACATGAGCATTTACATGACATACTGAGGAACAGTGAGGAGTCTAGCTTGGCTGGAAAAGCAACCAGTGAGGTCAGAGAGCAATTAAGTGTGAATAGACTCATAACTAAGTTGGGCCTTGAAGCCACCTTGGGAAGAACTTTGGCTTTTACTCAGGATTTTAGGCAGAGGAGTGGCATTATTACCAAAGAGAGTTAGTATGTTTGTGTTGATAATAGTAACATACATTGTACAAAAAGGAAGAATGATGTAAAATATATATAAAACAAAACAATCAAAACAAAAAAGATGTGCCCTGAACTGATTATTCACAATGGGAAAGAGTTATGCAGAATGTTAACTCTACCTGCTTCCAGTGATTGACTGGTACAAGTTCACATAACAAATGGTGAATTTTGAGAGAGAGGAAGAGAATTGCCCTAACCTGATGATTTTGCTCCTTTCTCTTTTAACCTCTCCAGCAAGCCCCTCCATTTTCTTAGTTCCAGTGTTTTCTCTGCTGAATATAAAGCCATCCTGCTGGTCCTTTCCTCCTGCCTGAGTTCTAACTCCTTTTCCCAAACCTGCTACTTTCTATTTGGTCTTGGGTCCATTTTCCCAAATCAATGTTTCCAAAACTTGTCATCACTCAAACTAATTGTTTTAATTATAAGTCCAATTCTGCCAGACATTCTGAATTAAAACCAGAAGTCTCTGAATTATAGCTTTTTAGCCTATCTATGTTGGTAACCTTTGAAAGGTGTTATGATTCCTTAAAATTATCTCTTGGATAAATTGTTGCTTCTTTTTACTGCATCTCTAAATGTAGTAAAACAAACACCTAAACAAAATAAACATCTCATTCCTGTTTTGCTATAATAGTTTTCCAAGCATTAACCCATCCATCCTACTTGACTCTCAAAAAACTTTTTATTGACATATAAAACATTGCAGATGTCTATAATGTATGAAGAAGTATCTAAAAAGGATCACTAGATATGCAAATATTGTTAAAAAGAGCTAAAGAAAAAGTAAGTAGTTTTGAGTATATGAAAATTAATATTACAGAATACCAAAAATATAATGATCTGAAAGACAAAGCAAAACAGTTTTTATAAATGAGATTCTATGTTGTCATAATCAACTTGGAAAAGTTTTCAGTGATGACATTTCCTGTCAGTTGGGTGTTGGTGGGAGTTCAAATGGGTATAGTCTTTCTGTTAGGCAGTCTGGCAATATGTATTGAGAATTTCTTAAGTTCCCATCATGATGTGGGCAGAGTCTGGTTTTCTTAATTATGGAAATTTTGATGTATTTTTTTATTTTCATCTGACAGGAAGAAAAGCTTTTCCATGTCTGTGTTGTTGGATTCTGGAGATTGTTTTCTTTTGAAATGTTTTCTTCCTCTGTGGTCTTGCTTAGTTATTTGTATTTTTCTTTCTTCCCATTGTTTACTTTTGGGTTTGTGGTGAGCACTTGGGTGGCAGCATTGGAAGTGGTGCAGGATGAGGAAAAGGTTATTCAAAGTCCATGTGGAGCAATGAGAAGCCTAGCGGGGTTACACCTGCAGTAACTGCAGCCCCATCCAAAGGCCAAGTACTAGGGAAAGTTTTTAGGAAGTGTTTATGTGTGGGTATGTGTTATCCAATATGTAAAATAGGGTGGGATGACCAGGGAGAACTCCACCCTAGTTTATACTCCACCCTTGTTTATACTCCACTCTAGTTTATATTCCACCCTAGTTTATATTCCACCCTCTGGGGGCTCCATTGTTCTGGCTGCTTTACGCATATTATCTCTATTCTACTATCTGTCTGTTATTTTCAGCAGATACTTGTTTCCCAGTATATTTCTCACATCAGGACTTTTTGCCCTTGGTAAGCGGCCCCCTGCATGATCCTACACCTAGCTGAAAAGCAGAAACTCTAGGCACCAAGACAATATCCCCCAGAACAAGTGGGCTGGGGACCCCACTTTGTTCTTCTGTAAATATGGCTTTTATTGAGCCTGGGTCTTCCTACCCCACTATTCTATGCGTTTACTGGGTGGTGGGGACAGTAGGGAGGCACCACCTAGCCTAGTTCTGGGCTCTATTCCTGTATTTTCAAGACACCTAAGTTTTTCTAACTGTAATGTATCCTCCCTGCTTGTCAATAGAATGAGCTTTCTAAAACCCTGTCCTCAATGATACTTTCTGCAAATGAGAGAATCTGTATCTGGATTGTTCATTAGAGTAGCCATGTGACTATTGGACTGGTAAAATGTAGCTAGTGCAACAGAAGAAATGAATCTTTAATTATATTGAATTTCAATGTAAATTTCAATAGCCACATGTGACTAGTGGCTACCAAACTGAACATTCTAAAACACATGAAACTTTTTATGACTCTCTCGCACCAAGGCATTGTCACATTTATCATGGCTGATTGAGCATGTGCCTCTGAATAGATGGTTAAACAAGTATATGCCAAGGTTTTATTTTGTTTGTAAAAGAAGAAAATACCATTTTTCCTCAGACTGAAGTTGAGGAGGCTAGGTGAGATGCTCATTTTTCTTCTTTTTAGAGATGGTCAGAACAGAAGGGGATAATAAAAGCCTCAGCCTAGATTAAGGCAAAAGGTTGATCCAGGGCAGAATCAACTTTCATAACACCCCAATTCTAATTTTTCCCTCTCTTTAAAACCAAAGTGCTTCAAGACTTTCCTGCTTCTAAAATTTTAAGATTCTAAAATCATATCTAGTGGGCCTCCCTGGTGGCACAGGGGTTAAGACGCAACCTATGAAGCAATCCTCAACCACTGCAGCACAAGTTCAATTCCCGGCCGGCCAGGGAGAAACCCACATGGTGGGACAGACCTCTCCTGTCTCGCCTGCCTCTCCCCTCAGCAGTGTACTTCGGTCTGTCTGCCTGTTCTGTTTCCCACTCTGTCTCTGGTGAATCCTCTCACCCCCGCATTTCTGGCCTGTACCCCAATTCTTGTATATAAATAAATTAAAAAAATAAATAAATAAAATCATATCTAGGAATGATATCCCTTCCATACCACTAATTCCAAGGTCAGAAGTCAACATGACACATAGTAGAAACATATAATCAAGTCTCCTGCATTAGAAAAATTCATTGAAACCACATAAGTAGGCCGTATCTCTGTGGGTAGGACTCATGAATATGAATTTCCAATCTCAGGTGATTCTAATAGAAACCCTGGCCTTTTAAAATTCAAAGTGCGAAAGTACTAATTCTTTGCCATGTTCTGGAAACAGCATTTGTGATGTGGTCCTTCCACTTCTCTAGTTTTATTTTATCCTACATTATTTCCACCATCATTTACCCTATTCTTCCAAACCATAATAAACTAGTTTGTATATAAGTGCCTCTATTCATTGAGAATTTCTTACGTGCTAGATATCTATCATATATTTATTAATTTTATACAGTTTTATGAGGTGAACACATCCCCCATTTTATAAAGAAATTGAAGTTTAGCTTACTAATTTATCCACTATCTCATAAAATAATTAATCTGATAGCAGGAGCTATATGTTGACGCAGTGGGTGAGATGTGTATAAAGCAGCATAGATGGTTCCTAAAAACTTGATGTGAGTGGAAAACACAGATAATTCAACGGGGAAACTCACTTACTAAAATTTAAAATTATATGGAAAAAAACACACATTTAACAGAATATAAATATATGTATAAATATATATAGTGTGTACACTATATAGATATATAAATTATTTACTGTATTAAGATAATTGAGTGGGGCAGATGGAAATGGGAGATGTGGATAAAAATAATGAAGAAGTAAAGAAGGCTCTTGTTTGAGATAATTATAATATTCCAAAACCTAGAGACAGAGATATAGAAAGAAGAGAAAATTAATAAAACAGTGTAGGGGCCTCCCCGTGGTGCAGCGGTTGAGCGCTGGGTTGCAAAGCTGCCCGCAGCCTCTGCAGCGCCGGTTCGATCCCCGGCTGCTCCCCAGCCACCGTAGGAGGGTCCCACATGGTGCGCAGACCTCTCCTGCCGCCCACTGCTCCCCTCAGCAGTGTACCTCGGTCCTTCTGCCTGCTCTGCTCCCCGCTCTGGCTCTGGTGAATTCTCTCGCCCTCCCGCGCTTCTGACTGTACCCAGTGCTTGTATAAATAAGTAAATAAATCTTAAAAAAAAAAAAAAAGAAATTAAGCAGCTGAAAATATTTAAAAAAAAATGTATTACATACAGCAAAAGGTTTCCTTTACATAGAGAGGACTGGCAGGGAATATGTTAATAAGAGCAATTGTTGCCCCTGGATGTTTTAAAAGTCTATCACGTGATGTGCTTTGCTGAATGAAAGCAACTAAATGCCAAAAGTTGAGATTTTAGCAGTGTCCACATTATTATTCACTAATGCACTTATAATTCACTAGGGAACTGAGAGAGCAGTTAATTTTGTCAATTTATGGTATTACTTATTGTTTATTTTCCAGTTGTCTACTACATTTTTTTAAACATTCTTTCTGTTAGAAATTTCTGAAGAGTTGTTAGATATTTGGTTTGCTTAAGGTATGTGATTTTCTTGATGTACTCCAACAAAATTATAACTATATCTCTATCTTCCATGTGCCAGAAACTGATGATTATAAAGGATGAAGTAGATAGGCTCCCAAAACCTGATATATATTTACCATCAAAGCTTATCATGGTTAATATTAAATTTAGTCTAATGCCTAGAACAATCTAATGCATTCTAGCACTTACAGATTGTTTTAATTATATAATCCCAGCCATTCATTCCAGGAAATAATATCAAAGAGAGATTAAACTGTAGCCTGAATAGCAGAAAGTGATACTGGAAAGATCCTGTGTGCAAGAAATTCAATCCATATTAAATTATCCTTTAATATGTTTGTCAACATTTTGCTTCCCTTTATGTTCATCTGTGCATATATTCTCACCAAAATGACTGGCATAAGGAAAATATTTAAAAAGTGATATCTAGGCCACAAAAACTCCAACATTCTTTTTCTTTGTTGTTGTTGACTGACTAAATCTGGTTCTAATACTGAGTGGAATTTCCAAACATAACCTTGGGGCAAGACAGAAAGCAAGAGTCAACATATTTCCCAAGGTATTAAAACTATCAGAAGGAAGTTCTAGTATTTCCTTAAACACACAAATGCAAAATGAATCAAGGTATGATGTCATGCTTTATTGAAGTATTTATTTTCATTACAATTCACACAGTTATTCAAGGTCAAAATGACACTGGTCTTACTAGAAAATATGGGATTTGAGTTGCATAAATCATTCTCTACTATTTAGAAAACAAACCATGAATTTTCATGAATTTGGGACCCAACTCTAGGAACTAAATAGTATCAAAATTCAATATTTCTCTTTTAAAGGTTTCGTTGGAAAAAAGTTTAACTTTTGTGGTTATGTTGGGAAAAAAAAAATGCAAAGACCAGTACAGCCTATCCTTTTTTCTTTTAGAAGTTGTGGAGGCCTTTTTTTTCAGCAGTGTGATTCCCTGACATCCCCCTACTCTGCCATTCTACTAAATTTCCTCTCACATCTTCTATCCAGCCCCCTCCCACATACACAGGACAGAAGTGGAACAAGTGGAGAAGAAAATGATGAGAGTAATGCCGAGGGAAGACAGCAGTGTGTTTAACATCATAAGATCAGAGGAGCCCAGAAGCAGAACCTAGAAAAATCCTTTCACAGCATGCAATATAGAACAAAAATCCCCAGAAAACTCAAATACTACTATTATCATGTTTCAAAACAAGAAAGCTAAGAAAGGTGACAAAAGGACCCAAGAAAGGATAGCACATACTTTCAGCCACCTGTGTGTCAGGTGAAAAGTTTTCATCAGAACCCTTTAATTCTCCTTTTGATGTGTAAGCCCAATCAAGACAATAATATGTCCTTGAACCAAAATGAATCCTCTGATAGACTATCACTCTGGGTGATAAACAAAGCTTTTAAAGACATAAACTAGCTCTGTAGGTGGCCTTCACTCACTCCAAGAAAGCTTTTGATTAAAATAAAAATGTATGTAGGAGCAAAGTTGAATAAAGGCATATAAAAAGTTTGTTCTGTTTGGGAGAAATAAACATGAAAATGAGCCCCCTTTTGATATCTCTACAAGAGTAGACAAATTGATCAAACCAGGCAGTAAGATAAAAGGGGGAAGAACAACTTCCCTTCAACTGCATCAAGATTTTTACTTTTAGGGGAATAACCATCAAGTGTTAACAACGACCAAAAATAATTCTGCTCAATAGTCTGGCTTACCTTAACAACAAATAGGAATGTCTGCTCAGTGGGTTTAGCTAAGAAAGCTAAGAAGGAAACAAGTTAAATGAAACTTTTGACTTCTGACCTAATGGCTATCTTTTTTGAGGCCGCCTTCTCAGATGAAGAGATGACAGAAATGTAAATATGTGAAAAAAGAAAGCAGATGAGAAATAGAACAATAAACAATGGAGGGGAAATTGAGATGGGATTTCAGCATTGAGAGAAGTAGTTCTAAAAGATAGGAATGCACATGATTATATGAAAAATGGAAACACTAGTTATAACTTCCTCGTTATCAAAACTACAAGAAAAAAATACTGCAAACTTAATCCCCTGAGAAAGTACTGTACTGGATGTTGTCACAACTTTCTAGACAATTCTCACAAGGTGATTTCATAGGCATGGGTACAACAATAGCAATACACTATTTTTTAACTCTTTAGATCTGGATAAAGAAATTCAGAATGAAGGGTACTGTAGTAAAATCACCATTTAATTTCAAGGAGCACTAGAAATCCTAAAGATGACAGTCAGCACCAAGTCATTCACTTCAGATTCTCTAAGTACACTTTTTTAAAAACGCAAACTGTTCAGGGAAGAGCAAGGTTGAATTTATTTAAATTTAGTTGACTTTGGTTGTTATTTTCTTGGAGAAATAAAAAAAATGAAAACTAAATGAACCAAAAATTTTTAGAGCAAGAAGTTCTGCTGGCAGATTAGATGATTCGTAGAGCAAAACTGTTGCAATCTGACTTTACTGCAGAGAAGATATGAAATAAGATGTTTACTTTTATTCATTCTAAACTTTTGTTGAAAATTATGGAAGTATTAGCATGTAAACAAAAAGATAAAATTAATTCTAAATGTCCATTTATCATTTTGTACTGATATACAAGTGAATATATTGCAAACAAAACTGAACTCAAATTCTTCCACAGTCAAATTATTGGGCCAAACCTTGAAATTATGTGCAGACACATAGTAACAATTCCAGACTTAATTATAGAAGAATGATAAGACTAGAATAATTTAAATCAATGTTCATTACACAAACCTTTTCAAACCACAATTTTTCATTTCTTTTATTATATATACTTGTTTTAAATCAAAGCTACTAGTAATCAGACATTTATAAATTTACTAGCAACTGAAACTGTTTTTAAAAGGTATATATAACATATTTTATTGTTGTAAATGTGGTAAATGTTTGAAGGAACTTAATTACTAATCTCCCTAAGGAAGCCATGTATTAATGTATTTAAGCAATCTTAATTATTTTATTCAAATTTTTAAAATTCAGAATGAATGATTTTTGGTTTTGCATAGTGAAGCATGTAAGTATAAATGAATCATCAATTAAAAACAATTTTTTAAATATTTAGCCTTTAAACATTGTTAGCAATTTTTTTTTTTTTGGAATAAAATGTGCAGAATTTGGGACCTACAGATTACAAAATGAAGAAGAAATATCATTAAAAATATCCTAACCTCACCAGTTAGTAGCAATCCTGTTAAGTGTTTTGTGGTTTTGGGTTTTTGTTTTGTTTTGTTTTTTGAGAGGGCAGCAGGAGAGAGGGTTAATATTTTATAAAATAGGAAATTGACTTATAAAAATCCAAACTATATTCACTTTTATGTACTTTGCATACAATATCAGTTGTAACAATTTTCCTAGCTACCCATGTTGCCTGTTGCTTATGTTTTTGTCTTTTCAAGTCACAGCCATTTAAGTCTTTGTGAATTCAAATTTTACATTTTTCCTTAATGATTTCCTCATTTCTTTTAAACCTAACATGTCACTGATGGTTTATCTAATGGGTATCACTTAGAGCTGTCCTTTGAAATAACAGTTGTCAAACAATTGTTTTCAAGGTCCCTTAACTCTCTTAAAAGCTGAAAACTCCAAGAACTTTTATTTATGTGATTATATCTATTAATAGTTCCGATGTTGGAAATTAAAACCAAGAAATTTTTAAAATCCATATTTATTCAAAAAAATGCCATAATAAACCCATCATATAGGAATATAAATACTATTTTTTGTGAAAAATAACTTTTTTGAGATTAAAATATTCAGGAATAGCCATTTCATCATCTTCCAATTTTGCCAATCTTTTATCTGGCTTAATAGATGAGAGTTACAGTTTAATATCTGTTTTTGAATTCAGTCTGTTGCAATATGGTGTCTGGTTGAAATATAAGAAGAAAATGCAGTGGGAATATGTATTATAATGGCCTTTTCGATTATGATTATTCTTTTTTCATGCTACACACACACGAATACAGTAGTTATTCATGCTACACACACACACAAATAACAGGTGGTAGTTTCTTATAGATAGTCACAATTAAAAATCTGAAACTACATCATAAAACTTTTTGTATTGTTGCATTAAAGATCCATTGACCTAGCTTAACACTTTAAGTGGACTTTTACCATGCATGATTTTTAACATCATTCATAGATCTTTGGAAAATTTGGTTCCTGATTTATACAGATCTTTTCAAAAGTTGACACATTTTATTATAAAATCACATTCATTACTATCTTGGCCAACTGTATTTTAAAAATAAGATTTTGAGTATTGGAAACAACTTTTTTCCTTGAAAGCTCAGATGTTGTTATTGGTAAGAATTGTTAACAGTCCTGCTCCTTAAATTGGCACTTTGTCCATTTCTAAAATAACGTCTGAGATACCCAAGTCTAAACCAGTTTGTCTATTAGTAATTTACTCATTTAAAAAAATAGTGCATCATGAAAAAAATGGCTTGTTCAGCTCACAACTCAGTGTTTTTCTTCAAGGCAAACATTTTATTCTAACATGCAGAAGTATTTTGGTTTTTCAAACAATATATTTTAAAAGCTTTGTGGCTGAAGGTTGAAATTTAATTCTATTAATATTTATTAGTGCTTCATCAAAGATATTCTCAATGGAAAATGGTACCTTCTTTTAATGGCACTTTCTTTTAATGCATGTGGGAGATCATTCCAGTTCTGTAAGCACACTGCAGGCAGCTGTCTCTCTGCTAGTCTGTAGCATCAGCATCCCAACTATTTCTTTCACCTACTCTATCCTCAAAATAATAATCAGAATAATCCTTGTAAGCTGTAAATCTTGAGTATGGAAAGAGAAAAGGAAAGAATATGGAAAGAGAAATGTGGTAGTGAGGTCATGTGACTATCAGATACTTTCTAATATAACGTGACAAAACTGGTATAACATGATATAACATGACAATACCTGATATAACATGACAATACCTCAGGTATTCTTTCCAAAAACCTAGTACGTAGATTTTTGATAAGTATTTTTGAATAACATTAAAAATTATTGAGTTTGGTTCAAAATAAGAACTGTAGGTAATGCATATACATGTTTTGCCATAAAGCTGCCAACCATTACTTCTTGGGAAAACTTACAATTCTTTATGTGTTTGATTAATGTTGTATATTGAGATATCTTGATATTAACTAGCAGGGTTTTATAAAAGGTCTTTTCTTAGAAAAATAAAATAGTTGAAAATCTCTCAGGTTCTCAAAACAGTTTGTAGGGATTTTACAGGATTAAGAAAGCCGGAAGTTTGATTTTAAATTCTATGTCCTCTAAGGTTCTAGGCATATTTAAGAAAAAAATAATCACAATAAATAAGAGTATGGGACTACATTTCCAATCACAGTATCATTGACTTAGCTATTACTAGTGAGAAAAAGCTATTCAAGTCTTATATCTTATAATTCTGGTAATTTCTCTCAAGAATCAGGTGAAAAAAACCTCAAATCTTTTCAAAGACATTGTATCAATTTGAAGAACAGGAAAATAGGCTGGGGATAAATTCTAGGTCTTTTTTCTGATATATTTGGTTACAGGATACATTTTTGATTATTATACCCATGTGGATAGGTAGGTCAGCTGTTTTTACACATATATATTCCTTTTTAATTTACATTGTCACTAGATAAGTGACAACCTTAGTAAAAAGTACACATTATTAGAAAAAAAAGTCCTTCAAGGTCTGATTGCATTGTCCTTCACTAATTGTGCCTAACAATTTATTCAAACTTTGAAACTTTTTTTTTAAATTGTGCTTAATACCATTTATAAATAACAATTGAAAATTAAAGGCTATGTTATTGTATTTAGAGTTACCATATTTCTTAAAAGACAAATTGTTTTTTTTTTAAGAATTGTAAATGATCGTTTTCACTGCATTCTGAGTTGTATTCAAATGCTATTTCATATTCTAATTGTCTTTCTTTGGGTTTTACAATGATTACGATTGAACTGGAAAAATGATATTTAATATTGACACAAGTGGTGAAAATTGGGAATACTGATTCCCCATCCCTTCTGCTTCAGTGCCCACACCTCGTAGGAGGCAGGGGTCTAGATTCTGAGTTATTGTTACTTTGTAGACCTGACAGTAATATATTATATATGACAAGCCTATAAATGTTTTTTTTTTCTTTTTTTTTTTAAATTTTTTTATAGAGGCATGTTTATATTTATTTATTTGTTTGTTTTGTTTATATATGCACTGGGTACAGTCAGAAGCACGGGAGGGTGAGAGAATTCACCAGAGCCAGAGCGGGGAGCAGAGCAGGCAGAAGGACCGAAGTACACTGCTGAGGGGAGCAGCGGGCCGCAGGAGAGGTCTGCGCGCCATGTGGGACCCTCCTCCGGTGGCTGGGGAGCAGCCGGGGATCGAACTGGCGCCGCAGAGGCTGCAGGCAGGTTCGCAACCCAGCGCTCAACCGCAGCGCCAGTGGGGAGGCCCCTATAAATGTTTTAAAGTCAGCAACTCGTTAGGAGTTGGAAGAAAGTTCTGAGGTTGGAAATAGGCTCAGTAGTTGCTCTCCTATTAGAACTCCATTAATTCAAAGGCAATTCAAAACTAATCTTAAACTTTAGGTGTCAACTTACCACCTTGTAGAAGTCTGACATCATATGCATTTCCATAGTTTTGTGTAGTTAGCTTTTATTCTTGACTGAAAGTTTGTACCTTTGACCAAGGACCTATACCCCATATTATCCATCCAATGCCCAACTTATTTCACTTACCATAAAACCCTCAAAGTATTTCCGTATTGGCTTAAGTAGCAGTATTTTCTTATTTTTATAGCTGAATATCATTCTCCCCTTCCCCCCCCCTGTGTGTGTGTGCACACAAGCGTGTGTCTATGTGTGTGTGTGGAAACGTGAGATACATTCTTTCTCCATCCATCCATTGATGGGCATTTAGGTGATTGTCTTGGCTATTGTAAATAATGATGCATTGAACATGGCGATGCAGATATCTTTTTAAGTGTTTTTGTTTGCTTTAAAAAAAAATCCAGAAGTGAAATTGTGGTAACATACAGTAGTTTTACTTTTAATTTTTGGAGGCTGCTTCATTCTGTTTTCCAGAATGAAAAGTTTACACAAGTTTACATCAGAATGAAAACTTGCACAAGTTTACATTCCCCGAGTATAAGGGTGCCCATTTCTCCACATCCTCACCAGCACTTGTAGTTTCTTGGTTTTTTGATAATCGTTTTTCTAACAGGTGTGAATTAACAATCTCAGTTTATGATTTCCCTGATGTTGAGCACCTTTCCATGTACAGGTCTCCAAGCAATGCCTTTACTGTCAACTATGGGCAATTATGTCCACACTAAAACAACATTCAATTTTATTTTCCTCTTTTTGAGATCCTATCCAGCATGGGGACCCCATCCTACAAGCTGCCTGGGTATTTTAACTTCCAAATGCTATATGTGGGGCCCTCATTATTCATCTAATGTTCATAATCCTCATGCGTGATATCATGTAGCAGATTTTCAAGATAAGAACTTTGGTGTCTTCTTTGACTTGCCTTTCTTCACTCTTGTATTTTATTGCTGAGTCCTGTCTGTTCAATCATCAGTCTGTCTCCTGGATGACTTGCCCCTGTGCTCTTTAACTGCCAATGCCTTGGTAACCTAAGGGGCAGGACAAACATTGCCCTCTCTATAGAGATGGCCTCACATCTGGCCTCACTTTCTCCTTACTCTCTTCTTTATCTGCAGTGTCTTATGTCTTCTCTATTTGCCTAAATCATCTCTCTAATACACAAATCTGAATAGCATTTCTCTGGTCTGAATTATAGTGCATGGAATAAAATATGAATTACTTGTCATGGCAAAAAACCAACTTGGCCACAGATTGGATTCTCAATCTCATCTTCCATCTTGTCCCCCTCATATAAGTTGTTTTATAGTAAAACTGGAAATTCTCTGATCTTAGGGCATTCTGTGCTCTTCACAGCTTATTGTAAAATATATATATATGTATTTGTATATGCTATTCCTTCTGCTTGAACTGACTTCCCTCCTCTTCAAGTGCTTCAAGAACAGACTCAAATAACATTTCATAATTCTTTCCAGGCTTCGGTAATCTACAATCCCATGTAGTTTTTCACATATCTGACTCTTCTCACAATGTATTTTCAAAGCTGGTTCACGCCTTTACTTCCCTCAGTCTACTGTATGCTCCAGAAATGCAGGAGCTAATTCTGGTGTATCTTCTCAGTGCTTGAAGAAGGAGGAAATGGTCACTTTAAAATGTGTTTCAAACTTAACTGGATGGTGCTAAGAATGTCAGCAGAGAATTAGATGTTGAAGAAAAGCACAGGGGATCATGAACATAGAGGAGGATACAGGCAATTTTGGAAAAGTGAAGAGTGATGAATGAAAATGGAGTTTAAATATAAAAGGAGGGCCTCCCCTGGTGGCGCAGCAGTTGAACACTGGGCTGCGAAGCTTCCCACAGCCTCTGCAGTGTCGGTTGGATCCCCAGACACTGGTGAGGGTCCCGCATGGCGCGACAGACCTCTCCTGCCACGCCCGCTGCTCCCCTCAGCAGTGTATTTTGTCAGTCTGCCTGTTCTGTTCCCTGCTCTGGTGAAATCTCTCGCCCTCCCGCACTTCTGACTGTACCCAGTGCTTGTATAAATAAATAAATCTTTAAAAATAAATAAATAAATAAAATAAATATAAAAGGAAAGCTAGAAGAAGAAAATGTTCACAGATAGAATGCAAAGAGAAGAGAAATACAGACAGATGTCAGGTTTAAGGATGTCAATGTAATTAAAAAAAATACATGCCATAGATGGTTAGTGCTAAATTTTGTAAGTACTGCTGTTATTTACCCAAACTGCTGTATTCTCAGGATAAAATTAGCTAAATATTTCAAATTACTGTTTTAAAATTTTGTATGTAAATGCAGCATCTACAATAATGTTGAGAGATTTAAATGATAGTTTCTACCTTGAAAATATTTTGTAAGCTAGAATTTTTCTTGTGAGAATCTTGACGCTCCCAGCTCATGTCTCAGAATGGAGTCTTATTTCTGAAGACCTCCTATTTTACCTGAACTGAAAGCCAGGCATAGAGTCCTAAGGAGCAATGGTATCAGGCTACCAAAAGTTCACAGATAAAACTCTACCTGCAAGTATGTTCTACATATAAGTACATTCTTAAGAAACAGATTTGATTTATAGTGTTCATTCCCTATGCTAGATTATAGCAGGAAACAAGTAGAAAAGATTCTAAACCCTTTTTGATTTTAATATAGAGGATATGTTGGAGAAATGCCAGACCTGTTAAGATGTCCAAACTTTCTGAAATCATATGAAAAAGTGTTTCCCATAGTTCTAATGAAAGGACTTTTGCTGTGAGTGTGGTGTTCTTTTTCTGTTGTCCTGCAGTGATATGCTAGTTTATTGCGCCCACTTTGATGTTCTATGAATCCTTTTGGATACACTACCAGTGTTCTCTGTTATTATTTTCTTAATAGAGGAAAATTGTACTTATGTTATCTCCCTATCTGTATCTTCTGTTTATCTGGGCTATTTTGCCATGGGCATTCTCATATTTAGGAGACAAGTAGGATTCTCATATCTGTATTATACTCATATTTTGCTGGGGAATTGCCAGCAGACCTTCTTTATGGCAGCTATTTTGGAAAATCTTCCAGGATTTAAGTGGCTCTATCAAACAAGGAGAGATACATCTATATATCAATATACTATAAAAGTTCATTGTTTTCTGGGATGTTTTCATGCTTAGCTTAGCTGAATATCGCAGAAATTTGTAAATTTGTGTTTTTAGCTGAGTCGGAACAACCAGAAGATATAAAAGGCACATTGGAAAATGATATTAATGCAGACTCTAGATGAAGTGAATGCCATTGATAGGCTGCAAACATAAACTTAGAATGATTTTATAAGTTTTTATTCTTTCCTGATAAAGTTCATTGTTATTAATATTTCTACTGTCAGATTTAAAAATATAAATAAATTTTCTCTCATATATATCTATACACACACACACACAGACACACACACATTTTCACCAGTTTCTCCCATTACCTTGTAAGAGTTCCTGGACCATAAACTATCCCTGAGAATTGATTCCACACTCCCTCAAATATGACTTTTCATAAGCCAACTCCTATAAAAATACAACATTTCATATATTTCTCAGACTACATGTCAAATCAGTATCATGCAAACATAATACTTTTACTACTTCTTAGAGCATGGTGTTGAGAGGGAAAAATTTAATATATCTGTGCTACATCTACATTAATGCAATGGTGCAATATTGAAACTGCTTTTATCTGCCACATTTCTCAAATGAAAGCGGCAGCTACATTTTATGGTAGTTAAACTGTGAACCTCGCACACAATCTTGCCTGTGTGGATGTGGCCCTTTGGTATTATTAAGGTGGTAGTCTGTATTCTGTATCTTAGACTTTAAAAGTTGCTACGGGTATAAGAAGCCTATCATGTGGTCATGTCTATACCATAAAATCTTTCCAAAGTGCGCAACAAATTCCTGATAGAATTTATAGGGCTTTCAAGAAATTACAGTAAAATTTCACCTAGCACTTCTGAGGCAGGCTGGAGAGGAGAAAGCCATGATGTGAATAGGTACCCAGAGGTGCTGGACATGGCTTGCCAATAATTCTTGAATGGCTTTGGAACAACCTGCCAGTTGTTTGCATTTTTCTGATGTCTATCTTAGAATAATCTTGTACCTCACACACAAATTCTCTGAACAAACAATAAATGTAATTGGGTATTTTGAGGAAAATATGGCCTCTATTAATTAGTTGAATTGAGTTTTTCAGAAAAGTTTACCATTAGCAGAGGAATAGGACTGCAGATAAACAACTTCCCATGTGAATGGTTTAAATGGCTTAGAAAGGGATTATGTTTTAAATACCCTCATACTTTTATGTAAATTGAGTATGCTGGAATCCTTGCTGTGATGCTGATAAACTCCATGTATCACCCACAGTCAACAATATCTTTCTTTAGCTGTCCTGATTAAATGAGTGACATTCACTTTTGGCAAATCCCCCACAGAGTAACGTGATCTCCCATGTGCCTAGCCACAGTACCAGTAATGACATGATTCTGAGGGGATTTGAAACTCTACCTCAACAAATTTATTTCTGTTTTTCAACATATATTCAAAGCAATACTTTGGCATTGTAATGTGATTCTTGACAGGGCTAAGGTAAATTCATCATGCTAAACTGAAATGTTTCTGGCAGATGTCTACTCTGTAACAATCAAATTGTGTGTACTGTAATATATGACAACCACAGTGCTACTTCTGGTTGTAAAACTCACAAGTATAGTGCTTTTATTAATGCAAACTCTGAAGGTAATTATGCAGTGTTATCCCACCATATTTTTTTCATTTAGAAAAACTTGAAGACAATCTGCCAACTTCCAAATAATGGGAATTTTTTAGTGAATGTAGAAAGAATATCACTTTCTATCACAATGATATGTGGACATTTTGATAGATTTCCAAATCATAGGCTTGTTGAAACTTAAGGAAGCATAAAAGTAAAATGTTTTCTCTTATTAAATATTAACTTTACTCCCACCAGAAGTAGTCATTCGTCCCAGCTGGATGCTCCTCTATAAAGAAGAAATGGTTAAAATGCCCACACTAAGCACTGAGCTAGTTTAGTGAGATAGACTTGGTGATAGCTTCTGCCACATTGCCTGACCACTTACATACATACTTCCATACAATTTATCTATGTGAGTCAAAAAAACCTAAAAAAAATTTACAGAAAATGGAATTAACATTTTTTACTTTATATGAAAAGTTGCAACACTGAACCCTTTTATTCTATGACATACTACACAGAAAAACTCAAGGAATCGGAATATACACATTTTAAGAACCTGGCCAGCTTAAGTTTATGTATAATGATCTGGATTCTTATTGCCTTGTCCCCTATACTTAGAACATTTAATAAATATTTTCATGAACACATAAAAGCCCTCAGCTCATATTTTAGGATCCAGTTGCCAGATGCAAATGGAACTTCTGCCCAAGAAGCTCTGCCTGTGATCCCCTTCCAGTGGGAGCCTCCAACTGTAGGACAAAAGGAACCCAAATGGCTTCTTTTGCCTGCTCTCCTTTATTATTATTTGTAGTCAGCACTTACATTTTATTTTGTTTCTTCTTACTAAATTTTCTTTACATTGTTCATTTTTGTACAGTATTTGACTTCCCCCTCAGGTGTAGTCCCCATAAATAACCCCCCACCACATCACCTGTGAACATCACCCTGGCCCCTTGTGCTCGCCCCACCCCTGCTTTGATCCCTTTTCCTCCCCCTCTCCTGCTTTATGACCTCAGATGTATAGTCACCTGAAAGTTTGGTTTTTTTTGACCCTTTGTTTGGTTTCCTATATTCCCTATAAGTGATATCAACCAATATTTTTTTTCTTTTTCTTTCTGACTTATTATTTCAGTGAGCATAATCCTTTCCAGCTCCTCCCATGTTGCTGTGAATGGCATGAGTTTATCCTTTTTGATCGCTGAGTAGTATTCCATTGTGTATAGACCACATTTTCTTGATCCAGTCATTTGTTTGGGGGCATTTAGGCTGTTTCTATCTTAGCTATTGTAAATAGTGTGAGCACTTACATTTTAAAGACTTCATTGAAATTTCATTAGTCCTTGCAATGTGAATTTAAAGATTTACATGTTAACATAATTATTTTTTAAGGAAACAGAATTTAATTGCATGATCCTTTTTCAATTGTGTGGGGGGGCGGGAATAAAAAAGTTAAAACAAGTTTGGGTCATTATATTAGAACTAAGAAAATATTATGTATGATCACAAAATTTGAGACATATATACAGTATTTATACTATTTATACCAGTACAGCATCTGGTATAAATAGGTGATACACACACACACACACACACACACCCCTCTTTGTCTTTATATGGTCTATATATATATCTTTTATATATATATGTATATATATATATATATAGAGAGAGAGAGAGAGAGAGAGAGAGAGAGCATACCAGGGACCTGAAATACTTCAATCTGGCTTTTATCTCACTAGCTCAACCACCTGAATACCATGTATATTACTATTTCTATTATGTAAACCCTAAATGGAATTTTTATGGGGTTTCCTAATATTAGTGAAACTACAGAACACTTGCAAAACATGACATCTTGGTGGCCTGCAACATGAATGTACTTTAAATCTCCCATAAATGTTTTTTTTTGTTTCGTTTTGCTTTTTTTTTTTCCCCGATACTCAGAAAGTTGACTTTGTATGCAAACACTGGGCACATTTAGTATGTGCCCAGTCAGCTGGGATGGGCTTCCCTTTGCCAGACATATGTTTAATTCAGTTCTTCCTCCTTTATCTGTCCCCATGTCAGTGCCTTAGTTCAGGTCTTCATTTGTGTAATGAAAGCACAATCTTATATCCACCTGTCCAAGTTCATTCTTCAACCCTTCTCATTCATCATTCATACTGCTTTTACTTATCCCCAATAAAATTGTATCAAAATATAAATTTGACCTTGCCATTTTTTTTATTAAAATATACGGGAGGCTTTACACTGCTTATGGCACAGAGTTCAGAAGCCTTCAATTGCTGCCTTCTTGGACTTAGTTCTGCTTCCTCATATCCCCTTCTACTCTCTACCCTTTCTAATATTAGAGTGATTTTAGAATGCACACTTTCTTCAAATCCCAGTTTGAATGATACATGTTTTAGGAAATTTTCTTGGCTTTTCCAGGGAGACTTAATCTTATTTCCCCCTTTTTATTATTATAGCAATTATCCCTGTCTGTATTGTAACTCTTACCTTATTCAAATTTATGTGTATTCTCCCTCTAAACTGAGAATTCTTCAGTGCACACCTTGATATCATTACTGTCAGTACAGGGTCTGGTATAAATAGGTGACCAGCAAATGCTCCTTGACTAATGGGGTGAATATTTGAGGCATCAACTAAAAAGGTCAGTTTATTTACTTGAGTTGAACTGGCTGTCTAAAACTGGATCTACTTTAGCTTCCAACTATTTGGCTCGGAAAGCATATGGATGTCATATTAAATTGTTTTATTATCATTGGGTACGTTTGCATAGAGCCCCCAAATAGCCTATTTCTGGAGGGATTAATGTACAGGCTAAGTTCTATCACAGGTCTGTTGATGATGTTGATAATGATGTTGAATCATTTCAGGTTTTGGGGAAAAAGGAAAACCTCATTGTCTCTAGGGATCCTAAAGCTTTATAAACTCAGGCAGCAACTTGGGCTCACTCATAGTAATGATACCCCTTTTCTTTCCCTCTCCCACCCCCAACTTGTTACAGTGTCAAATGTTAGCATGGGGTCTTGTGATCATTGAAGCGACATGGTTAAGTAAATTTTTGGAATGTCTAATGTAGTTCTGTAATATTAGATTTGACTGTCCATTTTGAAGAGAAACAAATACCTAAGAAACCACTAGGATTTACATTATTTTGATCAGCCTTAGAAATACATGATAACAAGATTGGATTCAGACAACATATGCATTTGTAGACACACAAACTCACTCTTCCTCATACCTCATTAGAGCACTGGCAGGAAACAGATGGCTCATTCAAAGGGCTTAATTGAAGAGCATTTGAAAAGGGGGCTGTTTACAGAGGAATAGTCAGTTAAAGGGTAACCAAGAAGGGAGTTTGAAGTGCCAGGAACTAGAGTCAGTGAGAAACATTTCCTCTGGCCTGAAAGAGCAGGGAGCTGCTACTGTGGGAGAGGCATCACCACCTGGGAGCTACTTATGTGGAGGAATGGAGTTGTTAAAAATCTCTGCCTGGCCGGGAGGGCAGGGATTGAGGTGGGAATTAATATCTTTCCTCCCATTTTCAGATTTTCCATCAGTGCCATCAGCAAATACACTGAAAACTAGAAAGCAGGTGAGACTGGCACCAAGCAGGCAGAGGCAGAGAACAGATTTGTAGGGACAAATGGAGAATGGCCAGGGAACAATCTTAGGAAAAAACATACAACTTTCAACTCCGTATCCATTTATTAATAAAGGGGGGCATCGCCAATAAGTAGGCACAGGACAGTGAGATTTTGTGGTTGATTGAATTTCGGATCAACGCATGTAGTGAGAGGTGTAGTGAGGGAACCCAGGAAGTGTTGCTACGGTTTTCAGTTTCCCTTGGAGTCCCAGCCAGGATTCCCACTGCTGGTAGGAAAGATGGAAGACAAGGCAGGCAAGATATCAGATTCCCATGTCCCCACCCCAGCTTTAGGCCAAGCAATTGCACTTTAATCATATTAAGTTATGTAAATTTCTTAATAAATATATCATTCTAATGGAAAGGTCCCAGAATAGAAACCAGGTTTTCTTGGTCTATCAACAGTGATTCCTTTAGGAAAGGAACTTAAGCAATCTGCCCCAGTTTTTTCATCTGTAAAATGGAAGTAAAAATATATACCCTAGATGAATCATAGGGTTGTAAAGATCAAATGAGAAAACGGACATGGTTTCCTTTTGAAAAGTTAAACAAGCTCTACAAATGACAGGGCCTATCAATTTTGGTACTGTCTTATAAAGCTGGTCCCCAAGTACCTGCTTGCCAATCATCACAGCCTCTCTTTTTGACTATCTTTCCTCTACACATGGAGTACTTCACTCAACTCCAACTTAAACATTCCATACAAAGAAAAGATAAGCAGTAAGAAAATCCAAATGTGTTGGCAATACTGTTGCATGTTAAAAAGAAAGAACTAGATTTACGTTGAACTCTGTCTTCGTGGTGCATAACTCTCCTTACCATAGGTCTTATTAACTTCAAAGGGAGCTCTGTGCATGTAAATGATTATATTTATTGGATGCGCCAACTCCTTCTTATCCTCCGGGCACAATTAGAAATATCATAGAAAATGAATGTCAGAGACTTGGATCCATATTTGATATTCTATAGGAAATTTCCCATAGTTACAGATGTTAAAAATCCTCCCCAATGGTCCAGTTATGAATTTGTAGTATTTCTTCTTCTATCATTCCTGAAATTATTGTTTCTGTGATTTTAGAATATCCTTTTTTACATGAAAGGGAAATATTCGCTTTAGGTCCAGATAAGGTAGTTACAAAATCTTGACATGTTGTATAACTCGTTATAGTCATACCAATTTAGACTGCAATGCCCCTCTCTCCCAAGGAACTGTTAGTGCTTCCCTGAGATTACATCATTAACACTTAGAGTAGTCCTGTTCCTACTTCAAATTCACTCTGGGAACTGCTGTAAGAGTTAGTGTCTAGGAACTAAATTCCTGGATGCCCAGTTTAATAATACATCCACTAAACCGCCTGTAATTTCAATCTTCACTGTATATCCCTGCCGTTATCAATATTCTTGTTAAGTGACTATAAATTCAGGCTTTCTTATGCTGAGATGGCCACAACTTATGAAGACAAATGGTAGATATACAGAAAGCTGCATGTTTCATATCAATTTGTTGTTTGGTCTCTTCAAATTCAGTTGTCTCATGATTCCTGATACAAGTTTCTCTAGAGCTAATTCTGACAACTTAAATGTCCTCCCTGCATCTTATCAGTGAAGGTAAGGACCTTGCAATTGTTGTAATTGTGGCTCCCCAGCAATAATATTTGGTATACACCTAAGCGGGCAGGTTAACTCTTTAGAACTGTGCATTTTTAAAGTGACAAAAAAGAAAAAAAGGGAAGAAGCTTCCCAAATTGAATATTTAGAGTAATTATGAAAAGGAAAATGTGTACTATTAAACTAGGAAAGCCTTTACTGAAGATGTACTGACATGATGGGTGGTGTGAAAAATACTAAAAATGTTTCTAATATTTTGATAAGTGATATGACTTACAGAAGAGTCATTCTCACTAGTCTTACAGACAACTTAAACCAATGCAAATTAATTTGATCCCACTTGGAATTATTTGTAAGAAACACATAAGCAAAGACAGTCCAGTTTTAGTAAATATTTGTAGAGCAAAACAATCCAATGTGTATATAACAATCAAATTTCTGGTGAAAATGTGTGTAAGTAGGTTTATTTTGAAAGGCAAAGTCCTCCTCCCAGTGTCATAACCAATTAAATTCTGCAGGTAATGGCCCCATTTGCATGGTGAGTGGAACCCACAAGTGGGAATTTTAATGGGCACACCACCTGAGTACAGTAATTGAGAGTGACACAACTTGAACTAGTTTTGTGCTTACCCCACTGAAAATTCTACTCATATTATTTTTAATGTCAAGCTACAAGTCAAATTTCAAGATGATGGATTTGTTCTTTTTTAAGCACCGAGTCTGAATAAAAGAAATGCTTTAATTCTGTAATGCATTGCATATCTTTGCTTTAACTAATCTGTAGATCTGATTCTCACCATTGCTTCATTTTCTTCAGTGATTGGAATTTAATTTTATTCATTAATTTGTGAATAATTAGATAAAAAATAAAATCCTCAGCAGCCAAATTGCTTTTGGATTACGATTTAATGTACTTTTACCAGAATATGTATTATAGTTAAGCTGGCATAATAGTTTACTAAAATGTAATTGTGTAAATACGCTCAGTTATTCTTCCTGATGATCTGACAAAATCTAATATAATGTGTATTCATGGATATTTCCCTCCTCCTTCACCTCAACACCAATAAAACAGTTCCTGCAGAGCTGATCACAGATAGCTTGTCATCTGAAGGTGTTACTTTTAAAAGATATTCTTATCTCTCAGGCACTATTCATGTCCTTGAAAGAATTGTGCATTTTGATTGAGGGATCATATGATGTCCACACTGAATTATATAATAAAGGTGATCTCAAGACTCTAAAAGTCAGACACACACGATGAACTGTGCTTTCTAGGTTTTGAGATGACATTTTAAAACTTCTTTTGTTTCACTCTAAGATTGCTTGAGAGTCTACCTATTTGGAGGTGTTTGACATCACTCTGCCACATCTGTAATTGGCATAGCATCCAGCAGACAGGCTCTGTACATCTTTACACTGCAACCTACCAAGTTAAGAAATGTATTGGTTCAATATAAAACAGCAGGCTGTTTTTAGACATAGTTACTAGTGCACAAGCTTTAATATGGCTTGGCTTCATCCTATAATGAGATCTTTTGGTTCCCTGCTCAACAGGCTTTTATTCCTTTGCAAAAGGCTATGAACTATGTCAAGTGGATCACCTGCTTTTGTACACCCTCTTTCTTGGCTTTGGAACATAATTCCTTTGCTTCTACCCCTTTATGCATCAGACAGAACTTAAGAACCTTTTCCATTTTTCAAGCTAAACTTAGAAAGAATTTGTTTGAATTTGCTTTTCACTCTTTTGCTAATAATTACATTCTCAACTGAAACTCACACAAAGAACTGCCTGGAAGGGAGCACTTAATTGCAGAGCTATACTTTGTCTTTAATGCGTATATCTATACCCCCTGTTGATAATCTGTCAAGGGATGATTATCTAAAATTTCTTTAGTCACCTCACAACTAAATTAAGCATTCTTTAAACAAGCACAGAGGGCATGAACGTGGACAAACACATGATAAAACTAGCATTACCAGCTGCAGTTCAGTCAAAAGGCAGAAACCTATTCCTGTTGACATCTGGCTGCTTAAAAGCTGTTGTCCCAGTCCCATAGGAAAATGTCTTACTGTGGTCCCCACTTGATGAATGGGGTGGTAGAGAGATTTGTGTCTCCTGGCGATCTTGCTTTGCTGAGGGGGCTTGCCCATTACTTTTCTTATAATCCTGTTCACCACCAAATTGTCTATTGGCATCATTAAAATCTGATCAAAAATACGAAATGTTGACTCACAGGAAGTGTAGCCCCTGTTCAGTGGAGTTCTGCAATGTGAAAATACATGGCAGATATATCACCGTGTATTTGGCATCACGCATCTGTGCTTTGGCAACAATAAGCTGTACAGTAGGGCTGCATTGTAATGCTATCCCTCTTCACAGCCACTGCTATTTAAACCTAAATCTCTAAGAGTAATCTTAAATAAGCAAGTAATTATTAGTAGTCTCAATGTTAGAACTAAATTTTCTCATGGAGGTGCCAAATTTCTTCCCTAGGTCGAAACTTCTTTAGGATTATATAACTGCCTTGAGGCGCCTACAGAAAACACAATGAATGTATTAGCTACAGGGGACCATAGATGTGGAGGGTGGCGAGGACTCCCTTGGAGTACCTAGTCCTTGATTAAAAATTTTAAATAGGAAGTGTGCAAGACCCTATTAATATATTAACCTAGGTTTAAACAGAATGGCATGATTTACTACATTAGAGTGAAAGAAAAATGGGTATTAAGAATTTGATGAAATTTCATCTTGCCTGTCACAGGAGGTGTATCAAACCTACATGTCTAAAATCACAAGTAGTTGGAAGAAGCACAGAGTCTTGAGTAATTTGAAAAAACAATCTTATTAATAAATAAACTTAACTCTTTAGGCAGTTGGGTAAATCTCAGTATATAAACTCAAGAATCTGAACTCAAGTCTTACTTATGTTAGGCAGTTATGTTTGACACTTATGAATCAAGAATCTAGGATACTTATAAACTCTATATGGAAAAGAATGGAAAGTTATTACATAGGATTTCCCTGGTTAATTCTTAAACTGTTAAAAACACTGATTACGTCAGGTGAAGAAAATGGATGTAGTTGATATAAGAATATGAAAAAAAAGAAATTGTTTTCCTAGTTCTCCTCAATAAAGTGATACTACATATTTTTTAAGTATTAAGTGTAAAACATTCCCCACTATTTAAAAATTATGCCATTAAAAACCCTACACAGAAATACTTTTCATTTACTTTAGGGTACAATTAACTAATGCCCAATTTCATAGCTCTTCGGTGTTTAGTCTCAGCATACGTTTTAAAAATTGACCTTAGTTTGTATAAATTGGAAAGTAATTTCGAATAAAAAACGCTTTTATCCAAAGAATGCACAAATCTTGCATTTGGCCTACTGTGAATATTTAATTTTTTTGAAATGTTATGTCAACTATGATTTCCAGTGTAGAGTTCCATATCTTTTGTAGTTCATATATGGGCACGTGTCATGTGATTTACATAAGGAAATCTACAACAAAAAGTCTTGGGTTTTATGTAATAGCTGAATCATTCAAATATCAGTTAATCTATCCAAAAGATATGCAGATAGGCTAGAGAACATTGGAGAAGTCATATTTTTTTATTTTGAAATAATGTATTCTGGATAATACAGGTCCAGTTTAAAAACCAAGTTTCCACATTGATAAAGAGACCATATTTGTAACTGTAAACTATAGCATTTAGTCAAGATGGCCATATAATTCAACAAAACATTTTACATGAAGAAATTCTAAAATATTGAAACTATTTTCACATTTGCCTACATTTTTTTTTTCAATTCATACAAGGTGCTTTAAGGAATGACTGTAGAGTAGACAGCAGAGGAAAAGTACTATGAATATAAATATGAAAATAAAGTCCTGCTATTAATGTTCTCTGTTACAGAGAACCATTCTTTTAAAGGTGCTAATATTTTTATCAAACAGTAACAGAATATATTTAAATATTAGAAAAACCACTTGCTTGAACAATCTTACAGGATATAAAGTACTCTAATAATTCCAAGTCATTAGAAGTTACTCCTATACCATAACATATGTTAACTTTGGGTTATGTAAATGTTCAGATTTTAGTTACTATGAAATAGTACAGAGGCTCTTATATTTTATTTAACAAATGAAAGACACTTTTAGACAAGAGAAAGATAGCTGTTTACTAGAATTCTTTTCAAAATGGACAATTGTAAGTTTTGCTTGTGGAAATAGCATTGATTGGGGGATTCAAGAATTTAATAATTCCTTTTTAAGCCCTTTAATGAAACCAGTAGAAACTAGGTTTCAACTCAAAGGAAAAATCTTAAGTGTCCACATTTCTATGCTTCAGGTTTTATCTCTCTTAAAAGAAAGGTTTGCTCAAGGCTTCCTAAAATGATGTTTTTATTTTCACTATCAATTTGCTACTTAAACTGGAAGAGCTAAAAATAACTATTAATCGCAAAGTAAACTTTTAAATTTTCTACAAGAATTACATTCACTCAAACCAAACTAAAATTTGGGGAAGATCAAACTCAGTAGGAGAGCAGATAGTATCAAATTTACTCCCCCTTTCATCTATGCCAAACGCTTCAGGTCTTGATAACTATGTTTAGTCTTATATTTACTTCTCTACACTCAGGGGTCTTCATAACCTGTGATACTGGTGGAATTTAACATAAAATTGTAATACTGAACTCTGTGCACAATAGTGGGTGTCAAGATTACCATTACCTTGAAGGAGTGGTTTGCATTTAACTGTGTTTTGCAAATGGAACATTGGTTAGAGAAACTCAAATAACCTCCCCTCCCCACGAAAAGACTTAAAAGTTTCTCAAAAAACAAATGGTTTTGAATAAATCAAAAGCAGAATTTAATATAAAAAGATTTCCTAATTTAAATGTTATTTGTCAAACATACTTTGACTATAAAATGCAGCTAATTTATACGGCATTTTTATCAAAACTGTTGTAAAAGTTAAATTATGTGCAAGATAATGCATAGTTAAGTTAAATTTTGTAGTTTAAAAAAAGAGATGTGTTCCTGCAACTAAAGAAAATACATACTTAAGACATTTTTCTGTTAACTACTTATGGGCACACGTTTAGGTTTTCACCTAAAACTTTGTCCTAAATCTAAATAATTCATTCAAGCAGCAGGTGAATTATTCATCCTAAGAGGCTTTCTTAAATGCCACATTCTTGAAGTCTTTGGAATATTCCAGCAGACATTAGCTGTTCCTTTCAGTGTATTCCCACAGCCTTTTGAGTTTCTCTCCTAATCCTCACTTCAGCATGCCTTGTGGAATCGTTCATTCTGTACAGTCTCTTTCCTCTGCTAAACTGTATTCTCCTTTGGGTGGAAGCTGATTGACGTCTAACTCTGCATCTCAGTAAGAGATTATACAGGGTAGGCACTCAGTCTGTTGAGAAAGTGGAAAAAAATAAAGGACAGAGCGTAGAGATCAATACTAGTTACCTAACTATTGTGTTGCTTGATTCCCAAAATTTACTTCAAAGTAAAGATGTTTATTTTTAGTAATTAATAGATAAACATCCAAACAAATTGTCTGGTTTAAATAACCATTGAGCAATAATATATTTAGAGCAAGAGGCTCCTGAGAATGATTAATGGAAATATGTATAAGCAAGAAGACATTTAGCATTCTTTTCTGGTCAAAATAGAATGTCTCTCAGTCATTGTAACCTATACAGAATTTTAAAAGTAGTTAACGTTTCACATATTAAACCATGTAGATTTGACTACAGAGAAAAAAGACTTTCAGAGATTGTTTAAAATGAGTTAACAGTGCAAATACTGGGTTGCTTCATGAGATTCTTACCATGTATTTCTTTTCCCCCTTAAAAGAAAAATTCTTAAAACACTCTCCAGTTTTAACACACACAGAAGATAAATATTTATGAAGGGAAACAAATTCCACAGCATTCCATGCAGATTTCCAAACAGTCCGATGATTCACAACAGGCATCCATGATGCCACAATCCATGTCACACGGGCAGTTACAGTCATCTCCCATCTCATCTCCGCAGCAACAGCAGCAGGCTTCCGAGGTACAGATGCCACATGAAGCTTGTCCCAGGACAATATTGCAGAGGGTCAGGAATTCACAGAACAAGCAGGCCAGGATACAGTGGACACAACAATCTTCATTTTAATTGAGACGAGACCACATAAAAAAAGAGGAAACACAAAATACATAAATCATTAATAGACTGAACTGTAGGAGCTGATCAGAAGAAAGTAATCCAGAATCAAATGACATGCAGTCCTAGGAGTCTTTCGGAGATCGGAAGCTGAAAAAGAGGGTAACATTCCAGAACAGTAATCTTTGGAAGTAGAAACTGGATTCGATTAAAAACAAGGGGTCACAGTGTGCACGTGTCCTGGGAGCGATGTTATCACTCTCAGACACTGTGATGTTTTCTTGTCCTGAGTTCCACTTCTCTCTGCCTCTTACCCACCAGTCCTATATCAGTGCTCTCTGTAATATCAATCCATGACATTGAAGTCCTTCAGAGATAGGTATTTTCTCCAGCTCCCCTTATCACCTTGCACCAAAATTGGAAGGGAAATAATTTAAAGATGATATAGCAGTATATTCTTGAATAATTGATTCAATAGTTAAATTGGAAACCAATATACTGGATCAAAATATTTTACTTTGCAATAACGCTGACCCAATTTCGTGGTCTCAAAATTTTCTGATTTCACAAGAATTAAAGAAAAGGTGATTGTCTGGTTGGGTCCAATCATCGATTCTAGAACAGCTTTAATTTCTAACAAAGGATGTGTACCTTAGCAAATGTACCTAATGACACGGTAACATTACTTTCCTACTTCCTGTGTGACCGAGCCCTTGAGGTTTCTATTTCCTGAGACACCTCCAATGATGCCTCTTCAAACAACAGTGTGTACTTCATGAACTGGTATGAAAAGGTAAAGAAATCAAACATTATAATCTAACACATTTAGTACACCACATTCTATACTCATCCCTTTGGAATTTTGGGGAAATTAAGGACAACTGAAGAAAATCTCTATACCTGGAGGGCTATAACTATGTAATAAAATTATCTAAGACTCAATGTTGACATTCGTCCAATTACAGAATTACTTGTGAATTTCTACCAGGGTTATTCTGGGCATTTTGTTGCTAGAGTTCATACAAAGTAAACATTAATGAGCAGATTCTAATTCCTGAAACGGCAACAATCTACATCTATCTCCATTTCCATCCCACTCTCATGTGCCCTTTGTGTTTTCGTCTTTGTGTTTAAAACTGAATGTCTGTGATGCAGTTTCAGTAAATTTGTGTGAAAACCAAACATGGAGAGGAAAAAACACAGTAACTATTTGGCAGCCCTGATGTTCTATATAATGCCATATACCGCAGCATGTAGGTGTGAGTTGACAGATTACTTGTAGCATCACTATTAGAAAGGTTTTAGGGAAGGAAAAATAACTTCAACTAACCTAGGACAGTCTCAACTTTACAGACCTCTCTCTGACCATATCATAAACACCCCAGCTCCTTGAGCAAACCCCTATTCTGTTTTGTTTTGTTTTTTAACTTTGTTAACATGGTCAGTGTGAAAATACAAGGTTATGATCTACATGCCAGATGACAAAAAAAGGGATAAGGGTGAGAACTGACAAGGGAAACTCCTACTTATTGTTGAATGAAACATTAAAAGAATATGCCAATCTTCCTGTCCATTCTTCTCAGTGCCAAGCCTACTTTTTCTATGGGGCAAGTGGGAAAAGATCATAGAGTTGTAATAGTGTCCAGGTTTCTATCCATCTTCCCTTAATTTTTTTGGTAGTATCCAATCATACCAACACCATTAACCTAAAGATGTGAGAGTGTGGTTTCCATCTTTTTATAAAATTTTACCCTAACATTTGTTTTATTTGTATCTCAGTTAGGTTTTTTCAGGAGTAGATTTTTTGTAAAATATTAGAAATGTTATACAGAGATAGCATTATGATGATTATGAAAACAGAGTTGGACTGGCAGAAAGCCAGTTCTACTCAGTGTGTCTTCCAAACTAATATTTATATTAATTCTAACATTTCACCAATAACTTTGTATCCACTGTGGAATGCTTACATTTCAAGACTAAGAAAAGGGGAATCTACAATAAAAACTTACTTTATATTAAAGATCCTTTAACTGAACGTTTTTGAAACCCTAGGAATAGTTAATTGAACTCTTAGATTACATATAAACAAAAACTACATCCCACATAGAACTCTATGTAAAGAGTATGTTAATCAAAGGTGAAAGAATGGTTATCCCATTCAGCCTCAGATATGGGGGAAGCTTCAAAACATCCTGTGTATCTTCCTCTCTGAGAGACAATCACTGTCTTCAACGTTGTCTTTTGCTTTTTCATCATACTTTTTGCTGTTGTGCATTTATGAACATATTGTGTGAATTTCTGAGTAGCATTTTTGCTCGACATGTGTTTCAAATTTACTCATGTTGACTCACGTGGCTGTAGTTCTTTCATTTTCCAAGTGTATGTATTCCAGTGATTGAACATACTGTAATTTATTCATCCACCTATTTATATATATTTTGGTTGTTTCTAGTGTTTTGGGCACATCAAACATTACTGTGTGAAACAATTTTGTGCAAGTCTCCTAGAGAACACATACTAAAGGACAATAATAGAATTTCGGGGTGACAGGATGGAGAAACACACACACATCAAATTATCAAATTTGTTTCCAATGTGACGCCTTCAAAATTTACTCCCACCAACCCAGTCTGACGATTTCCACTGCTCCATGTCATCACCAATCTTTGAAATTTTCATACTTTGAATATATGCTGATTAGTTGAGTGTGAAATAGCATTTCATGGTTATTTTACTTTGCATTTCCTTGTTTACTAATTAGCGTGGACTTTTTGTTTTTAATTGGCCATTCATGTTTTTCTTTGAAGTGCATATTCAGGGTGTTCAGTGTTTTGCCCTCACTTTCCTATTAAGTTGCTGCTTTTTAGTGATTTGTAGAAGTTCTTCATATATTCAAGATACCATTCTTTCGTTAAACATATCCCCTCTCAGTATGTGGCTTTTCTTAAATTAACAAGAAGACAAATGGGTTAGACCTTAAGAGTTTGAAGCGATCAAATCCTGTACTTAGCTAGAGAAACTGGATTATTTATCTGAGGTAGGTGGCAGCAGACAAGTTTGGCATATTAGTCAGTGAAAAGAAGAAATGAATCATTAACAAGATTTGGTAGAAGAATGAAAGAAAAGTCTTAGTGTCTGGTTCAAAACAAGAGTGTCTAATCACTGAAAGAGAGAAAAGACTAAGTAACCAGGCAAGAGAGACTGAATACAATTGGTATGAAATCAATAGCCTTTTAAGATAGAAGACAGAAATAACACTCCAAACTAAAGTCACTGCCACTCAAATTCTTGCTTGAGAATTAAAATCTCTTAGATGATAATAATAGTTGTCCTGCAGAAGTGAGAAACCAAACTACTACTTTAGTCAACAAGATCTAAGAATTAAGCCATGTGTTTTCTCAGATATTTTCTTACTTTGCACTAAATTGCTTTAAGTTTTTTTAAAAGATGTATTCATGTATAGAAGAACCGGGGTACAGGCCAGAGGTGTGGTGGGTGAGAGGGTTCACCAGAGACAGTGTGGGTAACAAAACTGAAATACACTGCTGAGGGGAGCAGTGGAGAGGAGCAGTCAGGAGAGATCTTCTGCTCCATGTGGGTAGCTTCCTGGCTGGGGATCGAACTCATGCTGCAGTGGCTGTGGATAGCTTCATAGGTTGTGTCTTAACCCCCTGTGCCACCAGGGAAGCCGCTGCTTTAAGATTTTTTTTAAGATTTATTTATGCATACATAAATAAAATATGTGGGGTGGGGGGCGGTGAGAGGATTCACCGGAGACAGAGTCAGGAGTACAACAGGCGAATCTACTGAAATTCACCGCTGAGGGAAGCAGCAGCAGGCGAGACCAGAGGGATCTGCTGTGCCATGTGAGTTAGCGCCTTGGACCTTGGACCAGGATCAACTCACGCTGCAGTAACTGGGATAGCTTGATAGTGCTGAGACTTAACCCCTGCACCACCAGGGAGGCCCTTGCTTTAAGATCTCGACAAATAATGATTTGTTTAATTCTAATAATAATCCTAAGAAATAGTATTGGTATTATTTCCGTTTTACCAATGCAAAGACTGAGTAATAGGAAATTTGACCAAAATCATAGAGTAGCAGATAGCTTAGCCAAGGTGAGAACCTGTATAATTTTCTTCCAGAGCCAATGCTCTTATCCATCAGGCTTGATGCCACTGTGGGCTGTGTCACATCTAACACTTGGTTCATCTTCTTGGTGGGGAAGATCATTACAAATCCTAAACTTTATGTTAATTTATCTTGCTCATTTATCTGTCTTTAACTGTCATTCAAGTTCCTTTTTCTTTCTAAAGAGGATTATAAATTTCAGTTCTAATAGAGTAGATAGTAAACCTTCAATTAAGAGCAAAGTTTATGAACTGGAAAATGGATAAACTAACTTAATAGTCACATGGTTGAAATAGGCATAAGAGGATAGGCAGCCCAGAGGCTGATGATGCCTTGATCAAAACACACAATCTATGTATATAAAACATAAAAATTAAGATTCAGAGCTACATGAACAAGAGCAATGTAGAGATCTCATAGGAACTGGAGAGGTAAAACATGATACTAATAGCAGTCTCAAAAGAATAAGCTCTTTATGTAAATATTAAGGCATAATAGGCACCCTTTAGAAATACAGTTCTACATAACTTACTAGAGAAGCACTACCAAATCTAGTAACTGAACTGAGGAAGCCACAAACCAAAAGGCACTTCAGAGATTAACGTGATACTAAGCAAGGTGCATTTATTGAGACTTCTACCAGCAATACACTCATTTGCTGTTCTTTGTAAGTAGAGAAATACCTATAAAGGACAACAAAAAAAGTGTCCCTCAATTCCATCAAATCAATGTAATCATCTAATTTGTGTTCCTTGTCAAAACCAGTTTTCTTTTCAGTTTTGTTCTACAATAGTAAAGTAGTTTGGTTGTGACAAGGTTAAACTGAGTAAATAGATGTTATAGTTTTTACCACTGCTACCCCACCACCCCCACTTTAAGTCTGAGGGGACATCAAGAATCATAAAAGGCATGAAGATGGCTTTATTTCAATCAAAGAGAGGACGTAAGAATTATCAAACTAAGAAGATTTAAAGAAAGAAACAAACTTTAAAAAAGACGATTCCTCTGCATCCATGGAGTTCACTGTTAGAAATAATTTTTATTCCTGTTAATAAAGTTTTTAGTTTTTATGGTTTTATTCAGTCATGTTTGTTGTGTTTGCCAAAAGTGTTTAACCTTTGAGACGCCAACTAGGTTCTGGGAAGAATGCCTGTCCCAAAGTGGGCCAAGCAAGAATTGCACAACTCAGTGTTACTACTGAGAGAAGAGCAGTGCAAGACAGACAGCTACTGTAAATTAGGAGCACAAAAGAACAGAGCAAGAGCCAAGTAGCTAGAAGGAAATCTTTAGCACAATGTTTGATTTAAAAAAAAAAAAAACTGTTCTGAATTACTGTAGACACAAACCCAAACAAAACCTTTGAGTCGTATGAAAGGTCATCTGTGTTAAGCCCATGCAGCTGGCAGTTTTGGAAAGCTGCTGAAGGTAACAACTGAAACCCCCTTAAATGGCATCTTTGATGACTGGTGAAAATATCTGTGACTGATTGAAGGGGCTTTGTTCTGTTAGAAATGAGCCTGGAGATTTGTTTTAATAAGAACATTTTAATTATGAAATTATCTCAAATTGACTTATCCAATCATATGTGGCCAAAAATAAGGAAAATATGAGGAAAGCTGTTGCTGTAAAAAGAAAACTATTTGCACAAGAAACTCAGCTCTATGCTAAACAAGTCTGTTATACTACTTTAGTTTCCTTTTTTTAAGATGTGGTATGACAGGTGCTCAAAATTTCTTGGAACAAAAATACTGAAAAGTGAAGTACAGGGAAAGGCAAAGAGTAGAGAATTCTGAGAATAACCCACAACCCACTTTTGAAGGACTGCAGATTTGCATGCATGTTACGGTGACTCATCTCTAGTAAGTCTTCCTATGACATCAAGTGTGCAAAAATACTTTCTTAATCATATCCCTACCATGTAAACTATACACTGAGAAACAGATTTTCATAGCCATAATAAACCGGTCCATGGAATGCCAGAAAACAATTGCAGATCGGAACAGGAGCAGTTATGTGCAGTGATTTAGGAAATAATACTGAGATCTAACCTGACTGTTCCTGTAGCACTGAAGCTAGAGGTCCTGCAGGTGTTCTCATGCACTGAGCAGCTAAGGCTCACATCTGCCCAGTGGGGTGTTGAGGAGACTCACAGTATAGGGGAACCCCAATTAGGGGAGGTATTTGACTTCCCTGAAATCACTTTACCATGACTTTGTTTCTTAGATGCAGAAAGCCTGCTTGAAGTGGGTTTGGGTAATCCTGAATCACAGCCAAGATGGCTAAATTAGTTTCCAGTCTCTGAAAATCCAGCTGTGAGGGACTAGACACAGACCTCTCTGGGGAGTTCTGCTCCTAAATTGTTCATGGGGGCAGACGATATTTACTAACACAGACCAGTAAGCCCAGCGCCAAGCAGCTCCGAGTCTTCAAGCCAGGGGATGCATAGCATTTGGCGTGCAGCCCCAGAAGGACTTGCTGCCTGAAAAAATTGGCCTGACGTGAGCCTACTACACAGAACCCTCTGGCACACAGCTGTCCCCAGGAAGCCACGTGTCTCAGCCAGAAAACAGTTAACATTTTCCTAGTGGGGAAGAAAGTGAAATAGGTCAGGAGGTAAAAAGAAATAGAGGAGCTACATTTTCTACTGTAGCACAAGGAGAACCACATTTTGGGAAACTGGACAATAATCTTTACTGTCACCTTTCCTCTCAAACTCAAAAGAACCTTCGGTGTGGGGGGACAGCACCATTCTCCACACCCCACAAAAGGACTCCTCACTGATTTTCCTACCACATTTCCAAATTCTGGAATCTATCTACCTCCCATGGGAGATACAGTCATACTATTACCTTACTAGTGACTGACTTGGAAAGCACGCTTTTTTTTTTTTTTTTTTGCTTTTCTTCTTCATTTATCCTGTTGCCTGATCTGTGCCTGAATCACTAAACATTCCAAACTCTGAGCCATTGATCCAGCAATTAATTGCTGATTATGACTTAACTATAGTGTAATGATTGAAGGAGTCCTTTCAAAAGAGATGATTTTACAAAGTATAGGAAGATAATATAGGTTGCAGGATAACTTTAGTTTCCCAGGTGCTTTACAGAGAAATCCTAAGAGTAGTAAAAGCTCAGTTAAGAAGGGTGTCTATTTAAAACACTGCCATGTAAAGTTAGTAATTGGGCAGAGAGGAGAGGGGATAAAATCTAAAACATGTCAGTACAAATAATGTTCACATTAGTTTACTGAATCTCTAAATACTTCAAGATAACAAATTTGATAGCTGGGTGTGGCAATACTGTGCACATAATGTTACAGGGAGATTAAGAGTGCATGCAGTGCTCAGTAAAGGATTTATCATGTAAGTGTACTCAGTATTGTTAATGGGATAGCCACAAAGATGATGGCAAAATATTACAGGGAAGTGATACCTCTCTACCTGTTGATTTAAATTCACTTCATTACCAACTTAAATAGGTCATTCTGTTTTCACAAAGGAGGTTAATAAAGGTTCTGTGGCTCTAGTCATAGCTCAAACAGTTGAAAAGTAAAAATCCAGATGGCAAATTTAAAAGAGAGGAGCAGAAACCTGTCCGGAAAGAATTAGTAAATCAGTGTTGTCTACAGAAGATTTAAAAATAATACATTTTTCCATACTTAAATGATTCAGTTTCTCAGAAAGCTAGAAAGCAAAATCAGAGGAACACTGTACTTTACTTGAACCTATTCAATGTGAACTTTAATCCAACAAGTTTAATAAAATATCTGGATAATAAAATTTAGATAATACATGCAGTCTCGTAGAAAGAAATCGATGTCTGTCAGTTTGTAAAGTTGGTCACAGTACCATCTATGGCTGGGACAGAATACATGAAAACAAATCCTCTAATTTTAAGGAGATACCTATTTGTGTAGAAATGATGTAAAAAATCTCCCCAAAGCAAGTTAATTTTTTTCCTAATTTTCTTTGAATGATATTTCACAAGTCTCATTTTAGCTTCTTCCATGTATGTGTAGGACATCTGTATGACGTCATGTAGCAGGCTGCCTTTTCCTTCTCGACTGTTACCTTGGCTGTACAGAGCTTTATTAGTTTGTTGAAGTTCAAATTATTTATTTTTGAGGTGGTTGCTTTGCTTTTGTTGTGGAAGCCAAAAATCACAAAGACCAATGTCAAAGAACTTACTGGTTCTTTTTTTTTTTTTTTAAAGGAGTTTTATGGCGTCAGGTGTTCCCATGTTCTTTAATCCATTTTAATTAATTTCTGTGTATGGTAGAAAGGGTGTCATTTTTTTACAGATGGCTTTCCAGTCCTCTTAATACCGTATATTGGGGAAGTTTTACTTTCTCCATTATATATTCTTGAATCCTATGCTATAAGTGATTTTGCACTTTTAATTCTTTCCCATTGATCTGTGTGTCAGTTTTTATGCCAGTAAAACTGTACTATGGCATTGTAGTATAGTTTGAAATTAGGGAGTATAATACATTGAACTTTGTTCTTCTTAGCCAACATTGCTTTCTTTATTTGGGGATTTATTATTTTTGATTCCATACAAATTTGGGATTGTTTGTTCTATTTCAGTGAAAAATGCCATTGGAATTCTGATGGTTTGCACTGAATCTGTAGAATCCTTTAGGAAGTATAGACATTTTAATAACATGTTTACATCTTTGTCAACTTCTTACATTGTTTTCTAAATATAGATCTTTCACCTTCTTGGTTAAATTTATTTCTAGGTTTTTTTTTTATTTTGGAAACAATTGTTTTGCTAATTTCTTTCTGATATTTCAATAGCAATGTATAGACATGCAGCAGGTTTATATACATGGATTTTCTTCTGCAATTTTAATGAATTTGTTTATTATTTCTAACAGTTTTCTGTCAAAAAATCTGTTCAAGAGTTTTCCAAACATGTTTTGGAAAATACTCAGACATAGGAAAACTGGATTATATGGAATTTCTGTGTTTAGTTTTATTTTTTAAAGATTTATTTATGCATACAAGAGCTGGTGTGCAGGCCAGAGGTGCAGAGGGTGAGAGGATTCACCAGAGACAGAGTGGGGATCAGAAGAGGCAGGTTGACTAAAATATACCACTGAGGGGAGCAGTGTGTGAATAGTCATACTGTTTTTCCATAACAACTACTTCAACTTACAATCCCACCAGTGATGTGACAAGGGTTCCTTTTTCTCCACATCCTAACACTTGCTGTTTCTTGACTTTCTGGAGAACAGTCATTCTCATAGGTATGAGGTGAAAGCTCGTTGTTGTTTTCATTTGTATTTCTCTACTAGGAGAGGAACATCTTTTTGCATGCTGTTTGGTCATCCTTTATGTCTTCTTTGGATTAGTGTCCATTCAGAGCCTCTGCCTATTTCTAGTCATTGTTGACTTGTTGAGATTTATGAGTTCTTTATATGTTTTGCATATTAGCCCCATGCCAGGTTTATGAAGTGAACGATCTCCCAGCAGAACATATTTTCCACTTAGTTTAATTATGCAGTAGCTATTAATATTATTAGTTTGCTTTCTCCCCCATTAGTTTATTTTTACTATTGTTTCCATTGCTGTTGGAGTCTGATAACGAAACACAGCTCTAAGGCCCATGTCAAAAGAGCATGCATTCTATGTAATCTATAGTTTCAAGTCTTAAAGTCAAGTCTTCAATACGTTTAAATTAATCTTATGTAAGGTGTGATATGTTGCTCCTGTTTCATTCATTTACAAGTGGTATTCAGTTTTCCCAGCACCTTTTATTGAAGAGATTTACCTTGTCCCATTATATGTGCTTGGAGTTCCTTTGTTAATAATTGTCCAATTAATAATTTTGAGGGTTTATTTCTGGGTTTCTCAATTCCGTTTCACTAACCTGTGTATTTTTTTTTTTTTTTTTTTGTGAGACCCTCGCCAGCAGCCGGGGAATGAACTGGCGCTGCCTAGGCTGCGGGGCAGCCTCGCAGCCCAGCGCTCAACCGCTGCGCCACCAGGGGAGGCCCATCTGTGTATTTATTTCAATACCATGTCATTTTGATTAATATTTGATTAATATTTGCTTGCCAGTAATTTTGAAGATAGGGTGCAGTAGTTTTTGCTATTTGTGACTTCTTGCTCTATTTTTGTGAAAAAATATTGTTAGAATTTTGATAGGATTCCACTACATCTGTATGTTGCTTTAACAGGGCCAATTTGAAAATGTGAATCCTTCTAATCCATAGTATGAAATATCTTTTCTTTGTGTCTTGTTTCTTTCAACAATATCTTATGGTATTGAGTATACAAGTCTTTCACATCTTTAAATTTATTAAATTTATTCCAAGGCTAAATGGTTAAATTCATTCTAAGATGTTTTTGATGAGACTGTAATGAAATTGATTTCCTGATTCCTCTGCTGGCTAGTTTGTTATTTTGCATATAAAATGCAATAAAATTTGTTAACTTTTTAGTCTGCCACTTTATCTTATCAATTTATTATTTTATCTTTTCACTGGAGTATTTGGGATTTTCTATGTACATTATCATGTCATTTGTAAACAGTTTTACTACCTCCTCGACAAATTGGATACATTTTACTTTTTTTTTTTGGTCTAATTGCTCTAGCTAAGACTTCTAATACTATATTAAATAATAGTAGTGAGACTGGGCATCTATCTCTTAGTCCTCATCTTTGAGTAAAAGCTTTCAGTGTGTGACAATGAAGTGTGATGTTGGCAGTGGTTTGTTATATAAACCCTTTATTTTGTTGTGGTATGTTCCTTTTATACCCATTTTTGAAGATTTTTTATCATAAAAGGAGCTGAACCTTGTTAACTGCTTTTTCAGTGTCTATTGAGATTATTTTTGTTCTTTTGTTGATGTGTGTCACATGTATTGATATGCATATGTTAAACCATCCTTTCATCCCTGGGATAAATCCCACTTGATCATAGTGCATGATTCTTTTAATGTATCCTTGAATTCAATTTGGTAGTATTTTGTTGAGGATTTTTGCATCATCAGAGATACTAGTGTATAGTTTCTTCTTTGTGTGATGTCCTTATCTGGTTTTGGAATCAAACTATTGTTGGTTTCATAAAGTGTGGTTCCAAGTTTTCTCTCCTTTTCAATTTTTTTGGAAGAGTTTGAGAAAACTGGTACTAATTCTTCTTTAAATGTTTGATAGAATTTACCAGTGAAGTCATCTGTCCTGGTCTTTTATTTGTTGGGAGGTTTAGATTGAATCACTAATCTATTTAATATGAAGATTGAATTAAAATGAGATTACTGACAGCCCATACTGGCCTGTTCATCTTTACTATTTCTTCATGGTTTAGTTTTGGTAGATTGTACATTTCTAAGAATTTATCCATTTCTTCGAGACTGTCAAACGTGTTAGCCTGTAATTGCTAGCATGTAATTGTTCATGCTATCTTATGATCTTTCTTGGTACCAGTTTTAAATTCTACTTCATTTCTGATTTGTTTGATTTCAATGTTCTCAAGATATATTTTGTGGCCTAACATATGATCAACTGGGGAATGTTCCAGGTACACTTGAGAAAAATGTGCTTTTGAATAGAATGTTCCCTATATTACCCTGTTAAGTCTATCTCATGTCATTTAAAGATGATGTTTCCTTATTGATTCTCCATCTGGATGATCTATTTATTGAATTAAAATACTACTTTCTCGACTGTTGTGACATAGTAGCTTATTTCCCCCTCTAGATTTGTTCACATTCCATTTATATGTTCCTAAGATAGGTGCATAAGTATTCAGAAATGTTACCCTGTCCTGTTGGATTGATCTTTATAATTATGCATGTAATGTTTTTTGCCCTTTATATTAAGTTTTGGGGTTACATTTTTGCTTTTATGTGCACATGTTCCACTCACCTTCCACCAAACCACCTGTACCAATATCCCATCTGCCTCCCTTCCCTCTTTCCATTTCCCCTTCTTCATCCTTTAGTACAGTCTTTGTTTTATTTTATCTGATAAAAGTATAATCTGACTTTCTGCTGTCCAGTTGCATGTAACATCTTTTCCCAGCCATTCACTTTCAGTCTGCCTTTGTCCTTGTATTTGTGGTTTCTTGTAGGCAATACATAGGTCTTTTTTTTAAAGATTTATTCATTTATATATACAAGAACTGGCGTACAGGCCAGAAGGGTGGGTGTGTGTGTGTGTGGGTGAGAGGATTCGCCAGAGACAGAGTGGGCAACAGAATAAGAAGATTGACCGAAATACACTGCTGAGGGGAACAGCAGGTGAGTCAAGATAGGTCTGCTGCGCCATGTGGGTAGCTCCCTGGCTGGCTGGGACTCGAACTCATGCTGCAGTGGCTGCAGATAACTTCATAGGTTGCATCTTAACACTTGTGCCACGAGGGAGGCCCCAGGTATTTTTTTTTTTTTTTAAATCCAGTCAGTAACTGCTTATAAGACAATTTAGTTGATTACATTTAAAGTGTTTATTGATAAGTATGTATTTACTGCCATTTTGATCATTGTTTTCCGAATCTTTTGTAGTTCATCTGTTCTTTCTTGTATTCTTCCTTTGCAATTTGATGGCTTTCTTTAATGGTATAATTAGATTCCTGACTATCGGCCTTTTTTTGTGGTTATCATGAGGCTTACATATAACAACTTACATTTATGTTCATAGTAGGCTATTTTAAGTTAAGTTACAGTTCATTCTACAGTTCTGTTTTTACTCCCCTTCCCCCACCTTTTGTCTCAGATGTCACAATTCACATCTTAATGTTTTATACATTCCTTCATTATCATTTTTGTGACTTTTGTGTTTAATCCTTTATACTTGCTTTATAAGTGATTCATCCATTATCTCTGCAACTTTGATTAATCTACATTTTATTGTTTACTTTTACTCATGAGATTTATACTTTCATGTTTGCTGTTATTAGCAAACTTTCTTTTCAGCTTAAGTCCCTTTAACATTTCTGATAAGGTTGGTTCGGTGATGGGGAACTCTTTAGCTTGTCTGGTAACATTTTTGTAACAGTTTTGTCTCCTATCATTTTTTTTGTAAAGATTTATTTATTTATTTATACAAGCACTGGGTACAGTCAGAAGCGCAGGAGGCTGAGAGAATTCATCAGAGCCAGAGCGGGGAGCAGAGCAGGCAGAAGGACCAAAGTACACTGCTGAGGGGAGCAGTGGGAGGCAGGAGAGGTCTGCGTGCCATGTGGGACCCTCGCCCAGTGGCCGGGGATCGAACCGGTGCTGCCAAGGCTGCGGGCAGCTTTGCAACCCAGCACTCAACTGCTGTGCCACCGGGGAGGCCCGTCTCCTATCATTTATGAATGGCATCTTTGTCAAGTATTCTTGGTCAGAAGTTTTGCTCTTTCAGCACACTGAATAGATTGTACCGCTTCCTACTGACCTGCAATATTTCTGCTGAAAATCTTGCTCATAGCCTTAATGGGGGTTCCTTTGTAACCAGTCATCTATGTCTTGTTTTACGATTCTCTTCTTTTCTGTAACTTTTGAAATTTTCATCATATGCATTGCTTACATTGGGAATGCGTCCCTTACTAATAGGGAAATGATCTGAGAAGGGCATCATTAGGCAACTTTGTTATTATGAGAGTGTTCATCAGCACAGTCTACTGCACACTTAGGTAGTGCCCTGAGTGTGCTAACCAGTAAAGACCTGCCTACTAGCGTCCCGTGGGATCCTGGAACACCAGTCTTGATGGTCATCAGAGCTAGGTGATCAAGGTGTGACCTCTGGGTAGCAGAGATTAAAAACAGGTCATTAGACACAAGTATAAGCCACTGTCTGCAATTCAGTGGTGCTGTGGAGCCTAGAAAACAGTGAATGGAGAGAGTGGAGACAGCCCACCTTCCAAGGTCTGTGGAAGAGACTACTAGAGGCTCTTAGTTTACTAGAGGCTCTTGTTTAGCTAGAAGCCTACAGGGGCACAGCTATGAAGCTAACACTAATAGGTACCTTAAACACTTTCTCTTAGTTATTGTACTGTAGAACCCTTTAGTGTAAGCCCTGTTAAGCATCAGGGTTGGGTAAGTCTAGAATTGTCCCCTGGCTAGCAGCCACAAAACAAGCTCCCTTCTGAGTGAAACTGATGAAGGCAAGTGTAAAGATGGTACCGATCAGCCCTAGAGAAAACACCAGCAGGCCACTCGCCATGTGTTAAACTAGGTGCCTACTTCAAGGCTGATGTTTTAAAATAAGCAAAATAAGGCTTTTTGGCATAAATTCAGGCCAACTCTCAATTGGCTTCATCTGCGCTGATTCCTGGGGCTAGTCAGTGTGCAAAAGCCCTTTGAGAGCCATTTCTTAGTTCATTATAACTTCATGCATATTGTGGACATGACACTATTGATTTTTGAAGATAAGTATCTTGGAGGCTCACCTCTTGGCTGTAGATCTTACAAGTTAGTGTTCCTTATTTGTAGTTCAAAGCCTTCATTCCTCAGGAAGAAGCTTTGGGTTTTGAGTTATCTCTCAACTGAGTGGCTGCACCAGGGGTGGGGTGTATGTAGGGACTGACTCTCAACCTCTTCTACTTACTTTATTTGTTTTTTTCTCATGTGCCTGTTTACAGGAGTTACTCTGCCAGTTTTCAGTTGGCCCTATGTAGCTGTAGATTCAGTGGATCCACTGGAAAGAGCTGTGTTCAGGATCTTCCTACACACCATCTTGAACCAGAATTCCTCATATCTGGTGCTTGAGTCACTGATGAGTTGCCAGGCCACTTGTGTGACGAGATCTTTATGGCAGTGTGGGAGTAAACAAATACACGAAGAGGAAGCTGACAGTACTCCAGGTGCTGGTATGAGGCACAACTTCCCTGTCACCTGAGCACTCCCAGCACAGGGCTGGGAGACCCTGCAGTGCCTTTCCAACAGGCAGGGTGGGCATTCCCAGGGGGAGTACAGGCCTCACACTGGCAGAAGAGCTTGAGAAGGCCCAGGATACACTCCCAGACCCTGACAGAAAGGCCAGGTTCCAAGCACAGGGCCCAGTGATCTAACTCCAGGCAAGATGAAACACAAGTGAATGAAATGAGATTCCAAAGCACATTTAAAATCAGCCCACAGCAGGGAAATCCTGCCATTTACATAATTAATTTGTGAATGGCATTGTTAATCTTTCCACACTACTCCCTCTCCAGCCATGTTATCTACTACTATCATTTCATTTGTTTAAGGTCACTTCAGCCTCAGGTGAGTAGGATAGAGTGACACAGAACACATAAGGTATAACTACCTCCACCTCAATTAAGTTTACATATAATCCCAGCACCAAGAAAATCGTTCACATTGCTTACAAGTACTCTAAAATTGTGTGTGTGGGGGGGGGGACAAAACAGAATCGTTATCTCATAATATGAATTGTGCAGTCTTGCTATATTAAAATTGTAGACAAGCTTAAAATAAAAACCTTCTTACTGAGCAACTCCCAAACCTCCACACGTCATTAGGGCCACCACCCCCATTTGAGGTTTTCCTGGGTAACAGCTCATTACTTACTATGATGGGCCAGGCTGGCAAATGCCAGAAGAAATGCCACAAGTGTTTCTGGAGGTGGTTGTGATTTGTATGTTTGGTTTCAGTGAGGCTTCTGGCAACAGGGAAATGACATTCTTGGGAACATAAAAACAAAGATGTTTTAATTTATAATGCTGCTGTCATCCTCTTGGATGGAATAGGCAGCCAAGTATCATGCTGTTTACCAGGATCTGGAAAATTAGAACCTGTTTTCCAGGCTTGACACTGTCACTAATTGACCTTAAGTAAGTCATTTCATTCAGTGTTCATAGTCACATACCGAAGAAAATGATCTCCAAGTTCTTGCAAGCACTAGGTTTCTATAAACAGAATTTTAAGTCTAGCTCAGAGGTTTTTTCTCAGTCTGGAGCACACTTTTCTGAGCACAATGGGAAGTTAATCGATGCTCTATGTCCACATTGGCTAAACCCCATGAGCAGATAGACTGTGCAGGAACCACGAAGGCACAGGGCCTGACTGCTGCATGGCAGAGACTGAACCTGGGCCCAGAACATAGAAATTGTCAAGGAAAAAGCATTCTGGTGCAGAGAGGATATTAGGGTAATATGGCATTCATCACAGAAAACTTTCTGAAAGTGGTAATTTTATAGGCATTGGGAAAAAATATAATCTACATTCCTGACCAGCCTAGAAATGCAGAGACACGATTTTGGAGGTTAAATGTCCATTCAGTAAGCATTCACTGAGCATTTGACTGTATATGCCAGACACTACCCAAACTGGAGATACGAATGTCAAGAAACACAATGAAAGTTAAATTAAGATTGACTTTCAATAGAATATGGTAAACTGTTACAATACAGATAAGCCCGTGGTGCTATGGAGCCAGGAACCTTCAGGAGAGTCAACATAGTCAGTGCCTCACAGGGGTCATCTCTTCCTCACAGGCAATCCTATGAGGTGGGCTTGGTTCATTTTATACTCGAGGTAATTGTCTCCATGATTTTTTTTTTTTTCCCTCTAGCAAACTTTTCTATAGTGCTTTCTGAGTTCCAGGTGCTGCTCTGAGCAGTCTGTTAATTATTAAACTCTTCTTCAAACATGGAGCTCTGAGGGGGTGAGGGAGGAATTCAGGAGAAGTCTGGAACTGTATGTTTTGATGAAGCGGCCCTTGTTGGGGAAGTTATGAAAAGGCAAAGCGAGAACAAGATAGTTTCAGAGATGTGAGTGGCTGAATAGCACTGAAGTCAGGAAAACCCAAGTAGAAAGCTTTCAATTTTCTGCTTCACAAATGAGGAGGCAGGGACATCAGTAGTGATAGGGTGTCCGGGGGTTGGGGGGATGCCACAGGATGAGTTTGAGGAATATAAAGGTTAGCAGGAGTTCCTAAGAAGGTGAACATGGCAGTGAGGGTAGAAGAGTCAAGTGTGATTTCTGGTTTCTGGAGCCATTTAACAGGACCAACATTTACGAAGAGGAAGAAAAAAAGGGTTTTTTTGATTTTTTTTTTTTTAATTGAGGCAACACTTAATAACAACATTGTTTGTGACTTTGAGGTATAGTATCTCTGCCCCCAGTTTGAATGTAAAACATGATCACCTTCAGGTACTCACATAGAGTAACAGATGCATATGTGAAGGGACAGAGATACATACAGTGTTTGAGAGGAAAGACTGCCTAAGAGCTCCTCACTGGAGGAGATGGCAGGATCTGCAGTCACAGGAAGGGACACAGACATGTCTTCCTTTGAAATAAAAGGTAAAAAAAGGTTCAGAATTAGGTAAGTTTAACTGAGGAAATACAGATGACCTTTTCCTTGTTGATAATAAGAGACAGTTTTGGAGAGCTTCCTTTAAAGAGTAGGATCAGTGTGAAACAGCCATTGTTGTCCACAATGGAAGAAGCAGATCTGCTGCTCTGCACAATTCGTGGCTGTTTCCCTGTACCCAAAAGAGGGCCTGCTACACAGCAAGCTCAACCAGGAGTTGGTGGGTGAATGACGGACGTGCGGAAGAAATACTGAGGCATTCTGAGAATCCAGTTGAGATGAAACCACCCATGGGTAAAGGTAGTGATTTGGGGTTCTCAAAGGCAGCTAGTGCAAAATCTCAAGCAAGTTAGGATTTTCATCAAGAGGTCCAAATCCGGATAAGGAAGAAAATGAAATGGGAGGCCAAATATAGAAGTTATGGTCAATTGAGGTTCAAGAGTCAGGTGTGTTCATTATTATTTTTGACTAAAAGAGGACCTTTTTTTTCCAGTAACAAATAAATCTCATATCAAAGATATGAGTTTGAAAAATAAAATAGGCCTATACTCCAGAATCTACACACAGGCCAACCCCTATTAAATACCCGTTGACCTGAAATTCATTGTATGGCTTGGGATAAAGATACTTTTGGTTTTATTTTAACTTCTGTCATTCCACCTAACACATTTTCTAGGAACTATTAACCATAGATGTTGAAAAGTACTTTCTGAAATAACTACTCTTCTGTCATTCCAAAATGCAATTTCTACATCCCTCACTGAGCATAATTATTAGGAAAAAAATAAACCTCAACTTCTAGTGTCAATTTTAAATTATGTTATGTTATGGGGATATTATTCCCCAAGAGGTCCAGTTCCTCCAGCTTGATTTCCCAAGAGAAGTCACAGTAGAAATTTAGGCAGGTTTAATATGTCTGCAGAAAACTAGTATATTAATCCATTTGCTCTTTTCTTTCAATTATCTTCACATTTCCCCCAAATGCTTCTATCTCTCAATCTCTAGGAAACAACTATTTGTATGAATATTTTCCCCTTCAAAATAGGGACTGTATTTCCCTGCAAAATGTTTTGTAATTAACTTTATTCTTTAATTGCCTCCTATATCCACTCGAGAGGATGTCTACCACCTTTTATTTTCCCTTCGGTCAAGTGTATATAGAGGAGGAGGAAAGTCGGTACAAATTACCAGGGTCCTGGTAAAGAAGGAAGCGTGAGGTCACTCTGTTGCATATCCATCAAGCTTCCAGAAGATGATTTGTCTGAGTTCTGAAAGGCATTTTTCAGCAGGTTGTTGACTTTGATACATTTTCTCCTGTACTTATTTATGGAAAATTACCATGTTGCATGCAAAACCATGAAGTTAATTCTTGCCATACCTCTGTGGCCTGTACTGCTGACTATGCCTTGATAAAGGTGTGTCACTAAAATGTAAACAATGGTTACGACTGAATGTGTTAGATACGTCCTTTTTTTATTTCAATGCAGTATGAGCAAAAAATGTTATTAACTATGTTCCTTCCATTAGGAGGTACAGAGGCCTAGAGCAGGTATCTGTGGTTTTTGTGTGTGTGTGCATGGGTAACATGGACATAAAATATTTTCAAGTGTATGAAATAAAATTCAGATGGAGTCAAAGGAAACCAATTATGTTTCAAAATATAATATTAAAAGCTGAGGTAGCAAAATGTACTTTTAAAAATGCAATCACAAGGCCTAATGGCAATCTGTTAACTACTAATGCAGTGATTAGCATAAACAGATTGCCTGATTTCTGTAATAACTGTAATATGACATGAAAATACCAGTGACAGTCACAGGTACTATTAATAGTTCTACTCAAGTGTATTGCCTATATTTATAAGTGAAATGCTGATTTAGTGAATCAAGTTGATTTTTTTTTTTTCCCCCTCTTTGAAATCATGGACTCCTTGCAAAGTCAAAAGCTCCTGAGCTGGAGGACTCTAAGTGAATCTTGTAAATAGCTACTAATGTATTCAACTTAAAACTTCTAATATAGACATATTTTCGCCTTGCAAGAGTTTTAGAAATTTGGCAGCTTTCTACCACGAGTGCTTCATTATTTTATTTTGTACTATACTAGTTGAGATAAACTAATTTGAGAACCTTTCATAATTGCATAACACAATATCTCAACACTATATAAAAGTATTTTAAATTCGTGAATGCATGTCTAAGAGAAATCAGTATTTCTGTGCTCTCAATTAGTTTTAGTAGTCAGGAAGAGTCATTTGAGAATAACAAGTAACGTGAAAGAACTATGTATATTCTGAAAGAACCAGCTCAAATGAAAATTGAATTTACTCTAGAAAAAAACTCACTGTTAAGGAAACCTTAGGTCTTAGAGATGGACTATCTCTTGTAAGTTATGTACTTAGTTTGTGTGTTTGAAGCATATCAGAAGAAACTATTAAAATCCTAAAATGAAATCATGCAAAATTTCTAACTAAAATGAGTTAGGAGGGAAAGCAGAGAGGGGAGGACAGACACAGGTGTACTCTGGAGTCAAAAACAAAATTCTGGACTTGGCAGCCTGGAGTTCCAGTAAAATGCAAAATATAAAGAAAATATTTTGATTTATCTGAGATAGTTTTACTGCAAGTGGTCTCCTCAAATATTTGAAGACAAAAATTATATTCAAAGAACAATGCCGATCCTATTTTTCCCTTTATAATCTACAAGAGACTCATGAGTCATCAGGCAGTTTTTATCAAAAGATTGAAAACATCCTGCATATTCTCTAATTCTCAAAGGAGGAAGTTTTGGAGAAGAAATAGAGTATTATGCAGTGTCTGGTGCTATTATTGTAACTATGAAATAATTTTCAAAATCCTAAAATGAGTGGAAACTTTTAGCATAGTTAATAATCACTCTAAGTGATACAGTAATTTTAGATGGTAGGACTCCCTCAAACTGTAAATCTATACCAACTCCTACTGATCCTTTGAAAGATCTCCAGTTAAATAAATGTACAGTGCCTTACACACATAAAACACTAAGATAATTTGAAAGGGATGATAAAATACTCTGTAATGGATTTCTTCCCTTCTCACCTACTCAAAATATAGGCATCTTCCCTCCAAGAGATCATTACCACCAATACTCAACTGACCTAACCTATTTTCAAAATCACCCCCCTTTAGCTCACAGCCCTTTTACTATTCTTTTGAATCCAGTAGCCAACACTTACAATCTTCAAATCTTCTCTTTTCATTCTTTCTAAAATTTACTTCAATCGGATTTCTATCCCAATTTCATCACCAAAAGTATGAAGGTCATCAATGACCTTCATACAACAATGTCAGTGATCACTTGTCATTTACTGTATACTTCAGTTGCATCTGATACATGATCACTCCCTCCATCTTAAAACTTTATTGGTTTCTTCCCTATCACCAGTTACTCATCCTTTCATGATTTTTCATTTTCTGATCTCCAGAAATCAGACTGCTCCAGGGCTCAGTTCATGGAATACTTCTCTACTTCCTTGGCAGTAGTTCTTAACCTTGCCTGTATATCATGGGGGGAGCTAATACCTTGGCCCTTTTCCATTTCAAATGAATTAGAATCCATGGGGGCAAAGCCCAGCGTTTTATATTACTTTCTCCTCTTTTGTTCAGAAGCTTACTCCAAAAACACAGGTGCCAGGGTCAAGAACCCAGTCCTAGATGCTCCTATCCACTGAGCAATCTGTACCCTAATGACTCACAAAGCAATCACAGACTGCAGACCTTGCCTCCAGATTCCCCTATCCAATCACATACTTCCCCTCACCATTTGGATAGATAATGGGCATCTCAAACCCTACACGTTCCAAACAAAATTCCAATCTTCCTTTAAGAACCAAGCCCTGTTCTTTCAGCCTTCCCATCTGGTGGCAACTCTATACTTTCAACTGCACAGGTGAAAAAGCTTAGTCATCTTCAGATACTGTCTTTCTCAAACTGAAATCTCATCCTTCAGCAAATTTTACTCTGCCTCCAAAATACTTCCATATGCAGCATCTCACTACCTCCACCCTGGCCCAACCCTGACATTTCCCAGCTGAGGTATTGTAAAAGTCATACAACAGGCTCCCTCCTTTGGCCCTTATGTAACTGGAGCCTACTCTTAGTGCAAAAAAAAAAAAAAAAACAACAGGTAATACTAGAAATTTTAAGTCAGATCATGTCAGTCATCTGCTCAAAACCTACCACTGAATTCCAAGCTCACCCAGATCAAAACCCTTAGTGATTCATTAGGTCCACCTTTTATTGTAGGATTTTAGAATAATGTACCGGAGAGAATCCAATGTCTTTGGTTACTTCCAGGAATAACTTAAAAATAACAACGGGACTTGGTTATCACCTTTATTAAAAACTTGAGCTAAAGAACCACACCTTTTGATGAATTTTCTAAAAAGCCTGTGAGCCAAAATGATCACCATTACTATGTAGGAGATCACCACAGTTATTAAGAAAAAAAAAAAGGAAACAGGCTCAAAACAGTGTTCCGGTATCAAGGTCTATTTAATACCTAATGTAACTCCACCCTGGAATGTAATCTTGACCAGTCTAGATCAATGATAGTTCATTGCCTTTCCCTAAAGGAGGCTGGCTTAGCCTGAAACTCTTTCCTTTTGCTAACAGGTGCCAGCCTCTCAGAGGGAGCAGCCTTCTACATGTGATGCTGCCTAATTCATAGGTCATTTAATAAATTTAATTCCATGTACAGAGCAGACTGAATGTTGCTTTACATAATCAAAACACCCATTTATTATAGTTATAAGGCTAAAAGTTTTCAAATCTATGCTTGTAATAATCAGTGAAGAGTAAATAGTCCACATTAAATCATAAATTCACTTACATTTTAAATTCAACCTACTGTGTATTCTGGATTATGCAGTAATTTCCTTTTATTTTTCCTACACTTCTTTCTTCAAACTTTTTAGCTGCTTGCTTACTGTTTGTCTCCTTTTGAAACAGCTTAGGTAGGTCAAAGAACTTTCAAGTTGGTAGGATTAAGAGTCAGTGAACTGGTGGCGGAAATCCATGGGCAGGTGAGCTCTGTCTCAGTAACATGGCCCACCAGACTGACCTTAAGGCACCACACAAGACAAAAAGCATTAGCTCCTGACTGATTATCTATTTCCTTGAAGGCGAGGCCAAGAGTGTATGTAGGTGGAATGTAACCCATCTGCCTAGGTCCAACCCAGAATAAGCTCGGTTGCCACTCTTCTCCACCCCCTCTCATGGACCTACGCTTTAATTGTCTCCTCCGACTCCCCTGGAGGAGCCTCACTAAATTCTCCTTTTCAGCACTGGTTCAGCACAAAGTCTTGCCTGGTCAACTACACTTGATGCTCCCTGGTGAATTATTTCTTTATAGGATCCACCGTTTTGGGTCAGGGTTTAGAACACTTTTCTTTCTTATACTATGTGTAAAAGCTATGATTAAATTAAATTAGGAGTCTTATCAACCTAAAACTTAAGAAGCTATCAACTTCATTAACTTGTGGTTTAAAAGGCATACCTAGAAATTTGAGAGAAACAAATGTCCTCCCGGTCAATGCCTGCCATTCCGATGTAGTTCATGTTCCTGCAGTAAGATAGGGGTGCAAACTTGTGATTGGTCTTTTAGTCGTGTCAAAGGTTTCATTTCCTCATTCCATAGAAGTTATTCAGAAGACTTCTAAAATTAATCAGCCAGGCAACCTATTCAGAGTGGCGTCATCTGGGTTAACAACTCAGTACTTTCTTTTACATCAATAATGGGTATGCATTCACAAAACTCGGTGTACTGAACTCTAGGTAGATATAAACTCTAAAGAAAATATGCTGGCTTGTCAAGAAGGTGTTCTTACCATCCCCTAGTCTCACACTTAGAAGTGCAGTCATCAATGTATTTGCTCACATTCCACAACCCACATCATTCTGGATTCTCTATAAACAAATGACATCCACAATGTTAAATCCAACAGCATTATTTCAGTGCTCATCCTACTGAACTTGTTAGCAATATCTAGTTCAGTCCTCTTCTTCACACACACTTTCCCTGGCCTCCAGGACACTATGCTTTCCAATTTGTTTCTTTTCTTACTGTATTCGCTATTCCCCTCTCCTCTGTGCCCTCTGGCCTCTCCCACAGGCTAGCGCATCACCTCTGGAGAATGGTCTGAACTTTGCATGGGCTTGTCTCCCAAGTTCTCAAGCTGAACACACATTCCCATTCCTACAAACTGGCTGGCCTCCAGTGATCCCTGAGTCACTTGGTTCTCAGCCTTGTGACCTAATCTCTTTTATCTCTGCTTAAGAAAATTCATCCAGACTGAGTTTCAAATATTCTCTCCAGGAGAACAAATACAAATAGCATCCTTGGGTCTAACTCCTCGTAAGCTCCAGCTGTGTTTCCAAATGCTCTTGGATTGTGACCATCATTTGAAAGTGAACATGTCCTAAAACTCAATGCACAACTGTATCAAACTATACTCAGCTGTTCCTCCAGATTACCTAATTTCTAGTCATTTTCACAACAAATGGAACTGGAAAAATGACTATCCAGCTTGGGACGCATCTCTGATTCTGTTCCAGTTCTCCTCAACTTTAGCCCTGGCCCGGGACCCTTCATTCAATCCAAAGCCCCAAAAGAAAACCTTCAGGTTTGTCACAAACCTTGGGATTGAAAACGTTCATCCTAGAGAAGTCTGCCTGCTGTACCTCCCTATTGTTTGACCTAATAAAAATGCCTACTAAATTTTTCATCACCTTATAAAGAAAAAAATGAAACCTGATATTAATAGGGTGATAGGATGTATTCAGTTCTTGCCATTGGGTCTATTATTTTGAAGCTGGATCACTAAATAAATCTTTTCAATCTGCCAGTCCACACCCCAGAACTTCCTGGCCAAATTATCTGTGTCTCTATTGTTTTATTTCCTCCCCACCCATCTCCTGAGTGAGTGCTAAACTAATTAAATTGTTGGAGCAGCAGCCTAAGATAGCTTGTCCACAAAACCTAAAATCCAGAAAGTAGAGTCCTTAAGTAGATACACCCATCTCTTTACCATGGGCTGCTACTCTAAAGGAGTTCTTGGGCACATGTTTAGGTGTCTCTGTTAAATTATAGATTCTTATAAAATCTTTCCTTGCTCCTCAAAAGGATGGGTAAAAGAAGAATTTACTAGAGGTCATATATAGCTAACATTTCCCCTAAACTCTAAAGGAAGTGTACTTAGGGCCTCCCCTGGTGGCAGGGGAGTGCTGGGCTGTGAAGCTGCCCACAGCCTCTGCAGTGCCGGTTCATTCCCCGGGCCACTGGTGAGGGTCCCACATGGCGCGACAGAACTCTCCTGTCTCGCCCGCTGCTCCCCTCAGCAGTGTATTTAGTCAGTCTGCCTGTTCGGTTCCCTGCTCTGGTGAAATCTCTCAACTTCTGACTGTACCCAGTGCTTGTATAAATAAATAAATAAATCTTAAAAAAAAAAAAAAAGGAAGTGTACTTACACATACTTTTGGCCCAAAGAAAACATCACTTATATTTAAATAGATACTGGTTTTAAGAACAGTTGATTAAACATTCCAAGTAAATAAAAAGCTATGATTTATGTAAGTCAAATAATTTAGATTTTGACAAAGTCAAATTTGATCATGCTTGTTCTCATTCTCACACTCCTCTCCTGGCATTACTATTGCAATTTAGTTTGTTGGGTAAGCAGTCGAATTTATTAAAATCCTGTTTACTAATGGACCGGCAACTATGGCATTGGAAAGCTGAATTCTAAACCTCTCTACCACACAGTTACACTGACATGGAATGGAAAGCATTGTGCCTGAGCAAACAGAACAAACAAAACATCATCCAAGGAAATTAAGTATTTTGAAGAATGCAGCGACATACCTTGCCAAGTCATAGAAAATTTATTTCAGATTATACTACTACGGCCGTATCTGAAAGTCCTATTATACTGAGTACTACAATTATATGAGATTTTATACTACTACTAAAACTAAGAAGAATTCTATTTTACCTTTCTATTTTTTTTTTTTTTTCTGGCTTTAGGATTTGGGGATATGGAATGAGAAAAACTGATGGGTTTGGGAGGCAGGATTCTGCCTTATAATCTTGCCTTAACTGAGTTTATTTTTGCATTTTTCTTAGCTCAAATACTTGTACTCCCTTTTATCTCTGCACAGTCTCTCCTTTGAACATCTCAGCCATTCCTGAGGTTTCAACCACAACGTCTACAGAATGTTAAAAAATAAGTGCTTATATTCTCCAGTTTATATTTTTTACTTGCTGAAATTCACTGAACACTTGTTAATCAGGCACTAGGTTATATACTAGAAAATTTCTAGTCACAGAAACAACAGAATCTTTGCCGTCAATGCTAATACATTGTAGTGAAGGGAGATAGATAAATTTGAGTATCCTTTTGTATATGGAGGGTAGTGTACAAACTGGGCATCAGGAGATGACGCTTGATTTTTTTTTTTTTTTTTTTTTTTTTTTTAGCACTCAATGCGAAGAGGTCAAGATGGCAAAGCTATTAAGAACATCCCTGGGTGAGGAGAAAATAGAGAAAGCAGCAGCTAAGGTATTCAGCTGTGTCCCTTAACCAAACATGCAGTAACCTGTAGCCATCGCTGAGAAGGTTCAACTTCAAGTGCAGTGAGGTAGGATGGGGTTTGCAAATGAGGAGGAGGGGAATGGATATTTTTACCATTCTACCAGCAGTTCTTAAGGAGCAGGGAGAGGGATAGAGCTGAACCACCTTGCGATTTGATTTTCAAGCTGTCCAGCTCAGTTGTGCGGCAACCCCCTGAGGCCGTGTTCCTCTTTTCATCCCTTTGCTAGGTTGTGAACGCAGGTAAATTATACCACAGGGGAGAAAAAGGAGTCTAAAGTGGAGACAGATTGCAGAGGTAAGGTGCTAAGCGAATAGTTCAAAGGAAGAAAAGCATAGAGAACCAGGAAAATCAGAGGCCTGGGCTTAAGTTCATCCAGAGGGTCAAAGGCCTCCTGGAGAGCTTGTTAGCATCATAGACTCAACAAGCATAAGGCCAATACCTCATTTTGTATAAAAAGACTGTCAGCACAATCAGGGTGCAAATGCTTAATATGTAGCAGTGTTCACTACATGAGGCATCCTGGTTTTACATAATTCAGCTATGGAATTCTTGCATTATGGAAAGATAGTACTATGTTTCAAAGAAGTCATGTATGTCTGAGCTATGTAGCTTCAGAACAAGGCATCCCATGAACTGATCCAGTCTCACTGTCCTAAGTTCCCCTCATGCTGAATGCCTCCCTTGACCTTCAACTTCCTAATCTGGCCCTATCTTTCAGGTCTCAATCCAGGCATTACTGTCTGAACATTCCTGGCCCTATGTGCTCCTTAGTGAAGATAACAGTTGCTAATACAGTATTTCATCTAGGCCAGGTAATGTTCTAATTTAACTGAATGCTCTATCGATTTAACTGTCCCTCACAACAATCCTATCAATATGCTCATTTTACTGATAAAACACTGAGACACAAAGAGATTAAGAAACCTACCAAAACCACATCACTGATAAACTCAATGTTTTTACCCAATACAGACTGGGTCCAGAGTCTGTGCTGTAATCACCAGGCTACACCGCTTCTGTGTGGTTAAGGACATGACCAATCCTATCAACTGCTGTGTACACAATGCTCTGGACTGCCTTGTTCCACATTTGTGTTCAATGGGATGCTGGGATTGGAGATGTATAAAATCTCTCCTAAAGATATCTTTGTTGAAACTTAGTTTTAAAATATACAGCTGTTAGCTAAAGTGTTAGGATTTACCAAGCCTATGGTAAAAGTATCTTAGAGGCTAATGAAAGCCCTTGGCAATTTTAATATTATATGATACTAAATTATACTATAATTACTTCAAAGGTCAAGAATCTTAAACATTTAGTCTTAAAATTCTCCACCTGGGTGATGCAATCAGAAAATTTAAGTATGTATGAAAATATTTAATTATACAAAACAAATTGAAGTCTACTAATTTAAAAACCTTTAAATAAAATGTACAATGTTTTCCCACATGGGTTGTTCCCTCCTCTATTGCATAAAAGGAACTTTTTAAAGAAAATGTGTGCTTACAGTCATTAAAAAATATTTTCCAGTGCTAGTTTTAGGGAAAAGTAGGATAAAATGGTTTGGAATAAAACATTTCATCATTACTGAATGGTGGGAAACTCTAAGAAGCGATGGTGCTGGGCACTACTCGGGGAGGGGGGTGGTGGCAGGGGGAGAGGTCCAAATGTGCTGCTGGGGTGTCAAAGTAACACAGTGTTTTGCACTGACCATGAAGCCAGGTGTCTGAGTTTGAAACTCCTTTTATGTACCAATTGACTCTGGATTCACTTAAATTTTCTGTGCCTCCATTCATTTATAATTAGATGGTTAAGTACATCCATGTAAGCAAAGCAATAAAACATTACTGACTATATAGAATGACTCTCCCTCCATTATCAACCACATGAATCATCATAGCTCGAAGGGAGTCAGCCAGAGCACAGACTATTGTCTATTTGCATTCAGCCCCTTGGTCACCCACAGTTACAGACATATTAAAAGATGTCAGTCTGACTCAATTTTTGTGGCCAGGCCTTACCCCTGGTACGAGCAACAAGTGCACACCTTAGCGCTGACTTCCAAACTTCCTGAGCAAACTCCTCTTAGTGCACTTAATGAAATGCTATGAAACAATCTCAACCAGAAAAATGTCCTTCTAGTTGCCAATACCTAAGTACAATACAGAAGTCATAATAACCACAGGCACCATTGTTAATCTGGGCACGGTTAGATCTTTTTGAGATTTTCAGTGAATAGCAGTTTGCAAATTATTTGCTCATTGTTATGTAAGAAAAGGCATAGTCATTTAAGATTTAAGAAAACTATGAAACAAAAGAAAAACAAAGGCAAGCCTATTTATATCCCCCTTTGTTTTTGTCTTTTTTTAAAAAAAAAAATAATTTCCGTCTGCTCAGCAGGTTTTAGGTTTCATCTCCACTAAGGATCACATACTCTGTAGTGCGAGAGACCTGTTCTGAGAATGAAGCAGCTCTACGGTGAAGACAGACACAGAATCTTGGAACCAAACCTGACGCTCAAGATTTATGATCCAAAGAATTTTATAGAAAAAGTAGTCCCAGGAAACCCAACTGGCCCAGCCCACAGCAGAGCTGAAAGCCTTTCCTTTAAATGTGCCATCTACTGCTTGTGGGCTCAACGACAGCCCACGACAGCACATCACCAGAGAATACACTTAACATCAAAAGAAGAAACAAAATCTAGGGGCACAACCCGACAAAGCTGTAAGAAAAAGTATGACGACATCTAACTTTGAGGACATAAACTAGGACAACGGAATTTTCATCTCGAGTCAAGCATTCACAATAAAAGAAACCTACCGTTGGCTCATTGGTTTTATAGCTTACCAGTAAAGTTCTGGCCAGGACACTGTGCAACACAGTCATCTTACTGGAATGGACTTTGTGATAAGAGACTTGCCAGGCACTTTCCTTGTCCATATCTTTGTGGTCAGACATACACACTTGAATTATGTGTGAGAAAGGGGGAGACTAAGAACAGAACTATATTTGCGTAACTGATTTCCCTCTGCTTGTGTTACTTAAGTTGCATCTTCCATTAGAAATAAATTCAAACACGGTATTAAAAATAAAGAATGAAAGTTTCAGCATTTTTGTAAGGTATTTCAAGTTGGATTGATATGCAAATGTTACCATTCCTTAAAATAAGTAAATCTCAGAACGAAAATATGAAGTTGGGGTATAACAGGCACATTCAAATTTATAAAACAAGTAGATTTCAATAGAAATGAAGATCCTCTAAAGAAAATTGCATTGCCTTCCCAACTCCTTGGAGAGCCAGTTTAGTTAACTGCCTACCTATGCTTCAGAGATGACCACGCAGCTTACATGTCAAACTCATTTTAAAGTGTCAATCATGTCCCTTTCAATCTAATTAGTTTGGAAAGTAGTGTCACTGACCTGGAACTATACAGACCATTTATTATCATATTATTTGATCAACTTAACACTTCTCCTCAGTTCAGTTTGAGACACCTGTAGCCAAAACGTAATATCCTTTCCCCCCACTCATTGCTGGTAACTCTCAATACAATTTCCTATTTACAACTCAATTTATCTCTATGAATAAGCATGACCAGAATCACCCACAGAATTCCATGGCTACCTTTCTATCTATAATGAGAGGTGATTTTTTGATGCCCAAGGAGAACAGGGGAACGTGGCTTTGTGGATATGATGCAGTGAACAGGACAGGTCTCTCTGCCCCATCACATAAGCATTCCTATCTGTTGCATTTCACAAGTTTGTCTTGCATTCTAAGGAAAAGGAAGGACATCCCCTGGTGGCATAGGTGGTTGAACATAGCGCTGTGAAGCTGTCCACAGCCTCTGCAGCGCCAGTTTGATCCTGGCCGGCTGGCAAGAATCCCACATGGCACGGCAGACCTCTCCTGTCTCGCCCGCTGCTCCCCTCAGCAGTGTATTTCAGTCAGTCTGCCTGTTCTGGTCCCTGCTCTGTCTCTGGTGAATCCTCTCACTCTTCCGCACATCTGGCCTGTACCCCAGTTCTTGTATGCATGAATAAATATATCTTAAAAAAAAAGGAAGGCCATCCCTAAGAGGATAATAAGGAAGTTAAACATCAGGTGTTCACAAAGCAAGCTGGCGCCCACCCGAAATCTCCACATGCCTGCATCAAAGGACAAGCTGACTCTCACCCATCTCCCTTTTGTTTCACTCCTTTATATAAATAACCCTGCACTCAGCCAGAGTGTAGGACGGTGGTCTTTCAGACATAGTCTGCTGCCCTCCTCAGTTTATCTACAAATTAAACTACTCACCTTCTTCTCAAACTGTTTCCTTTTATTGGCTAAGGGAAACTGAGGCTGGCATTCAGGATCAGGGACGCTGGGAGCAATTTAGGACCTTACAGATGGAGGAAACTTCTTTTTGTAAGATATATATAATACAGTAAGCCATTTTTATAAAAGAAATCTTTAGATTATAACCCCATTTTCATCAGATGGGCTTATACTATAAAAACAAACTTTTCCAGGTCCATCGTATTTAACCTGACTTTAACTTAAGTTACGCCTCATCCTGACCCTGGTTAAGAAATAACTCACTCCTGAGAGTCAAAGAGCCAAGTGACCCCAAGGAGGCGCTAAAGGCCAGACCACAGTAGAGGTGAGGTGGGAGGTAGGAAGGGTAGCCAGATGTACCAGTCAGTGAAGCAGCAGATCACCTGGCCCACCTCTAGCAAGAGCATGAGAATCACCAAATCTTTCTATTGGGTTAGTTTTGCATATTTGAGAACTGTTTTTGCAAGACCAAAATACAAGCAGGCAATCTTATCCCTGAACCACAGAATAACATATTGAACAGAAAAAATACTCAAAAAGCCGTAGGCCACCAAAATATTGTAGTGACTATACATTCATTTTAGAAGGCAATATTCTAAGGCAGGATATCAGCTACCAAAGTTTCCTTTCCTAGTTTGTTTTCCTTTGGAGAAGTTACACTTTACCACAAATGCCTGTTTGTCTGAAGGATAAGCAAGAGTCTGCATTTATGTTTGCTCTATCAAATAATAGTGAATATAATTTTACATCTGGTCAAATAAAATATGCATATAGCTCAAACTTACCTTCAGGTGAAGAACCTGTCTTTTGGGAAAAGACAGCATTTACTTTACTCTTCTTACTGATATTGCTGTTTACAGACAAGCTGGATTGAATTTTTCGATGCATTTTTTGAGAAACAGGTGCTGAAAATTTTCGGTTATCTGCAGAGGCATGTTTGGCCCCATGGTGAATTCCATTTCCATTGCTCAGACTTGGGTGGCCATTCTTTATCTTGCCTATTTCCTCCTCACTAGCTTCCTGTGCTGAAGTCTGCAGCTGAGGCAAGCGCTGAGGCTGGGCTAGGTTAAAAAAAAAACAGGAAAAGTTTATCCCGCTAAGAAAAAGATAATACTATTTGAAGATAATCAAAACACATTCAGTAATGGACTTTTGGGATTTTACCCATGAAACTGAAAATGAAGAGGAAAAGAAAACAAAAGGAAAGTACTAATAAACATGAGCACAGATCAGGTACAATTACTAAAAGAAAAAATGGAATCGGGATTATCAAAGGTGACTTTACACGAAAGATAGCGAAAGAAAAGTAAAAAAAAAAAAATGTCTGGTTTGGGAGCTTTTTTAAAATTAAAATTTAAGTGAGTAATCTGAAAAAGTAACTGAACACTTCTTCAGCAAATGTTGTTTTCCATGCGCCAGGTCCTTTGGATGCAACAGACACAGCAGCACTAGCTCAATAGTCCTGAGAAAGATAAAGTACTTGATTATCTTTTGAATTAGAAGGAAAAGGACAATGAATTCAGGATTCAAATCTGGACAATATAGAAATATAGTTTTCTTTTATTTTAAATTCTGGAAACCAAATCATTTCCATTTTTATTCTTAATTCTTATTTTAAAATAAACTGTATGAAACATTATACCAAAGGTCCTAATAAAAGCAATAAAGAAAGAGAAGTAACAGGTCTGAATATTAGAAGGAAAAAAAAATTTGAGTGTATAATGATTTGAAAGTTCTAGGTGACATCTAAGACTATAATTCGGAAAAATTAAGAATTTAGCCAGATTACCACAGGATCAGCCATACTAAAAATCAACAAAGTTCCAAATGCTAAATTAGTAACCACTTAGTAAACATATAAGAAAAAAATAACTTTGAAATAACAAAGGGGAATGAAGAAAGGGGCTGAAAGGCAACAAACAACAAAAATCCTTTAAGTCTGCAGAAATTAAACAAGGAAAAAAATGGAGCTATTTCCTGGTAAAAATTTCTAAAAGACATAAAACCTTACTAAATGCAGAGTATAAATATGCTAGTCCTGATAACGTTGTATTTCCCCCAACTTATCTGAATAGTACAATCCCCATGAAATTTTCACCAGGCTTGTTTATGGCTCTTGACAAGCTCAAGAAAATCTGTAAGGAACTATAATCAAGACTCACCCAGCAAAGTTTTAGGGGAAAGAGTTGTGGGACTTGACTTACTAAAGTCTTATTAAACACTACAGTGACTAAAGCAGTGCCATGCCAGTTCACGTGCAGACATAGAAACCAATGGATTAGCAGAGTTCCAACATGTATTTGTAGGTACATGGATGAGCATGCAAGTACACTCCAGCTGTATTAAATGCCTATATGTGAAGACCAAAATGTTAGTGTATAAGAAAAATACAAAAGCCTCTTAACAGCATGATGCTAAAGAAGGACAAACTGACTTGATTCTTTGGATAACAAATCATGAAACAAACAGGGTAACGATTCATCATAAATGCTGCCCAGCATTTCTGATCACCCTCACTGATTCTGGTTAGTCCTCTACCACGTCCCCGGACGACTCAGTATCTCGTGGGCACGTACGTGACCTAAGTTCTACCAAGCAGAAGCATGACCTGCATTCGGAAGTGACAATGCAGGGGGTAGGGAGACCAAGGAGGAGGGGAGCCTCCGGCCACAAACATTGAAGAAGCCATTTACTGGTGTTAGTGGGCCAATGGTACAGGGGTGATTTTTTTTTTTTTTTTTTTAAATTAGAGAAGCCCCACTGAATGAACAGGCATGATTCTTGGCTGTGCAGCTCTTAGGAGAATTTGTGTTCTGCTAATAAATTTATTTTTTACTTAAATTAGTCAAAATAGATTCTGGTTTTTTGTGGCTAAGAGCCCAGATTTCACCTTAAAAGTTATCTGTTTACACTGGTTAAAGTATGGCATTATTATTAAAGTCAACATTTACCTTGATTGTGTAGTTTCTACATAAAGTTATCAATTATGGTATTTCAAGCAAATACAATGACAAAAACCATTGTCTACATTTTACTATTTTATAATTACCTAGAACATTAAAATCTAAAATTACTGTTTTGTCTTTTTTCTATTTATGATTATAATAGCTTTGAAATGTAAATTAAATCTGCATACTAAAAACTTCCCAACTTAGAAAAAATATTACATATAAAGAAATGACAGTTTTACATGGCATTGATTAAAAGGGGCTAAAAGGGACTGATTATCTGTTATCTGGGGACTAGTTAAGACTTAGAACCTTTCTTTTTCAAAAATATACACTATTTCAGTCTTTAGCATACATTTTTTACTTACATTGTTGTTGGCATATCGTACGTTTCGTAAGAAGTCTTAGCGTTAAAATAGTCTATCCATAAGTGTATATATTTCAAGAAAAAAAGATTCATTTAACAAAAATATGCTTTCATAACAAATCCATTAGCATTAATGCCTAATTTATAAAATATAGGAAATTTTACCATTTTCCATTCTTTAGTTGTAAAGAAGTCTAAAAATTAAGAATCTGAGAATACCACAGGGTAGTAGTTGCAAAACGTATCACAATGCTTTGGTTTTCTCCTAACTAGTGATAAGAAAAGGTTACTTCTCTACTTAGCAGTTATATAACTAAAATCCACAATCAAGGCATCTGCAAGAGAAGATCTAGTTCTTATGGACGTGCGATCATTTGATCTGGAGATTAATTTGCTGCACCTGTAACTTCTTGTATCAGCTAGAATGACATCCTAATGACTGCTATTGAACATAAAGCTAGTTATGCATATGTCTTTAAAGGGATGCCAAATAAGACAGTTCAACCTAATTTGGTGCTCTTTTCAGAGCACTTTCCTGTAATCTCTCCAAATAAATGGAATGCCTGGGCTACTTTTTCTCTGAAAAGAATAATTCACGCAATCTGAGAGTTTCGTTACATCGTCATGTCATTGACCAATGCTAGGAGACTTCTTACCAATCAAATTGTGCTGTCATATTCCACAATCCAAAGTAAATTTGGATTACCATGTAACAAACAGTCTCAATAAACACAAAGTGATAAGAGCAGTATCTTGCCACAGAATTCTAAAATTGACCTGACCTTTTTTTCTACTATCAAAATTGACTATTTGCAAATTACTGCGTATAGATGGAGTGATATTCAAACATATCCTTACTGTTTTACCTACATTTCAAACTTCAAAATGATTTCTATTTCTGGTGGAAGATAATAATACATTCTTTTTTGTTTCACGACCACCTAATTTTTACTGTATACAGATTATATTTATGGCCAAGTAGACAAATATTTTCTCTTCACTCCACTTTTCTGATATTAAAACAGTTTCTTAATTTTATGAGTTTGTCAGTTGCATGTAGTATATAGGTCAACTCCAAACTGAATAAGCCTTAGATTAGTTACCTTAACAGCCATTTATTTTAACCTTATCAATATTTATGGGTATGACTTGTATCTTATGGTAAAATTATAACTAAACCCAAGTCAGAATCTTGATTTTATTCTTAAAGAACAAAACTGACTGATTAAATCCTAAGTACGTGGCTTTCAACAGACTTCCTTATTGTGTAAAAGTTGTGTATGGCTTTAAAAAAAAAAAAAAGCACACTCGTATGGGAACGACACAATGCTTCTTAAAACACAAGTGATGCCTAGGGACCCTCACTCTCCCTTTAATGATCCACTGCTCTCATTCAGCTGTCTTTCTTTTTTCAAATCTTTACATATGTGACAGCTCTCAAAAGTAGACCATAGACCATCTGGCATTTTCAGAGGTGTAACTTGTGCAAATTCAGCTCTATTGGGAGCGCACTGCTATCTTCTGCCTGCGTTATAAAGGGACAATAGACTGTAGAACTTATGAGTTGTTTTGAATTATTCATTTTTTTGCCTGTATATTCAAGAAATTTTACAAACTCTGCATTTTGTACTACATAATCACATGCGTTAAAGGTACAAAGAAACTTTTTGACACCTCTTTTCTACAGAAAGCTGGCATTTTATTTGATATGTGAGCGTTCAGCAACTGTTATATCATTCTAAACAGGATGGGTGCTTCTACAAAAGACCCCATTTTAAACTTATTCTATCTGAGCAAAAAAAAAGGTATTCTTGATATTCAGTAACAAATGAAATACACATCAAAATTTCAAATACCAGTATATGAACATTCAGCATCTTCAAACCTGGATAGCACTGGACACCCGCTTACCATATGTGTGAAGATGTTTTAAAAATAATCATTGCTTGCACAATGCAGCATGATTGTAATTCAAATACCAGGATGAATAGCTACAAATGTCTTAAGAAATACTGTGCTTTCTAGGTTCAAATGTTTTCAATCAGGAAGGAAACCAACCGAATTAGATCTAGTGATTTCCAATAAGAATAACAAATATGGCAGTAATGAATCAACAGCATGAGCTTCTTTTCATTTTTTTTTTTTTTAAACTGGGTGATATTGTAGCTGGTAGTAACTATACTTGAAACTGCAGCTGCTAGAGTTGCAATATAATGCAACGTTTTGCTACAGCATATAATCTATTAGCATGTGCAAATCATATTCAATCCCTGGTCTCTACACAAGTCAGATTTAATAAAATTTCAAAAGAATTCTCATGCCATTTAGTCAATTTAAATGGTTGTTGTACATATATATATAATCAAAGTTAAATGACTTGGATTTAAAATTGCTAGTAACAAAATGATCAAAATAGAATATGGAGGAGGGAAAATGACTTGGTAGAAACCTAAATTACACTTCCAGGGATAGTTACAAAGCTTTTGTTGGGTATTGTGCTGTGCCATAGTCACTATGGGACAAACATACTGGAACACTGCAGTGGTGGATAATTTATATTGATGTAGAGAGAATTTATGTATTTATATAGCTGACAAATTAGTTTTATTTTACATGAAATATGCATCTGAATACTAAAAGCTTTAAAAGTCACTTTAACATGTTCAAACTATACTACTTTACTGTTCTAACATAAATTCTGGCTAAAATAAATATTCCAATGGCCAGCTCTGCCCACCAGCTTGATGCAAGCCTTCTTCAGCAGGCAGCCACTAGACAAGCCCCCATGCTCACAGTTTGGATGTGTTTCTCCTTTTCTGTTTTCTTAGTTCACCTCCCAGGGCCTGCTAATATTTTTTATTTACCTCTTGAGCTTCTGGTGTCTTTCATCACATATTGTATTATCCATCTTAATTTAATGTTTCATACTGAAACAGTAAATAAACATTTGAAATTGTGATGTTTTTGGTCAATTTGAGAATCCCAATCAAATTCTACAACTATAAAAACAGAATTTGCAGGATGAAGGGAACTGCCCTGAGAATACATCACATCTATTGCATTTTTAACTATAATTCAGTTTTAATGACTCGTGAGGATAAATCACCAGGTGGCAGGACTTGAGGTACTTCTACCCAAAAGACAAGGTTAAAATTTGAAAGCTGTTTGGAAAATCAATCTTTTTCCTTCACTTCATAAAGGACATTCAGAAATACTTAGACATATGTAAGTAAGTCTAAAATTGGAAGACCGCTAGCTTCTCCCCAAATCCATTCTCCTTTTGATCCTGGACACTTGACTAACCCATTTCACAGACTTACTAGCAGTTTGATTGGCAAGGTATCCCTGTTCTAAAGAACATAAGAGAACATAAATTATTTCTGCCACTTCTAGGCCTAGGGTGTGTTCTGTGCTTGCTTTCTTGCACTTGGCAGCAACCTAGCTTTGACCACAGCTGAGGGAAATAAAGGATGTTGGAGAAACCAAACAGAAAGAAGCTGCACGGCTGCAGGGAGGAGAGTCTCTCACTGACCTAAATGCTAACTCATTCTCTTATGTAAGAAATAAACTTTTATTCAGACACAGGATTAATGCTGGGACTCACTGTTATAAAAGTGTTATAAAACTCATTGTTAATCACTCCTGTCGAGGACTATTAACAACTGTGTAAGATGAATACAGAGTCAGAAGACCTGAATGATACCATGTTTCACTGGTAAGAATAAAAATAATATACTAGAAGCAGCAGAATGAGTACTACAAAATCCACAACCTGTGGGGAACTTAAAGCAGCAGTTCAACTTTGCAAAGCAAGAGTTAATTATGACTGAGCGATGATGTATCATACAGTTTTGTCAGACAAGTAGCCCATCCTTACTCTGTTATTTAAAGACAGTTATATAACTCCATTCAATTACGATTCTCTACTGTAGCTAGGAGGAAATCAGGTAGGGTAACCAGCCATTCCCATTTGCTCAGGAAAAAGGAAGGTGTCAAACCAGAATAGTCCCAGGCTCGCTGGGACAAGTTGGCCATGGTTTTAGCAGAAGCAATTTGTGTACAACTGTTTTCCTCAAGAAAGACCCGGGTAACAGCAGGTGGTGGGCAGCACAGAGGCACTAAGACCCACTAGGGCTTAAATTCTAGAGACAGTAGTTCAGGGTTCTGAGAGCTTGAGAAAGTTCCTCTGATGCCTGAGCATTACACTTATCACTAGCGCGAAGAGAGGAAAGGACAGGCCCTCCTGTGGATGAGAGGTTTACCTCCCCATGACAGACCTTCCTTACTCTCCCGACCTAACTTCTCCCCATACTGTTCTGATTTACTATTTGGTTTTTGTAACATTGATTCTGTGTTACTAGGATTGTTTTTCTATAAATCAACTTCAAATCTTCTTGCAAAAAGGTTGCAAAAAATGCACAAACATTACCTTTCATTTTTCCAAAAAATTATATTTGAATTTATTTTTCTATCAAGTCATAAGAATTATTAAGGAAAACGACTGGCATTTTCTTTTAAGATTTGCATGTATTACTGAAAAGTCTCCAGACAGTAAAGCAATAATAGCAAAATCTTAATAGCGCCTCTTCAAGTGTACTTCTTCTCTAACACACGTATTTATCTCCCAGTGAAGGACAAATGTGGCCTAACTCTATGCCAACTATTGTGCATCATGGTTTCTAGTCAACTCCTCTGGAAAATATGAGCCCACCACACAGATTTGAGAATAGAATATTTTCAGTTTACGTTTTATTACAGATTGTTGTCTACAAACTCTACTTACACATTAGCAGATCAATTGTCTTCCCACATAGTCCTTTGGTAAAGATGAAATTTCTGCTTGCTGTGGCATTTCCCTTTGTTTTCTGACTCAACAGGTATTTTCCATCATTTGGTTCAACTGATAAAAGCACCATTGCTTAAAATTATTTATAACTACCTAATAAATGTATCTAAATAAACATATGTACCCTTATATTTTGCAGATAATAAATGGTCCAAACAGTATTTTTGCATCACAGAAAAATATATTGATTTAATGAAAAGGTAGCACAAAGGTAAAATTATCTGAAAATTTATTTTACACACTGGATATTTTATAATGTGATATTTTGCAAGGGAGAATGTGCTCATGTTCCTTTAAAGAATCACTCCTAAGGTTTTCTAAGAGGTAGCAACAATAGGTACATTTAAGCCAAATACCTTTTTTTTAGATATACATATATATATATATATATTTTAAATACATAGCTGTATCAATATAAAGGGCAATTCTTTGTTTTTTTTTTAAGACTCAATTAGTGAGCAAGTTGAACCTTGAAAAGTCCCACTGTTGTTACATTTATTTCAACAAATATATTGAAGCTTTCCTCAGAATCCTCAAAACAATATCCAGGCACTAAATAAGTAAGCATCAGGCAGCTACTGCATATACTTCAATCTTAAGAATATCAGTTCAACATTTTATATAGCTTGTGAGTGTTTCACCACTAGAGAAAGATTTTTCTTAAGTAATTCTTCTTATAAGTAATCACTTAAAAAACACCTGATTGTCAATGACAATGGAATGGGACATATTTAAGTACCGTCTTTCTAAGTAACATTTCAGAAATACTTTACCTACTTAACCAAGTTCAACATCTATGCACATTAAGCATTGTTTACTACGATAAAATTAAAGTGGCCAACAACTAAAAAAAGCATACACACTGAAAACCCTAAATTTTGGAAACCAGAATTCATCTAGACACTTTGTAGGCTGATTATAGCCTTCAAGGACCACAAAGCCTGTAAGCAGCCCTCACCCACAGAGAGAGCTCGTGACAGGAAGCCCTTCCATTGAGACTAAAGGAGACAAGAAAGCCCAGAGTTAAAAACCCAAAGTGGCAAGGTAAGGGCCCAGGGTCAAAGATTATTATTTGATACAGCAAGTCATGTCAGTTACCAGGACATGAAGTCCTCTACCACTATCTCCAAAAAAAGCATATTGGTAAACAACTCAAAGAAGTTTAAGAAATTGCTATAAAGATCCCAGACCAGCAAATAAAGGCCTGCAACAGTTTCACTCTAAAGCAATCTCTGACTCTAAGTCCTTGTTTCCAGTCAGGAAAAAAAAAACAAAACCAGGCCCTTGTAAGAGCATCCTCCCTAAAGTCCTTCTCCCAGATAGTCATGAGATAGCCCAACAAGGGAAAACTTCTTAGTAGATATTCCCGGAGTAAGCACAGTTACTGGCCACAAAATCCAGGCCAAGGTCAGGGAAGAAACTTAACAAAGAGATGCTCATCACCAGACCATGGGGGAGGACTCTGGGTGCTTTGGTGGTGGGGGAGCTAGAGGACCACAACTGAGGGGAGAAATCCTATACTGTGAAAATATTAACAAGGAGGCAAAAAAATGGTAATTCATTAATAAAAATTTTTTTCCCTGATCCCTTATTTGGATACTCTACATTCCTGCGATAAGTAGGGTGGTGGGAATTTTACGGGGACTATAACCAAGAGAAAATGCATACATTGTACAAAAATGAAAAATATAAAAAATATATAAATTAAAAATAACAAAAAAATTAGAAAGATTAAAGGATGCTTATGAGTGGCACCAGCTTCATCATCTCCTACCCATCCTTAACCAGGGGAATATGATTTATTCCCTAACCAGGACTGTACTTGAGAGTTTACACTGCAGCTATCCTATAGTTTTCTCATAATGATACAATCCAATGTGATTTACACCATCTATTATGGGATTATTAGGAGCCACATCCAATCTTATTGGTCAGATTTTTTTTAATCATTTCAGAGGAAGAATAAACATCACCTAGAGGTCACTGGAACACTAGCTCTAGATGCATCATCTGGATGTGACTTTGACTTGTCTCTTGATAGGGAGAGGCAGAATACAACACATGTTTGTGTGAAGAATAACTGGATTTCATTAGATAGGAATATTTTGAAATTATATGTGCAAGAACAAAAAGTATGTGTGTACAGCCAAGGGTTGGACCACAGGAGACGGTCCATTCAACATCACCCCCTTTCTTCCCGTACCAGTATAGCTATTAATAAGAATGGGACCTCAAGTTGCTGACAAGAACCCTTCAAAAAAAAATAAATAAAGCACTTTTAGTCTTGTACATTTTGTACACAGCTTGACAACACTGGGCATTTGCTGACTTGCCTTTGATTATATAACTGTGCCTTACGGACAAGATTCCATCTTCTTAGAGTTCCATCAACCTTATCAGGCACATACAGGCTGACAAAGAGCCTTGTACAGTGTTCAGCACCCAGTGGACACCCAGTGAAAATTAACTGATGATGATGAATTATACTAGCTTTTAAGCTGTCACTTGATCCCAGTATATAACAACCTTCCTGAATAAATCAAGCAACAGTTTGGTATTCAACACCATTATAAACTTCATCCTTCACCTTCTTGAGTCTAGGGAATTGCTGTAAAAGCATAATATGAGGATGGTGGAACTACAGCAAGGATTCAAGAAATTCTGTTATAACAAGGGAATTAAAGATTCAGTTAGAGATACCATACTAGATGTATGGAAATGCATCAAAAATACTAGCTAAGTGGCCTTTTTGAAAATAGCGGAAAGAAGTCAGTATCGAATTATATATCTGAAAGTTGTTTCCTCTTCCCTGTAATAAAGTAAATCCAACTTAATGTGCAAGTTAAACTGGTATCTCTTTGAAGGTAAAGCAATGGAAATGCAAATGAAGTTCCAGTTAGGAGAGTGGGAATTAGGTGGATTGCTCACTGAACATTTAAAAAGTACATTTATTTCTGGTAGCTTATATAAGGCAAATCAGAAGTAAAGTAAATTCCATTATTATGAATTCCCCACAGTTTTAATAGAGCTCATAACCCTCAAAGTTCAATGGTAAGTATTTGTTATTAGGATGGGTTTTCACTCTTCAAGATATTCCTTTCAGATATGGTCTGAGAAAAAAACCCCTTTGTGCTTTAGTTCTAATAACAGTTGTCATTATAGATGGTGTTCCCTCTGACATAGCTGGACATGTAGGGCTGCAAGCAAAGTGTTCAGAAAGGGCCAGAAGACCACACCTTTGTAATTATCATGTCCAATCCTTTAGGAGATCCTGGTGAGTTATTTGCTCCATTCAAAAATATCAAACAACCTGCTTTTCTCACACAACTAACAACAATATTTAGAAAAATGGTGCAATAAAACTTCCCAAACCTGTGGAGGTAGATTCATATATATGGATTTAGATCCTTTTTGATATGTCAACAACAGATTACAGCTTAAACCATAATGGGAGGATCCCAATATTTACATGACAAGAAAAATTAGCACTTGTTACTTCTCTTTTTCTTATCTTGTCATCTCCTAAAAGGATATCTCTCCCTATCCCCTCACAAGGCAGCTTTAAAATTTTTAAGCCAGCTTTGCGGAATGTGAATTTTAGATTCTTGTCTAAAAGATCAAGATGATTGTAACTTCTGTGGGAATAAAATGTTACATAAATATCAGCACCAGGCAATGCCTAAGCACAGAGGAACAACTCAATAGCCACTTTTAAGGACTAACAAGACTGATAACATTTATACAAACATTTCTTTCTCTGATTTTGCCATTAGAACCCACTATATTCAAGAAGATACCTTTGAATGCCTTGATTTAAATAAATTATTGTATTTTGTTGAGTATATACTGCAGTGCCAGCCATTGTTCTAGGTATAAGGGTACTACAGTGAACAAATTTACAAAGACCTCAAAGAGGTTAATTCTCTCACATAGAAAGAAATCCAAAGACAGGGCAGTCCTGTTATTGATCTCGCAGGCTCTGTATTTTTACCACCCTCCTCTGCAAGTCAACTTTCCCATAGGATTATTCCCCCCTTGGTTAGAGGACTCTGACACAGCTGCAGCTCTAGATATCACTTTCTGAGATGACAACCCTTGAAAAAAGGTGCTACTTCTTACTGTCTTTTTTAAGAATGTAGAAAACTTTTTATCTGAACCCTGTTCCCTGGATGTCCCTCATACCTCTCTCTCAAGGATTAGAAAGTGGTGGAAGCTCCTGTTACATGTAAAATTAAGGTTTTTGTGTTATGCATTCTTTTACCAAATACTTGTTGAGCATCTACTATGTACCAGAAAGAGATATAAAAAAATATATAAACAATTAACAGAATACACAATTTGACATTATTAGAAATGTTTTAAAGGGAAAATAACTGCTATTAGAGGGAATAACAAGGAAAACTACTTTGGTTTGGATAGCTAGGAACTGTATTTCAATAGGTTTGAAGGGGAAAAGGCTCCCAAAAAGGAGTAACAGAATTTCAGGTCAGGCTACTGTATGCCAAGCCTGAAAAAGAACTGTGATCAACGCAGGATTTGATGCAATGATGGAAAGCCAGTATGGGTAGAATCCTTCCACAGTCCTTTGCACCCTATACTCACTGCCTGATTCAAATTATAGGCATGAACAAATATGTCAGAAAAAAATCACAGAACAGGCTTATGTAAAAAATTCTGGAAATATTCACCCAGATATTGTGCTTCTTCACCATACCAGCCATCACTAGAATAAATTACTCACTTACCAGACCACTTTCAGTATAAATGACCAGACATTGAGTTAAATACAAACTGTGCACTGAGACATACCCCATCAAAGAATTCTTAGGAAGGTACCTAAAAGGGCCATCAACTGTATATGAATGTAAAATACAAAACCACATTTGGAATATAAGGAAACATTTATAAAAATCATATTCTTTAATTACTTTCCAAGTAAGAAACACATCCACTTCTTTGAAATGTACAAATCTATTTATATTGAAATTGGGTGAAAATTGCTCTGCAGCTAGAAAAAATAGCAAGAAATTATTTGATGTTCTTAAATAGTAAAATGAATTATTATGAGGGAATCTTGCTCTTCTTATGAATTTGTGCAGATTTTAGAAATGAGACTATCATTCTGATTTGTATTTATCTTCATATTTTATTTCAATTTCCTAAATCCGTTAGACTTCATTACTCAATTAAAACAATTCTCTAGCAATAATGCTGAACCTTTTACCAAACTCCACATGATTTATTTGAGCAACACACACCCCTTAGTAATATCTGGTGTGCTTTCAAAAATCCTACTCCTTCTCCAGGGATTCTCATTTGTCTTGCCCCGTACCCACCACTAGAGAATCCTAATCCTAATACTGGAACAGTGTATGGGTAAAGTGCTGACCAAGAGCAATTTTTATCAAGAAGGCAAACTCATAAGGGAGAATGAAATGGGCGATTGGACAGTGAATTGAATAGTTTATCTACCTGGGGCCTTAAAAATTCCCATTAATTTCTAGTAATTATTTTCTATTAATATAACCTTTCAAATCCCACATTGTGGTTTACAAATTGCAAGTGGTTACTATGTATTCTCACTGATAATCATACACCATTTTCAAAAATTATGGTCCTGCTTCTGCCACTAACTATGTAAGTGTCTATGGACAAATTGCTTATCTCTTTCTGCTTCACTTGTCAACTGAAAAAACAAAACAAAACAACAAACTGATCTCTAAGGTACCTTCCCTAACTTTCATATTATGAGTCTAGTCCATAAATCTTGGCAGCATGTACATAAAAATGTATATGACATAATATCTAGAAAAAAATCTGGTAAGAATCAATGTTAGGAGCCACTTCATTAGGGAACTCCTCATTCAAACGTAAGCCATCCAAATATTTGTTAACATAAATAATAAATTTCCTTTTATGAGAGAATGGAATATATGACACCTTAAGTAGAAATATTCTTTGAGAGCAAGAATTCCTGCAGAAGTGATAATAGGAAATGAGCACCTTTCTGTCTGCATATAACCGGTAATTATTAGTTTAACGAGGTCCATAGGCCTCTGTTCTTAGCCAGGCATCAGGAAGTCAGGGCTGCATTAGCAGTCAGCAGACAGTTAAATTTCAATCTCTTCCTTTTTTTCCAAAAGTGGAAAACAAGCAAACAAGAAACATGAAAAATGAACATTTTCTCTATTTTGTTTAGGATACCTGGTTCATAGCCACCAATGTTTTAGGGGAAAGGTGGTTGGGCCCTCATCTGTGTCATCCTTCAAAGCAGTCAATTTGCGCTGTGCTCTGCAGTCAGTAGTGCCACTTGCTCCTGAGCTCTGTTAAGCCTTGGTCTCGGGGTCAGGAGCCTCCAGGCTTAAATTCTGTATCCCTTCCTGTGTCTTGTGAGGGTCACAGTGGGAGTGGCATGGGGTTCAAGGTGTAGTGGGGATCTAGTGATCTAAGTCCTCAGAATGCAGACTTCTCCTCCCTCATGCTTCTTCTCGAATCCCAGTTTCATCCCAGACTCCAAGAGCCCAAATCCTGAGTCTTTTGGGGTAAAACTGTGTCACATTGACATTTAGGTTTCAGCTTCTTAGTGCAACAATCATTGTTTCTTCATCTACATTTCTTCTTCCAGAAGATTCTTACCATCTCTGATCCACTGTTATTTCTGTAACTATTTTCTGTCTTTAACTGTCTTTTAAAAATTATTAATTTATTGTCACTTAAGCAGGATTTCACAACAGATTGGAATATATATGTATATGTGCTATCTGCCATGTTGAACAATGCATCTTTCAGGAAAAACCTCAAGAAAAATATGGCAGAACGATAACACTTGTTAAATCACATTGGTTGGTACATTTTGTTAGCAATATGCTTTTCTAGAGTTTTCTATCTGAGCAAGATATTTATTTTTAAAACTGAACATTTTTAAATAAAGGTCTGTTCAGTGCCATGGCTCATTTCCTCACATGTATCTGGAAGGCTAATTATGTGTTTTCTTTTTGTTTTGTTTTGTTTCTAAGGATCAAATGAAATAGGCCAGGATATGAGTACTTAGCTCTTCTCCTAAATTCCTAGATAAATAATGGCCAAGAGAGGATCGCCTTCCACTTTTCTCTCCTGGTTCTTGCTTAGTTTCTCTGGACCAGCCTTAAAATACAGCTAAGGGAAAGTTTTATTCTTCCCAAGATATAACTCACTGTGGTCCTGGAGTTGTTGTTCTACCCAGGAATTAGTTACTCTCGTCATTATGTATAACTAATATCCATCTAGAGACTTCTTAGACTTAATAAATTATTTCTGTTTCAATTTTTGTGTTTGACCCTTCACCAACCCCCTAAGGTAGAAAGGGAAGAGATCTATATTTTAAAGATGCAGATGTTGAAGCTCAAAGACAAATGCGCTTGCCTGTGTCCCACAGCTAATGAGTTTTCCGCAGGATTAGAACCCAAGTCATCAGAGTCCGCCCGTTAGCCCATGTCTGTCTACACACCATGGCATTTCTTAAGCCCCTGTGTTGCGCGAGGGCCCTTTAATGTCTGACCAGGAGCCTCACTCCTGTCAAAATGGAGCTGGCTGACAAATAAGTCAAGTCTTGGCCATTATTTCATTTTTACTTTTCCTCCAAATGTTTTATTTTCTTTGTCTATTTAGAGTATGGGAGTCAAGCTAATTGGCTTGCCACATGTGTACCTTCCCTTACTTTAAAAAAGCACCTGCTATGTTTGTATCTGTCAGTGACACCTCTGACTCTCCTGAAGTAGTCATACATAATCATTAACAGTATGTGAGATTCCAGCGGGTAGTCTGCAAGTCATGCTAGAATGGATTCCATCAGGCCCGACTGACTGGAAACTCTAACTTGAAGCAGCTCTAATGAAGACATACAAATTAAGTTATCTAAATAATGTAACTTTATGATATTTTCCAATGGACTGAATTTTACTATTGTGTGGCCCCCAAAAAGTCCTCAGGAGATGGTGGGGGCAGAGCTGCACATAATAGTAAGCCTCTCTTCTAAACAGACCTTGAACAAATATTTTCACATTTGTATTTGTATGCAAAGAAGTGAAAACAGCACTGTACTCGTAATTCTAAGGGAAAAGATAAAACCCACCCTCAAATGATTTAACATTGCCCTTGTCCCCCAAGAAATTGTTATTATTGTGTGTATCACCCACTGAAACGGACACTAATATGTCATTATTACTGACCAGGCTGCAATCGCACCTAATCAACTCAACCTGCCAGAGTTGTAGATGCTGACCCTGAGAGCTTAGTTATTTCAGATTTTAGGACCGAGAAGGAATAGTTGGGCTTTAGTTTGTTTTTAGTTTAAAAAAAAAAAAAAACGCAGAAAATGGACACTCCCACACATTTGTGTTTTTTACACAGTGAGTATGTCTCTGTGAACTGAGCCATTTAAATATTTTTCCTTAACACTGTAGATGTCATCAGAAAAACAACTAAATTGAATATTTCTTCCCAGGGAGCATTTTAACAAACCCTTCATTTTCTTCAGACTTAATGAGACTAAGGAATGGTCATGAACCCAATGTTTACCAAAATAAGCAAATCCGAGAAAGATGATGACCAAGGAGTCATGAATCCTAAGCTATGTAATGGGCTCTATTTCTGAGAATGAAAGCTTTTGGATATATTTAACAAAATGATAACCTGCACCAATTTCAGGGTACAAACTTCAAAAGTGTTGTGTGCAAGATGAGAAGAGACAGTATTGTGATTGTGTCTCCAAAACTTCGGGAGCAGACAGTAAACAGTGCTAGGGTAGGGTCTCACACTACATATGCTGTGTACAGTGCAGCCTAATTAGCTTCCCTCAAGGTGAGAATGATTAGCTATTCCACTGTGCAAGAGCAGTTTAGAATATTTATTCCTAGTAGCAAATAGCTCCTTCCATAGAGGCAGTTTCTCCTCTTTTACCTAATAAAAATCAATTTATTCCAAACTCTTTTTCTCCCTTCCTCCCTCAGAATGTATGTGTTTCACAATTCTGTCTTTCTACTCTGAGAGTGGTGATTTTTCTGGAGTAGTCCATTACTCAGGGTTTTGTAAGAGTAGCACTTAACTAAATGACCAAGCCTTTTTAAATGCCTAATTAGTGTGATACTGATTATGCTCATACAAGCAAATGATTATTATTGGCTTATTGGCTACAAACAATGGTACCAGAAGTTGTACAGAACTAATGTTTTCTCAGCAGGCCTATAAATATTTGTTATTATTCTTGTTTTAGTCACTACTCCTAAATGAGCCAACTATGAACTTTTACACAGTAAGAATTGCTTAAAACTGCCCCTAATAAATCTTCTGTCTTATGCTATATTTCCATACCATTGAAAGAAATAGCTGATATTGCACAAAGTTTTGAAATACACTGTTCTCCAAAGTATATGCTTCATCAGCAATTTATTTTAACATCCACATCTTCTTCTCAAAAGGGAATTGAAACTAATTATGTATTGTCCCAAATGCCTAGATACCACTGATACCATATGAATTTATATGTTATTCAAAAAGGTGATTTCTTTTTTTAAACTTATTAATATGACTCTTAGGTAAACTACATCTCTATTATAAAAGATTTTTCTTTATTCCAAGAACAAACTCTAGCTGTAAAAGTTAGGGTGATGTTCTTTCCCATCTATCTACAACACTTTATTGGAAGGCTGCTTATTCTAGAAATTTTTGACTGAAAGAGATAGTCTATTCTAATTCAAATACGGTGTCAAAAGAAGATGAAAAAAAAGCAGGAGAACAGGCAAAAGGATTTTCATTTGAAAAGAATTGATTCATATATAACATAGCCCTTGATTTTGGTTAATACATCTAGATTTTAAGGTAATCAAGTAATTCCTTCTAACTATATCAAGTATTAACTTTTAACATCCTTTCATTGTTCCATTCAAACTAGTTAATGAGGTTATTACAAGTTCAGATTATAATAGTTCTTTTCCAGTATTATAAAACTTAGATGAAAGTGCTAAATAAACTAAAAGAAACATGTTCTGAATAATGTGAACATTGCTCTAGATAACAATTTACAATAAACAACAATATGAAAGTTATTCTAAAAAACAACTTCCCAGTAGGGCTATGAGCTCCAACAAGACATCAATACCTGGTCTCTCGCAAGCAGGCAGCCACATCCATCTGGGCCCTCAATCAGAACCTCAAGAAATCACTCTCCCAAAAAAGGTCTATAAATGTTCAAATAAAAAGCTCATTTTCAGGTTATTTTACAAGCTTATTTGTTCTAGGGCAATATATTTGATTGAAAATCTTATTGGTTCTAAGTCAGAGCTGTACCTCAGAATTAACTGGGGGAGCCTTTAATAATTAAGGTTGCCTAGACCTTACCCCCAAAGGATTCTGAGTTCATTGTTCGTGGGTGGGACCTGGACATCAGAGGTGTTTTAAGTGAATGTGAGAGTTGAGATTCACTATTTTGCGCAGAGGAATATGACTATAGAATAATATTTCTGTTCCTTGTATAATCAGCTTCAGTTATTAAGATTTCCTCTTGTTGCAAAAAAAAAAAAAACAAAACAGATACCTTCAAGGCACAGAAAGAAGAGCAGATGCCCAGATTCTCTGCCTTTCCTTTGGAATACTTGCAAGTTCTCATGGAGGAAATAAGTAAATGGTTTCAAAAACTAAAAAAGCCCTCCCCCCCCCCAAGATATCAAGTATATATTAAGTGTAGAAATTGTATTAAATTTATCACAACAAAAACTTTGAAAGCATATAGAGTATCACAATTTTCCCAACACAAAGGCAGGATGCAGACATATCTATTAATGGAGGAAAAATGGCAATGATTTTCAAATAGGGACACTGATTCCACTTTTGACCTTAAAGTAAGGTTATAACTTAAGAAAACTGCCACCTCCCCTGAGATTTTAATGTAATCTCTAGGGGACCAAAACCAGATGTAAGTCCTTATTTTTCTCTCTCTTCCATCCCCATTTAAGGTCCTCAGTTAGAGGATCGGCATATTAGCTATGTAGCCCTAGACCCCCTGCTTGATTCTGCTGAGCTCTATCTTCTCTATTCATAGTAAAATGTATCCCACCTGTCTGATCAAGTAACTGATAGGCCATGCTGGATAATCAATACGAAGAATTTCTTTAACTATAAAAAGCTTTAAGTAGTAACATTATTAACATTACCAGTAAAAAACATCCTTTGACATGGAAGAACTGTAGACTGAGAAAATTAGCTTGAGAAGCAAAATAGTTGATCCGCATTTTAAGCCAAATAACTAGTTTAACCAATTCAAAGCTGTCAATCTCCTACAGAGAAGATAAATGTAGTCAAAAGATACATATCTTCATTAACGCAACAACTGACAAAGTATTAGATTCAAACACTATAAATGGCCCTGGGGTTACTAAAGCTGTGAGGATTACTAAATTGAATGAGGCTCCACTCCTGCCCTTAATGGACCTTCCAAGTTCAGTGCCTGGGAAAAAGGCCATCAGCATGGGCATTACAATTTTGAAACGAAGATGTCCTTTAGGAAAGGTGAAAATAAACACTCTGTGATCCATATGACAGGGAAATCATTAAAGACTTTGGTGGTAGGGCTGGAGATATGGGAAGACTAGAAGCATGAATGAGGCCTAGGAGAAGTAGAATACAGGCTATCTAGAGAGGAAAGCAGGGAATGTATTTTTGCTAAGGCAAAAGATAATGAATGCAGATGATGGAGGAAAAAGTCAAACTTTATTCCCACTGTCAATCATCCAAGAGTTTACTGAAAGTTTAATGTGGGCTGGAATGATGCTAATTCAGGGACTGAAACTTAAAGACAGCACACATTAGACAGGAATTGGCCAAAAAAAAAACCACCAAAAAACCCCAAAAAACACAAATTGTGGCAATGGCTACAAAGAAAGAATGTTGTAAGAAATAGAGAAACCCACTTCATATTGAGAGATTTGAGAAGGCCTCTCTTTGAAAGTGACAATTAAGCCCGGAGGTAGACCTGCTTTGCAAAAGTTCAGAGACATAAAGGAACTCAGGGCATCTGAGGGACTGAAAGGAAGCCAGTGTAGCTAGGGAGGCAGAGAGTAGGTGCAAAGTGGCAGAAGCAGCAGCATGTCCTGTCAAGTGCTACAAAAAGAATGAGGACTGAGTAAAGGCCACCAGACTAATTGAGAAAAGTGACCTATCAGAATCAAAAAGACCATTTTCATCACATGTAACTTTCTAGGACATAAGTCAAGATGGGCTAAAGTATCAGCAATGTAGATCACAATTGGATTTGAATACCAGGAACTAATGCTTAAATATAATCTCAAATGTCTCAGTAATACAAAAATTAGAATATAATCTGAATCTTTATAAACCAGTGGCTGTCATAAAATCTGAAGGCAAGAATGGACCAAAAATGGAAATCAACTAGAATTTAAAATACTGCTGAATAGCAGAGATATCTCAATTGAGATTAGAGAACACACATTTATACTAAAGCTGATCCTTCTGTTCCACAACACTTTCCTCTATGATCCACAGCCCTTGGAACCTGAAGTGAGAAAATTGTTGATGTCATCTGTTGCCCTAGTTTCAGCATAAGCTTGGCAGACATGACATAAGAATGTGGAATTTAGGGAGCTAGTGAAAGATCACTTGCAGGTCCTCACTGGTCGTGAAAAGAGGCAGGTGAAGTTAAGAATGAGATGAGATACTATGGGAGAGGGGGCATAATTAGCAGATTAGTCTTCATTATTATTAAAGAGAAATTAAAAATGAGAAAGCTAATTCCTGATTTCAAAATTCTTAGAATGGTGCAGAACCTGGTGGTAAAAAGGTTCAAGATTATAAAGTAGCTAAAGTGTAATACATACAAGGCCTTTAGAATTAAACAAAAGCAATGTGATTCCAAAGAAATTAGAAGCTCTACAATTCAAAGAAGTTCTACATTGATTTAGAGAATAAAATACTAGTAGGAATCAAATACATTTGCTACAAACTGGAACAGAAGGCACAAATAAATAATCACACACCATTTCACACAATGACTGAGCAATTTAAGGTACTGTCATTTGATTTTCAGTGTCACCTGGGAATTAACTAACACCCCCCTTTCACATCAATTTTCTGGGTACCAGAGTGGCAAGCAGGCTCAAATTTAATGTTAAAATAATAAGATCTTGTAGACGAAAATTTCCCCCTAGCCTTGAATTAATGCAAATTGGACTTTATAGTAAAAGTCAGTATTTTTCAAATCGTCTATAAAAAAAGTACATGATATATGCACAGATATCTATCTATCTATATAGATATATATTAGAGTGAAATTTTGAAATTTAATAGGTTTAAAAAATTAAAAGGAGGGCCTCCCTGGTGGCGCAGGCGGTTGAGCGCAGCACTGTGAAGCTGTCCACAGCCTCTGCAGTGCGGGTTCCATCCCTGCCGGCCTCTGAGCAACCCACATGGCACGGCAGACCTCTCCTGTCTCGCCCTCCTGCTGCTCCCCTCAGCAGTGTGTTTTGTCGGTCTGCCTATTCTGTTCCCTACCCTGTCTCTGGTGAATCCTCTCACCCTCCCACGCACCTGGCCTTTACCCTGGCTCTTTTGTAAATAAAATAAATCTTAAAAAAAAATTAAAAGGAATCCTTTTACCTAAAGAAAATTAAAGGCAAGTTATATATAAATAAGTACTGAATAGATTTTGTTCCATAGCTTTCAAAATATAATGCCAGACTAAAAATCAACCTCTTTAAACTGGCTAAAGTGAAAAACATTGAAAACCTAAATGTGTTAGAATATAGGTTTCATTTTACATCTCCAGTAGCAAATCTTCACATTTAGTGCTACTAGATAAGACTTTTAAAATGTTGCTGGATATGGGAGAAGTGCAATAAGAACCTAACTCACAAAGAACAGTAGGGAAATGCCAATTACACAGGGCCACCCCAATGAGTGGTGTGTGGTTGTCCCTCACCTTCGAGTATGACAGCACCTTTTAATGTGGAAAGACTATGCAGAAGATAACCTGAAAAGATAGGTCTACATAGATAATACATTAGCATCTTTTTCTTTTTTTTTTTTTTAAAGATTTATTTATTTATACAAGCGCTGGGTACAGTCAGAAGCGCGGGAGAGTGAGAGAATTCACCAGAGCCAGAGCAGGGAGCAGAGCAGGCAGACTGACGAAGTACACTGCTGAGGGGAGCAGTGGGCGGCAGGAGAGGTCTGCGTGCCATGTGGGACCCTCACCCAGTGACCGGGTCACAGCCGGGGATCGAACGGGCGCTGCAGAGGCTACGGGCAGCTTTGCAACCCAGAGCTCAACTGCTGCACCACCAGGGTGGCCCCATTAGCATCTTCTTCTTAAAGATAAGGAACGATGGTCACCATCCAAACATGAGGTGTATGGCCTTATTATGATCACCCTGGTGTGAATCAATTATTTGTGACCATTTGAGATTTTTTTCCTAATCTTCCCAACCAAGTTCTCAAACACCATGGAAAATGCATTTAATGAAATAATGTTCCAAAGCAGAACAAATTTCTCAACCCACTCTCTTCTCTGGTTCAGTTAATGCAATTTCACCATTTAATACCAGCATCTGAGTATTTTAAGAGATTGCCCTTGACTTTTCTGTGTCTTACTGCAAAAGCTATGAACTTCAGAAGAATCCAGCTTCAGATAAAGAACTATAGAACATGGATTGACCATCTAGTCCCAATGATCTTCGGGCAAAGCAACACAGGATGTTACTGGACTGACTCACAGCTGTGCTAGGGGACAGGGGAATGGAGTCCCTGGAGGGACTGAAAAGGTATTTTCAGCATTTTCAGCATTTCTCAATCTGAAACACCCTCCCCCTCCTATTAAGCCTCTGATAACACTGGAAACACTACTCACCCCTTCTGGAACCATTGCCTTTGAGAGTTGCCACATAGTCACAAGCATAGACGTCTATGGAGCGCTTCTTGCTAACACATCAACAGATTTGCCAAGTCCAGAAAAGCATCCTCACTCTTGAATTTCACAAGCTTACAGTAAAAAAGTTTACATAATTAAACAGGCATATGGTATTCTCTTACTTTTACCAGAATTTAATCCTCATCCCCTCATGCCTCCAGCCAGGGTAGAGGAGTGTGACCTGTGCACTAGCAGGTCAGGTGCTTAGAAGGACCCTGAGTTTAGTCTCATGCTCTGTTGTTACATTTTGAAATTTATAACCAATTTTGAACAAGGAGACTTGAATTCTCATGATGCACTGTCCTCGCCTCCAATCCCCTTCAAATATTTAGCTTGTCCTGTCTCCTGCAGAACCTGAAGGAAACATGTTCTCCTGGCTTACTTGTAGTTTGAAGCACAGGTGACTGGGCTCTAATGTGGCTTTGAGAAGATGGCTGCTCACCCTGCTATTTTTGGCTATATGGGAGAATTTTCTTTTAGAAATATAATTTCTTTTGATATAATAAAATAATGCATCTCATGGGAAAAAATAAACAATACCAAAGAAAGTATAGTGTACACACTATTAGAGGAAGTTTTCTTCACCAGTATGTTACCACTCAGTTTTACATAACTCCCTCATGACAACTATCATGAAGGGATATCCTGTATCAAGAAAAAACATAATTTGATATAAGCCTTTCATATACATAAATATACATGTATGTCTATTTGTATGTCTATTGCATTACATGGAAAAGATACTTTAGAGTCTTATAATCAAACAAACAAACAAACAAACCCAGTTCCAAACAACATGTACTATTTTGCATTCACTTCAGGTCCTCAGCTTCTAGAGATTGTCTAACCACAATGATATTCCTTTCAACTATTCCAGATGACTGATCTTAGGGCCAAGCAGAAAGAACCTGAGATAATCAGCTGGCTGACTTCTCCTAGCTAAACTCCAGAGATTCCGACTCAAAACACATGAAGACCCAGTTTTGCCTCTTGTGGTCATTTGAGGAAATGTCTGCATTTCTGTTTCTCTACCAGCTAAATACAGCAATGTTGAAGATGCCCCCAAAACCTCTTCAAATTTAGTACTCAGAGTTGGGGAGAAGCCATTTCAATTGTCAATCCCCAGAAGCACACCTGGGCTTAGTCCTTAACTGGACTCATTCCACCCCAGAAATCTTAAATTCCTATTTCCGCTTCTCATAATCCATCTTTCTTTCCATTTTCCCATTCACTTAGAGCATATATACCTGTTTTGTTTCTTAAAGAATAGAAACATTGAGGTTTTGTTCATTGTAATTCAGTTATTTTTTCCTATTTCATAGACCCATCTTAACCTTACTTCTTTCCCTACCCACCTGACATCCACAGCCCATAACTTCAGACCCTCTTTGAATAATGTCCTTAAACCCTTTACTCTGTTGCCTTTTCATCACTATTCAAATGCTTATTTATCCAAACAAGCCCTTGGCCTCATTTTCAGCATCTAACATTCCCTTACACCATGTCTTATGATCATACCTCACAAAAACCTGAATCCATCTACTCCCAGTCAAGACTTTCTCAGTTAAATTAATACAACAGTCTCCTAGTTGGGTTCTTAATGCCTTCTCTCTTACCCATTCTTACTTAACTTCTAACTTTTGCAAGAGTAATCATCTTAAAATACAAACTAAAATAAACCTGCTTAATTAATGACTCCTTTCAACAACTCCCATCACAACCCTTTGTTAACAAATCCTCTCTTATCTCTCTCCACCCCTCATCAACATTTTGCATTCCAGCTTAAACAAAACTCCAATTCTCAAGCTGCCCTTGTTCTCTTACCTCTAGACCTTTAAGAGTGCACTGGCTCCACCCTTTCCATTCTCTGCTTGAGTTGGCTAATTCCTTTTGGTATTATCAGAGACACTTCCTCTGGAAATCCTGCTTTGACCCCTCTGGGGAGAGGGGTCACTGAGGATTTGTGCTTCATGAATCCCAGCACATAGCAGCCTGCACTTTGCGTCGCAGCATTTATAACACACAGTATCTTTTCACGATGAATTGTCCTTCTCTCCCCAGAATAAATTCTGGATGCAGAGACCCTACCTATATTGTTCATCATTGTATCTCCACCATAACATAGTCAGCACACAGGAACCAGTCCACCTTAATGTAGCTGATTCTTAAATTTAGTTTTCAGGCCTCCCTGGTGGCACAGAAGGTTGAGCGCCACATCGTGAAGTTTGTCCACAGCCTCTGCAGCGCTGGTTCGATTCCCAGCCAGCCAAGGAGATACCCACGTGGCGCAGCAGACCTCTCTTGTCTCACCCGTTGCTCCCCTCAGCAGTGTCTTCGTCCATCTGCCTGCTCTGCTCCCCACTCTGTCTCTGGTGAATTCTCTCACCCTCTTGCGCCTCTGTCCTGTACCCCAATTCTTGTATAAATAAAATAAATCTTTAAAAAAAAGGAGTGACACTTCGATCCCTTTAAAAAAAATAAATTTAGTTTTCAAGTTAAATTTGACTCCTAATCCTAAAAGTTAAACATAACAACATATTTTATAAACACATATTTATGTGTAAATTCAGAGTTCAGATGGTATTCTGAAGGTTTAGGTGGTATTCTAAACCTAAGGCTTGATTGCTGTAATATCATTAGTCATCTGTAAATAACTTGCAACTTTGCATGAAAGAACCATAATCTTTAAAACAACACAATGGGGTACACAGTATTAGCACCTCCACTTTAAAAATGAGAAAGCAGAGCTACTTGCCTGGCAGCAGTAGTAATGGTGCATCTAGAATCTAAACCCTGAAAGTCAGTTTCTATTGGTCCTCAGGACCCTGAGCTTAAGATGCTCAAAACACAGATGGGTAATGGTTCTCCCTGGCCTCCAGGGGAGAATCCAGATGAGCAGGAATGCACACATCCTGAGGAACAGTATGTCAGTAAACTTGAACTCTTTCTAAAACACAACCTGATAGCTGTCTATGACTGAAAGATTTAAAAAAAAAAAAAAAAAAGTAGCCATCAGAAATAGTTATGATTATCCATCCCGACCATGAAACCAAACCGTGAGTTAGATTTTGGAATAACTGAGGGTTTGATGGGGGAAAGGATGTCCTGAGCAAATTCCATACAGGCTTTGTGGACTCCACCCCCATGACACTGGGAACTACAAATCCCATGATCACCAAGGGGAAGGTTTCGAGGACCTGAGGACAGAGTTAAGCAATGAGGCTCTAGGTTTGGGTATTTAACTGACCATGTGGCCAGGGGTCACTGGCTTGGCCACGAGCCATGCTAGGTTGTTGCCAGCTTGGCAGGTCATTGGGATTCCAGGTCAGCGGAACGGGTAGGACACATTTATTAACTTAGGTCCCTCTTTTTCTCCCTGAGTTATTCATTTCCCATTTCTGCTTCCCTTGTAAATAAACCTTTTATTAACCTTTTGTGTGTGTCTGCAGTTTAGCATTCATAAGTCCCCTTTAAGCACGGGTGAGGACCCACAGTCAGGCAACCCCATTTTATATCGGGGTTTGCCCTGTAACAGGTTCAGGATTCATTTCTACAGCAATAATCAAAACATCTGCTCTGCAATCATATAACTATCTGTCAGTATATTGAAAAGTAGAGAATTTTTCGTGAACCAATGGAGGAAAAGACATTGAACAAGAATAAAATCACAATGATTTACTCCCAATATGGTCTGCTAAAATGAACGAGTGTGAAATTTTAGGGCAAGGATCCTAATTACCTAGGGAATGTAACACAAAAGTGTCCTCTCCCAGTCTTAACTGGGAGCTACTTCACTGTGGGACTTGTCTACGGTCTCTTTTATATAAAGTGAATTCTGAAGAAAATCAAATTATATTTGCTGTAATGTATTCAAACGTGAGAGCCACTGAAGAAAGTTAAAGCCAAACCTCTCGTGTGCACTTTCCTTACCATCAAAGCAAGAAGCGGCTCAAGTGTACACTAGTACATCTGTGCATCTGCCTTTCTCTCAGCGTTTTACATAGAAGAGACATTCCTTAAAGTGGTGGCATGGTATTCAATCAGGGGTGATCAGTGGCAAGCTGGCAAAGGCTCGGAAAAGAAATAATAGTTCTTGATAACAGAGCCTGTTGATGTAAAGAGGAAAGGCAGAGTGTGCCAAAGTAGGCGGTTTCAAGTATGAGGAAGGGTGAAAAGGCATGGGCCTCAGTCCCATAAAAAGAGGCGAGTGTGAACTAGAGAAAGAGGCTCACTTTCTACTCCAATTAAGTGCTTACTATTAGGAGAGCTGAAAACTCTTCAAAATGAATAAATGGGTTAAATAGAATGGGGATTACCAGTTAAGTAGAGCATTCTAACTTTGCTTCAGATCATGGGAATTCTATAAAATCACAAAGGAGAGAATTAGCTGAACAAAATGGTTTAATTTAATGGGAAATTTAGTGCAGAAGAGAAGCTAAGGAAAATTTCTGAGTTAAGTAATGACATTTAGAATTAGGAGACATTTATGTAAAAGCAATGTCCAAGGATAAAGTTAAATAATAAGAATTTTCAGAAAGACCTAGAAAAAAAATCTGAGAGACCTGAGGCGCTTTAGAAAAAGGAACAAAGAGAAATGTAAGCTCACTCTCTCTCTCTAGGAAATAATTAGAATAGTAGAATTTGACCTAAATTAAAGGAAAATATTACACATGCCTATGAGTATAAGCACAGCAACACACACACACTCCTTCCTACCTTAGAAATAAATCCCCCCAAAGACTGGGATCAAAATGTTACTTCTGTTCCTTTTCTAGTCTAATTAAAACATGAAATGTTGCATATTGCCCGTTATCAGTTTATGCATATTATGGGTTAAATAGAAAAATTAATATTAATTGAGGATGTCACTTCTGCAACATTTATTTTACTAAGTCAGAGGAATAGTGATTATTAAAACAAGGCATACCTCCAAATTATATACTGTACCATATATGCTAATCTGAGGGGAAAAGTCAAAGTCTTAATCAGTGTTCCATAAAAAGATGCTCTTATAAAATCTAAAATTTAAGCCTCATTCCAGAAATCAAATTACATACCAAAATATTTTCTCAGCCTTTTAAGCTGTAAAAAAGATTAAAATACACAAAAATAGAAAATTAAAATTTCTGATTATAAGACTTCCCCACAAAACTCCCATTATGTTTTTAATTCTTTACTGATTTGAGTTAGAGTTTTCTTTTAACAAACTTCAGTGGCTGGAATCATATTTTAATTTAAATTTCATAAGAAAGAGAATCACCATGCACATTCCCTGACCAGATTGTGTGTGGCCTATTTATTTGAAATGTTTGATTCCATATGGATTTCTTTTCTTTTATTTATAACTTCCAGACAGGATTCCTTCTAATAAGTTAGCAATTCAAGGGCAACCAATTGGAAATCCAGGCCCTGAGAGCATAGTACCTCAGGTCTGCCACCTGCAACGTTTTCTAGAAGGACCAGGAAAGGCAGACCAAGTGCCAACTTCTATGTGGAGCATGAACCAAGTGTGAGCCACAAGTGGGTGGTCCACAGAACTCGGGGTTAAAGTTCACAGAATAATTTGGAAATGCTTCTCAGCTTGGATTGCATTTATGAGGCTTGAGAATACACCCTTTAATTAGAATACAATTTCCAAAGCAGCCACTCCCTTGACTTTCCAGAGCTCACTTATTCTCAGAAAAGTAAAAACAGCTTCATCACACTGACAGCTAACAGTCCCCTATAAATTATGCCTTAAGCAGCATCTAACAGAGAAGGCAGGAGGCAACAGAGGGGATTCTAGCTGCCAGCTCTCTCACTAACCACTCTCAAGAAGAGAGAGAGAAAAAGAAATCATATTAGGCCGAGTCCAGCTCCTTCACTTGCTTTTGCAGCTGAGCTGTCCCGTGGAAGCTTGGAAAAAAGAGTGGGCTGTGCATTTGAAAATGTTCCCACACCCCAGCCGGTGTCATTTTGCTGACGATCCCGCCATCCAGTAACCTCGCACTTCAGTGGGAACACTAACATTGGTTCCATGAGAACCAGCTGCTGCCTCTTCTACGGTGCTCAGCGAGCCACACCGGTCTCCTGGAACTGAAGCCAGTGGGATCCTGACTCACCGCAGATGTGGCCCTCCTCCCCCACACAGCTAGCACCAGAGCCTTCTTTCCAAGGTCTATTGGTATTACAAAGATTCACTGGGCCCCAAAATGCACTAGCCGCTTAAGCAAAGGAAAAACACATGTCTCGCTTAACTGCAGGACTGAGAGACAGACATTAAATTATGCAGAGATGGTCAAAGAAGGAAAATCGGACAGGTCTGCAGAGCTTAGTATCAGGGAATTGAAGCAGCAGAAGCTATCACACTATCAAACTTTCAAATGCTTTCCAGAATTGAGTCAGGTTTAAAAATGACATAAAGTGTTCCTTTTCGGCAAATCCAGGCAACAAATTTTTCTGTAGACGCAGAAAGTGGCCTTTGCCTTGTAGTGGTGAATAGAAAAATGACAGAAATATAGTTTTAAAGTCTGTAATCGCAATTCAGATTCGACGTCACCCACAAATATTTGGAAGTTCTTGCCAGTTTATGTTTTGGGCAGGAGTGGAGTTACCCTCTCTGGCACTACCTTTCCTATGTCCCTCCATTCCTGTTCGAGCCCTGGAGCTCTGCATTCCTGCAGTACATATTATAGGCAACTAAGGAGTTGTTCCCAAATGCTTCAGTGTCCCAAGTCTCAGTACAGAAACTATTTCATCTCATTTTTAAGATTTTTATCACTGTCCACTGAACAAATATGTACAAAAGAGAGATATTTCATTGAATCTACTCCCTTTAATAGTATGAATTTTGAGATTAAAATGAGTGTCACCAAACCACCAGAAAAAAAAAAAAATTAGCACGTTAATATGCCTTTCTATGTCCTTATGCAACAGTGCTTGGACTCTGGTTTTTGTTATAGAGTTCTAATTCATGTTTTCCCAGTATAGGCCTTAGGAACAGAGATTAGGGAAATAAATCAATTAAATAAAATACACACACTTAGCACCCTATGACTATGAAAAACAAATAAGAAAACAATTATGTTCCACGAAAGATGAAAATAAAATTATTTCTAAGACCTCACCTCGTTCTCACTAACCCCAGTTGTTAACAAATCACAAATAAAATACGCCAGTAACTAACAAAACCCTAAGTTTCACAACAGAGAATCAATATTTAGATAAAAGACAACCAATAAATGTTTGGGGAATAAATGTTTACTTGAAATAAAGTTTATTTGATTCTCTGGGAGAAGCTATATAAATCTTGCTCCTCACTGATTTCTGAGTTTCATTTCCTTCCTATTCACTTTTCTTTTTTTTATATTTTATTTTTTTAATGTTATTTTTATATTCCCTATACAATTGCAACCCCCTTATTTTGACCCCAACCCCTCCTTTCCCCAACTCCCCCATAGTGTGTCTCTGGTTCATAGTTGTGTTTGTTGATTTTGACCTATTCACTTTTCTAAGACAAAAGTGGATAAATGCAAAGTGGTTCCAAAATTAAACTACAATGCACTGACTTTTACTAGTTTGAAAAGCTGAAATTATTTTTGTTATTGTTTGTTTTCTACTAAGTTGTTTTATTTCTTCTTCCCCCTCCCCTTCCCCTGCCCTAATATACCTGGTTTTCAGCTAGGTACTGACACTGGGCATTCTAGAGAGGAAAGGAAATGTTCCAAGTTCCAAACTAAGTGTGATAAGTAGCACAAGAAAGGTCTGTATTGTGAAGTCGTCTGAGCTAAAGATTAAGTTCAATGAAATAATAATAAAACAATACTTGATTCTCAGAAAACAATTCTCTGTCCTCTCTGAAAATCTGAGAATAAGACACAGTAATGGGGATACCATAAGATTTTCAAAAAGTTGATGCCTAGGTTGTCTCTGGGATGGTATAACAGTGATCTTTTCACTTGCATATTAATGACAGAGAAATTTCACTTTATGGCAAATTCCTCCTGAACACACTGGGGGAACTTGGGGATCAGAAAGGAAGCTCAAGGTCAAGAGCAGAACTAGATGTCGAATTGGCATTCTAAATAACACCCAGATGCCACTGGTATTTCAGAGCATTACCAAAGTAAAATAAAAGTGCACCAAAGCTTTGGTATATATTCTACAGAGTAATTTCAGGAAGAGGAAAATGATCAAAAGAAAACAAATAGTGCTCAAAATGTTAATTGTAAAAAAAGTTTGGAATTCTTTGGCTAGAAGAACAGGCACCACAATAGCAAATGTACTACTGATTGTCTTTTAAGGTTCACAGTCCATGATACCTAGAGTTGTCAGACTTCTTCTTGGTCACTGATCAAAAAGTAATTAAATTTTAATTAAACCTCTTTGAGAATTGGGTTCAACATTTACAGGTCAATTCTTCCTTATTAAAGAAAGGATGAAAAATGACAGTATTATTTACACCCTTGTTTTAGTTCTAGTATTTAAAATATGAAAATACTTTTAGTTAAACTTTGTTGATTTATGGATTTCGGGCAGATATGGGGCAATTAACTGAGCACATTCTCATGGTCATTCCCCAAAGCACTTCGGTTTTCTCTAAAAACACTTACTTCTGATGAGTTCATCATCTGAACAATTTCCCCAAATGGACTGGTCTTGCATCTCCCCACGTGTGAAGCAGTTACTGGCAGTTTGAGTTATCTCTCTCTCCGCATCTTCTTTATCACATTTCTCTAAATAATAAAAATAAGATATTTATTATTAAATGTTACATATTTTTTCATTTTATAATTTTTATGAATATTTTTTTATCTGCTGCAAGTTAAAGAAATCAGTCCCTCCTATTGGCTGTTATATACCTGATGGACTCAAATGATATTTATTATGTGCCTAGCATTAAAGAAACATCCTTACAGTAAAAATAATCTGCTAAAATTGTTGTAAACAAATCATCTTAATACAGGAAATGATCTGCCATAATAGAGATGTGGAACGGCACCTCAAGGATGAAAAGTACACACTTGAAGAGGATGGGGTGGCAGGGGAGCATGAGAGAGAAAAGACCCCAACGTGTGGGGAAGATAAAGCGAGGCTGCAGTTGACGGAGAAGACACTGAGTATAGAAAGTCAGTACAGAGTACTCTATAGAAACTTGGGCAAACAGTCAAGAATTATGCTATGAAGGGAGGGTGTTTAGGGTAAGAGATTTATATGTGAGTTTATGGGTTCTCAGGGGGGAAGCCAAGACATCAGGAAAAATATGTCTTTCTGGGAACATAACTCAAACAAAAAGCAAACTATACAAGGTAAAAATGTGTGTTGTAAGAAGTCCAGAGCACTGCAGTGGTTCAAAAAAAGAAAAAAGAAACTCATCGGGATTCAGAGATGAGGCAAGGCACTGTAGAAAAGGCACAGTTTGGTGGTATTTAAAAGATTAGCAGGAACTCTAAAAGTAGACATGGGAGAAAGGTTGTTCCCAGGGGAAGAAGCGCAGACGCCTGAGCAAAATCCCAATTCTCTGGACTGTAAAGTACATTAAGGCAGACAACAGAAGATAAGTATTTAAAGGTTTGATTAGGGACACAGTATGGATATTTGGATGCCAAGGTGAGAAGTTAAAAGCAAGACAAGTCAAAACAGCCATGGAAGTTTATGAATTCCCTAGGCAGAGCTATGCATTAGGAAGATTAAGAAATCTGTGCACAACAGTGGTTCCCCATCCTGACTGCACTTTAACTCACTGTGGGGCTTTTTAAGAGACAGATTTCTGGGCCGCACCACCAAAGATTCTATTTCAATTTGGGGAAGGGGCACATAGGTGATACTAAAGTATGGCTGTATCTAAAAGGAAGAAAAAGAGAAAGGGAAAATTAGCATTGTTCAGGTAGAAATTGCTGCTGAAAGTTTAATCAGCTGGAAAACAACACAGGAAAGGAAGTAAATGTGAGAAAATAACAAAAGGTTTGCACAGGTAAGGAGGAAAGGTAGGATTAAAGAGACTGACTTCTCTTAGTTTAGATTTGACTGGGAAATTTTGGAGTCAAGGGCAATAATTTATTAATATAAAATATATATTTGCACATAGAAGATTTTTAAGAATTATGCTACATAATGCAATACAGTGAATTATGAGATACAACCCAAGTCTTCAGGGAATTTATAGTTTAATGGATGAATTTAGCATTGGACACCTGAATTTGCAAGTCACAAATAAAATCATAGCTAGAAGCACTGATTTTCCTAAACTTGATGGCTAAAACTGTTCAAATAATAAGTCACCAAAAGAGCACATTAAAAGCACCAAGAGGAGTCTGTACAATTAGAAAGGACTTAGAGAGGGAAAAGAATTTGGATGAGATCAAGCCATGGAAGCAAGGAAAGGAAAGAGATTAAAACAGAAGTTGTTAGTCAACTATGTTAACATTTCCAGTGGAAGGGAAAAACTTGTGCACATGCAAAAATTTCTCATGTACCATAGGGAGTTCACAATTGAAAAATTCTGCCATGAAACACATTTCAACACATGAAAATAAATGGACACCAACTTAGGACTAAGTCCAAAGGCTAAGAGCTCAAAAAAAAAAAAAAATAGGACCTTCAATAGTAACTATTTTTAGAAAGCAAAAGTATAGTTAGCAGTAAAATAGAGATTAGAAGTCTGCTAAACCAATATGTTGTAGATTTATATAACTTTTATTGAGCATTGTCACAGAGCAAGCATAATCTTCCTGAGATGTGTTTGTTTCAATTAAAATCTTTCCTTTTTAAACAACTCCAGAAATCTTTCCACTGCTACAGTGAACTCCAGGCCTGCCTGAGATCATCAACAGAAAAGGTTGTTACACAAACTCCCCAGCACACATGAACTCTCATTAGCAGAGTGCAACATACTTGCTGCCACTGTTATGTAGCTGCCTGCCGCCAGGTGTCATGCTAGTAGGCTTGATTCAATTAGTAACTTTAATTGAAGCTGAATTAAATTAATTATATAATTTTGAGCTGTTCAAGTTTAATTCCATTAAAATTAATTCATGAAACCAGGGCATTATGAAGCATTGCTGACTAAAAGAAAATAGGTATGAATAAAGCCTCTAGACACACTTGACTCACATTTGAATCATGTCCAATATTTCGAGTGCTAAACAAAGACCCTCTCAACTTTCCATTCAATAAATGAAAATGTCATGTGGTCCATATACACACTGATTTAGTAGAGATCCACTACTAGGAGGAAAATAAAGTTTTTCCCATTAGAAATATTTAAGGGACAGTTTCCCACATGTTTTTTGTTTGTTACTTCTCAGTGAGAATCTGGAATTAGATGATAATCAAAGTCCTTCTCAGGTTAAAAATTAAAAGAAAAACAGTCATTCATTATCTCATTATTTTCAAAATGTAATAAACAAAATGTATTACTAGTAAATCACTGTCTTCAGTCTATCCAACTTTGTCTCCCTTGAAAACTAAATGTCTTGGCTCAGAAGCTAGTCTCAGCATTTCTGCTTGGATTCGTAGCACCTAACCCAAAGCAAGGCTCAAAATGATTCAAAGCATAAAATTTAAATCATGGTTTGCCAAGTCCCCACTTCTGTAAAATAAACCACTTGACGGTTCTCTGACTTTCCAATGTATGTATATAATTTTATTAAAACCCCTTTCATATTTAATGACATACCTACACGGCCACTTCAAAAATGGTCAACAGTTACATTTATAACACTGAATGCACTGAGGCAGAGAGAGATTTAATTGGCAGACAATTGTAGCTTGGGCACCAGGATGTCCAGCCACAGAACCAACCTCATTGCAACATTTCAGTTAGGTCAGCTACTACTCATTAAGATGACAAAACAGGGCCTCCCTGATGGCACAAGGGTTAAAGTCTTAGCACTATTAAGCTATTACCAGCCTCTGCAGCATGAGTTCGATCCCCAGCCAGGGAGCTAACCCACATGGCACAGAAGACCTCTCCTGTCTTGCCTGCTGCTCTCCTCAGCAGTGCATTTGAGTAGATCCACCTGTTTTGCTCCCCACTCATTCTCTGGTGAATCCTCTCACCACCACCCCCAGCCTAACCCCAGTTCTTATAAATAAAAATAAATCTTAAAAAAAAATGACAAAACAGTAGTCTTCAATAGCAGATTTCTGTTATCACTGTGCATTTGCTGTGTCACTTTTACATTGCAAAAGTAGAGGCCACAGTCCTGGTTTAATCAACTCCATTTGCTAGGTTTATGGAGATTTATAGTTGCCATTCAATGACTATGTAGGCCTAAAAGATATATGCCATAGGCAATAAACTGATATCGACGGTGCCCGAAATCAAGTTGTACCTTCCTACAAGATCTCTATATACATCCAATAAGCACTCTCCCCCAACTCAGCATTTCTCTCTTTAAAAAGGGCCTCCATCATCATAGTGATGTTGCTCTTCTAAGTCAATAGTTCTTTACTGCAGAGCTCATTAAACGTAAAGATGCAAGATCCCAACCTCAGGGATCCGAATCTAGGTGGTGTGAGGAGAAGGGGGGATGTCAGTATTGTAGATGGTCAGGTCTCAGGTGCCCTGTTCCTCTGCACTGCACAATCTAGAGAAACCTTAGAAAAGCCTATCAGATATTGAGCTGCAATTCTTGCCTCTCATCACCTTATCACAGAATACCAAGTAATCAGGAAATACAATTTTATCTAATCACTTGCTCACATAGAGATGTTTAATTCTGTCTCCATGTCAGAATAAGTAGACTACAGAAGCTGAATTAGATATAATGCTAAACGACCCCACTCACAGTTGAATATATAACAAATATGTTTTATTAACAGATGTTAAAATAAAAATTGAAGACACTTTAACAAATAGTACTAGACCAAAGGATGTTCATGGGCCAACCGCATTCACTTCCAAAAGGCTAGCTCCCGAGCAATTTGGTATGCTGACTCTGAACACAGAAGTGCAGAAGAATCGGCTAAGGAAGAAAACTCAGGGCCTGACAACAAATCCTCTAGATGGGGAGACCAACATACACACAAAACAATGGCGTGACCGCAAAACAGAAGGTAATGAGAACTAGACTGGGTCATAATTCTGGACCCAGTGCTGACCAAAAAGTGTCTTTGGGAAAAAAGAGAAATATCACATTGTATTTTTAAATCGTGTCCACGCTCGTCTCCAGGCCCTGCCACAGAAGGAAGACTGGACGGGCGTTCCTGGCTGTGCAGGCGAGTCGGCGCCCTCAGACGGGAGCCCCGGTGCGTATTAGCACCTGCTGGCAGCGGCTAGGGCCACCAGGGCTGTAAACTCGAGGCCCACTTGAGTGCAGGCTCCCAATGAGCAGATGCCAGACCGCGTTGTTTACCCCTCACGGCCCTCTCAGGGACATGAGCTACACCTGCAGACGCCGAGTTTATGAGGCGTTTACATCACCTCACCATTGCCGAAGCAGACGCGCTCCCTCCAGAGAAGTACTAGTAGCCCTAAAGCCAGGTGATGAGAAGGGCCTCCCCAGTGGCCTAGCGGGTTAAGGCTCAGTGCTTCAATGCTACCGCTGCTGCTACGGCCTGAGTTCGGTACCCGGCCCAGGGAGCCAACCCACACAAGGTGCAGATGGGCCTCTCCTGCCCACTGCTCCCCCTAGTGCCGTAATTCAATAATGTTCACTCCTCCTGTTTCTTACCCACCCCCGTCCCGTCTCCCCCCCCCCTCGTGTGTCTGTCTCCCCTCCCCCCAAGCAGGAATGCAAGAACATAAAAGATGAGACCAGGTCTAAGAAATGTGTTGGCAACATCAGTTAGTTGAAAGAACTGAAAACAAGGGGAGCCCATCGACGTGGAAGCAAGAACTCACAGCTAAGGTGGAGTGCACTGCTTGATACACTTTATTCCCATTTAAGTGCCCTCTTTAGCTGGAATGTCATGTATCATTTTTTGCTAACATTTAATCCAGATGTATCCCACATATTGGTGATGATAAAACAGAATATAGCAGCTTCCATATGGTGGGAACTAGGAAGGACGTTCCCTTCTTATCCTCTACTTCAGGGGATGGCATTAGATAGTTCTAGGCAGAACTTCGGAGCTAACCCCTGGTCTGTTTCCACTAGTGTGCACTCTTTATCTGCCTGGCAGTGAAAGTTGAGCCCGCTATGAAAAGGGGAAAAAAAAAAAAAAAACCACCCACCCTTCTGAATTCCATATATTGCATTTCTGTACTAATTTTGGCTCACATAATGTTGGGATGTGTGCACACACCTAGTTTTAGAAATTTCTCTAGTATCTTTACTTACTGATCCCTTTAAAATGGGAAGATTTTTGGGGCCTCCGTGGTGGCTCGAGGGGTTAAGCACCCTCACAGGCAATAACACTGAGCTGGATGGCTGCAAAGGACTTTTTTGGCTCTGAAGTTATAGAAACCTGACTCTGCACCAGGGCTATACAATAGACAAAAGTTTACATATCACTGAGAGGGGTATAGGATAGAGGAAATCATAGATAAGCCTTGGAAGGCACTGGATGTTAGTTCATTCTCAAAGGAAGAATTAGCTAAGAATTAACTATTCTTTTGTCTCATGAATGAAACAAAAGAATCAAAGGGGGAAAGAGTGTTCTATACCATCAATTTAGAAACATTATGTCCTACTCATCAGTGAATCTTACGCTTCATTTTTAATTTTTTTTCCCCTAAAGAAGAGCATGCATGATGAGAAACAATTTCTCTTTAACCTTGAATATTCCTACTGAAGGAAAATGAGAGTCAGGTAAATAGAATTTCCATTTAACTAAAAATTCTACAATATTTTACCTAGCTGGACATTACCCAAATTTGCAACTTTGAGAGTTTCACTTATCTCAGAATACTGGGGAAAAAAATATAACTGAGTAAGTTATTGGGAGAAAAATTTCAGATCATTAAAAATAAGTAAATTGGAAAATAATACATGTAAAATATTATATATGCCATTTACCAGCCACCCAACTAGAATGCAGTTATTAAATAAGTAAAATTTAAAAGATGAAAGACTTCCTTTGGTTGAAAGAATAAATTAATGAACATTTGAAATTATAGTAATAGCTATTTTCAAAGGACATTAATATATAATATTTATCTGATCTTCAGAACCATCTGTGATATAAAAAAAACGTTAACTCAGTTTTACTGATGAGAATACAGTGAGTCTCCATTTGAAATAGGATGCTAAAACAGAGATGCTAAAACAGGATCTTGCAGATTAGCTAAACTTCATATCCAACCCAGTATAGAAAACCCCAGTGCAATATTCAACCTTCCCCCCAAATTCCCAAGGAACAGTACCTCACAAGGGAACACATTCTCTCTTTGGTCAGTTGGGTTCATTCGTAAGCTATTCTGTATTCTGAACATAAATCTGCTGTCAGGTAACTCAGACTTTTCTGCAACAGTTCAAACTATTGAAGAGGACTATGCTATCAACTAGTAGTCAAGCAAATCTATTATCTCAAAAGGTAAATGATTCAGCAAATAACAATAACAGAAGAATCTAATAATATAAGGATGAGATGAGCTTGTCAACATTAGTAATGAACTTTTTAAACCTACAAAACTCTGTAAGTACCATGTTTTTCCAAGAAATAGGAACAAGATTTGTCATCTAAAATTGACTCCTCCCTGGGCCTTTCCCAGTGGCGCAGCGGTTGAGCTCTGGGCTGCGGAAACTGCCCCGCAGCCTCTGAAGCACCGGTTGGATCCCCGGCCGCCAGCAAGGGTCCCACATGGCGTGACAGACCTCTCCGGCAGCGCCCGCTGCTCCCCTCAGCAGTGCATTTTGTCAGTCTGCCTGTTCTGTTCCTCGCTCTGGCTCTGGTGAATTCTCTCACCCTCCCGTGCTTCTGACTGTACCCAGTGCTGGTATAAATAAATAAATAAATAAATCTTTAAAAAAAAATTAAAAGAATTGACTCCTTCCTGATGGATGATTAGAATGCTCTGTAGTCTCTCTGGGACAGAAATACTTTCCTGAACTATATTTCCACTGATGAGAATGGGAAAGATATATTTTTAAGAGGACAGGATCTGCAATTGGAAGCCTGAGTCCAATCACACTTGTGATTATTATTACATTAAGTGCTATTAGAATATCCACTTTTTTAAAAAACCTGAGGTAAAGTTAGAGGTAGGCTACTGACACAGTATCTATTCAGTAATCCCTATGTGAAAACTATGCAAGAAACTGTTTCCAGACCAAATATAAAGACTATGATTACTTCCTGAGAAGATGTATGTTATTTTTTCCCTTATGAACAATAAAAATCATATGAAAGAAAATGTTTTCTTTTTGACTCAAATTTATGGTTTAAATTAAATAAATGGATCTGACTCTACAGTCTGCATCTGTAGAATAAAATTCCCCCAGGTTTAGATCTTTTAGTTTGCTGTATTTTCCATTATTTTGTTTTAATCATTCTTAAAATGTACTTTAGAAACAATCTCAAATATCCAGCTGAATTAGGCAGGAGTACTTATAAATGAATAAACCAATCAAGCACACTTTCTACTTGTCACCCATACTATATTTGCTTACTTCATGAAAGACTAATATAAAAGATCATTGGCAAATTTTTTAAGCCTGATAAAACTTAATCAGTGTAAAATATACTTATTTTTAATAAAATGGAATACAAGTGACTAAAAATGTTTCTTTGTGCTTAAACCTGGGGATTTTCGTTAGTTCTTATTCACTTCAACTAAGTTTTGAGGATAATCTATGACAGATCACTTACATTCTACATTACATACATTACATTCTTACTGCAATTATACATAATCTATATTCCCACCTCCTTTATCCATAATCAAAATCACTTTAAATAATTTCATTTTTATTCCTCCTTTCATTCAAATACCAGCATTCTTTTTAGATGATCTATTTGTATATTCTCAAGTAATCTGACACTAAAATCTCTGGGAAAAGTATAAAAATCTGGATCTGTACTTCCCAAAGGCTCAGAACAATGTGGAAATCTACAAAAATCTACAAATACTTCCCAAATGTAACCTTTAAAAAACCAACGATAAGGCAGCTTTCTGGAAGACCTGAGGCTCAGAAATTTTACTTCTTCACTGATCCAAAAAAAAAACAAAACAAAAACACTCTAGTCTAATAACCTTTAAAAATATTGCAAAACCTACCTGCTTTGCCTAATATTCTTAAGTTAATTAAAATCTCATCATACAAAACAATATCAGGATAACCAAAGGGCTTGTTTTTGTTTTTTTTTTTTTTTTTAAAGATTTATTTTTTTATTTATACAAGCACTGGGTACAGTCAGAAGCGCAGGAGGGTGAGAGAATTCACCAGAGCCAGAGCAGAGAGCAGAGCAGGCAGACTGACAAAGTACAATGCTGAAGGGAGCAGTGGGCATGGAGAGATCTGAGCGCCATGTGGGGCACTCACCTACAGCCTGGGATCGAACCAGCGCTGCACAGCTTCACAGCCCAGTGCTCAACCGGTGTGCCCCAGGGGAGGCCCACCAAAGGGTTTGTAACACAGAAATGAGTATATGCATATAATTTTTAGTTTTGTTTAAAAAAGGAAGTTATTTTATAATCAATCACAGATAAATGTTTGCTGAATGGACTGAATTCTTAAGTAAACTTAAGAATTAAGTTTACTCAGGTTATTGTTATCAATATTTGGGGGGGGAAAGGAAGACATGTAGACAAAATCTAAAATGCATTCCTTCAATGAGCTTCTTATGCATTTAGAGGCTTATGGTGTGTTTAGATAATTACAGCCAGTTTACAGTTTGACAGTGAGTACAGACTCATACACACAGCAAAGTGGAAAACAATTACAAAATTACATGAATAAGCAATTAATATGAATATGTAAACAGATAAATACCAAATGCAGCAACAGTTCAAATATCAATAGGGAAAGGAGAATATGGCACTTTCCATTTAAAAAAAGTTGGGGCTCGGGTGGGGTCAGGGGAGTAGAAGATAACAAGCTGATATGAGAGAGGGGACTTGTAATCTCATCATACTCTTCTTAATCTCTTGCACCTTGGACATTCAGATCTACAGTTCCTTATCTTGAAAATACATTATCAGGATGACTGACCCTGAGGCATTGTCAACTCAGACTTCTCAAATATAAATTCAGTTGTGTTCTTTCAACTTGCAAGCACACTCATACTAAAGCCAAACACTCATAGGTTCATGAATTTGGGAGTTACACAGGTTCTTACAAGACTCTTAGCTGAACCTGATAATATGAATTCAGATGAAGACATTCAAATTCCTACATCCCCAGGAATAGGCCAAGGAGAGTAGGCAGGCATACTCCCAATGACAGGAAATTGTCTCAGGAGATAGTTTGCTTCAGTTTGGTACTGATTTAAAATTCAGGGCCTCCCCTGGTGGTGCAGGAGGTTGAGCACAGCGCTGTGAAGCTGTCCGCAGCCTCTGCAGCATTGGTTCGATCCCGGCCAGCTGGCAAGGGTCCCACATGGCACGGCAGACCTCTCCTGTCGTACCCACTGCTTCCCTCAGCAGTATATTTCGTCAGTCTGCCTGTTCTGTTCCCCACTCTGTCTCTGGTGAATCTTCTCACCCTCCCGCATATCTGGCCTGTATCCTGGTTCTTATATAAATAAATAAATCTTTAAAAAAATAATAAAATAAAATTCAAAGACTTTCCTCACAGCGAGCTATAATGTCTTTCTTATAATTTCCACTGATTCATATTCTGCTCACTGCAATCAAGCAAAGTCTAAACTTCCTTCCAAGTGATAGTCCTATATTAGAAAATGTCTCATGTTTGCTATCTTCTTGGTGCTAAACACTTTCAACTCATTCAATGATCTCCAGAGCCTTCATATTCTATTCACTTTTATAGGCATAAGTCTTCTCAGTCTTGTCTAGAAAGCTATCATGAAAGAATGTGTCTTACTGATTGCTGAAATCCAAAGACTCCCTAACGAGAACAGTTCCCTTAACAGCTGCTTAACCCTTTTATAAAAAGGAATCAAGGTCTCTACCATCTTCCCCTGTTTAAAAATGATGATACATAACCATCTTTAGTTGTGACTAGCACGGTTACTGCTTAAGTGCCAGAATTTTCAAAACTTTTCTGTTGCCTCAGTTAATCTGAGTGATTTTATTAATAAACTTTCTTTCCCAAGCTCTCTGCTTAAGGGAAGAATGCTTAATGGGCACTATTACAGAAGGAAAGTTAATGGAAATCAAAAGTGAACGAAAGGTGGTTGCTTCATCTGAAAGATATTTCAAAGCTATGACTTGGGTTGATCTTGAAGTAAGCAAGTGAGAGAGGACAGAGAAGAGCATTTCAAAATAGTGGTAAAGCTATAAATAAAATAATGTCAGAGAATTAGAAATGCATTAAAATTGATTTCTTGGACTTTGGAATAATGAATATGGATTAGAAGTCAGGAAATGTGTTTGTTCTGGGAAATCCACTAAAGGTCAAAATCAAGAACCTACTACATAACTTTCTAACCCAGTCTCTTGCCTCCTGGAGCACCTCTCTGGGACACTGCCTTCCTTGGTCTCCTTTGAGATCACCAACCCATTCTGGCTCCAATCTGCTTCTCATTAACTACAACACTTTTAGTCACTGCCAGGAGGACAACTATAGGTCCATTATCCTATTCCTGATCCCTGTCCTGACCTAGAGATTTGACAATTCCATTTTACATGGACTTATTTTTAGCAACTCAAACTCAACATTGCCAAAAATTTGTCACCGTTTTTCTTCTGTCCTTTCCTATTTCTCCAACTATGGTCTGTATCTGGTCACTGGTATTCATCATTGATGACTCAGAACCATCTTTCAATTCTCTATTTCCCTTTACTTCCCTTGCCCCAAGATAATCAGTTACCAGATCCAGCTAGTTAAAACTTCCCAGTTTGTTTCAACTCTACACTCTTCCACACCCACTACCAGTACCTCTAATCCTTTCTCCTCCAATCAGAAACACTTTGCTAACACAAAGATTGAATGTTAGCCCTTAGTTCAAATAAAATTAGATTTGTTACATATAATGATGAAAAACAACCTACATATTTTAATGTGGTAAATTCCTACACTTCCTCATGCTCCATACTTTCATTTCGTCTTTCAATGAGAAGTAAACACTAAACCCCCTTAAAAAAATCTTCTAAGGATCCTGTATGTTTGCTTAGGTGATGGAAGCAATAGGAGCAGAGTAGTTCTACAAGCCTAACAGATCCAAAATGTCAAGGATCCATCCACCATGAAAAAGAGTACTAGGACCATAGCTTGGAGCAGAGAAAGTGTAAAAGAGAAAGACGGTTCCTTTGCACTCTGCCACCTGCCTTCAGAAAACTGTCACCTGCTCAACCACAAGTTGCTTATTTTTAGTGCTCAACTCTGGATGATCTCAAGCAAAAAGACTACAGACTGTGTACTCTTCAGCTGGCATCATTAGCAGCCCAACCCAGACAAAACCGACTCCTTTTTGCCTTCCTGAGTTTCTTTCTCAACCTCTAAATTTGTAAGCTCCAGAACTATACTTCAGAACTATAATAGTCAGCTGGCAAATGGACGTCCACCAATCTATCACATGGTTCATGATAGAATAGTTAGAATCTTGAGTTGATATTTTGACATGAGATTGTAATTTAATTCGTCACAACATTCTATCTCATCTTCTTGCTCATCTCATTTACAAATTCCTTGTGAGCAAAACTAAGTATTGCATGTTTAATCTTCACAGGACTTTGTGTTTCATAGGCACACAGAAAGTATTTTGTTGACAAGGTGCCTCAATAATGAAATACATGACCTAGCATGAAAATTAATTTCAGAGTTTATTCCTGAAACTACTGAAAAATCAGGCATAAAAGCACATGCACATGAATCATCTTACTTCAGATCATGGGGGTTGGATTCTGAAAACAGAAGTGGACTGTAAGTAGAAACCACAAACAAAATTCATGTTAAAATAACTCTTTTCATACTTCCTACTTAGTGAACTGTAAGTGATTAGAATTGGAATCTATAAAATGAAACTAAATTTCTAAAACAAAGTTAAAAACTTTCCTTCTTCAGGAAATGTATGGTAATATAAGCATAAGATGAAAAGTGTATGTAACTTCGGTAAAGTGTTAATGGCAACAGAGAAGGAAAGAGACTGATACACAAAGGCAAAAAGGGAAAGAGAAAAGCACCCGAAACAGTGATACAGAAATAAGCACAAGATTGATTAAGACAGCAGACAGGACTATAGCATTTTTAATCTATTCCGGTGAATTATCAAGGTTAAACTTTCCAAACATCTACAATCTAGCCAGTGCAGAAGCAGTCCTCCCTTAATAAAAATTGAATAAAGTCTTAGATTTATAAACATAAAAAACACATGCCCTGCCCTTACGTAGTAAATTGCATTATCTCAGAAAGACGATTTGGTTGAATTGTTTCCTTCTTTGTTGTTGTAATTTTCCACTTGAAAATAGCTTGACTTTAGATTGTGTCAATTTATGTTTCCTTATTTTCCCCAAATCTTTTATTATTAAAATACAATACTAGTACAATAATTGCACACTGTTATTACCCCTTTCCATGAAATCACCTCAACAGGATCCAGGAAATAAGTTTCAAAGAAACAGGAAAGTCCCTTTACACACCCCAAAATTCCACAGTTTTCCCAGTAGCCCTGTAAAGGTCACTCAATCATATATATTAAATCTTTGTATGTGAATTGACCAAATAGGGCCAACAAGCACGATTCTTGCAAGCCAGAAATCTTCGCCTGCCAAGTGCGCTTCTGGTCTCTCTGGCTCCCTATCCAGTCTGGAACACTAGATAAGTTAGTACAAACACTGCGCCCTTTTAACCCCCACTGCTTCCATTCTGCCAACTCCCAACCTTATGCTAATCCCCAAAATCTATTCTATTGGCTTCTATTCCCATGTTCCAGCACAGACCGACAGAGGATGCCAAGAAAGGCAATCAACCATGCTGACTGTGTCCACTAAAATTTCATGCCACTCATTCTTAGTTAAGCCCTTAGTCCATCCTTTTGTTTGCCCCAGATTGACTCCTTCTTCAATTCTCCACTTTTCCAAATCTTTTCCACACATCTCAAATTACTTGACTCATCCTGAACTCCAGCCTTGTTCCCAGCAAATATTACCATCTATTTTGCTAAGATGTAGGCCTCCAATAATTGCTTTTCATATAAGGTTTTTTCCTAGATTCTCACTCATCCTTTTTTCCCATACCCATGTCAAAGGCAAACATTCCCAATTTTCCTAAGACTGGGCTCCTCATCCCATTCCTTCCCACAATTTCACTCCGTCAGTTACCAACACACACTGCACCACCACCCCACCCATCTTCAATCTTTCTATCCCCTGCCTCGCTCCCCATTAATACATGGTGAGTGTGTTTAAATCCTTCACTCCAAATAAACTTTTCCACACACTTTCATGTCCCTCAAGAAACTCCAACTCTTCTCATTTTCCATCATATCCAAACACCCAGCATGTCTTCCACCGGTGGGCATGAACTTATTTTTTGCATTTCTTTCTTCTCCTCCCTAAGGTATAGCCAAGCCCCCAAATCTAGAACTCACTCCTCCCTCTGCCTCTCATGTTCATCCATCAGCTACCTCCTATGAATTTCTAGTCTAAGCCTGACACCATTCCCTGAGTCACAAATTCATTTTTTCTGCTGCCTACTCGCAATTGGGTGGAGATAATGTCCCTGGAGCCAACATGATCAAAAGAAGACTCAACTGCTCCTCTTATGTGTCCATTCAGGAAACCGATAAAGCAAATGTACAGATCACCTTAAATTTCTACCTTTCCAGTATTTCCTACATTAAACATTTTGCCCAAACCATATGCATCGAACAAAATTTGGATACTGTGCTCGGTTTTAAGAAATTCAGAAATGAATAATTAAAAAACATTAGTAATGCCCTCAGCGGGCTCTCAGAACTAGGTAGAGCTCTATCCTACTTTTGCTATTTTTTGGAAATCAATTTTCTCAATTCCACTCCCATTGGTGCTGTGCTAGGACCTCTAACCTTTTGTCAGGCGACTGTAATAGCCTTCTGGATAATCACTGCCCTCACGCTTGTCCCTACCTCCAAAATCAATCTTTGAATTGCCACCAGCTTTATTTTCCTAAAATTAAGAATTTGATCATGTTCTTCTCCTCAATAACCTTCAATGGCTCACCACTGCTTACAGAGAGGATATCAAAAATTCTCAACAGGAAAATCAGGGTCTTCCTCAAAACAACTTTAGCCTGTCTTTCCAATTTTACCTCATTTTCTTCTCCATCCAGCCAGCCAAAGGTCTTAGTAAACTACTCGATATTCTGTGACATTTCTCCAAGACTTGCTTTCTCCCATCTGTGATGATGGTTCTTGGTTCGACGCTAAGTCAAAAGATCTCCTTGAGGCTTGTCCAAATGCTCTAGCTAGAGAGGCTTTCTTGCCCACATTCTGCCATCCCAATTTCTCCATGCCTTTATTATAGTACCAACCTATCTACCTTGTATTAAAGGTATGTGCAACAGTGTTTCCCCATCCTGCAAGCCTCAGATTTCACTCACCCATCTATTTCTGTCTACACCTATCATATAGCAGGGTTCAACCTATATGTGTAAGACCGAATATTTATATAGCAAATGAGTAAGGAAAAATAGCCAGTTTGAAGAGAAATTAAAACTACGGTAGATATTAAAATCAGTAATAAAATTACACCTCTATAAAAAGTGCCCTGAATTATAAACACAAACATGAATGCTTCCCTTATTCTCATCCTTCACCCTAAATCCAAAACTGTTCCTTTCCATTGCCATTTGCTGCCCTGAATCACATTTGTTCTGGACATTTACCCAAATATTTATTACATGAATACGCATTAAGGGCCTACATCAAGGTCAGCAATAACACCTGCCTGATCAAGATTTTCCCCATCATCTACTTCTTTAGCATGCCTACTATCAGCTCAGCTCATAAATGCTTTCCCTTAGAACTTTTTTCATAGTGTTCTAACAGTTCAACTTCTCCCTTTCTTAAATTTATAGACACACCTTCCTTAACTATACTTTCTTCCTCTCTTCCTTCCCTTTAGTTTATTTTTTCCCCAATTACATTCTTCCCTTACTTATTTGATTCTTTCTTAGCAAAGGGAAAATGAATATGTTACCCAGTAACTTGCACTTCTATAATTAAACTTATAAAATGAACATTGGTTCCTTTAGACATAAAAAAGAACTATGCCTATAAATTCTAAGGTGCTTGAAAATACCCCCAAATCTCCTTAGTTTTCTGATCAAACCTGTTCTTTCTCGAGCACCCATATTCAAAAAGTGTTTTAGGGCCTCCCTTGGTGGCACAGGATTGAGCGCTGGGCTGCAAGGCTGCCCGCAGCCTCTGCAGCACTGGTTCGTTCGCCGGCGGCCGGCGAGGATCCCACCAAAAAAAAAAAAAAAAAAGTGTTTTAAATGAGTTTCTATTCAATATAATATTGTTATTGGTTATTTATATTTGGTTGTTGGTATCGTAAAACTATGTTCTCTATACAATACCATTGCAAATATATCAAATTTAATGCCAACAAACTTTTGAGATTATGAAATTAAGTATAATTTATCTTTCTGAATCTAAGTATAATCTAGACTCTAAAACTTCAACTTACAGATGAACACAATTCATGTCCAAGATGCAGACTTCTTTTTATTCCATAATGCCAAGAAATCCAAAGAAAGATACAGAGGTAGCACAAGAGTACTGAGGTGGTCAAAGAAAATATTAAAAATATTTACTTGTTCTCATCCCATTCTCTTTAATTTTTATTTTCCTATTTCTTTCAAAATATTCACACTATATTTGTATTTAAGTACATACAATTTTGAAAAGAAATTCTTTTGGATGAATACTCAGGCCAATTTTTATTAATTGAGGCATGCATTACAAATTTTGGAATTCACTAGTAGAGAGTATATATGCAAGAATATAAGTTTGAAACATGAAAAAAGAAAGTTTTAAGGTTTTTTTTAAATCAATTTTAGTAAAAAAAAAACCCTTTAAATGCCAATATAACATATCATTTTCTAGATCAAAGTCTCAAACGGTGATTCTCAATTAGAGTTAAGGAATACTTGGAATTGGCTGAAAATGCAGATTCTTGAGTCTTACACCCAGAGTGTCTGACTCAAAGTCTAGGATGGAGTCATGAATGCCAGTGGCCCTGACAGATTAGAATAACAAAGTTTCTCCATCTCAACACTATTGACAACACTATTGACAATGCCGGGCCTAAAAATTCATGGCTGGGGGTTGTAGGAGGGTGGGGAGCAGCAGTCCTTTCCCATGCATTGCAAGATGCTTAGCATTACTCCTGGCCTCTAACAGTAGATGCCGGGGCCACCACTCATGACCACCAAACTTGTCTCCAGACATTGCCAAATATCTCCTGGAGGGCAAAAGCATACCCTGTTGAGGGTTGAGAATTAAAGACAGTAGTTGTCCCAAGACAATACACTTTAAGAAACACCATCCTAATCAAAGGATAAAATAATATGAAAAGAGTAGAAGAATATGAATATTACAAGGACACAGTCTATAAAATGAAATAAACAAGCTTCCCATAGAGGAAATCTGATTAGCCACTATAAACTCCTGACAACTCAGCTAAGCTTCTAAGTCAAAGCTCTTCTTATGTAATTTAAACTTGAAGATTTTCTCCCTAGCTTCTATTTTAAATTATTTTTAATTAACTTCACTGGCATTTTGCATCCTGCTATGAAAAGTCAGCCTAATAGTCTCAGAGGACTCTCCCAAGAGAAAAGAGTGCATTAAATCACACATTATCACATTAAAGTATGTTCCAGCACTCACAGTCCAACAGTCTAAGTCTTGGCAAATGCAGTGGGGTGGGGGTGGGAGGGAGATGTAGGGATGGGAACAGGCTCAAGTGATTCACAATATCCAAAGCCTATTATCTTTGATTCATCCATCTGTATGGAAAAGTGGTATGGATTCTCTACTGCACCCACATTTATCACAATGACATGTAATATATTTCATAATTTGTGTCTCTACCTTGATTTCTATTCACTGTGTATGAGACCTTGTGCAAGTCACTTAAATTCTTCTGATGTCCTATCTAAACAGTAAGTTAGTTGCACTAAATTATTTCTAAAAATCCCTTTAATTATGCATAACAAATCTGTGAAGGAAGCACTTCATCAAAAAGTTCTTTTGACTATATGTATTTTAGTAACTATTACTCCAGAAAGGAAATACCTACATTGTTAGTGCTATTTGATAATACAATAATTTAAGATACTTAATGCAAAAAAAAAAAAAAAAAGTAAAGAAAATGACAAGTAGAAGAAACATGTAGACAAGATCCATTTTCTCTTAATAAGTGAGGCCCAAATTGACCCTCACCTAGAAATCACTTACATAGGAATGCATGAGAAGGCAAATCAAATCAATCTTTCAGAAGTTAATCATATATAGGGAAGCAGTTTTAAATCATACATTTGCTTTCTATTTTCTATAATAGAGACTGCAAACTAGCTGTTTAGAGGTCATTTTCAACCTGCGGGTGTGGTCATTTTGTTTGGCCTGACAAAAAAATTGTACTTAGGTAGTTGCCAATTTTTAAGAAGGGAAAGAGTATGCATAAAAATTCATATTTCCAGTTTCTCTTGAAATATTGGAAGATATTAACCCAAATGGCAACACTGAGCTGAAGCTGAGAAGCATTGTCCGCTGCCCATGAGGTCTGTGTGGCCTGCAGTCCCCACTGCTCCCTGCCTGCTACCGCTTATTTTGGTTCCCTCTTACAGCCCAGCACTTATGAGCTTATGTCCTTGCTCTGTGACAGTTTTCAAAATACATACAAATAACTTTTTAATACCTTCAAAGCAACAGAATGTTGCTTGCAGAAACTCAGCAGAAGGGTAAAAGTTTTCAGGAGACAGCTATGTATTCAATAAGGAAAACCTTCATAACACTGACTGCTAACCACCTGAAGGTTTCTAAATATGAAGGTTTCTGACTAACCACCTGAAGGATCTACAAGGTGCACTAGATTTGATGGAGAGTTCAGACTGGAGACTCTTTAAAATTATTTCCCAGTTTAAGGTTTGATGCCTTTGGTTCACAGTATAGATAGCATCACAACATTATTTTAATACATAAAATATTTAAATCAAGTTTCACTTAGTTAAGCAGTCACATTCCACCAGAAATGTGTCAAACATATATAGTTTTCTGAAAATACGATAAAGATTCCAGAGGCAGAAGGAAAAGGGTAACAGAACTTGAGGAAGAGCTTACAAGTACAGAGGAAGCAGGGGAGATGAGCAAAGTTTCTTCACTACTACCTTTATTAATAAAATGAACTTAACCATGGGAAGTTTTTTCTTAAATCAACTTGTAGAATCTGCCTATTTGAGACAATATTTTAAAAACATTCTGAGACTTTAAAAACTCAACTTTTTATTACATTTACAATTAAAGTGATGCCTATTCAAAGGATATTTTAAATCAAAATTTAATAAGAAAGCAAGATATAACTAATATTGCTAAGGTAAGTCAATTTTCAGAGAATTATAATCAAAAAAATAAAGTGTTTCCCTCTCCACACTGATAATGGATGTGCTGTATGCAGCCCACACTGTGTTTCAGACCTTTCTAGAGGCCCTGCTTCCTAAAGTGAGGTCACGTGGGACCTTACATCCTAGCATCACAGGAGTGCTCTAAGGCTGTGAGCTCTTCTAAGCGGAGTGTAAAAACTCATAGTATTAAAGTTGGACTTCGTAGAATTCAACTACTTCCAAATCAATTGTTTTTCAGTGTGTGTGATGTCAATCTTTTAACATAAGCACCGTTTAAGAATAGTGATGAGCTCTTGTATGACATAAACAGCCCATCACTGAGTGCACAGGACTCCTGCAGGCATGCCTAATGACAGGGACAGGGTGGTGTGGGTAATGTGAAGTGCAGAACAAGAGGTGTTTCTGGGAAAACATGCTTATCATGCTAGTTCTGATTCTCTGTTTAAAAAAAAAAATGACTCACTGTTTAAAAGTAAAATGCAATGATAAAACATAATGCAATTGAACAGCCCTGAATGCCACAATTTAATTTAGTCATGGAAGTTATCTGCTTTGAAACTTGTTTCAGAGTGTGGGTTCAGATGCAATTTATTTTTCATTTTGTCCTGCCTAAAAAAAAAAAAAAAATCTCAAAAGCTCTCTACATTGTTAAAGGGGCGGGGAGGGGGGAGAGAAGCTATGAGATATGCTTAAAATTAAGAGTATAAAGTAGGTTTCTGAGACCTGGAAAAATATTTAGTGATTATATCAGTGTCAGGACTTTAAAATAGGAACTTCCCTATGGCCTTAGAGGAAAATTATCAGGAGAGCAAGGTCATGGCTCTGTCATCAATGAAAACTTGAAATATGTTACCTTCATAAGAAAGGTATTGTCTGACTTGTTTATAAGCTTGCTATGGAAGTTTCCCAGAACAAGAGTATTTTCTTTATAAGCTGTACATGTTTACACTTTAGAAGAACACAAACGAGCTAACTCACTCTTGGAAAGGTTTCTTTCAAAGCATATTTGCTTCAAAACAGAAGTTGTTGAAAGTAAGTGCATGAACCATTACAAAAACCGGTGGCCACAGAAACCTGGACTATTAATGTAGCTGCAAGGTACACAACAAGAAACAGAAAGACAAAAAAAAAAAAAGAAAGAAAGAAACAGAAATTCAAACTGAGCACATGCTTGTTCAGAAAGCAGCAGCAGCGTCCTGCATCTGATGAACACACAAGCACTAAAGAGAGAGAGGGAAGAGGCACTTCAGAACACTTCAGAACACACACATTTGGGCCTTAGGCCCCAAATGCATATGCTTAAGAAACAATCCTGTCATCCTGTTTCTCCGCAGCCAAAGGAAGGGGGGAGTGGAGGGACCCGAGGATCCCGCCCTCTTATCCGGTTGTTGATCCAGGGCAGGAATCCTGGAGAACTTGCTTGAGTAACTCGAACTATGCAAAAGTTCACCAGGACAATGCAGGAATCCGTGGGTTCCTGCCCCCACTAGAAAATGCGTGAAGAAATTCTAAAAGACAACAACAAAAAAGCTTGCACAGGCAAGCGTGCACTCACCCTGGGCCGGGGTGCCCCGCCAGCCGCCTCCCTCCTCGGCCGGCTCCGGCTCCGCGGGCCCAGCAGCGAGGGCTTCTCCCGCGCCGGACATGGGCGCTCGGCTGAGCCCGCGCCGCCGCCTGCTCGCTGCCCCGCGGGGCGACCGTGGATGGGCAGTTAGGTGTTGGGTTCTGGGAACTGCCTGCTTCTGGTGGAAAAATTAAAAAGTGTTTTTGGAGAAGAGCTCAGCACCCCTGGGGGACATTCCCTCCCCCTCCGAGGCCCTCCCCTAAACCCCACCCCGGTAAGTTTTGATTTGAAATCAGGGAGGGCTGTTACCCAGCAAGTTGGGCGCAGGGGAGCCCCCCAGCTCGGAGGAGGGCAGAAAGGAGGGGCGCCGAGGGGGACGGGGAAGGGGGTTAGATTTAGGAGAAGTTACAGGGAGGGGATTCGATCCTTCCCCGGCCTGCCCAGGAGACCCCCACCTACCTCCGCATTCCCCCCACCTCGCTCAAACCGCTTCCCCTCCTCTTCCGGCCCGGGAAGTTAGCGAGGCGCTCGCAGCACAGGCGGCATCTCGCCCCGGTGGCCTGATGGCGCGGTGGTGGCCGCCCCTGTGCGTGCTCCCCGCCTCCCTCTGGCTCTGCCCAGACGCGCAGCAGTGGCACCAGCGGCAGCTCCTCTGACTGCCCTCTCCGCCCTCTTTCCAGCCAGCTCGCTGGGGCCAGTTCCCTTCCAAGGGGGCCTTTTACTCCTCTTCCTCTCTCCTACAGTCCCGAAACACTTCTCCCTCTGTTGCTCCTTTTCATCATATCCGGAATTGGGAGGCCTTGAACTCTTGGCGGGCGGCCCCTGACTCAGGCTGGGGGCGGTGCGACTGGGCTCAGCAAAGTGCTCCCCTGGCCTTCGCCCCCGGGATGTCTGGGTCAGGAGGCCAAAGCTGGACAGGGCTGGCATCCAGCCTATGGATTGCTGTAGGGGTTGGGGAAAAGGAGGGAGTTAGCTGGTCCCAGCAGCCCAGGCGTCCCACTGGCCAGAGGGTCACCCCAGAATGTCTCCCAACTACTTCTAAACCCTGCTCCAGACCAAGTGAAGCTCTAGGAAGTCCTTTAGGGTGGACTATGCAAAATGAAAAACTACACACTGTCCCCGTGGAATAAAGAAAGTGTGAGTTTAAAACCTAAAATGTTTAATTTCTTAAACTCTGACTCCAAAATTACCTTATTCCATTTTCAGTTCTTTGCTTATTTGGGTCAAACAGGAGCCTGGATGGGGTAAAATCAGTTGCAGTTGCATGAATCCACTGGAGACATCTGACCTGACCTCAGAGTTGACTCTCTGGAGGTCTGACCCATGGCTCCTGTAGCAGATAAACTTGTGGCCGAAAGTCAACTCTCCCTTCATGAATTCAATGTTTTGATTGCAGCTTAATCTGATGAGCCAAGAATAACAAGTAAAATTTGTAGATATAAAATGCCGTAATAGTACATTTTGATAACTTTTACTCTTTCATTGAATGAAATGCAAAATTCATTTGTATAAAACTGGGGCAAATTCTAAATCTCTAGGACAAGAGAGGAATCAAAATAATGTTAACAAAATTGAAGAAGATGTACAGTGAATACAGTGAATACTCCTACTCTTGTAGGAGTATCTTAATATTCTAGAAATTTCATTTCATTAAAAAAAACAATGGAAATGGAATCTAACTAATTGAAAAGAATCATTTCTTATCTTTAAAGAGTACATTCAAACTTAACTTTCAATTAACCTGAAAAACTCAACCAATTCAAGTTCTGATGACAGTTATACAGAACATCCCCCAACCCCAAGAAAATTAACATTTTGTCTCCCATGAACTACAACTAACAAATGTTTTTAACTTAGAAATTTCAGAAATGGTGTTTTAACTCTCCTATAAACATCTCTTGGGCCTGAGCTATTTGGAATCTACTTAGTGGGAGCAGATCAGTTCTGAGGGTGACGGCATTACCTTTAGAGAATAAACATTTAGGAAGCATCACTGTCTGCTGCAGCATAACTGTAATCAAAGTTATGGAGTAGAAAGCAGCTTCTCCGGAAGATTCTGTTTTGTCCCTTTATTATATTATCTCATTGCTCCTTTTTTAAACTCCCTTCCCCAGTAAGATATTAAAATCCATGAGTATTAAGAAGTTACAACATTCTTCCAGATGTTCGAGTGATAAATTCGTTAAATTTCACACAGTACTTAATGTTGCACACATGGAGATGATTCAACAAATATTCTGTAAGTTCAAACATCTTACTTTAAATGGAGATGGAATAAAATTCATTGAAAAATATTAGGAGCAAATGAGAGGTTGTGTGGTAGAATCACCAAGATGATTTGATGCCGCACCTCAGTCAACTGTGTGGCTTTGCAAGTTGGTCAAACCTCTCTGTGCTGTTATCTCACAAGGTGAGAATAAGAAGAGAAACTCCTCATAGGGTCTCATGAGGACTAAAGAAAATTATACCATTTGGGAGAATATCAGTTGTGGGAAAGGTGCTCAAAAATATTATTATTGCAGAGAAGCAGCACATTGATGGTAAGATTTAAGCATCATATATAACACTATCACAACAGTCATATCAAAATACCAGGAAACAATGTCATACATTTTACACAAATTATCTCAATGGGTCTGCATCAGCCCTATCAGTAATTTGCCAAGATTACTTTAAGATTTAGCATTCCAGTCTGTCTGGCTGTAAGGCTATCCTGCTTGTTTAGGTAAACCCAGGTCTACCTTCTGGGAGGACACAGAAGTCCATAAGGTTGGTATCTGAAACACTGGAATGAAGTGTGTGGTCCTAAGTGTCTCCTCCAAGCTGCCCATCTACCCCATCACTTGCTGAATTCGTTCAGGCTGTCTAACCACTTAATGTGGGCCCTAATAAGCAGTCCAGTGCTCTCATGCTCTCATTCTTTTATTCAACAAATATGAATGTGGACAGCACTGAGGATGCAAGCAGTGAAGAAGACAGATGTGGCCACTGACCAACAGGAGGAAAGATTGCTACAGGCAGGAATAGCAGGAGGGTGGGGTGAAGACCCAAGTGTTTGTGGTCAACCAACAGCTCTGGAAAACTTGAGAAAAGATCAATATGAAGGTAAGCAAAGGTAAGTGGAGCAGTGATGGGAAATGAAACTGAAGAGAAGTGCAAGAGTCTTATTTGAATGGACCTGGGAGGCCAGAAATCTCAACTTCAAACAAGGAGTATATATATTATCCAAATTGTTATTTATGAAAGTCACTCTGGTATAATGTATAAAGTGATTTGGAGACACTGACATAGAAGCTGGGAAATCCAATTAGGAGGCAAGGGATGATGCTGGCACTGGGAATGGTGTGGAAGAGGTAGCTAAAGAAATCAGGGGTTTCTTCCAGGTTTCAGCACCTAGATGGATGATAGTAGAACCACCTACAGAGATGGAAATTTTTACAAGAAGCAGGTTATGGGGAAAGCAGCTGAGTTAATCATGCAGATGATGTAGTGTCTGAGGCTAATCGAAACCACCCAGTAAGCTGCTGGATAGGTGCCTGGATTACAAGCTCATAGATGGTACTTCATGGCTAGAAGGTTATGCAGGTCTAAGGTGAATGTGTGGAACAAGAGTAGAGGCCTAAGACACAACTAAAACTCTATTCAAATGTGCTCTAAATCTCTATTCAGATATGTCCTTACTTGCCCCTCTCCCTTTCTCCACATTCTTCCTAACTCCTTACTAGTATTACCTGCCTGGCTTTGAGAATCACCATTATTAATGACTACTACCAGTGCCCACTCAACCATCCCAGATGCCTGATGCTATAGGCAGCACATGATGGTCTTTATTAAGTCAGACTTTGCCAGGCCTCACACTATAGTAATTGGGCTGGGTAGAAACCTTTGTGGGTACCAGTTTTCTACTGGAGATAAACACCTGAGCCCTGGCTCAAAGCCCTCTGACATTGAAATCCCAATGTGTCATGTAATCATTGGGTGGTGTGTACATTGCCTGGTGGTATGTACACTAATAATGATATAATGATATGTGAACAGGCTTTGAAAGAGTTTTAACATGACTTAAGAAAATAAAATAAATAATTTAAGGGGTTTCTAAAGCCTCCCTGACTGCTTAATCTTCATTCATTCATTAAATGTTCATCAAACATTTATTGTACACCTACTATATGCTATGCTAGACCACATGTTATGTTCTGCAGATTAAAAAAATGATTTGATGTCCTGAAAAGCAGCTCAATTATATTTCAGTTGAAATGATGCTTACCTGCTTAACTAAAGTCAAAGTTAATATACTTATTGTAGATAGCTAAACCACAGGTCATCAGTGGTGTCTACCATTGTCTATGCATCTCAGGAGTGCACAAGACAATTCCCTGGGATGTGGAAAGAAAATATTAGGATGAGCATTTATATTTGTTTAAACGGTATTTCTAAATATACCGTTTCTAAATAAACGGTATTTCATATAGACCATGTAGTACAAGAGCTTGGTTCAAGAATATATTATATAATTTATAAATAAACATCTTGTTTCATTCTCAAGGGTATTTTATCATTTGCTTTATTTTAAAAATGGCTTAATTGCTTTAAATCATTTAAGGTACATCCATTTAATTATCCCAGATTGTATGAAGGTTAATTTTCTAGAAAATACATATCCTACCTTGTTTACATAGAGCTTGACTTGAGAATCCCCAAACCCAAGGATATAGCAACCAGGCAATAACCCTAAACCTCTAAATACCAGAAATAACCTTAATGAACTTCTGATAGTGCCAGCACAAAAGGACTTTTTAAAGTCCTACTCACTTTTTGTGAACTCCAAACAGACTTATGTTGTTTTAGCACACAGAAAATTTAGGGCACAGGGACTTTGAGAAAACGAGATTAGCTAAGGGAGCTATTAGGTCAGAGAAAATGACAGCAGAAGCAATGATAGCTGACAGACAAGGAAGATACAGGAAAATAAACACGTCATAACAACGCCTTTGTGAATTCAGCTCAGTGAAACAGTGAATGTTCCTAATGAGGGCCTGAGTCATTAAGGAAAGAATCAGTTACATTAGTGCTGGATTCTGTTTTTCAGGAAAGCAGGACAGTATATTTATATTTTAGGAAAAATTCCACCACAAAAAAAAAGTCTCATTAAAAAAAAGGTTGCTACTTGAAAGAGCAAATTTCCAGCATTATAACTTTATAGCTGCAAGAAAATAAGCAATTATGATTCCACGCCAATTTAACCCTATTTCTTCACTTCCTAGTGCTCTGTTCAAAGAGGAGAGGTTAAGGGGACAGGTTTCTTGAACCCGATTCTTGCTTCAAATAGAGCACTTCCTTCTTTTTCTCCTTAATATATTGGTCCTCTTAAAATTTTAACCAGTTCTTCCACTTATTAAATGCTTGAAAACCACTTATCTTGCCCAATAGCTTCACTTAATATGTTAGGAAATATAAAGACAAAGTTCATTCATGAAATTAAAAAAAAAAAACACATTGAGATTTTACTACCTGTGGGTTACATACACTGGGCACTAATAAATCAAAAATGCAGTGGCTACTGCTTTAGTCTTCTGGGAGCTCACAGTGTATAAGGCAAGGCGGGGAGGAAGGAAGGAAAGTAGGAGAAAGGCACTTACACAATAACTACCACAGAAGCACAAAGAAGCAGCATCTCACTGCTCAGGCGTAGGAGGGGAATTAGGGACTGTTTCAGAGAGATGACACCAGGCTGAATACTGCTGATGAGCAAAAAGCTCCCCTGTCAAAGAGCTTAGGGAATTCCAGAGAGTGAGGAAAACACCTGCAAAGGCACAGAAGCGAGAAAGCCCCAGAGAAGTTAAATGACTTGGCAAAGGTCATTTAGTGGGTTCATTACAGAGCCAGCACTAAAAACCTAAGTTTCTTGACGTCCACGCTTCTTGCTCCAGATCTCTGGACAATTCACATACATAAATCCATCTTTTCTAAGTGATGGCCAAGTCAGGGCACACCTGATCATAAATTTATGAGTGCCAAAGCTTTTCTGTTCTGACTGAGCAGGCAAAAAATGGCCACAAAATCTCTTGTTGGTGGATTAGCTTGACGGTCCTTCCACTCCAGGCTGTCTCTACACTCTCAGCTCCCATTCAGGCTCTGCGTTCTCTGGCCTGCGGCACTGGCCTTCAGGGTCTTTCCTACTGTCACTGTACTCTCCAGCTTGTGTTTTGAAGGAAGGAAGAGGGAGGCTAAGGCATAGAGTGACACATGTCAAATAAGAAGAGCATGTGAGAAGACAGAAATGACAATGGGCATAGCACCTGCAGTAGACAATAAGCAGACTTTTTCTTGTTACAAGGAAGGTGATCCTAGATGTAGCAGGTATGTTAAAAATCAGTAAATACAAGAAGCTCTTGAAAATGAGGATGATCTGCTGAAACTGCAACTGGAAATAATTCTAGCATGGTGGTCATGACAAAGATGTTTAAAGCAATGTAGAAATGGAAATTTTGTTACTATGTTTCCTAAACTCTCTTTACTCAGGTAAAGAAAGATTTCAGCTCTCATATTTAAACTAGTCTCCCCAAATTTTGTCTTAAAAAAATGGATACTAAATAAAATCTGCAAGTTTGTAGCTAAACTAGACTGTTCGTTTAATTCTGGATTCATATATCAACTCACGGGAAAAGGCAAAGTTTTCTTGATTATCCTCCTACTTCCCATTATTCTTTCTCCCACTCTGAACATCCAATGCTCCACCCTGCAGACACCTCAAATAGCACACTATTTAGGTTGCCAATTTCATTCTATGCAAATATGTTTCAAAGTTTATAATGAACAAATATAACACATTAAACACAAAGATAAAATTCATGTTTTTCCTAACTCTAAGATAAAGATTCTATTTCTATGTACATTCTATTCCTACCCCCCCCCTCCAATTTCCCCCAGACCTAAAGGGAGCACCAAAATGTAGTTCATTGCCACAGGATCTGGGTGCCAATGAAGTTGGAATCAGCCATCCCTGAGAGAGCAATGGATGCTGTGTAGCTACTAAAAGGAACTATATGTACGTGTAGTAACAAAATGCACACTTAAAACACTATTGGCTGAAAAGAGTAAGAAACAGAATATAATTTCAGTGTGCACCAATTTATGATTAAAAATATGTGCACACAAAAGAGTACCTTTTATAAGAAACACGCAAACAAAAGAAAACATAAAATACATTAGTAACCTATAAAAGAAGGAAAAGATCAGTGAATGGGAATGACTGAACATACAAATATAACATACTTATGAGAAAAGGGATTTGCACGGACAATGATGATAATGTGCCACGTACCAAGGTGCTAATTAACTCAATTCTTCGCTCTAGAGCTTCAAAACGGTAACAACTCTATTTCTACTACTAATAACAATAGAAGCAGCAATGATAATAGTAATAGTAGTAGTAATAACAACAACAATGATAAAAATAGATTTGTCTGGATTTGTTATTTGGTAGATTGTTAGGTAATATAGTAAAATCTATCATCATTCTTTTTGTTGGCTAAAATTCTCTAAAAAGTAATAATTGGGCCTTCCTGGTGGTGCAAGGGGTTAAGCACAGCACTATGAAGCTATCCACAGCCTCTGCAACACTAGTTAGATCCCTGGCCAGCCAGGGAGCTAATCCCCATGGTGCAGCAGACCTCTCCTGTCTCGCTCACTGCTCCCTTCAGCAGTGTATTTCAAAGGATCTGCCTGTTCTGCTCCCCACTCTCTCTGGTGAATCCTTTCACCCCACCCCCAGCCCCTGTACCTCAGGCCCCCTTCTTGTATGCATAAATAAATCTTTAAAAATAAAATAAAATAAAGTCACTAAATTTGGGGGTAATTTGTAATAAAGTAGTAGCTACTTAATTAATTTTAAGTCAATAATTTGGAAAGTCAACTCTAAAATAAAATGATTGTTTTCAGTGGTTTGGGATAAGTTCTGTCTTTGAAATATGAAGTCAATAAGTAATCAATTTATATGATCAAGTTCTATTTACTATATTATAAAAAACTAATATACCATATACAAATTTACATTTCTGAGAATGATTCAGTTAACTGAAATTTTTAATTATAATAACTATTTAAACTATTTTCTCTTTAGTATTCGACTTTACAAATTATAATGCAGTTTAATAATTATAGCTTAGAAAGATTACTTCAATCAATGTTTATATAATGCACTTAACAACTTATAACCAAGTAGATATATTTAAAGATTCTTATATTTTCCCTATAGACATAGAATAACTCAAGTACTCTGGAGTCCAGAAAAACATGCCTCCAAAAATCAGTACTTTACACTTAGTATATCCTCTGCAGCATATGTTAGTATTTTGGCAGGGAGCAATCTACGGTGGGCTTCCATGATTCTCACCTCATGCAGGTCCCTGCCTTGAGCATAGGTCGGACCTAATGGCTTGCTTGCAATGAGCACAATAAAGCAAAAGTAATGGCATACATTTTCATGATCGGGTTACAAAGCCTGAGAATTCCATGTTGCTAAATCTCATTATCTCTCTATGTTCACTCTCATTTTTGACTTATGACAAGGAAGGGAGGGTAACTTTCAGTCACGGAAGAACTGATTCTTGCCAAAAGTCACACAAGTATGCTTTGAAGCTGACCCTCCCCAATGGAGCATTCAGATAAAAACACAGCCCCTGATTTCAGCCTATCAGCTACCCTGAGGTAGGTCACCAAGTTACACTTTGCCTAGATTCATGATGTACAGAAACTGAAAATAATAAATGGTATTTCCCCAATCCACTAGTTCGGGGAAAATTTTTAATGCAGTAATAGATAATGCAACCATGTCTCCAGCGGTTTGTTTTTTTGTTTTTCCTAAATCCACAGAGTACAATAAAACACCACTTAGAACTTATAAGAGAGTTTAATAACCTTGGCAATTGCCTACTGACAGCATTTCTGTTGATGTTCCTGAGTGGTGGATCATTTTTCCTTTCAACCCACATAAACACAGGAATTGTCTGTCATTCAAATGGTAAAGTCTCTTAGACTTTGATTTTTTTTCTTATCTATGATTAAATAAGTAAAATCCTTTACCCTAATAAAATATCAGATATTCTCGTATTTTTAATTTAGATATAATTAACATATTTAGTTAAGAAACTGCACTTGGTCCTCTGGCTCTGAGTCTCTCAAAATGCAGTCTTTTCAAGACTCCACTGGGAAAAATTTACTTCCTAACTCATGTATGAGGTTGTTGACAGAATTAAATTTCTTGCTAAGGTGTCAGTTGCTCATATGCTATTGGTTAGAATCCTCACACAATTCCTTGGGTATCTCCATAGATTAACTCACAACTTGGCACCTAGCTTCATCAAAGTCAGCAGGAAAGGGAGTGCCAGCAAGAGAGGTGTTAGTGAGATAGAAATGATCTTCTATAACCTAATCAGAGAGGTGACATTCACACATCTTTGCCATATTCTATTACTTAAAAGTAAATTACCAGAGCCTGGCCACACTGATAGGGCAGGAGCATACTACACGAAGGAGGGAATAATAAAAAATGGAGATCATTGGGAGCTCCTACCCACCAGTGCATTTAAGTGCCATAACATTTCTGTGATCATCTCTTGGACTTTGTGGTGTATATATTCAAAGACTATAAAGCCTATGGCTAGAAACAATATGTAATACCAAGAATCTTCTTCTTAAATACAGATTTTAATCAACAACTCTATAGAAGTATAATTGTGTACATCTAAGAAAACTTTGTCTATACAAGGTCACAGATTTTGTGTAATCTTGTGTCAATTTTGGCAAACTGTTTTTGTAGTTAAATGTTTTGATACAATGTCATTCATACTGTTTTTATCCTTTTAACATCTGTAGTATATATCATGACGATTAAAATAATTGATCTCCACTTTCTAGATTTGCAGCTAGGAACTGATCAATTTGTTAACTGTTTGAAAGAACTAGCTTTTTTTTTTAAGATTTATTTATTTATTTATACAAACACTGGGTACAGTCAGAAGCGCGGGAGGGTGAGGGAATTCACCAGAGCCAGAGCGGGGAGCAGGGCAGACAGACTGATGAGGTACACTACAGAGGGGAGCAGTGGGCAGCAGGAGAGGTCTGCGCGCCATGTGGGACCCTCACCCGGTGGCCAGGGGGATCGAACCGGATGGAACCGGCACTGCAGAGGCTGCAGGCAGCTTCGCAACCCAGCACTCAACTGCTATGCCACCAGGGAGGCCCCAGAACTAGCTTTTGACTTTTAAATTTTCCCTATTATTTATCTGTTTCACTGAATATTACCCTTTTCCTTTTTCTATGTACAATGAAGTTTAATTTGCTTTACTTTTTCTGGGTTCTGAAAGTGGATCATAAATTTAGAATTTTCCTCTTTTTACATATAAAGATTTAAAGCTGTAAATTTCCCTCTATGCAAACTTTAGTTCTATTCCACCAAGTTTAATACATTGTATTTTCAATATTATCTAGTTAAAAATATTTTTCTAATTTCCCATGTAATTTCTTCTTTTGGATCCATGATTACTTAAAAATGTAATTTTCCAAATATTTGTTGTTTACCCAGAGAGCTTATTGTTATAGATTTCTAACTTAATTTTGTTCTAGTCAGAGAACAAACTCTGTATGATTTCTGTTCTTTTAAACATATTGAGACATTTAATTGTCCACATATGGTATATTTTGGTATTTTCCAGATAATGTGTTTACTGATATTTTGTCCATTTTATTTTAATTGCTGAGTGATATTAAAAATCTCTTTTTTGAGATCTAGTTCTCATTAGGTTCTTATGTTCCTATATATTTTGTTGGGGGTCCAGGATGCAAAACCCTGATCCTTCTTTTCCTGGACGATTTCTTGGAGTTGTTAATTCCACTGATAACCTAGACAGATACCCCTCTACTTCTCCCCTCCTCCCTTCCCCTCAAAAAAGAAAAGCATATTCTATTAGTGCGTGTTATGATGGATTCCCAGTACTTCTCACCATCTCAGTCTAACTTCTTTTGTTAGGGACTAGGGACAAGGAAACTAATGCAAGTATGTTAATGCCTATTCTACTTGCTATGAAAAGTAAAGTCTTTTATTCCTAATCCAGGAGTCTGGTATTTTCTGTCAGAACCCATGATATAGTCATTGGCAAATGTAATATATTGCAAATAGGGTAAAATCAAATCCCAGACCTAATATTCTAGTATGACTATGGAATTATCCACTTTTCTTTTTAATTCTATCAATTTTTGATAAAACAAGTCATAGTAGAACAGCCCATATGGCAAGTAACAGCAGGTTGCCTCCAGGAACTATGGGAAGTATCTGAGAAGGGAATTCTGTTAACAACCAGAAGTTAGGGTTCTCTGTCATACAAAGAAATTAACTCTGCCAACAATTTGAACGAGCCTGGAAGCTATCTATTCCACAGAAGAGCCTTCAGATAGTGTCTAGCCTAGCGGACATCTTCATTGTAGCCCTGTAACTCTGAGCTGAGGATTCAGCTAAGCTGAGCCTAAAATACTGATCCACTGGAACTATGAAATGATACATATTTTTATGCTTCTAAATGTGTGACAAATTGTTATGCAACAACGAAAACTAACATAGCCTCTAATGATTGCACTTTTCTTGAGAGTGTCACACATTTTACTGATTATTTGCATGACAAGTAATTTTGGATTTTAGCCTAGATATTGTAAAAGGTATGTTATGAACAGTGGATTTCTTTATATACCATTAGTGTTTTTGTTTTGGCCAGTAATTAATCAAATTAAGATTTGATTATAAACTGTAAACTGTTTTAATGGATAGCCTCTGAAATCTCATTTCAATTTTTTGGCTTTTTGTGTGATTTAGAGATTTAGGCAGAAACTATATAGAGAACCAGGCATTTCCTTTTCTGGGTCTTTAATTCTCAGGGTACTTGTCATTTTCCTAGGGCAGTGGCTACCTTGAGCTATCTTCTGATTGCTTAGACTAAAAAAGACTATGGGTTTTCTATAGGAGCTTCAAATTTCTGGTTTTAGTCCAAAGTTTGCCAACATGAGGACTTAATACCATGCCATTCCCTTCATTTGAGTTTTGATTCCTCTCCAAAATCTTTCAGTCTTTGTCCATTATCTTTTTCTCTAAACTTCAGGTAGTTTTTTTTTTTTTAACACTACCTCCAAAGATTCAATCTATTAAAGGATTAGTCTCTTAGCTTATTCCTCTAAGGGAAGCATACTGATCAAATATATACTTTGATCAATATATTACAGGTGGAAATATCTTCCAGGAATTTCATTATATTAAAATATGAGCTGTATTATCCAATCTTTTCTCTATTTTTTTGGACTAGCTAATACTCTATGACTACTCATTGCATTATTGTATATGATCAATAGACTCATAGTTAAGTTTTTGGTAAATAATTAATGATTCAGACTTATACCATGTGTCTCTTTCTGTTTCTTCAGTATTTTCAGTAAAAGAATATTAGCAAAACCATGTATTCTACCTTTTAGATCCTTACTATATACATGGAATCCATAACGTGTGTCTATTATTCTTTATACATATTCAGAGCATATCTTATAACAGTTCCTTTGGAACCATTATCCATGGATGCTGTGAATGCATATTAACATTAGAATGCATTTGCATAATAGGTGTTCATCATATTGTATGCATAGTAAAATCTTTACAGAAAATACAGTTATAATATTCAAAAGCTATTTACTTAAACATATTACAAACTACTCTACAATTACTTAAATGTTATTTCTAAGTTCTATAGTAGAAATAGAAAATGGAGGTTTCTAGGAGCTACCTAAACAAATCCAAAAGTATTTTTTAAGCAAGATCCTTCCTGTGATAACATTAACAGAAAACTCTATATAGAGAAAAGAATTAGCTATCTTAGTTGTAATGAGTTTAATTTCATTGTACTCCTTGCACAGTTCTTGTTTTTAAAGGACCTACAATAGATACGAAAGTTTATGTACACAACTATGTAAGTCTCACAATTATGTAAGATGTAAATGAAAATATTTATAGCCATTTTACAAATCATATGTTATTATGACTATGAAGTTTTCATCAATTGAAAGAACAAACAACAAAACTCAATGTGAACCCAACAAGTTTCCTGAGAAATCTTTGAAAGTCATCTGGTCACTAAGTAAACAAAAGCAATAAGATCTCTGAGTTTTGGAGTGTTTTTAAATGCCTTGGACAGTGTTGCAGGGTCATAAGCTGAATGATTTTAAGTAGCTGAGAAATGCAAAAGCTCTTTAGAAAAGTAGAATGCTTTACATTAGCAGAATGAAATTAAATTTCACAATAGCACAAAAGAGATAGACCTCTAGTTGAGGAAGTGTGTTCACAAGATCATGAAATTGAAGACATCTAGACAGAGGACTCCAATTGTGTACAGTGTTTTTATAGTCACTTATAATCTAGATAATCTTGCTTTAACAACTAGTGCTGTTGTGCTTAATATAAAATAACCAGTAGAGGCCCTGTTGGTACAGGGGTTCAAGTCTTAGCACTATCAAGCTTTTGCCAGCTACTGCAACATGAGTTCCATCTTCAGCCAGGAAGCTACCTATATGACGCAGCAGACCTCACCTGTCTCGCCCACTGCTCCCCTTAGTGGTGTATTTCAGTAAATCTGCCTGTTCTGCTCCCCACTCTGTCTCTGGTGAATCCTCTCACCCACTATACCTCTGGCCTATACCCCAGTTCTTGTATGCACAAATAAATAAATCTTTAAAAAATAATAAAAATAAAATGACTAGTAACAAATGTTTAATTCCTTAACTAAATATAATACCATATTAACTGCAAAATGTCACATCATTCAAAGAAAGCATTTCCTTAGATGTAAAATCTTTACATCTGAGAGGAAATGTTTTTTCTTCAACACAATGCTCAAATTAGTTTAAAAGTATTAAATTATCAAAAGTATCTGTGAGAATGATTATTGAAAATAGGAACAGATAGAGAAATCAGGAATCTTTATAGTACATTTATTTTAGAGAAAACAGTGGGTACATGGTGAAAAATTCCTTTATGCAAAATATAAGTTTATTCTTTTTTCTAAGAGCAAGTTGATGCTACTATATTTAAAACTCTTCAAATGAAATCATCCTCAACCCCATGTGTAAAACAGAAAAATATCAATGAATAGACCACTTTAAATTTTCTTATGAGTCTGTGGAAAGCACTGCCATGTGTAGTCTAATCTTTGATTTACTTCCATCAGTTGGAGGGTTTAAAGAAACAGTTGATATGGGTGCAGGAGCCCCTCAGCTCCTAGAGATCAGAAACCAGGTCGATTTCATAGCTCCAGCTATTTCCCACATCTTGCAAAATACTTAGCTAATAGTTGGCACTCTGGCTACTTATAAATGAATAAAATAAATGAATAACTTAAAATGTTCCTTTTGGTGATCACTAGTGTCATGTAGACAAAGTCTTAATATATCCAACTATGTTAGAATTTGTGTGACAATAAAGATGTATAGAGCATATGAAAGGACAGTAACATATATTGGATATTTTTCAAAAACATTGCATAAGACAAACATCCCTAGACTACAATGAAAGTCATGAATTGGGTGTCCTGATCAAAGTTCTGGCTTTACACTTTTGTCACTGAGTCAGTATTACCCCATCTATACAACTACCTGACCAGAAATGATTAGCTCATAAGTTCTTTCCAGCAATAAAATTTATATAGTACAACCTCAGATGTTAAGGAAAATTTCTTTTTTTTATTATTTTAAAGATTTATTATTTATACAATAGCTGGAGTACAGGCCAGAGGCACGGGGGGTTGAGAGGATTCACCAGAGACAGAGTAGGGAACAGAACAGGCAGATTGACTGAAATACACTGCTGAGAGGAGCAGCGGGTGAGACAGGAGAGATCTGCTGTGGCATGTGGGTTGTTCCCTGGCCGGCCAGGAATCAAACCTGTGCTGCAGAGGCTGTGGACAGCTTCACAGTGCAGCGCTCAACCCGCTGCACCACCAGAGAGGCCCAAGGAATATTTCTTAATTGATGATAAGATTCTGTATTCTTTCAAACTTTAATTTTGAGGTATGAAGGCGATATAGACCTATAAAACGAATGTTCTTAGACATTACACCTTAGTACTATGGACTGTTACATATTCCATTGCTGCTTCTGAATTTTCATCATTTCCCTTGTCATCTTCATATTTAAAGATTAACATTCAATTTCATCTTTCTTTTAAACAGAAAGAAAAAGATGATGTAAAGGATGAAAGCAGAAAAGGCAGATGGAAACAAATATTTCAATTCCTATAAAAAAAATTGTAATATTGGGCCTTCCTGGTTACAAGGGGTTAAGTCTTAGCACTGTCAAGCTATCACCAGCCACTGCAACATGAGTTAGACCCCAGGCCAAGAAGCAACCCACATGGCACAGCAGACCTGTCTCACCAGCTGCTCCCCTCAGCAGTGTATTTCAGTCAGTCTGCCTATTCTGTTCCCCACTCTGTCTCTGGTGAATCCTCTCACCCCCCACACCTCTGGCCTACACCCCACTTTTGCATATGCATAAATAAAAATAAATCTTTAAAAAATAGTAATGTTTCCATACTTTAGGAAAAGTGTAAAATGCTGAAAAACTTGATAAAGACAAATGGTCTTTGAAAGTATAAACCCACTAGGCAAATCAAAATTAAGAGAGCTGACATGTGACATGACAGTTGGTGCCTTGAGAGTTGAAACCATGTTTTCTTGTTTTTCTTTCTGTCACTTAAAAAAATGCCCAAGAACTTATTTTGTTTTAGTCAAGTGTACTCAGTTGTACATTTTGATCATAAACAAAAATTTTTTTGATAGGACACAAATTATGTACATCATATATAACATTTAATTTACAAAGCATTAATTCAACTCAGTTCAATTTACTGACTATGTTAAAATGCCTGCTATGTTCTAAGAGTTGAGGTAAGCGCCACAAGGAATTTCAAAACAACTCTGATATGATTCTGCCTTAAATTATTTAACAGTAAGCACAAGAGTTCATAAGGGGTCACAAGAGAGATAAAGGGTGCAACTTAAGATGTTATTAATATACATAGACAATTCTGAAGTGTCTCACAAACATCCACAAATAAATAGAATTGTGTTAACTGTGGTGCTCGAAGACAGGGCTATAATTTATTCACCCAATAACTCATCTCCAGCCTTATTGTCATTGTCTCTTGGTTCAATCATTAATCCTATAGAAAGTGATTTATCACTTTATGATCAACTTCATTCCTGATAAAAGGACATCATATTTCTCAACAGGAATCTACTAATCTCTAGAACCAGCAAAAAAACAACAAAAATGTCACATTACTTTAACATTTTTCAATACTGGCTATATTGAAATGCTTTAAAAAATATTCATAATAGATAATTTCTGGTGATTTTAATAGTCAGGCATTGTGTGTATATTACATGAACTACTGACTATGTGCAACTCTTATTACTCATTTCCTCTTCTTTTGTCCACATATACTCTTACATATCCTGTATCTCCTATACACAAGCCCTGGTTTTTTCTCCCCCTTCCTTATTACTATCTTCTTTAAAAATTTTTGAGAAACACCATGAATGCATAGCTTCCAGGTGTAAAGACTATCCCTAAGGATTCAAAGTTTAAAGGTAGTGACTGCAATTGTGCATTTAAGATAAAATGTGGTCAAAGTCATAATAAATAAATAATAGTACAAAGTAACTAAGAAGAATCTTCTGCCTGGGAGAGAGTGGTAAGTGACCAAAGTCAAAGCAGAACCCATATTTTCCAAAGTTAGAGAGGCATATTAAACAGAACTTACACCTTACGTGGCTAAACATTTGAAAATAAAAACACACAATTTATGAACACCACAATTCTCTTTCCTCTAATTTATCTTATCTCATCAGACAATCACAGAATAGTAAGGAGTAGAGGAATTCAGAATAAAATAACCCCATAATTATTTTAATATTAAATCAGCCCTCAAAAAGTATTTGGGCTGGGCCTCCCCTGGTGGCACAGCGGTTGAGCGTTGGCCTGCAAAGTTGCCCGCAGCCTCTGCAGCACTGGTTCGATTCCCAGCTGCCTGTGAGGGTCCCACATGGCGTACAGACCTCTCCTGCCGCACTCACTGCTCCCCTCAGCAGTGTACTTCACCAGTCTGCCTTTTCTGCTCCCTGCGCTGGCTCTGGTGAATCCTCTCACCCTCCCGTGCTTCTGACTGTATCCAGCGCTTGTATAAATAAATAAATTAATCTTAAAAAAAAAAGTATATGGACAAACAGGATGGTCAGATCACAAAAATTAAAGTCACAATTCATATTAAGCAAAACCCACATCTCAGAGAAAGAAACAAAGACAAGAGGGATATAATGAATGATACAAACCTCTTCAACTGTTGATTATCAAGTAAAATAATTCAAAGCTACACTTGAGCAACCTACTAGATATGGTTCACCTTATTCATAATCATCTTGACTCATCAAGCTCCTTAGTATCTTCCTTCAAATGCTCTATTGATCAACACACCTTTCTTTTCATTCTACTCACTACCACAATTTCCTAAACACTCATATTCCATACCTGGACTGCTGGAAATGTTTCTCTACTATTTCCTTTTGCTGTTTTTCAATTCATTATGGGCACTAAATATGGATTAAACTTTCCTGAAACCTTGAATTATTAGCCTTTTCTAAAATTTTCTGTTTCACCATTTCATTCAATCAATTAAAAAATTGTTACTCTATCATTCAGGCCTCCAAAATCAACACTATTTACCTATACCTTACTTTTTTCCTTCCAAGGAGGGCCCTTGTCATTCCTCAGTCATTCCATGCTCACAGCCAACTGGTAACCTACTCATGTCATACTTTTGCACAATAAGATATTTTTTCTTCTCTCCACCTTTCCAAATTCTGACTATGTAAATATTTTCACCAATCATTGTATTTCAAATATAACTTTCCATTTTCTGAATCATGTATTACAAGATGTACTTGAAAACTGAGGTTTAGAGAAGACTATTAATGGCTAGTGCTCAGAAATGCTTTCTGAAAATGTGGGACTGGAAATAGGAATCAGATGATGGGCAGAATTCAGACAAAGAAAGCTGAGAAATAACCACATTGCTTGTGAAGCGAGGTAGCATGGAGAGGTAGTCCCATTCAGTCTCCAGATTCTAACTGAGACAGTCTTGATTCATATTCTTTCATTGATTTTTATCATGGACAAATCACTTGATATTATTCCAATTTTCTTCTCAGAGGCTGGTTGCAAGGATTACTTAGTCAGCACTAATAAGCTATGTACAATCAGTAATGTAGAAAAATAATATCAATGATAGCAAATATTTTAGCATTATTGGCCAATAGAGGGATTCAAGATATAAAGTGAAGAAATAATCACAAGGAATAGCAGTCCTCAGAGATGAAAAGAGAGATGATCAGGACAGAGTGTTAAATAACCAGTAAATGTAGCCATTGGGAGAGTTCTATAGTGATCCCTTCTATTTGACTCTCTTTGCTGATAACTACATTTATCTACTTTGGTACATCACAAAGCCAAACTCACTGTGATGGCAATTAGAATACCGATACTAATACACTTGTTCATAATAACTGGGCTAAGCAATTTCCCTAAATAACTTCAAAATCCTCACAAAGAATCCTAATAGCTATGTATTATTTCTGCCATTTTGAAGAAATGGGAAACAAGCATGCTGAGGAATCATTGTTTGCTCACAAAGTTCAGCATCTATAGTGTTTGACTAATTATTAGGTTCCCATATACCACACTCTACAAGAAATCTGTCCTGAACCTTAAATTTCAATTTTCAATTTCTGGATGGGTGTTTTTCAAACGTAAAACTGAAAATGTTCAACAAACTTATCTTCCCAACTAATCTGCTTTCCTATCTACTCTGATCCTTCAATAAATAATTTCCCCTTTCTTTCTATTCTCATAGCACATGTGTTCTCCCACTGCACTTGCCATATTATACCTCCAGCTGCCCAATAACGTGTGACACAGCGACAGCAACATAGCAATGCAAAGTTGACCACTGAGCAAAATGTAAACAGCTTTCCATCCTCTAAGGTGGCCCATTGTTCAGGAGTCACTGGGTGAGCAGGACCTGTAGCAGCAGAGTTAGGCTGGCTTTTCAAGAGTTATGTTATGCTGTGATACATTACAAGGGATTTTCTATCTGCTTTGATTTATGAAGCGATGAAGGGAAGATGGGGCAAATGGTGAAAAGGCTTCAAGCCACTGGATTCAGTAGAGTGCTGGGATGAGTCAACTAAGGAACAGGAGCACAATGTAAGCTATGCTGCAAATGTTTCTCTTTCAAAAGATGAGTTTTCCCAGATGTTTCTATGTAAGTATACATTTCCGATATGGGAAGAGTTATTTCTATTAATTACATTTTCTTAGACTACCTTGTCAGTAAGAATGGCAATTCTATAGTTAAGTCTCAGGATGATGAAAGGGAGTAAAACGTAGTTCATAACAAAATGAAAAGGCAACCTGGTAGCTATATAGATAGCCATCCATTAAAAAAAGGAGATTTTGATATTTGGGACAATTTGGATCGACCTTGAGGCATAATGAAAAGTGAAATATGACAGATATCACACTTAAATGTGGATTCTAAAAGCAAAACAAAACAAAACTAACTCAAAGATACATTTTTGGTTGCCAGAGACATGAATATGGGGTGGGCTAAATGGGTCAAAAGGTACAAACTTGCTGCCATAAAATAAATCATAGATAGTTATTTAACAGACAATATAGTCACTATAGTCAACATTATATTGGTTATTTGAAAGTTGCTAAGACAGTAAATCTTAAAAATTATTATCAGAAGAGAAAACATTTCAGTTATGAGTAGTGATGGATGTTAACTAGGTTTGTTGTTTAATCATTTTATGTAAAAATATACAAATAGCAAATCATGGTTTTATACCTTATATAACATTATGTTAATTATAGCACAATGATAAAATATTTAAACTATTGGCATATAAGGATTACTTTCAAAGATGCTGTCCAGGGCCTCCCCGGTGGTGCAGCGGTTGAGCGCTGGGCTGCGAAGCCACCCACAGGCTCTGCAGCACCAGTTCGATCCCCAACTGCCGGGCGAGGGTCCCACATGGCGTACAGACCTCTCCTGCCCCCTCTGCTCCCTCAGCAGTGTATTTCATCAGTCTGCCTGCTCTGTTCCTCTCTCTGGCTCTGGTGAATTCTCTCACCCTCCTGTGCTTCTGACTGTACCCAGTGCTTGTATAAATAAATAAATAAATCATGTTAAAAAAAAAAACAACAAAGATGCTGTCTGGTTCTAATGTGCAGTGAAGATTAAGAACTACTGATCTAGAGTAAGATACACATGTAAGATTTAGATACAATTCAGAGATCAGTTACCCAGACTGAGTACATCTCTTTAAGATGTCAGGAACCCAGATTCCTTCTGTCTTATTGCTCTACCATGACCTCTACCTTGCCCAGCTCAGCTCAATGTTCAAAGTGACTGTGCCAGCACTAGCTAGAATGTCCACCTTCTAGGCAGAATCAGAAAAGTAAGGAAAAAGCACATAAGAAAACACAGTAGACGTTGCACATCCTGTTTTTCCTTCTATTCAGTTTGTCATAACTTAAATGTGTTAAATCACTCCTGGAATATAAAAGAGGCAGATAACCTAGTTTTTATTTTGGGATAGCATCTGCTCAGTTAAAAATTATAAATTGTATGACTATGAAAATGAAAGAAAAGATATTAAGAAATAGCACATAGTTTCTTCTTCAGGAGGTTTAAATTCTCATGCAGTAGATTAGACTGTTATTGGTGAGGAAAGTGACAGATGAGATTGCCAGTAAAGTTTCTGGATATGCATTGAGAAAGTTAATCTTTGCTGCTTTTCTCACTACAACTATTTTAGGATGATAATTCCAAAAATTCCTGGGTTAACTGTTAAGTGGAAACTATTAGACCCCCAAATAGCAACTTCACTTTCAAAGAACGGAAAATGAAAGGAAAAGCATCTGGATCTAGGCAAAAATAATTTCTTCTCATAATCATGTTTATTTGCTTTGTTTTCTTGCTTCTTACCCAAGGATCAAAAAGATAAACGTAAGAGGTAATTTTCTTAAATCAAATTTAATGTTAACTTGAATAGACTCTGTAAAAGGCATTTCTTTGACTCTATGGGGGCACATTTGGGAGACCCTGATCTACAGAAATACTTGCAGGAAGTCTTGAGTTTGGATAAGAGAAGTCAGTAACCAAGTGGAGGATTTTTTTTAAAAAATCACCTTCTAAGATAATGGTAAATGAAAATGGGAGTAACTGATGCCACCAGGATCCAATTTTAAACAATTTCATAATGATGTGATAAAAAGATCTAGGTGTGGAAGCATACAGAGAGAAAAACTTGGATACTGTTATTAGTTATAAACCCAAAATATATGTCACAAAAATAAATTCTATCTCTTATAGTATCAGTGACACCTTATCTTAAAAATTCAACATAAATGTATTTCCTTGAACATTTGTAGATTATTTTTATGTCCTTTTTTGAAAGTAGAGTAGTAGAAGAATCTGACAGAACACTTGAAGTTAATATCAGCTGTGACGGAAAAGATTGATATCAGGTGCCGGATGTCTGCCAACATGACAGTCATTACTGTGAGACTGGCCAGAAAAATAAGTAAATATTAATCTCAACTTAATTGTAAAAAATACCAAGTTTATTTGAAAGTTACATCACATAGAGCATCTATATTCTGTAATCTCTAACAGTGCAGTTAAGTAGCTAAACTTTTCACTAGCATTCTAGAGAATCAGTCTCTTCAAGTTATTCCTTTTCCAGAAATGTCTGAGTTTTCTGGGCCATTAATGCCATCCTGTCTAAATGTGCATTTTTTAAATCCTAGTCTACAAAGAGTGGATGGAGTTTGCAAATGGGATTTAAAGACTACAAACTCTCCTTCACTGATACCCCAGGACCTCACCTTCTCCTAAATAAGAATCCTGGATAAACACCTTCTGATTCACTCTGTCACAAAGGAAATATTTTTAGTTTCAGGTCATTAATGCAAGTTGGAAATTGCTCAAGGCATACCAGAAGTCTGAGTGGAGAAAATGGAGCAAAGGCTCTGTAGTATAAGGGAGAAATGTTCTAAGGAATGAAGCCTGCCTGTCATAGGAAAAAATGGTAGTTGAAATCAAACTTGTTTTGGAGGCACACTAGAAGCAGAAGTAAATATTGGCACATTCTCAAACCACAGCATCAGGAGGAATAGAGCACAGAGCCCCTGGTGTAGGATGCATTTACCTGAGAACTTGTCATTTCTTTCTCTTCCTTCTCTGGGTTTCTTCCACAGATGAGTTTATGTGGAGAAATCAAATATGCCTCTTAACAACATAACTTTAAAGTTTGCCACAGTCTCTTCATCTGCTCCCATCTCACCAACAGGGAGGCAGAAGGCCGTGAAATGTAGAAAAGCTCACCCTCCTCTGTCCTGTCTCCGAGATTCAGGAACAATGAGCAATTTGTGGAGACCAAACTTTGAATTTCTCCATCCCTGTCCTCTGAGTCCTCCACACCTACAAAAGCCCCCAAATTCTGCTACAGCATGGACGGTGTGGGCTGCGTGACCTGTCCGGCTCCTACCAAACCCGTGTACAGCAAACGCTGTTACTACCCCGAAGGCCAAAGGTTGGCGTCAACTCTCATAAATAGACACAGAAGCCCCATATTTAATTCAGGCCTCACATTAGATTCACCTGGAGCAGTGAGTTAGTACAACAACACTGGTTTCCACCCAGGCCAATATAATCTGTGGGGGCGAGCACAAGGTATTAGTGTTCTTAAAACTCCACATGTGATCCTAATTGGTAGCCTGGATTGAGAACCACGCATTTAAGTGTTGCTTCTCAAAATAGAATGTGCATAAAAATCACTCAGATGAATAATATCAACTAGACTGATTGTGGTGATCATTTCACAATATGTACAGATATCAAACCAGTATGTTACAGAACAAAACTAATCTTTTCTATGTCAATTTTATCTCAATGAAAATAACTGCTTGAAGATCAAAACATAAACACATAAAGGTGAAAATGCAAAAGGGAGAAAAGTCAGGATCTAGTCCTCCCTGGAGTTCTTAACCCTAGCCCAGAATGCACCTGGATTATTTGAAAGGATTCTTCTAGAAGGAAAAGCCAATGAAAATAGCACTGAGAAGATATTTAAGGTCAGGTTTTTTTTTTTTTTTCTTTGCTCAGAACCTATGTTATATTTGAAGGAGAGGTGCTAATCCTTTAAAAAAGTAAAAATTAAAATATGTAAATGTAGGTGGTTAATATGAGGAAAAAAGATCTTTTGAATTACTGTAAGAGGTTGTAGGCAGTAGTAACTTCCCTATCTACAATATTTTCAAGGGCAGCAACAGAGACAGAAACACAGCGATGGGTCATTGAGTGAGGATTTTGTAGTTTTAAAGCAGACAAGAAACCCATTTAAAAATCACTAATGATTCCTTTACATACAAGTCATGAATGAAGATCCAACTTAATATCTAGAAATTCTTTTCCAATGATGATGCAAATAGAATATGTTTCCAAAATTGCAGGTATTTATAATGTGATTGAATGGCTAAATACATATTGACCCCAAATTTCAGTTGAAAGGTTTTATACTATTCATCCATGTCCAGATGCCTCCAATTGAACTACTGCGATGTGCCAATGAGACACCGCTGAGACTCTGAAACACGCATTTCTCACCTGGATGTTTTAATTGCATGCAGGCACCACAGTTGACTATTAATTAACATTGATGCTTTAAAAAAAAAAGGCTTTACTTTTCAGTGTGAAGGCCAAATTTAGATTTTTTTTTAAATATCCTTTTGTTTTGGTCTCATTTCATTTTATTCTGTATTATCTTATGACAGGAAAATGAAACAAAAGGAAAAGGAAGTTTACACACATTTTATTTTAAGTTACAGTTTATATGAGCATCAAACATGAGTGTTTTATTTAATTCTTAGGGTTGATACCTTTCTGGTTTCCTGAAATATAATACCCATTAATCCCTGTTTGCAGACACCTTGAAATATTTATTGAATAATACAATACAGATTCTAAAACATAATCTTCTTTTATGAATACTGGCACAATTTCACCCAGCTCTGTGGAAGATTTAAGAAAAATGGCAGGGCAAGATCAGACATTGTTTACATCTCACCTCCAGCAAGATATAACTTTACTCTTGGCTGACCTTTAAGCAAAAGCAATGGTTATGTAACCAAGTAAGCTAAAAACTAAACAGGAAAAGTCACAGAGCCAGGAATGAACTACAAACTTACACTATTTGTTAAACTGAGATTTTTATCATGTTGCTCAAAGAAACACTAAAGTTTCCCAAATGGAAAAATGTGAACTATATTTTATCTTTGCTATCTGAATGTATACATAAATATTTCAGCATTTAACAAAAGTTATTTAGGAGTCTATTTGAAAATGCATTGCAGTATTTTGTTATGTTAAGCAGTATTACTCACTGACAAAATGAAATTTTTGAATGAACTCTGTTCCATCTTCATATAAATATTGCTTATAATTAATGTGTGTGCTCTATTATTCCTAAAACATACATTATCAGGTTGTTTTTAAGTTAAACAGATTTATCTTTGGAAAGTTTTAAGTATAACCTTATTAAGAGGCAGAAGCCTGACTTCTTTTTTAATACTTTTACTGTCAACTTTGCAATTACAATTCTCATGTATACATCCTGGAATACTTGTCCTTTTTATATTGAAGTAACACTGCATAACAATGTTATATAAGTTTTAAATGTGCATCATTAAAAGTCAGCATGTGTTTATATTACATTAAGTTCACCACTAAAAGCCCAATGCTATACTTCAGTAACTGTCCCTTTTTACCTAATTTACTCTTACCCCTTCCCTTCTGAAAACTACTGATTGGTCATATAGCCTGAAAGTTTATGTTGTTTTTCTAAAGAAATGACTTTTAAAGTCTCTTTTTAGCTTTACTATTCACAGCATATAAACAAGTTAATAGTGTCTGCATTTTATGTTCACTAGAGAAAATTATCCCAATTCTTGCCAATGAAGAAAAAAAATTAAAAAATAGCATAACCAAGAAATATCCTAAGGTTTTAAAAGATCTTGATTTTGTAATACAGAAGTATCTTTCACAAATTATATCAACAACTGCTTTTGATGTTTTCATAATCAGTATCTTTAAATTCCTGAAGGACTTAAATATTTATCTAGTATATTTTCTACTTTATATACAGTCAAACCTTAATATATTTTGTAGGTACTCTTTTATTGAAGTAATGTGGCATTAAAACATTATATAAACTTTAAGTGTTCATCATGCAAAGCAACAGGTATATATACTAATTAAGTTCACTGGTAAAATCATATTTATCCTTCACCATACCACTGAATTGCTCATGAAAGAACATAAAGTGTAAGTTGAAGAGTGATAGATAAAATTGCTGTGAAAGTATGTTAATTGAATAACATGTTAAATGCAACATATTTGCACATATCAGGATGTACATCTAACAATGTGCCTAATGGAATATAAATCACAACAAAATCAGAGGTAAATTGATGCCTAGAATAATAGACATCACAAGAGAAGGGTGAGGCTGAAGAAGGCAGAACTGGAAAATCTTTGTAGCCATGTAAGAAGCTTAAAACTTCTTCTAAAGGAATAAAAAGAAATAAAGCGAAACTACACCAAAGGGGTTTAAACAGGGGACTGGCATGATCATTTCAGTGTTTTGGAATGATCTTTCTGGTTGCATCTGCAGAATGAATGAAAGGAATGCAAGATCAGAATCCGGAGGAGGTGGGACTGGGAGCTGTATTAGGGTCCTCCAGAACCAGTAGGATGTAGAGATTACATGACAGGAGATGTATTATGGGAATAGAGTCATGGGATTACTGAGGCTAAGAAGACTGTTGTGGGAAGCTGGAGATCCAGGAAAGTCCATAGTATAATTCAGTTTTTATCAGAAGGACTAAGAAGTAGGAATTCATAACATCCACAGCTGAAGAAGGGAGGGGCAGAAGGAAGAGGCAGAAAGAGGAGACTTTATTTTTCCTTCATCCTCAGTGGATTGGGTCAGATCCACCTGCTTTGGTGAAAGTGGGTCTGCTTGTACTTAGTCCACTGAAACACTCTCAGAGATGCACCCAGAAATAACGTTTTACCAGTTTTCTGGGCTCCCTTATCCCAGTCAAGTTGACATAAAATTAACTCTCACAGGTGTCTATAGCATTAAATCCAGGGACTGGAGAAGGAGGGAAAGAAGATGAATTTTGGAACCTTTTAGGAGGTAATGAACTCTGCTTAGTGTAGGAAAACTAAATGACCACAGTATTCATTGAAATAGGAACATGGAAAGTGGGCTCGGAATGTGTCGGCAAGATGAAAAAAGCAGTTTTAGACATGCTGCCCTTCTTTTGAAAAGCCTGGAAGTGGATGTCAAATAAGCAATTGGATATGTGGGAAGGCCAGAGGATAGGCATGGGGTTTTGATATATAAATGAGATTTAAAAAATGGTGATCTTTCCCAAATATACTTATGCAATTTGAAGACCACCACCACATGGTGCAAGTAAATATATTTTAATCAGGAAGGTAAATGATGGAACAAAAGATCCATTTAGGAGAGGAACTGGAAGAGAGTCAATAATTTTTTTTTTAAAGATTTATTTATTTATACAAGCACTGGGTACAGTCAGAAGTGTGGGAGGGTGAGTGAATTCACCAGAGCCAGAGCAGGGAGCAGAACAGGCAGAATGACGAAATACACTGCTGAGGGGAGCAGCAGATGCAGCAGGAGAGGTCTGTTGCACCATGTGGGACACTTGCCGGTGGCTGGGGATCGAACCAGCGCTGCAAAGGTTGTGGGCAGCTTCGCAACCCAGCGCTCAACCGCTGCACCACCGGGGATGCCCAAATGTTTTATTTTTTAAAGAACAGAAAAAAAAATAAACAAGATAAGACTAAGGATAAAAGGTGTTATGGGGCCTGGTCCAGAATTTGTCCTTTAATGAAAAAGCAAGGCCCATCAGCTGTTTGGATGTTGCTCTTCTGTTTCATTTTATTTGTTTCTGTTTGTGGAGTAAGTTGGTCTTGGTAAGACCACTCTGTTTTTAGAGCATTGCAAGGCGATTTGTATTAAAAACCAGCTATAACTATCTATTTCCCATGGAGGAAAGATCCATAAATTACAGCTCAGGTTACTTGTCAGTTATATAGTTTAAAAATTCTTGGGCAGATAGGATTAAAGTGTGAGAATTGATCCTGAACTCCAGCTGAGGGGCTTGTGAAATTATAAAGATAGTATGTTCACCACAACATCTCCTGCTGTCCAATTTAAAGGTGCTGGATAGAAGGTCAGTGGGAAGAGAGGGCAGTTGGATGACACTATTTGAAATATTTTAAAGAGTATTTTGAAGAAATGAAAGCATTATGTAAAGGAATGGATTTTTGTTTTGGCTAAGCAGTAACTTCATCTAATCATTCAATCGATGAATGAGAGATTTCACTTAAAGTCTTGAGTCTTCTGGTCAATTTAATTTTCAGCAAAACATTTTTTCCCATGGTATAATTTTTAATGCTTTGACTAACTGCTTTTTCAAATGACTTACAAGAAAGGCATTCTTATTTTCTTCCTACAATTTCCTCAACAAAATACTGTCTTATTATTTTCCACATAGAGACTTGCTTGCAACTTTCTGGAAGGGTACTTAAATCATTTTGTGGCATATTTGCTGCTCAAAAGCAATGCTGAACTTCTTATGGAGCCCAAAGAGGTAACACTATACATTGGCTGGATAAACAAAACAAAACAAAAGATATGACATCATTGGATATTTTCTCAGAACAGGGGCCCTAAAATCACGTGGTTAACTACAAGCAAAAGCTATATTTGCTTGAACAGTTTCAGAAAGATTTTAGGTATGAAGACGCATGCAGTGTAGCAAAATAAAAAATAATATAACTTGTAAGAAGAATGAAAGAGAGCATAAGGGAGAAAAGGAAGAAGAAACCAGGAATGAAAGCAAGACACAAGACACATAGTTTTCCACTGCTAATGAGGAACATCAAGGGAAAGTAGTATTTATTTATCAGGTTGGCAGTAACCAGGAGGAAAAAATTGAAGCAGAAGTTCACCAGATTTCAATTTTCGATCTGAGAGGAAGAGAAATCCAATTCAGGAATGACTAATATGTCCCCATCACTACAGAAGACATAGCAAGGAGCTTCCCTCCCTTTATCCAAGGAAACCCCTCATTGAGTGGTTGACAAGGCTTCTGTTGTGAAAGGATCCTCAGGAATGGGAGAGAATTGAGAGTCAAATTACCAATAGAATTCCTAGCCAGGGAAGTTTGGGCCTATCACTATAATTTGTTATTTATTGAAAAATAGAAGATGGTAAAATAGGATGGGGCGCAAGATTTTTTTGTTGTGCTGGATCTCATAGTTTGACAAGCAGGAATAACAGCCAAAATTAAAAGACCCTGTAATCCAGCTATAGGAGAGAGGAAACACTGATCTGGAGTGAGAGCCCACTGTGAGCTCCAGCAATGCTAACCCCTAACAGTGTGATTTTAGAGTTATATAAAAAGGGGTTAATAACACCAATTATTAGAAAAATTAAGCAAAATATTGCACATAAACAGTTTTTACTACATTATCTAAGATGCTCTTTTTGTATTATATGAAATATTTTTTAAGTGTATTTTGAGGATTATTTCAAATCACACTGAAAACTTTTTAAAACTACGCTACATGATAATTTATGTGAATTTACAATTACATATGAGACCGACTAAAACATATTTTAATTATTATTAATAATAATAGCCACAATATCTGATCTTCTAAGTGTGAAAATAAATCTAGTGAATACTTGATGTTTTTCATCTATATAACCTTAAAACAACATTTATAAATCAAGGGTTATTATTCTACTCATTTTGTAAGTTGTGAAATTAAAGAGAGACAGTTACTGAGCTGGGGTTAGAAAGGTGAAGTTTGTCAAAGGAAGAAAAAACTGAAAGAACACTATGACAGAGGGGGAAAAAAAGAAATACTTAAACACAGAAAATGTCTTCATACAGTAAAATTAAACCTTTTTTGTTATTGGTAGGTTTTGAGATTTAGGTGTGGAATTTCTTTACAAGAACATATTTGAAAGCCAACTTTAAAAACTATGTTTGGTATTTGGTACAAGTTTTAGGTCATTGACAGAGTATCCCAGTCTTCAATGTTCACAATCCAGGGAACCCACAGCATGCTGCCATAACTAACATCCTACCGAGAGGGCCAGGCACTGTGGGGTCTGGTACTAGGGCTCTCCAGGAGCTAACTGGAACCTGAGAGATAAGAAAAGTCACCATGCTCAAATGGTCACTTTCTGTTGTATATATTTTGGAAAGAATCCTTTCTTTTCAAATTAGAAAGTTAATTTTTCAATGAACCCAAATAAAATGTCATCTTTATGTAAATTCACTAGTAACACCATTTGTTTTGTTTCTCTTTGGTAAAATTGCATTCCCAAGAAAGGGGATAAGGAACAGTAATGACCTCCCTTGCTTTCTTCCCAGGGGTTATGAAAATCCAAAAAGACTAGCAAAATAGAAAGTTGAATGATAAAAATCATTAAAGTCACTAGAAAACAAACAAAACAAAAAAACCACATTATTATTTTACCAAGAACAGCAGTTGTGCCCCTAAGATTATAATAAGCCAAATTAATGGTAGTAGTTAGCTAGACTGCCGAAACAAAGAACCACAGAATTCAAAATTAGAATTTAAATTTCTCACAATTCTAGACACCAGAAATCCTAGATCAAGATGTTGGCAGGACTAGTTTCTTCTGAGGCCTCTGTTTTGTTTTGCAGATGGCTGTCTAATCTCTGTGTCTTTACATGGTCTTCCTTTCTGCCTGTCAATGTCCTAATCGCCTCTGCATATAAGGACACAGGCATATTGGGTTAGGACCCAATCTCATGGCCTGATTTCACATTAATTGCCCTTTTAAAGGCCCAATTTCCAAATACAGTTATAATCTAAACTAATGGGGGTTAGGATGTCAAATAGGAACTTGGGAAATGGCACATAGTTATAATCTGTAACATTAAAATAGTATAAAAATAGAGAAAGAATGATACCATATATTGGAACCTGAATATTATAAAATAACTATTAAGAATTATAAGTATAGCCGGGAGGGGAGGGATTGGGGTCAGAATGGGGCATGTGCAGTTGTATGGGGGAATATAAAAATAAAATTTATTATTTAATAAAAAAAAAAAATCAACTCGACTATATTTATCAAAGCAGCAAACTGCTCTAGATGGCTGCAATTCAAATTAAAGATTCGCTGAGGACTCTAATATGTCTTTCAATGAAATGTGATTTCACTAACAATGCCAGCAAGGCACAAGGAGAATCATACTAAATTACCAAGGTGCCAGGTCTTTAAAAAAAAAAAAAAAAAAAAAAAAAGAAGAATTATAAGTATAGCATACGAGACATATATCAATAAAATTCATAATCAGTATCAATTCATGATCTTAAAATGGCTGAAGAATAGCCATTTGCTTATATGTAAGAGTTGGAAAAGCTGCTGCACAGGAGATTAGTTCTGTATTTCTCCCCTCTTCGCCCAACCATCCTAATGTGTTCATTGCTAGGAGCTGAGAATCAATAGAGAAAGAATGTACAGACCCTAGGGACTTGATATCTAATTGCGGCAACAGTTGGATGTTCAAAAGAGAAAGAAGAATAAATAACAATACAAGTTTGCATGTCCTAAATTCCAAATGAAAGATTATCTGCCTTCCTGGTCTTAGGGTCATACCAGCCAGCTCTGTGTTGATTTCTAAAGGATTCCAGGAGAAAACAAACACTATTTAAATATGCAGATAATTAGTAGAATAGAGTTTCAGAAGAAGGAACAATAGCGATATACCTTTTTCAGGCCCAAGATTTAAAATTGCTGCTCTTGCTTTGCTTCTCAATGAGGGAGAAACAGAATGTTAAAAAAAAGTCCCCCAATTATTTAAAAATTGCATTATTTGGAGTCCATTCAACTGAGGCTTTGCTATAACAAGGAAATTATAATTAGACAAAGGGATTTATTTTTCATAATTGGTTGATGTGAGTTCGGTAAATACATTTCCATAACCCAAGAGAAAGCAGGGGTGGGTGATTTTAGACTACCAGGATCAGCTTTAATATATTTTTATTGTCATAAATATTTGGCCTATATCATTTCTCTATTTCACTGTCAAAAGTAAGAGGGGACACTACATTACTGTGTAGAACTATTAGCAGAAGTCTCTGCTAGAGTAGATTAAAAAACACAAAGCTATCTTACAATGGTGAAAATAAAATATTTGATATTATGGGTAGAAGAACTTAGCTCTTAATTAGATTTCTTCTTAGCATTTTAGTATAATAACTATAGATGAGATTAGTTTTAAGCACATGAAAGAGTCTACCAAAAGGAGAGCTTAGGGAAGGAGTATCTGGTTAAATGCCCAAACTCTGAGGTCAAAATGCCTAGACAGGAACCCATGGACTTACCACTTATCCTTGGGCAAATTACTTGTTTTCTTTGATGCCTTAGCTTTGTGATCTGTAAATGGGTATAATAATAGAATCTGCCTCATAAAAAATTATAGGCATTTAGATGGAAAATGTTTGGCATAAAATTAACAATGAACATTAGCTTTTATGTCAATGATTCAGAATGTATTCAACATTTTGCTTACAGTTTCTAAGCAATTTTTACATCATCAGCACATTAGAATCATGTGTTTTTTTTTTTTTTTGTTTGTTTGTTTTTAATTCTAATACCTGTCCTTCCCCCTGGATAATTTGATTAAATTAGTTTGGGGCAAGGCAAAGGCTTCTGTGAGTTTTGAAAGTTCCCCCAGTACTTCTAACTGCAGTCAGAGGGGAAAATATTTGATCCTGATAACTCATGTAGATGTTGCAGCATAAGACAGCTCTACCGGTATCCCAGACAGTCCAAGAGGCGGCACCCCGAAATTGTATTCTGCCTATCAGTGCTCAATTAAGTGTTAAAACAGACAATCCATAAACAAACACAATCACAAACAAAACCAGTAAAGCAAAATCTCCCTTAGACAAAAACAACCCAGAGTAACTTAAAAGGTACAGATGTGGAGTCAACTAAGCTTGATGATATGTGGAGATTTATTTTTCACATTACTATATTAAAATATCTCGGAAGTCCTGCTTAAAGTAAATTTGTATATTGCAGATGAATCCAGATACTTCCCAATTTTTTACTATAGAAACTCTTTTTTGCTATTTAACTTTTCTTCTGTACAGTATAATTCATCAACTTTCACTTCCATTTACTATAGTATCAATCAATTTGTACCATTATTATCACAAAGATATTTGTTACATCTGCTAGGTCCAGGCCCTGTTCTAAGTCATAGGGCTTGGCCATTAGAAATGTCCACAGAATCCTTTTTGTAATGACAAGAACCTCAACTTCACACCAGACTAGCAATTCTATGAGAGTAGTCCTGCCAATATGTATTCTTTAACCACTACAGAGATTAGGATGCAGTGGGTTTGAAAATTACTCATCCATAACCTTCTAGCTCTATTTTGTAAAAAAAAAAAAAAAATGAAGAACACAAAGCTAGAAAGAGAACCAAAGGACCATCTCTAGAAAAAGGAAGGAGACAAAAGTAGAGGATAAATAGTTGAAAAGCACCATGGAAACTGCTGTGAAGTTGGGCAAAGTGCATGTGTGCTATAGGGGTGAAGGAGTAGGGGATGTGTGTGTGTGTATGATGAGATTTGATGACATTGATTGGAGAAGGAGCAGGAAAAGAAGTAAACTGGTTGACTTTGAATCCATCTTGGGTTGAAAAAGGAATAGAACTCTATCCTTTATCAGAGAGAAATAACAAACCACTCTTGTCTCTTAGCAAAAGATATTTCAAGAAGCAAAAGAGGAAGGAAACTGTGCAGGAGGTGATTATAAACTTGAGAATTGAATAGTCTAGAGTGATGGGTTTCAAACTTGTTGTGAAGGCAGAGGAATTAAGAATTATCTTTTTTTGAAGAAAGATAAAAACTTCCAGTTATAAGATGAATGAGACCTGGGGAGGCTAATATACAGAGTGATCATATTAAACAATATTGTTATTATATACCTGATATTTGTGAAAAGAGTAGATCTTAAATGTTCTCACCATAAAACAAAAATTATAATTATGTGAGGTGCTGTATGTGTCAACTATCTTATTGTGGAGAGCATTGTACAATGCCTATCTATATCAAAATCATCATGTTGTACACCTTCAACTCACATTACTTATCAATTATATCTCAATAAAACTAGGAAAAAATGTGGGAAGTTGCTGGGTCCCAGATTTTACAATTTGAGAATTGTAAAATCGTGCTTAACTACATCTCATAATTAAACATTATTTTCAAGATGAATCTAGGAAATTCACTTGACTTGGAATTTTGTGCAAAAAAATTTTGATTGTTCCAATGTTAGATGTTATATCTCTAAGTATACAAGCCCAAAATTAGAAAGACATTACAGATACAATATAGATATTGGAATTTCTAGTGGGGAGAAAAATGACTGTTTAAGACTGGATCTTTTAAGGAAGAAAACAGATTTATGTGCTATATGTAACTTTTATTACATGTAACTTTGGAAATTGTAAAATTAGAAATTTAACCTCAATCTCTATGGGCATATAGTTTGGAGAGAGAGAAGAAATCATGTCAGAGTTACTGAAATTAATTTAGGGATGCTACCCCATCCTTCTGTAGAAGTACAAAAGCTGAAATGAAGATGACTGTCATCTTGTGGTTTGCAATCAAGCAGACTTTGGAACCATTCACAGTGGCCACTCACTATCAGAAAACCAATTTCAGACAATACTGTGCCTGTACTTGGAACAGTGACTTGAAGTCATGGAAAGCTAATGGAATGCAAATGCTGCAGAAGAGTTAAGTTCTGCAAGCTGAGAAATGGCAGAGATCATGTGAAGGTCTACTGGGATGATTCTCTGGCCTAAAGTGATTGTGACCTGATTTATTTGGAAAACTTTACCTTTACCCTATAACAAAGTGGATAGGGATTGGAATTTATAGCTGAATCAGTAAAAGGGTATATGTTCTCCACCTCTGTGGAGTCTTATCCGAATTCAAAGTTGAAGAAGAAATAAATTATAGCCAAGATATATTTTCTGTAACCCAAAGGGCCTTCTCCAGTTTTTTTTCTGTGGCAACTTTGACCACCCACCAAAAAACAAGTTTAAAACTCAAGATCAAGATGCTGGGAAGAATTTTGCAGGTCGAAAGGATTTTCTAGTTTCTAGTAGCCCAGGATAAGCTCATTCTTCAATCTTCAATTAGAATCCCCTACAACCCTAGAGACAGCCCAGTTTTGAATTGAAAGTTGAATGTCTTGATTAACTTTTTGTATGCACAAGTATATCATAACAGCATTCCTTATGAACAAATGACTACCTGCCCATAGTGTTTAACATGAATGAAATAAATCCAATATTGACATGAACTGGATATAAAAAAATTACATACATATTTTGTTATAGTTAGTGGATGAAGAGAGCTGGATGAGAGACATCAGAGAAGCTGTGGGGACATGAAATCTGTGGAAAAAACAGGAGGGGAGATTTAGGAAACTTAACAGTGAGCTGTGAATTAGGTACATTTCATGCTCATGAGCAAGTACAAATGATGATGGAATATTTATTACTGCTTTAGTTTGGGCCACATGTAAGATAGATAATTTTGAGCTTGTGTCTAGGGTGTAGAAGACTTGTTGAGTGCCATCTACATTAGACAATCCCCGAATTAGGTAGGTATTTCACATGCATTACTCCATTTCCTTTTTGAAACAACTTTATAAAACAGGCGGAGGTAGCAAAATAGAAACATGGAACTACATAAACCTGAAAGATGTGCTCTTATACCTCTAAATAATATACAGTGTTGGAAACTAATGTTACTTCAAAAAAAAATCAAACAAGGCTGGACTGACACTGCAGCCTATGTAATTTCCACTGCATTGGGAAAAGATGAATCATTCTTTGTTGACATATGATTTTTATTATGTCTGACTAGGAACAGACTTTTAGAAGCTGCTGACAGTAGTTATTAATTATTGTCAGAAGCTGCAGTAAAAATTATTACCAAGTATATTTGGTAAACACTATTTTTCAGGTAAACAATATTGAAAACCTCATTCAACAGATCTATTCATTCAGCTGTTTGGGCTGCATTTTGCAGTCCCTTCATTTGATCAGACACCACAACCAAGCACCTTTAAAAAAAAAAAGAAATCTCACAAGATACATATATATTTATTTCTTGTCAATTCACTGTCATTACTAATATGTGTCATTAAATTTGTTTAGGCCTAATGTCTTTTTCATATTGTATAATAAGCAAAGACACATTTTATATCAAGCACATCTTTTTTAAGTGTTGAAACAGTTTCCAGCCTCTTTTTAAGGAAAACTTTAGTTCTCCCTAAAAGATATCCCCTTGATCTACTTCCATATGAAAATGAATTGGCCCTTGGAAAGAAAATCTATTTTGAATTCATGTTTTACAACAGAATATTAATCCTGCATCAATTATATTTGTTTGTTAAGGCCTGTGGATCTCCTTTCAGTTAACAACACAAAGAAATAATTCATGAATTTCACTGTATACTTACAAAACTCTGGTTTGAGAAGTATCCACCTCTCTGGATCCTCTAAGCTTCATCTTCTAATAAGCTGTGTGACTGGAAATCAACATGACTGGACTCTGCTCCTTATAGTTCTCTGCAGTTGAGTGGTACATAAAGTTTGCAAAAACCTGGGTTCCTGTTCTAGATTCTCTACTAGAGAATATTCCTGGAGGACAATCATTTGCCAGGCTTAAGCCCAGTTTCCTCACTAGTACAAGTTTTTGAAAGTTGGCTTAGTTAAGCAGACACATTTAGAATATCTATTAGATATCACTGTTTGTGTTGGAGTTAGACATAAAAAATGTATTCCTTTATTGACCCAATATTTACTTTGAGGATGTACTGTATGTTAGGCATTGTCTTAAGGACTAAGGGTAAAGCTTTGAACAAGGTTGACAACTTTTATGTCCTCATAGCTTGTAAGTAGTAAAATATTCAGAAAATAAATGAAGAAACTAAGAGCTAATTCAATATAAAGTCAGGTAAGTGACAAGGGTCTATGAAGAACACAAAACAAGATGAGCAGGTAACTTCATGGGGATATGGCTGCTTTAGTAAAAAGCTCCCATCCAGGAGATGGACATTTGAGAGAAATGAATGATAAGAAAAGACAGTCAAGAGATCTCTGTATTCAAGGAGTTAATAGTCTAGCAGTGAACAGAGGACCTACTTACTTTTCAGTTTTGTTCCAAGATAAAATTTTGCACCTAGAGACATTTTGGAAAGAGGTCTTTAAGAGATGCCATAGTGCAGAGTTATGCCCAAATAAGAACTCATCTAATGTTTTTTTCTGTTTAAGATTTAACATGATGTCCTCCTGCTTTAATCAATACAAATGAAAAACACTTGAACTTCATAATGATTTCTTAAAATCAGGAAAAATAAAACAAACTTGGTCTAATTAGATATCTAAGGAGCACATGCTTTCTTTTTAGAGAGACAATGAAAATTAAATAATGCCACAGACTTTCCTTTTCTCTTGACTTCTAGTACTAGACCAGTGTGTGATTTCTACCATGAACCTCTATTTCTGATTGTCTCTAATTCTAATTGTCTTTATTGATATTTAATCACAAGCTAGAATATCTTGATTTTTTTCTATATATAAGCAAGAAATAAAAGATATTTAAAATATTTTTTTAAGTAAAAACATGTTCACTCGCTTTCTGGTATTTAGAAGTGGTTGGTGTTTGAAGTGGGAAAATGGCTCTAGTGTTGTCTTTCTCTGTGTAGGCTGCATTTGCAGTATTGATATGATAGTCAAGAGGTTATTATATAAAATTGCTTTAATCCACGTTGTTACTTTACCATTAGACATTTGGGGTTTTTAACAAAGCATATTATCTACGTTAAAACTTTCTTAATGCAATCTTATGGGAGCAGCAGGCAATATAAACCATTAATAAATCTGAACTGCAGACTATCTTCAAACACTTTGTGTTTAATTTATATATGTATAACAGAGGACCAGGACATGTATTTTGGACTTAGAACATTTAAGATCAAATATTGTTTCCCAAACTTACTGCTGTGGCCTGGTATATTTCAATCTCTTTGAGTTTCATATGTACTATGTGAGAAATTGTACCGACAGAATTGTATTGAAGCTAAAGATAGTCTACACATTAAACAATATTTATAGTGTTTAGCAAATACTTTGTACACAGAAATAGGCAAAATAGAAAGTATTATTCAGATTTTATATCAATTTTATCACATATTCTGTGGAATAGTTTATGGATTGGCAAACACTGCAAGGGAGGGGTGAATTCTCTTGAGATTAATCATTTGTGTGAAGGATTATAGTTTGTCAACAACCAGATTTCTTACAATCTATCCCATTACAACTCAAGCACAGGCAGAAATAGGATGTGTCAGAACAGAGTCAAAGCACAAAAAAGTCCAGTCAGATAGTTAGAGGCTGGGGACTAATGAGAATAAGGCCAAGGGTTGCTATTTTGTGTGAGGAAATGGGGATGTCAGACAAAAGAAAAGCCTAGAACTGTAAAGACAGATAGGATGTGAGTACTATTAGCTAAAAAGATAAAACTAAGATGAAGAACCAGATCATCTGCAATCTGCATGGATACATGAGCACAAGTAGAAGAGGCAGCATTCATAGGCTTGCGGGGTATGTGGGTAGACAGGGATTGCTTGACCAGGCAGTCAGCACTGGGAAAACCCAAGAGAGAGAACCAGATGCAAGGAAAGCAACTAAATCACTGCAGGGTTTCAGGTATGAAGAAAGGCAGGTCTAGGCTTCAAGACAGACCTAAGCAAGAGTCGGTTCAGAACTTATCTTGTAACTGCTTATCTTCTGTCTCCATAAAAGAAGAGGGTTCTAGATCTTCACATGGGGGGAAATGACCTAGGCAGGAAAATTTCTCAATGTAGGTAAGGAAGCCCAGTAGCTTAACAAGTCAGACAAGTTATAGAGACAAAACTAAAAACTTTGAGAGTGACTGTTGCATATGCGAACAGCACAGGATGACTTTCATTCACCTAGGGTTTTACACCATGATAGACAGCAAGGTGAGCTTGGTTACTTTTCTGATGCTATTATCTTTTCTTAGTTTACTCATAGATTCAATTTTTAGTTCCCTGTGTTTTAAAACCTGAAGCATAAAATCTTGATTAGCTAGATTATCATCAAAGGCAACACCTTAGTTATCTGGAGTCAAAGAAGTCTTAATCTTCTTTCTATTTCTGTATGTGCAAAATAAATAAATAACTCTTTGAATGCCTGAAAGATAATCTTATGCTTGAGGAATTTTGTGTTATAATCTGACATTGATAAAATTTCCACAAGAAATGTGTTTATTATATATAGTAACTGGAATAGCAAGGGAAAGAAACCCTAGTCCTTTGGCAAAGATACAGCTATAGACATGATAGATGTCTGGAGCAGGGGGAATTATCTATTAAACCAGTCATAGTTGACACCCTGTTCCAGCACATAATGTTTGACACTTACTCACAGGTTACTAAGATGATTATGTGTTCAAGAGTGAATCCATGCGGACAACCCAACTTTTCCCTGATGGAAAGGAGACTCTTATTTTAAAGGGTGATTCAAATTAGGATTTTGCTTTAAAGTTAGTACAGTTTATTTAATAAAGACAAGGGAATTTCAGCACTGAGATTCAAATAAATTGATCACCAATTTTTTTGTTCTTGTGCTGGCAGCAGTGAAATCAAATTAGTTTTAGTAAAAGCTTATGGCACACTGTGATGCAGACTATCTAATTGAACCATGATTCCCTAATTCGAAAAAGTGTTGTAATCCTATTTCAGATAAAGTAAGCAGGATGCCAGAAAGTTTTGACACATTAAAAATAAGAAACATAAGAATCATATTTCCTTAAAAATGTTCTCTTGTGGTCATATAAACTGGATTGCCATTGCAACTATTAGCACAAACAACTGAAGTTTGCAGATAAGACTCTGCCTCTTCTCCTCGGCCCAGAGAAGAGGTGGGAATGGCAGCACTATACCTTTCTAAAATGTTCTAGCCAAGGATGGATCCTGGGTTCAAGACCTGAGTCCACGCTGATGACAGAGTTCTGACAACAAGCCCAACACAGAGGGACGATGATGTTTGCCATTTGCATGATTTATAAATGGGCCCCTCTGCAGCACTGTCCTCCTGGACCCTCATAACACATCTCAAAGAACAAATGTTTGATGGCTTGATTCCAAAATACTACCAAAGAATCAAAACAAATCTTATGAAAACATTTTAACAAACTATAGTTATTCAACTAAGGTGTGATTTCTAACATTTCAGTCTTTTTCCTCTATTACTGCATTACTCAAATTAATGTGCTCAAAGCATAAGAAAAGGAAGGGTAGGGCCTCCCTGGTGGTGCAGGCGGTTGAGTGCAGCTCTGTGAAGCTGTCCGCAGCCTCTGCAGTGCCGGTTCAATTCCTGTTGGGCGTGGAGCAACCCACATGGCGCATCAGATCTCTCCTGTCTTGCCTGCTGCTCCGCTCAGCAGTGTATTTCAGCCAGGCTGCCAGTTCTGTTCCCCGCTCTATGTTTGATGAATCCTCTCACCCCCCTCACCACCCCCGCGCATGTCTGGCCTGTTCCTGGTTCTTGCATAAATAAATCTTTAAAAAAAAAAAAAGAAAGAAAAGGAAGGGGAGTCAAGAGTAAGCTCAGATCCTATAAGAATATCTAACTTCCATTTCTTTAACTCATACTTTCTCAAATCAGTAAACATTACATTCCCAAGGGCCTTAAGATGCAAATAAGGTAAAAAACTGGCATATGCTGTGGAAAAATTATTGGCTAGTAAAAGAGACAAACACAAACACAGGATGATGCAGCAATATCTTCAATAATAGGCAATGTGCTTTGTTGGAGATCTATGTGTAGGAACAGGACCCTTGGCTGAGCTGTGTGGCTGGCTGCTCTGTGATGCTGCTATCAGTAAGAAACCTTAAGACAATCTGGAATGTGGTTAGTTATTACCTGGTTCTCTTTTAACACCTCTCTGACCCTTACTAATTAATGGTTTTCAACCTTGAAGACTCTCGTTGCACCACTTACACTTTCCTTTAAAATTCTCCCATAGTGTCCTTCACACGTAGAAGGATTCCCAAACTCTTTTATCTGGTTGATAAAACCTACAAGATCTAACCCCATCTTCCTTTCCAAGCTCATCCCATTGATTCATTAGATTTCAGCCACTCTGGCCCTCTAGCTAACTCAATGCCCCTCAAACTTCAACAAGCATACAGATACCTGGGGATCTTGCTAAAAATACTTATTCAGTACATTTGGGAAGAGGGATAAAATCCTTGCATTTGTAACACATTCCAAAGTGATGTTAATCGCTCTGGGATTATACTTTGAGTAGCAAGTTGCCAGAGGGACGGTGCTCATTACAGACACAGGCAGGCCACTAAAAGTAGCAATGCAACGTACCAAGCTCATGCTCCCCTTGGAAACATGATGCTTGTTGTTCCTTCTGCCAGAAACATACTTCCCCCATATCTTTGTAAGTCTAGCTCCTTTGTCATATAGGTCTCAGCTCAAATGTCAGCTCAGGAAAGCAACTTATTTTAAGGACCCTATCAAAAAGGCCCATCCAATCACTGATCTGTAACACTCAATCAGAACAAATTCCTTCTTTATTTTCTTAATTATACCTGTTACCCTCTGAATTTTCTTATCTCTTGCCTCTTTATTCACCTCTTTGTAAGTACCAGAATGCAATGTCATGGGCTATATTCTGTTCAGCACAGTATGTCAGCACATAAAACAATGTCTGGTCCACAGGGTTGGCATCATGGGTGCACAACCTGTGCGCTCAGACTTCTGTTTGGGTCAGTCCTCTGCTGTTGCCATCTAGAAAGTCATAATTTTTTCTCTGAACTTGTGTTTTGTAAGAGAAGAGCAGTAGGACAATAGAGCATTCATGAGCAAAGGAAATGAATTCAATTGGAATGTCCTCTTTTCTTTGCTGTCCATTCTTTTATTGTGTTCACAGTGCCCCTGTGAGCACAGAATTCGCTGGACCCACATGTAGGCATTCAACAAGACTCAAAGTGATTATAAGGTAAGCGTGTTACATCCATGACTGAGAAAATGGGGGTGCTGACAACCCAAGAGGCTGTACTTTCTATTCAAGCTAGAACTTGCTTCAAAAAATACAAACAATGGTGTTCTAAGAAATAGGGGTGACCAAGAAAACCTACTTACTTTCTTACTCACATTACTTGTCTTGTGCATCAATTACACAGAGAAGTACAACATACAAGGAAAGGGAAGCTAGGGCAACCCATATTTCCTTTTCCATTAGATTCATCCTTACTTACAATGTACACAGATGAAAAGTGAAATAAGAAGTTATGTTAGTTTTGTGCAATGCTTTATATTCTGTGATAATGAAATACATATATACTTATTCAACAAGTACTTTGGTGCATCAAAGAGGGGGTACATAATTTGTGGGGCCCAGTAGAAAATGAAAATGTGGGCTTCCTTTTTTATTCAAAATACAGGAAAAAAGTACCATTAAAAGTATTAAAATATAACATTTGTTCTTTCTCAGTGATCTTGCTCTCAATGCATCAGGGTTTTTTTTTTTTGGGGGGGGGTGTTTTGCAGATTATTTTCTATGTAAGAAAAATGAAATTATCAGCATGAATTTTACCGCTCATTTTTGTATTCAGTGCCAGGTGGAAATGAAAAAAACTAGAGTATTTAGCCTAGTCCAGATTAACCGAAATTATACCATTTGCATTTCACAAATGGAATATGTTATCTGATGTAACACACATATATACAGTAATTCTTCCCAGAAGCCAATCTCATTCCAGCCTTCCAGGGCTTTTGGGATTAGTCAAGAATAGACTGAATGTCCCATTCAAAACCAAAATAAACCAGGGGCTCTCTCCCCTTTTTTATGTTAATCCAAGGGACCCTCAGTAGGCTCTAGTTCTGTATCTACACCCAGATTAGCACAGAGATCCATGAAAATAATTCACAGTTGAGTAGGGACTAGGCAGCAATTAAATGCAGAGTTTCCAGGAGTATCTTAGTACTTGTATCTTGAAGTCTGGGAGAAAGTTCAATCTTTTCTTACATCTTGTTTAGTCCTCAATATGAACATCATTTCATTAAGGTCTTTTAAGCATTCTAGAGCACTAAGAAACAATGTCTCTCACCAGTTTTAATCTTTGTCCAAATCTCACCAGCAAATATGAGTATATCTTTTATTCATAGTGTTGAATAAAAGCCTCTGCCTGGATATGCATGGTGTTTAAAATATTATAAATAATGTTCACTGTGGTAACAATATATTTGAAGTTTCTGTCATTTGGACATTAAAATGTTCAATTAGAGGGTGAAATACAGTGCCATACTCTTGAGCATTTAGTATTAATGAAAGGGGAAAAAAATCAGCATATGATCATATATCAGACATACCTTGTTTTTATTTTAATATTTCTTTAAAAGTAGAGCCTATTTATTTAACATGCTAGTGATTAAATATATTTTATCATTATAGCTTTAAAATCAAATATTTACTTTTAGTATATATTTTTTGATAAAAAGTATTTATTAATATAAACCCATTTTGAGATCAGATGGTGGTGTAATACGTTCTGTGTGTATAATGGGGCCTAATCATAGGCACTTACCTTCACTCTATTTCAAGGTGCAGAGCTCCAGATAATTACATGGTAACACATTCATATATCATGGGTTGTAAGAGATTTTCAAATACTTCTAATTTTGTTGATATTAACATTCTCAAATATCTATAGTCACTTTTTTCCTTATTCCATGTAAAATCCATCACAAGAACAACATTTAGTGACAAAGCCATTTGGATATCCTTTAATTTAAATTAATGACTTAATTGTAAACATTTCTAACTTTTAAACTCTACTTTTGGAGAAGCCAATTACTTTTGCCCTTAATATAAACAAAGAGATGACAAGTAAAAACTGGTAATTCTCCTAACCTCTGTCTCCTTATTTGTAAAATAGAGGCAAATGAACTTGATGACTTGATGACTTCCAAGGGACTTTTCTTCTTTATAATATCTAGAGTTCATTTCTAGATTATCTTCCCCTTCACTGTGCTTTGGCTATTAATGTTACTCCTGGCCATTAAATTTCCTTAAAAATAAATTGTCAAGGGCCTCCCCGGTGGCGCAGCGGTTGAGCGCTGGGTTGCGAGGCTGCCCGCAGCCTCTGCAGTGCCGGTTCGATCCCCGACCCCCGGGCAAGGGTCCCACATGGCGCACAGACCTCTCCTGCCGCCCGCTGCTCCCCTCAGCAGTGTACTTTGGTCCTTCTGCCTGCTCTGCTCCCCGCTCTGGCTCTGGTGAATTCTCTCACCCTCCCGCGCTTCTGACTGTACCCAGTGCTTGTATCAATCAATAAATAAATCTTAAAAAAAAAAAAAAAGTCATTATTGCAAAAAAAAATAGTCAAAATAATACAAGTAAAAAATACCCATGTTCATTATAATGAACAGCATTGTTTACGTGATGCCTAAATCCTTATTTCACTCTAGCTGGACATACTGATATTGTCAAAGTTTCAATTTTTAAAAACTGTTACTCTCCACTTATTTCTGCCATAGGATGGGAAAATTCTTTCATATTTCTTGATTAATCACATGCTACTCTACAAATGTTTACTGGGCAAAGGAAAGGAGGAGTAAAAGAATGATAAAATTTTCAGTTATCGCCAAAGTGTGAGGAACTTTCACAGAAATAGAGTTCAGTCTTTAAAAAATAAAAGGGACCTCCCTGGTGGTGCAGGGTTTAAGAAGCAACCTATGAAGCTATTCGCAGCCACTCTAGCATGAGTTGTCTGGCCAGGGAGCTACTACCCACATGGTGCAGCAGACCTCTCCTGACTCGCCCGCTGCTCCCCTCAGCTGTGTACTTCAGTCAATCTGCTGTTCTGTTCCCCACTCTGTCTCTAGTGAATCCATTCACCTACACCCCCCACACCTCTGACCTGTACCCCAGTTCTTGTATGCATAAATAAATCTTTTAAAAAATAAAAAATAAAAAGCAATGACAACACTATAATTGTTTTTGTATGCGTGTGTGTTTTGGGGAGGCAAAGAAAAATACTTAAAAAGGAAAAGATGGGGTGAAATGAAAAATTCATTCCCTCAAAATTTCCCAAATGAAGATTCAAGATACTGCAATATATCAGTGAATGTCCTACCTCAGTCTCATAAAAACATGAAATATACTTAGAAAAATAATTAAGATCATTTCCAAACTTAAGTATTTAGAGCAGTTGTTCTCAATCCCAACTGCACATTAAAATCATCTAAAAAAGCTTTTTAAAATGGTTGAGTCTCACCTCAGATCAATTAAAATCAGATACTAGGCAGGATTGGACATTCCTACTGTTTTAAAAGCTCCCTTAGGGATTCTAAATGTTGAGCCAGGGCTGAGAGCATTGATTTAGAGTAAACCCTATTATACAGTGCAGTAAGAAATATGTATTTAAATTTTAAGTGAGAGGACCATTTTTTTTGAAGAGTTTGAAGTCACCTTACAAAACTGATGATATATTCTGTCCGTTCTTCAATTATGACCCAAACCAGAAATCAAAAGTACCTGAAACCATGCTGAGCTGGTGGGATTACGAGTCAGTGATCATACAGTAGCCTTGAAAAGAGCGCATCCCTTGATGTGCTCTGGCCCTCTTTCGACGGTGGCCATCTCTCCAGGTAACTCCGGAGAACCAAACCTCCCTGCCTGGCACCGGCTCTTCTTTAAGTTCTTTTTTTTTTTTTCCCCTTCTGTTTGAAACAGTTAAATTGAGGTAAAAATGTAATATTCATGTGATACATTGAAGTTCCCTAGACTGGAAATTTTTATTTTTTGCCAAAGGAAGTTAGAACAGTTTGCAGGCAAAAACATTAAAATAAAAATTCCCTACATTTTTAAGTTCCCTCTTTTATTTGGTTTCTTACCAGACCAAAGTGAAATGTGACCTGCCACTTTGAGGTTGCTCCTGGAATTAATAATCTCCAGGTGTATTCAAAACCATTAATTGCCTCTGAAGGGAGCAAAAGGAGGTTTCCCCAGAATCCTGTTATTTGAAGGAGAGATACTGAGCTCAGTGTTTGCTGCTTCAGTGAGTTCCTATGGCCAAGGTATTCACGTGGTGCTTAAACTATGAAGCTTGAAAGGAATAACTTGGGCAGAGAACTTTGTTGTACCAGCATGAATGCACTGAAGGCCTTGTAAAGAAGGTTGTTTGAATTACATGTATGTTAAACAGTTTCAGAAGAACTGTTTCCACTGTAGGTTTTTGCACAATAAACCCTAAATTGCACTTTGAACTACTGAGCTGAGTCTTTTAACTTGCTTTTTTCCAAAATAATAAATCCCCCTAATGATGACTGTGCAGCACTGTCACACACTGACACAGTCTATTTCTTCAACCCCTATGTCATTAAAAGATGCAACTTACTTATTTATGATGATTAATAATAATGAAAAATGTATGAAGAAATAAATTATACAAATGCTGCACTGTACATAAAGGGAGAGATACAAATTTCCAGGCCCTGATTACCTGCACCCCACTATTACCACCAATATACAGCAAAGTATTTCTCTCCACCTGTTTCTCCTCTGGAATCATAACTTAGGAAATAGGATATGAGAAAGTTTGGAAGGTATTTTGACAGGTCCAAATTCTTTTTTAATTATGGGTTTGTAAAACTTGATTTCTCCCCCCACTAGCTTTTACTGTTGCCTTCATATCACATTATTAAAGGCACCCCCAAACACCTGAGTCTATGCTGTCTTATGGGAAATGTCAAATCTTTTGTCTCAGATGACAAAGAAATACCAAATACCTTCCTAGTGCTTTCCGTGAATATCCATAACTTAACATTTAGGATGTGTGTGCTGAGCAGGGTGACGGAGCTTGTCTTGCACTATAAACAGAGTGGGTAGATGTGAAATGTGGACTGTGAGGATGGTGACCTGGCAGCTGCTGCAGGGATGGGCCATCACCACAGCACATCTATGAATCCTGAGTACTTCATGGTGGAACTACTGCCTCTGGTTAGTGTGGCTGTTATTAGAAAAAAATTAAGACTTTAGTCCAAAGAGCCCTAATTTTCACATTTAGTAAACAAATGGATGTAATTTTTAAAAATACAAATCAGGACTTCTACTAAATTTAAATGTGTGGCATCTCTGCAAAAGCTGAAATTTCATTCATTGCTGAGGTTCACAGAAGGCTGTATGGATACTTTCTCGAATCCACCTTTTTCAGTTGTTTGGACACAAACAATGGCCCTTCCACCCATAACAGCATCCTGTCACCTCATTTAATTTGAATGGAGAAATTCCCCATTTGGAAATGTTCATAGAATCCTGAATATGCCTGGAACAAAAATACAACTACTACTTTACTTTCTAACAGGAAAAACACTCCCAACCCATGAGATACTTGAGGAAGATGTAGGACCCATTTCTTACCAAATCGCTAGGAGTTCATGCCCTGCAGGCTCATTGCTGTTTTAGCTATTTTCAAAAGCTTTTGTCAAATTAATGTTTTCAAAGACTTACACACACATACAACAGATGTCCCTAGAGATAAATTATGTGACACAGAAGGAAACACTACACTTTCAGAAGATAAACATTAGACTAAGTCAAAACAAAATGTGGAGCTGACAATCCTACAGTAATTTTCTTGTAAAGGAAGGACCTAATTAGTTTGGACTCACTTTTGTCAGATCAAGTTGATTTAACAAAAAATTAGAAATTTCACATCCAATGAATTCAGTGTATACCTGTATGTTTGTGACTTGATGTATTCCTATCTCTTTCTCTATTAGTTAGAATGTAAACTATCTGAGATAAGTTATGAGTCTAACTTTATTTATTGGGGTTTACCCAATATTTGACACATAGTAACTTCTCAGAAAATCAAATTTAGTTAAAAAGTTTTAAATCTCACCAAAAAGAAAAGAACATCTGAAAACTCTATTGTATTATTGATGGCTTATATGAAAATTAGATCTACTAGCAGGTACTTCTAATACCCTTTCATCTGTGATTTCAAAATGAAACTTGAACATATTATGAAAATGTAAGAGAATTAAAAGTATCTTGCATGCATCAAAGGTAGTAGTATACTAATAATCTACTTATGTTTATTACTAGTGGCATCCTTATCCTTCATAGGATATTAAAGTTCTAGTAGGAAAGTTGAGTGGCTCATTATTCTAGAATTTATTTCAATTTAAGCTTCTGAATTTTTCTGTTAATTAATCTTAATCATTTCCATACTTGGTTGAACATTCTTATCCAGCCCACATGAAATCCAGTTGTTAGAAAGTAAATTCAAAGCATAGATGGCTTAACAACAACAACAAAAAGTATTTAGATTGGAAAGGAAGATGGAAAGCTGTCACTGTATGCAGATTTCAACATATTATATATAGAAACCCCTAAAGACTACAACAAAAAATTTTTGGTAGTCGTCATTAAACTAATATATACGTAAGTTTTACTTTGGATGACTAAAAATATAGATTCCTAAGTTCTACCCTCCCCTTACCCAGCCAATGGTTCTAATTTGGGAGTAAGAATCTGTATTTCAACTATTTTTGTGCCTTAATCCCTAGGTATGATGAAAATACTCTGAAAATATACAGTCCCTGTTATTTAGACTTAAATGCACCTTTTATATTTGGAGAGGGGAATAAAATTTTTTAAATAGATTTTTTGGATTATGTGTTTCCTATTCTTCCATGGAGACTCATTCTCAGTTGGTGAGTTCTTTTGCAAAATGGAGGTTGGTCAAACTGTCTGCAAATTGTTCCAGCTCCTGAAAAGGGTTGGTTTATTTCCTTCTATATAGCTATAAGAAAAATGGGGGCTTAGATTATGGACATGATATACTTCGTAAGTATACTCCCAGTGAAGAGAAGCAAACTGACTCTTCTAAGGGCAGAAAATCAGACCTGAGGAGAGGCTAGCAGTTCAAGAATGCTTGGGGGTAAGTGGGGGAGGTGCAGGGGGACTTTAGGATATTACCTGGTCTAAGGCCTGAGAGGATTTTATTTTCTTCTGCGTTGCAAAACTCTTTTGTTGTCCTTCTGCACAATGTGCTTCCCGTCCTCCAGCAAATCATCCCATTACCCAGTTTGAATCTTTCCAAAGCTCTATCATTTTGAATTAACTTGATTCTTGCTTGCTCTCCAAATAAAATGTAACTGCTATTAAAGTCAGATGCTTCCCTATCTTTTAAAGGTAAATACGCATCAAGAACAGAAGGAAACAAAGCAACAGTTACAAATAATTGTATATGTTTTATACAATAAAAGAAAGAAAACCATTGAAATAAAAGTTCGTTAATCTCTTAATAGGGAAAACTTTAGACTTGTCCTTGTTAAAGAGACAATTAGTGAATTAGAAGGTAGTATGGGGCATGTATTTGATGGACACATACTTGTTATTGTAATTGTTTTATGTCCATCTATTTTTTGTTTGTATATGTTTAAAGAAGATAGGCAAGTTTACTGTCTTAAAACGACATTTAAATATTAACTGGAGATGGAAACAAAAATCAAGTGAACAAATGCATAGATGTGAGGATTTCAAATGCGAGTGCTCTAAAGAAAAATCAAGATGTGTGATGTGATAATTCATCTGGAGAAGGAGATGCACGTTATGTAGGATGGCAATGGAAGCAGTAGAAAATAAAAGTCCTTTCAAAAATCCTTAGACCAGGTCCCTCCCCAGAGCTCTCTCCTGTTGTCTCTCCATTGCCTAACTCAATATTTCAAATATTCAAATATTTGAATCATCTGTAGGCCACTTTTTGACTTTCCCTTAGATTAATATACATGGTGTTTTTTTAAATCAAATTCCACTTTCATTTAAAAAATAGCAGAGATTTTTGATGGGTTTGTTTTTCTCAGCTAGGAAGATAGAACAGAGGTTATATCACCTTATCCAGTTCAAAGATGAATTGAACTGAGCATGTGTAGAAGTTTTGGCAAGTTTCCTTGTCTCTCTGGTTTGCTTCAACTCTTAAAGCACAACCCTCCAGGAGTTCCAACAGTCCAGTACTCTATCAAGATCCCTTCCATTATAGGTACTGACCTCTAATCTTTTTTCTTCCACAAAGTCCAAAAATTCCATTCTGCTTTGCAGAAAATTTCTGTTTAGCTACTTAGCCTCCTGCCCCACACAACTTAAGAATTTGACAAATGTCTTGAGAGAAAATTGGCTATAGTCACAGTCAGCACTCCATTCTCCCTGCTGACTAGGATTCTGGCCTTTCCAATCTTTTGCCAACTGTAACTCTACCAAAACCATTCCAAGTTTCTTGGGCTTTGCAGCCTAAAAATGACTGGGTTTTCAGACATTTATTCTATGCCCAGAATCAGCAAATTCCTGTAGGGAAATACTGGCTGAATAGGATTAACTCACTTGTCCCTCCTCTCTGGAATCTTGGCATTTCTAATCTTGGTTGCCTTAGCAGCTCTCCAATGTCTTTAAGCAGATGTCTTCTGTATTATATTAAGCTTGTTCTTGGCTGAAGCACTTGATCTGTCTGAAAGGACTGCTACACACTCCCAAGTGGAAGTCTCTCGAGACGCCATTTTTATTTGTTATTTGCTGCCATGCAACAAATTACATTAAAACTTAATAATGTGTAATAAAAAATTAGCATGCATTCTCACAGTTTCTGTGCATCAAATCTGGTGGGTTAGGAGTGGGTTAGGAGATATATCTGGATATATCTTGAGTAGTAGGGGCTCAAGATCTCTCATGAGATCGAAGTCAAGGTGTTGGCCTGGGTTGGAAAATGAACTTCCAAGATGACTTACTACCATGATAGACAAGCAGGTGCTGGCTATAGTCAGGGTGATTCTGTTCATTTTCACAAAGGGTTGCCTGATTGTCATGACAAGGCATCTGGCTTCCCCCATAACAAGCAAGCCAGAAATGAGCAAAACGGAAGTGGCAATGTCTTTTATGATTGAGTCTTGGAAGTCATATTTGTTCCTTTCTGCCGTGTCCTCTAGGTTGCACACATCAGTTCCATTTGGTGTGGAAGGGGATACACAGGAGACAAGAGTACATACCAGGAGACAAGAATCATATTGAATAGGGGCCATATTAGGGACTGGCTTCCACAATATTTAAAAGAAAATTCTACATATAGAAATAGAAAATTACAATTTTGTTTTGTGGCAGTAATGAATCATTCCAAAATAACCACAAGATTTTGCTTATGTGGGTTGGTTGCAACTCTGCTCTTGTCTCATGTATAATCTCCATTCAAGGATCTAAACTGAATGAGCAACCTCCATCTGCAATACGTTCTTCTTTTGACAGAGGAAAATAAGAGCAAGAACCATAACACAACTGTGTCTTTTAAATATTTACTTGGATGTGACATATATCATTTATGTTCATTTTACTGGCCAAAGTAAGTCATATGATCAAATCATATAACAAGTAAACAAGTATATTTCTCTGAGGAAAGACACTATAAAACTCATGAGAATCTGGAAAGGTGATAAAATCTACAACAGTATATATAAAACAATCCCATAATAATCAATTCCAACTAGAAAAAACAATCTAGCTAGGATGTGCAAAGCCCCACTTTCAATATTGGCCTTACTCCCAAGAAGATGCAAATGGACAAATAATTTCTACTGTTTTCAGTTTTCTACTTTTCCTCATTTTTTAAAAGATTTATTTTTATTTATTTAATCCAGCATATAAGAACTGGGGTGTAGGCCAGAAGAGCTAGGGGTGAGAGGATTCACCAGAGACAGAGTGGGGAGCAGAACAGGTGAATCAACTGAAACACACTGCTGAGGGGGACAGTGGGCAAAACAGATGTCTGCTGCACCATGTTGGTTAGCTCCCTGGCACGGGTTCATTCTCATGCAGCAGTGGCTGGCAATAGCTTGATAACACTGGGACTTTAACCCTGTGCCACCAGGGAAGCCCTAATTTTTCTCATTTTTAATCATCATTTAATGTGCTTTTTTGGACAGGTTAATTATTACAAAACCCCCAATTCCATTTTGCATTCTGGTTTTCAAGTCATATTCTATTTTACAAATATAGTATAAATCTGATCCAGTTGCAATTAAGTAATCAAATGACACTTTAAGAAGAGTAGGTAGGGAAATACGCTCTAGAGAACAATCTAGAATGTTTTGAAATTTTTCTGAAAATATTTTAACTATCAATTGTGGAAAAAGATTGGAATCAAATCTCATAAGTGTTTTTTAACTTATTGTGTTCTTAATAATTCAACAAAATTAGCAAATGAAATCAATCATATAATAATTAATGACTTTTAGGACTGATGTATATCTATTCTCTAGAAAAGTATGAAAAGAAAAATGATAATGGATAAAATTCTCCTTACAAATTTATTTTTAGCATCCAGACAAGACACATTCATAATTTTGTACATGGAAACAAGTTGATCATCATATTTTTTTGAGATTTATTTATTTATGCATACAAGAACTGGGGTACAGGCCAGAGGTGTGGGGCGTGAGAGTATTCACCAGAGACAGAGTGGGGAACAGAACAGGCAGATTGACCAAAGTACACTGCTGAGGGGAGCAGCAGGTTAGTTAGGAGAAGTCTGCTGCACCATGTGGGTAGCTCCCTGGCTGGAGATCGAAGTTGTGCTGCAGTGGCTGTGGATAGGTTCATAGGTTGCATCTTAACGCCTTACTCCACCAGGGAGGCCCTGATCATCATATTTTAAGAACTTGTATTCTGACTTGGGGTCATAAAAGTATGGTGATGGCAAGCATATATGTCTCATGAGAGAACAAGTTGCTATCAGGGTGTATATAAAACACAAAATAATACTGGTTTCAAAATAATACTGCTTTTTCAGACCTATAGTTTCCGAAAACTTTCCTTGTTTAGGTGTGTCAATTAGAATTTCTGCAAAAGTGAACTTATAAGAGGAGTTCTATTCTAGTCTCAGAGCGAATCTCAAGAAAAAATAGGTATTTCACAGTAACATGGAATATAGTGAATTGTCACTTGATAAAGCAGAGTTTAACTTTTCCAGTCCTCTGCTATGTAGTTTAATTCAGCTATTCTTAATAATGTTAACTCTGATCATGTTTTGGGTTCTAATTCTTATAGTTTTAATCAAATCAACTCTAAATTTTACATATATGAATTTGGGCCAAGCTACTACTATTTACAAGAAACAAAAATTGTTTTTATACATCATATGCCTTTATATGTTCTCCAAATACAATTTGTTTTTTGCTGAGACCTTTATCAGCCAGGAGAAAAACTATTTTTGCCATGTGATCTGTCAAAATGTTTGTTTATTATTAATTTCACCAAATGTTGGCATTAATTCATTTCATCATACAAAAAATAAGTACATCTTTTAAAGTGTGTAAAATACACATATGCGGATACTGTCTTTCATACAAATGCCTAATACTATAATATTAATTGTGACTGTCAGTACTACCTACCAAACACATCAATTTTCTTCCAATAAATCTAATTCATTCAACACATCCTAATTTGCTTCTGTCCCTTAGATTTTAAAGGTACATGAAAAAAATATTTAAAAAATAAAGATAGATGGAATGAATTTTTGTTATTTTATTCTGTGTAAGTAACATGCAAATTAAGTTTTGTAAATTTCCCATTGACTTATATTATAAATCTAACACTTAAGGTTAGATATGTGATATTAATACTACCATGCGATAGGGAGAGTGCTATTTAAATAAACCCTTTTGAAAGTAAAAAATCACTTGGAATATAGTTGTCACTCTGTGGATCATCTTTTTTCATTTTTCGGGTTTTCTAACAAAAAGGGAAACTATTATATAAATTTTTTTTAAAAAAAGCTAACTTTCTTTAATAACTGCTCTGATTAAACCAAAATAATTTTCTACAGTGTAAATGTTTAGCGTCAGTTGAAAGTAATGAAGGGCTGTTCTACAAGAAAAGCATTATAATTAATCTTTCCTTTAACAAAAGTTAAATTAATAACCATAATTAATACACATCACATATTGTCTGCTTTATTATAAAAAACAGACACCCATATCCTCTTGTTGTTTTTGATGAGATGAACTAAGGAGTTCCTCCAGAGGATTAGTTGGCCCAATCTGCTTTTACATGATAAAAAAAATTGAAAACTTCACAGTAGAAAGCACTTTTAAAAAATGTATTAGCAGTATTCTCAAAATATTCCGAAAGTCACTATGGGAGCATTTCCTTCAAGTTCCTGTGCATAAATCATTTTGCATGCTCTCCAAATATCAGAGGAAGAGATGTCAGCAAATAGCTTCCCAAATACAAGATATTTTTTAGTTAAATATTCCATTTCTGCATGAGTGGCCATGGACATCCATAGATTTTTCTGGGCATTTGTAGTCTATGTGGCACAATAAAAGGCATGTAAAATGCAACAGCATCTTATTCAGATAAAAGATCAATAGTATTATGAGAACTATCAACAAGTTTAAAACATCTTATGTTCATATTTATTACAATCAGAAAAACCATAGAGTAAATGTCACAAATATAAATTTTCTTTCTACCTGTGAACACAAGGAAGGGCAGGCTATGGCTCATTATAAGTATCAATAATGTTGATTTATTAGTGGGTATTTTTTATATCTGATTTTACAACTATGCTTCTTTGGGAATCTGGTTCATAGTCAAAACTGCCTTCTCTTTCTATACTGATTATCAGTTACTATATAGTTACTAGCATTATTATATGATTATATTATAATCTTTTGATTATTACTGTTTTAAACACATTTACATTGTGCTCACTATGTTCTTATAATGTAACCCTTTTAATCCTCAGGCAATTCTGTTAAATAGTTGCTCGCATTCTCAATTTATAGTGGGTGGAACTTGGGCACAGAGTGACTAAGTGAGTTGCTCAAGATCACACAGCAAATGGATACCTTGAATGTGATCAGCAGACTCCAGAGACCATGGCCTAACCATTTATAGTGTGCACTCTCACCACAGTGACCTTAATTAAGTTGCATACCTGAGACTCAATCATTCAGTTCACATTAGTTGTTGATTTTTGCCAATAACTGCTCTGTAGTTTCCACTGAACCTTAAAATACATGATGGAACAGGTTGGCTATGAAGTTATCAAAAGCTGAATTCTCAGTTTCAAGAGTATTTCCATTGTGGGCTGGCCTTCCAGATAGGAAGATAGCTTGTTGTACAGAAACCCGGAAGTATCAAGCCTGCCTAATATGCAGCACCATAAACTATCTTGTAGCACAAACTGAGGACAAAGCTCTTTTTCCTATTTTTCACACCAGAAGTGCTCGTTTCCCCTAGAAGGGAACCACAGCTAAAAAATTATACTTCATTCCTACCCAAAGCTTTTTTATCTTGATTATCCTATAAATAGGAGCAGCTAGTAGTATTTTCATTTTATAGAAGGAAAAATTGAGACAAGGTGAGATCTTATTACAGAAAGGTTACTCAGTAAATTGGTAGGAGAGGTTTTCAGTGACCTATAAAGCACTTAAAACAAGAAGCAAAATTGCCCTTAGTTCCAATAGTAACCAGGAAGCATTTAAAGCCAGACTTTTCCTATTTGTATGTGTATCTACTTAGGGGGAGACTATTTTATGTCGCCTGTATTATGCTTAGAGGGTAAAAGTAGAGGTTACATGGTGTGGTTTCTGGGTATGAGGCATATCCCCCCCAACCTCTGCAAGTTCCTCCATTAGCTTTCTGATATTTGTAATTTGAGTTTCTCTCACTAAAAAGTCATGCTTATGGCTAGGGGGTGGGGTGCAGAATGTGAGGAGATGTAATATGATAATATTAAGCATTATTAATAATTTACACTTGTGTAAATTCTCCTGAAAGTTGAATTTTGAAAGAAGAGAACTGAATGAGCAGGCGGTTACCAGGAATCCAAAAGGAAGTTTGCTTCAGGTAAAATGTTTGCTCAGGTAAAACTGAGAAAGAGTCCAGAAACTGACATCTAAGACCCTAAAGAGAAACTGTCTCACTTTTGTTCTATGCAAATGAGAATTGCAGTGTAAGCAAGTCAAATCTAATTAATCTTTATTAATTGAGAAAGAATGGTCACAGTAATTTTTAACTACATAAACCAACTGTATAGCATTAGAGTATTAAATGCAAGATCAGTCATTCAAAACTATAAATAAGCCTAAGTAGTTCAATTCAGGTACAAATCAAACCCCAGGCCAGTTGCTTCTAAAATAGATTGAAGAAATTATGCTGAGCACTGTTAATATCCAAAGCAAGGCAGGTACTGCTAAAACAGAAAATGGGCCCCAAAGTGCTTCCATTGCTAAAATATAAAGACTGAAAGCATTTTTAAAAATAATATATAAAGTACTACCTAGAATAAGGCTAGAGTTCTCTTGCTACCTAGTGTTTGCTTTGTAAGAGATTCTAGATGTAAGTGGAATTGTCTGCACAATCTATTTTTGCCTAATTCTTCAAGGCAAAGAATGAAATGATAGAACAGTGTGGATTTACTAGGAGAATTGGATTTGGAATTCATTCTGCAAGAGGAGAGAGTAAGATTTTTCCTGGTGTAGTAGTCTGGAAATAATGGCAATTCAGGAAAATACAGCAAATCTGATCATTTCATGGCTACCATGTAGCAGTCCCAGCAGCAGGTAGAAGTTTTATTTCCCTATTGCAAGAAATTTTAAAGGTAAAATATTTGTCAGTGTTTCATATGTGCACCATATTTGACTGTCAAGAACCATCAAGGAGTCTGAAATGTATCTGACTAGCACATTAACGGTTTAGTCTGCCACAAGTTCATAAATGCTGGTAGAAGATAAGAGACTTCTGGATCGGAGACAAGAACATTCTGTTATAACAATAGCAGTAGCCAGAGTATCAACATATGTGCCAGTTTCCCAAGCTTCAGTTTCTTAGGGCAATGCAAAATGGGCCAGGTGAGGCCTAGATACATAGTAGGCTGTTTTATAAGAGAGGAACTTCATGTTTAGGGAACAGAAACAGATATCTTTAATAATGGGTAATAAACCTGCCTGACCTGTGCCACAGAAGGAGATGCTATATTTATCAATGTTATTTGTATATAAATCTTCTTTTTTAATTGAGGTAACTGTTTAAAATACTGTGTAAATCAGAAATACAGGATTATACCCTTCAGATGTATGTTACTACACCAAACTCACCACTAAGGCATCCATAGTCCTCCACTATAGTCTACTGCACTGCAGCTCCCACTTGCACCCCCATCCCTCTGGTAGGAGGATTTTTAGGGTTTGTTATTGACTTGATATTTCTGAGTCTTAGTTTTGTTTCTCTACATTCTACACAAGAATGAAAGCAGCCAGTATTTGTCTTATTCCTTCTGGCTTATGATCGCATATAAACCTCCTTAAAGAGGTAGTGTGGAACAGACAGTCATTGTCTCTTCAGAAACTCAAGAGAGCCCAAGAGAACTATCTCTAACAAGAGGAGAAAACAGACTAACTTTTCAATTTAGACTCCCTAATCTTTCAGTTTGTATGTTTTTCCTTGACCAAAAATATGAGGAAGCAGATAAGAAAAATTCCTCAGTAATAGACTTCCAACACTTAAAATGCAGACATATTGAATATTATGATCTACCAACATTGACCAATCTAGCCCACATTCATTGTGTGCTTTTCAGTAAAAGTAATGTCGTCCCCTGCTCCTGAGATGGCCTGAGACCAGAAAATACAATCCTTTTCCCTTGCATTGTGATTGTTTTTGATAATCTACATTTGAGTGAATCACTACACGGCATTCTTCTGGAAATAGGGATTTAGCTGGGGGAGAAGGAGGCTGACCCAACATCTCCTTTTTTTTTTTTTTTTAAAGATTTATTTATTTATCCATACAAGCACTGGGTACAGTCAGAAGCGCGGGACAGTGAGAGAATTAACCAGAGCCCGAGCAGGGCACATAACAGGCAGACCAACGAAACACACTGCTGAGGGGAGCAGCGGGAAGCAGGAGAGGGCTGCACGCCATGTGGGACCCTCACCGGTGGCTGGGGATCAAACTGGTGCTGCAGAGGCTGCGGGCAGCTTCGCAGCCCAGCGCTCAACCGCTGTGCCACCAGGGGAGGCCCCCAACATATCTCTTTTAAGGTTTGAGCAAGTTTAAATTTACGAAGCAACCTAAGTATCCAATCAACACAGCATTATTTAAGTGATGAGAAAAACTGGTTTTCAATTCTAATGCTATTGTTTTTTTGTTTGTTTCTGAAATGATTAAAGCAAGTAATAGTATGAGTATACTGTTACAAATGACTGATTGTGGAAACTTCTGAACTATCTCTCACAGGAGAGTAAACAAGTATTTGCTCACCAAAATATCTAATTGATAGCTATCTTCCTGAGAAAAATTTGAGAAGAGCAACAACAAAAAATAAACCTCCCATTCTTTTCAGTTTAATTCCAAATCCACGTCCCCTTCTGTTAGATGCAGACTACACTAATCCTGTCATTTTATTGGCTGTCTGAAGGTTTAAAGAAAATAACCAATGCATCTGATCATTTTTCTTTACCTTTAGATAATCCCTGGCATTTGGGGTAATGGATATACCATATAGAAATCTAATACAAGAAAATTCCTTGTTTTGATATTCTAAAGAAATATATTAATATCATTTGTTCTCTTACATGCTAGATTTTTCAAATTAAATTCTTGCAATTTAAAAGATCTTGGGCCTCCCTGGTGGCACAAGGGTTAAAGACACAGCGCTATCAAGCTATAGTCAGTCACTGCAGCACAAGTTCCATCTCCAGCCAGAGAGCTGACTCACATGGCTCAGCAGATCTCTCCTGTTCCACCAGCTGCTCCTCTTAGCTGTGTATTTCAGTAGATCCATCTGTTCTGCTCCCCATTCTGTCTGCTGAATCCTCTCACCTCCCACACCTCTAGCCTACACACCCGTTCTTGTATGCATAAATAAATAAATCTTTTTTTAAAAGAAAGATCTTTAGATACCCCAGAAACAGTTTCCATATTATTAGAAGGATTAGGCAAATCATAGATACCAGGACTTTGTGTTCAGTCTAAATTCTAGAGACATGAGAATCCTGAAAATTGGTTATAAGAAAATAAATGCAATCCAGGACCACAGATCTAAAGGTGTGGTAAAACTAGCATAGCCATGCATTCCAGGGGAGACTCGGTCACATTCCTCTATGGGTCACAGAATTACTGAACTACAGCATGTTAATTATTTACTAACAGATGCTTAACCAGTTGGAATAGTCACGTTAAAAAAAAAAAAAAACTCTTCATCTTTAGAATAACAATGTTTTTGAGAATTTAAAAAATAAGCATGAGCACTGAAGACTAGCACTAGGATGTCTTCTCTTGACTTCAGTCTTGTAAGAAATTCGTTAATCAGAATGATAGATCCAGAAGTTTCACAAACTGACCTTTGCTCCATGAGGTAAAGGTTCATATCTCAGAAACCATCAAAGAAACACATGCCACATGAAAGCCTCTCAGATCCAGTGTTTTAGCATAATGACCATTTATTTATTTTGGCATTTTGATATTAACATGTAAAGATTATAAAACAGTGCCTGGCACTAAGTAACTAGTTAACATATTAGTTATCAATATTATTATTACTGGGACAGCAATAATTTGGGACAGTTATGAGATCTTTAAACCAGTCATACTTTTTCAACAATTTTTAAAATAAATTTTAACTCAAATGATGCTAATTTTAACCCTGTATTCATTTGAACTTTTAGTGCTTTCTATGTTCTGGTAAATTCTTTCCTTTAATGTGTGGAAAATTTTAAAGGATATTTTAAAATAACAGTCAAGTTTACAACATAGTGCTAAATAAATGTGCAAAATGTTACTTTGTATGTGGGTGACATGGCAAAATGAGGTTTTCTTTCATCTGCCCACTTTCTTTCTTTGCCCTCCCCACCTTTGACAAATCAGAAAATACCTTTATGTGTTAACCCAGGCGTAATGTACTAAGAGGTCGGCAATATTAACAAGAAAATTCTGAATGTTTTCTAGTTATTTCTCTTTCATAACCGGAAAGACTTAGACTTTCCCCTTCAAGGAATAATTGGAGTCTGCTGTGGCACTTCCATTATGGAATTGTGAATAATGTCCACTACCTTCAACTAGATAGAGTTAGGACTTACGGGTAAGGGCAGAGGACCAGACATTAAATTGTAATGCCAGGGAAAGCAAGGCGGAGAAAGGAAGCAGGCTATAAGTTATCTATCCATGGTTCAACGTAGAAGAACTACAAAGTGACTTGATAAGGCAAATAATGAAACATTTTATAATATTCATTGGGCTGTATGTTCATAGCAAGATTATTTTCTTTTCATTGAACTGTAACTACACACGCTTCTAGATAGTATGCCCATTTCTAAGGCTCAACAACCATAAAAAGTTATTGTTTCAAAAACTGAAATTAATTTTTTGTCAGTAGTTTCTCTGACCCCAGAAATGTGAAGGCAACAACTTTCCCGCAGTAAGAGTTGGAGGTGAGTGTTCTTTCTAACGACAGGGATACATTTCATAATTATTGCCAGGGGAGTATAATTTTTTAAATATTAAATCATTAATATCAAATCATTGTTTGCAAATAAGCCATGTCTCTTCTTGCAAATAATGTTCACAGAGATGTCAAGTTCTTCCAAATTTGAATTATTTACTTCTGCTTTTCATTGAGTAAAGAGAGTAACAGATTATCCTTAAACAGCTATTTCATGTAATGCACTTATTCTACAAAAGCAAAACTGTGAAAGAAACAATTTACCAGAATCAAACACTGCTCTCTTCCTCTTTACTTTCCTTGTTGGCTGTAGCATTCACAGTGTAATGGTTATATTGTCAAGATTCCACTAGATTGCAATTCATTTTCCCCCTGCTACCCAAGAGCCTAAAAGCAAATTCCCAACAATACATTAAGAGGCATAAAACAATTCTTGAAAAAAGAATTAGATTAAATACGAAGCAATACAGGAAAAGTTGGAGATTGGGAATTACACTTATCAAGTTGCACGTAAAGAAATGTCATTTGTGAGATCTCTAAGGAACCTGTTGTGGCTGTTTGATACACTGTGCCTAGGATTTGTCAGGTTGCAGCACAGTTCTTGGATTCAAAGAAACAAGTATTCACTTATCTTGTAAAAGTGGTCCCAAGATGGACCAATTTGTCTGCCAGTGTTTATCCTTCTTTCAAGGTAACTTCACTAAGTGGATTTTTCCCAAATAAAAACTGATGCTGAGGGTTTGTGTGTGTGTGTGTGTGTGTGTGCACTCAACTGAGCTTCTAGCTCCTGAATATGCCTCACATTTTCTTCTGAACTTTCCCCCAAACTTACTGCTGAATACTGAAACAAGCCATCGCTACATTTACATTGCCTCAATAAGGGTGTCCAGGTAATTTAGATAATTGAAATCTACTCATAATTTTTAACCCTCATGCTCTAGCTTTCCAGATATTTTTCCTCAAATGTGCTAAAAAGTAGTAAACTTGGTTTCATCACCTTAATGTTCAAAACCTATCTCTTCTGTAGTAAAGCTTCTAGTAAGTAGTGAAGGTTTTTAAAAGGCAAAGAGCAGAATAAAGGAGAAAGAAATGTCAGAAATGTCTAAACAAGAAAGCTTTAAAAAAAATTAAAAGGTTTCTCTAAGGGTTTTCCCTATCAGATAGTGGATCATTTTCTGTTTATTTCCTTGTTAAAGTTCACTTAGGAATTTTGGAAGAAATAATTCAAATACTGTTTTACTATGAACACTGCCATTCCATCTACTTTAACTCTTTTTGTTCACTAACACATCACCCAAAGGAATACCAGTATTTGCAAGCAGAGAATTCCTTTTGAAGTTTTCCTTTGGACTTTTCCTTATTCTCTCTCTCTTTTCATCATATTTTAGTCCTAAAGAAACAGGTTTGGGGCAGTCAATTAGAAATCTCAAAAGGATACACGGCCATAAACTAAAACATTTCCAAATACTTTCCACTCTAATAATGGAATAAAACAATTACAGTTTTAAGAGTTCTATAACTCTCACTGCTCTAGTGGTTTTCCAAATATTTTCATTATGTGATAGAAAATGGCTTTCTGCTCAATACACCAGATAAATCTGACCATGAAGTTACTTACAGGGTAACTGAAAGGTGTTGGTCTGTGCTTTTATGACTCTATTTATAGAATGATGGCGAAACCTAACATTACCTTATAATTCATGAATAAATTATATTATCAATCTGATATTTTTTAAAATCTGAATTATTGACCCTGTGAGATATGAAACTATCTTACAGTTTAGCAATTTGATGTTACAATGATCCCGTTTTAAAAACAGAAAATGCTTTTGCACAGTCATTTCCACACTTCCCACCCAACCCCTGCTCCAGACAATTATCTCTTCTTTACAAACTCTGAATCACAACTTCATAATTTAGAAAAGTCTGAAATAGGAGGTCTCAGTTACGCATCTTTAACATCAAGGTGAGATTTTTTACCCATCTTTGCACTGATATTGTTCAAAGAGTAATCCATGGCCAGAGGTAGATGGTAGACACAAAATATCTACTCTATTAGAACAACTTTCCTCATAATCTAATAATTATAGATATACCTAAGTTGAGCTTTTTGTTGTCCTTATGAGTTAAAAAAATCAATATTTTTTTAAAAGTTTGGAAAAGAAAAAGTCAGGCAAGAATTATTTTAATGGAATTACTTAATAGGATTATTTAATAGAATTGTTTCTCGGTGACACCAGCCTTATAAGGAATTAAGGAAAAAAGGTGACAAAATGAGTTGAAAATTTTGCTCAACCACTTAATAAATTTCACCATCTAATTTACTCTCTCTACATATATGCCATGCATAATCCTACCTTGCAGAATTCTTCCAACAACCAAACAAGCCCAGATGGACAAAACATTTAGCAGACAGTAGCTAGAGTGAGCAGCTATTTTGTCTGTAGTCCACTAGTGGGCCACATACTTATACATGGTGCAATGTAATGGTATTCAACCCCCAACACAGCCTCTCCAAAGCACAGGATGCATGAATCATTTTACAACTGTGATTTCCAAAGTCATTATTTCTCTATGTGCTCTTTTTCAACTTGACTTATTGCAGAACACCCCTAGGGTGCTGAAGGTGGTACACCAGCAAAGTGCCCTCTCCAGCTTCTTTCAAATTTCTCTTCCAAATCAACCCTCTCTCCCCAAAAGGCTCCCCTTTCACCCATTACAAATTTGTTATGTTTCACTATTTGATAGTCAAAATTCCCTGACTTGTCAAAGGAACAAGTTAGAAAAAAATATTTTACCAGATTCCCCTTTTATCAAGATTCCATGAAAGCCCATTGCATTTTCAATACAAATTTACTTATAAATGTTAATGATAATTTATTAAAATCTATTTTTTGTTGACGATCCACTTCCTGCTACTAATTACTATAATAACAACTCAAGCAGAAGGACTGTTAACACTGCTTTATAGTATAAGAAATTGTTTAAAATTCAATTTTAATTCATATTCACATTTTTGAGGTAGAAACTATGAGAGGATGATCAATAAAAGACTTTCAAGCATAAAAAATGTTGTATTATAAGAAAATAATCCAGTCAAAAAATGGGCAGAAGAGCTAAAAAGAAACTTCTCTGAAGAGGAAATGCAAATGGCCAACAGGCATATGAAAAAATGTTCAACATCACTTGTCATCAGGGAAATGCAAATCAAAACTACCATGAGATACCATCTCACACCAGTGAGAATGGCACATATTAAAAAAACTAGCAACAACAAATGTTGGCGAGGGTGTGGAGAAAAAGGAACTCTTCTCCACTGTTGGTGGGAGTGCAAACTGGTCCATCCACTGTGGAAAGCTGTGTGGAGATTTCTGGACCTACTAAACATAGAGCTTCCATATGATCCAGCAATTCCACTCCTAGGTATTTACCCAAAGGACACAGAAACATCAATTCCAAAGAACACCTGCACCCCTATGTTTATAGCAGCACTGTTTACAATAGCTAAGCTTTGGAAACAACCCAAATGCCCAAAAATAGATGACTGGATCAAGAAGATGTGGTACCTATATACCATGGAATATTACTCAGCATTCAAAAAAGATAAACACATGCAATTTGCAGCAACATGGATGGCGCTGGAAGGGATCATGCTCAGCGAAATAAGCCAAAAAGAAAAAGAAAAATACCGGATGGTCTCACTCATAGCAGGAATCTAGAAAACTTAAATAAGGGACCAGGAAAATGAATAACTATAAGAAAGTGAAAATCAAAATCAACAAAAACTATGAACCAGAGACACTTTTAGGGGGGCAGGGGCGGGAGGGGAGGGATTGGGCTCAGAATGGGGGCGCTGCAATTGTATGGGGAATATAACAATAAAATTTATTATCTAATAAAAAAAAAACCAAAAAAAAACAAAAAAAAAAAAAAACAAGCAACTATAAGCCAGAGACACACAAGGGAGGGAGAAGGATCAAACAAGGGTGTGGGAACTGTATGGGAACTATAACCAAGATGAAAATGCATACATTGTGCAAAAATGAAAAATGATGTAAAAAAATATAAAATGAAAAAAAAAAAAAAAAAGAACTGTCCATGAAAAAAATGCTGTTGTTTTGAACCCCTCCCCACCCCCACTTTGTGGTGATTTTTTACAGAAACCTGAGGAAACTGGCACATGGAGCATATGCGGTGTGCTTCAATAGAGCATTCCCTTCTAACTCAGGAGCACATGGAAGGTACAAAGACTCACCCAGGAAGTGGGATGCTCCACCCCAGGAGAGCGCTGCAGAAGTGGTCTGAGGCAGCAGCTGCATGGAGGCTGCAAGCTCAACAGAGCAGTGCAGAGACCTAGAAAAAAAGAAAGTGTTTAGTGGGTCTGAGGGGAAACTAGGCCTCAGTGGACCAAAATGAAATTCAAAGTTTTGGGCAAGAAGTTTTCCAATTGTCCAGAAAAGGAAATGAAGAATCTATGGCTACTCTTGACAGTGGGAGATGGTCCAACAGTTCCAAGTATGTGAGAGTCGCTTTGGGACATTAAATAAAGGAGACCTAGGAAATGGGGCATCAGGGAGTCATGTAAAGCCATAATCCGTAGATGCACTATAGCTAGCCACTGGTGCTCTGGAAAAAAATGGGAAGAAATGCTGCTGGATCTGTTTCTCAATGAGATATTATCATCTTTATTATTATTACTTTCACCAAGTTGACACTTTATCTACCAGGCTGATATTTAAAGAAAGGCATTCTTAGTTGAAAAAAAAAAAATGTTGTATTATGATAACATTCCCAGGAAGTAATGTAATAAAAGTATAATTTCAAGCAAAAAAAAAAAAAGAAATGTTCATGAATTTTTTAAATCAGTGGTTCTGGGTTCCGTATCACTACAGCATTGAGAGTCCCTTGGAAACATTTAAAAGTGTGATCTAACAGTTACATTTTTAAATGATAATATTTACAATATGTGGGAAATTATATCCTTTTCAGTCACTTAAAGTTATTATTAAAAATGTATAAGATGGTATAGAGCTAAAACGCTAATCCCCCACTATATGTAAGTAATATGAGTTAGTCTGCAGATCCTGACACAGATAAGAGCATCACATCAGAGAGAACTGCCTTTGAAAATCAGTCTTCACCTCTCAGCTTTTAGTGAATCATATTCAACTTAATCTCTCTGGATCTCAGTTTACTAATCTTTAAAATGGAGATAAAACTAGATAAAATTTAAGGACAGCATGTATTTCAAGTGGTTAGCACTGAGTCTGGCATTAGGTAGCTCCTATTATCACCATCATTTCTGCAAATGAAGGAGATAGAAAGAGAGGCCTCTGTGCAAAAAGAGATAAGGAGGGCTTAAAAGTCAAATATAAGATTTGAATAACATTTCTCAAAAGAAGGCATGTTATACAAGTGGCCAATGAACACATGAAAATGCACTAATCGTCATTAGATATTAGGGACCTGCAAATCAAAACTATAGGGAGATTGGCCTCCCTGGTGGCGCCAAGAGGTTGAGCACCACACTATGAAACAGTCCACAGCCGCTGCAGCACAAGTTCGATCCCCAGCCGGCCAGGGAGAACCCCACATGATGTGGCAGACCTCACCTGTCTCACCCGCTGCTCTCCTCACCAGTATATTTCAGTCGGTCTGCCTGTTCTGTTTCCCACTGTCTCTGGTGGATCCTCTCACCTCCCCCCATCTCTGGCCTGTACCCCAGTTCTTATATGCATAAATGAATAAATCTTAAAAAAAACTATAGGGAGATACCACTTCATACCCATTAGAGCAGCTGGATAGAATTTTATATATCAAAAACAAAATTAATAAAGAAAGGAAAGAAAGAAAAAGAAAGAAAGAGAGAGAGAGAAAGAAAAGAAAGAAAGAAAAAGAGAGAGACAGAGAGAAAGAAGAAAGAAAGAAAGAAAGAAAGAAAGAAAGAAGGAAGGAAGGAGGAAGGAAGGAAGGAAGGAAGGAAGGAAGGAAGGAAGGAAGGAAGGAAGGAAGGAAGGAAGGAAGGAAGGAAGGAAGGAAGGAAGGAAGGAAGGAAGGAAGGAAGGAGAAAGAAGGAAAAGAAAGAAAAGAAAGAAAGAATTGAAGAAGGTATGGAACCCCTCACACATTCTAGTAAAACTGTAAAATGGAATAGTAACTGTGGGGCTGCTAATCCTAAGTGGCCTGTTCGGCCACCATTTTTTGTTACCTGCAGTACTGCATTCCTATACAAGGTTAGAATTGTCGTGTCAATCAGTCCCAGGAGCCAAACCTTACAAGGTGCCTTTCAAATCAACCAAGAGCAGAAAGCTTGATCACTGGGAAGGCCATGCATCTCGAGGTATAATGGGGAACACCCAGGGGGGCCAAGGATCATGTATGACAAGGGCCCCCAGTAACTAATCAGTGGAATGCCTTGTTGATAAGACTGAAACCATGGCTGGCGATCTAGGGCTTGATCTCAATTACAATGCCAAGTCTTCAAGCAGATGAGAAGTGCCTGGAGGGCAGACTCACAACTCCTAATACTATAGATGACAGAGCACATTTGCTAGTTTCACCCTCTCTTTCCTTTTTGTCCTCCTTCCTCTCACAGCTGATGCTGTTGATTATTCCAGCACTAAAAAGGCCAGGATCTTGAGGCAGCATCCTGCATCCTACAGCTTGCTCCATGACTTCCGTTTGTCAATGAAGTGCAGTGTGGGCACAGGCCAGAGATGCGGGGTGTTGGGGGGATGAGGGTGAGAGGATCCACCAGAGACAGAGTGAGGAACAGAACAGGTAGACTGACCGAAATACACTGCTGAGGGGAGTAGTGGGCAAGAAAGAAGAGGTCCACCTCGCCATGTGGGTTTCTCCCTGGCCGGCCAGGGATCGAACTCGTGCTGCAGAAGCTACAGATTGCTTCATAGTGTGGTGCTTAACCCCTTGTGCCACCAGGGAGGCCCGAAACCTGGTTAACCTTTTGTTAACCACCAAATTTCCAACTCAAATAGTTAGAGTTACCAAATGATCCAGACATTCCACTAAGTTTATAGCCAAAAGGAGGACAAACAGGTACTCAGATACTTGCACATAAATGTTCAGAGCATCATTGTTCAGTCGCCAAAAGGAAACAACCCAAGTGCCCATCAACTGATGAATAGAAAAGCAAATTATGGTGTCCATATGATGGAATATTATTCAGTGAACAGAGGAATAAAGTTTTGATACATGCTACTATGTGGACAAAACTGGAAGGCATTATGCTTTGTGAAAAAAAAAAAATCTTGTACAAAAGGTCACATATTTTATGATTCCCTTTACATGAGCCACTCAATAAGCAAGTCCATAGAGACAGAAAGCAGATTAGTAACTTCCAGGTACACAGGGGAAGACTGATGGAATATGACTGCTTAATGGGTATAGGGCTCCTTTGGAGATGATGAAAATATTTTGGAACTAACTGGAGGTAATGATTGAGCAACACCAAATGTACTGAACATGGCACAGATTTGAAAACACTCTACCTCCTATGTTGTCTGTTTCATGGCAATTCTTCAGTTATGATAACAAAAAGATTATGACAACTTGCCCCCAGTGTTTCTCATCAGAGTCAAACTTCTCCCACTAGCTTTAGCAGTCAAAGTCACATTGGAGGGAGTAGGAAAGATGACAGATGAAAGAATTTTTGCCCATACTGCATAGTCCTTTACCTGTGCCAAAACCTTATTGAAGATTTTAAAGGGCCTCTTCTTCCTTGTAAAAGGTGTAAGGTATTCTTCCCTCTAAAACCAACTCTTGGGTAACAAAAAAAGTTGAGGAAAGGGATGGGGAAAGGCTGGAGATAAGGGGTGGAGGTGGTAGGACTCTGCCCCAGGGGCTAGAGTTTAGGATTAGGAAGACTGAAAAAGAGGATTTGAGTAGTTGGTTGGCTTAGTTACCAGTTGAGATTCCTAAGCATCCATCCTTGCTTCTCAACTTGTTATCTAGGAAACCTCAGGTAGGCTGCTAAATCTATGCAGGGTTCAGTTTCCTTACCTGTAAAATGGGAATGAAGAAATACGTGCTTCCAAAGGACTTTTTTTTAGAGAATACCATGAGAAGATACATTTTTCTTAGCTTACCTTATGCTAACAATCATCAGGAGTGTTTTATAAACAAGATCCCATACCTCTTAACAGAATCATAGGGCTCGGGGAAGGGCCTGGGGTTATATTTTGATGCTTTCTTTAGGGGATTCTTATATTCTAGTTAATACTATAGTTATAATCTAGCTATATACTCTACTACATCTACTGGCTTTAAGCAGTTAATGTGCTAATCATTATGAGAATTTTAGATGATGATTTTAATGGACTAACACTATGCCTAGAAGTCAAAATGATTAACCAAAAAATGACAAAGACTCTCTCAATATTTTGTTTTCCATATTATACCAAATAATTGAATTTACTTTTTCTTCATTCAAAAGACTAAAATTGAACAGAAAAATTAGTAACAATTTAAGCTTCAGAATAAAAGATGACTGTATTGTCAGCAATTAGGACAGCCATTTGAGAGCTATTTCTATTTGGCAATTGGAGGAAATAGAAATTAGAACAGATGAGAAATCTCTACTCACTTCCTAATTAGATTTCTTGTGTCAATGAGTAAGAATCTTCAAAGAATAGTAGTCCATTGGTCTGAGAATATGCTTATGATTTTACCTGATTGAAATAGAGCCAAATGTTCCAATTAGATCTGGTTAATCCAACCACGCTGGCTTTTCAATGTCTGACCATGGTATAGAGTATGGAAATTTTATATTGAACTTCAGACACATATATCTGAAACAATATCCTTCTGACATATCATATGTTTGGATATTTATTCAATTTTTCCCTTTATTTTTCTTTTTTAATGTTGCCTGCAGTCCACTAACTTTGCCTTGACAACTCCCATTTGTCCCAAACCACCAGTAGGTAGCATGTAAAATTTGAGGAATAATGCCCCAACATGTGTACCAAAATTTGTATTTTCACTGTAAATTAAAAAAAAAAAAAAAACAATTGGTTTGGAGCAAAAAAAATCAAAGATGAAAAATTACAGTTTGCAAATCACCAGAGGAAAGAGATAAAGCAGTGATTTTGACCTTAACTCAACCTGGAACTATAGAAGAGGAAATGTTATGTGTCACTTCGAAGTTTATTATCAGTTACAAACAAAATAACTACAAAAGTTTGTTCACGAATGTAGGTATTTTTGAGTGTAAATCTAAATGTCAGAGACAGTATGAAAGCATGATTTGAGCAACATGTTCTTTGAGAGGAAATGACCAAGGTGTGGATAGATTGCGCATTTAATATTGCATTGATAGTCAGCCCCTTTGTTTCATTATTTTATGTCTTTTGCTTCTTTTCCCTTTCCTTTTATAAACTGTTTGTCTTAGAATTTGGCACAAGAGATTTCCTACATTGTGTGATTAAGTGGAAATGTTCTATTTTGCTGTAGTAGAGGGCTTTATTTTTGATAATGCAATTCATACTGGAAGATGACACCGGGACTTAAGTGACAAATCAGACATACTAGGCTTTAGTTCTACCTCTCCACTTACTGCTTATGCAAACATAGATCATTTCATTAACCACTTCAATACTAGTTTTCTCATGTGCAAAATAGGCATGATGCACAACTCATAAGACTTTATAAATTCCTGGAGATTATGTATTACTATAGCACTTATCACAGTAATACTCCCTAATAAAGTACATATACCATGTCAGTTATTGGATACAAATTTGTGACAAATCAGGTGTCTTTTTCCCTATATACTTGGTGATGAAAGATTCAGAAAGAAGCAAATTAGGGGGTCTTCCTAGTGGCACAGGGATTAAAAACAGCACTATCAAGCTATTGCCGGCCACTGCAGCATGAGTTCAATCCCCAGCTGGCCAGGGAGCTAACACATGGCCCAGCAGACCTATCCTGTCTCACCCACTGCTCCCCTCAGCTGTGTATTTCAGTCAGTCTGCCTGTTATATTCCCCACTCTGTCACTGGTGAATCCCCTCACCCCCTCTAACCTTGCACCTCTGGCTTGCATCCCAGTTTTTGTATGCATAAATAAATAAATCTTTAAAAAAATAAGAACCACATTAGCCATTATCAACTATTTGATTGGATGATTCTCACTGACTCTGGTAATTGGTTCAGCTCACATTAGGTCAGAATTGTAGCCAGAATTTGTCTACTGTTAAAGCTAAAAACAGAGGGGTATGTGTTAATCAGTGTAGCTTATAAAGACAAAAGCACCCTCTGTGCATAAATATTTCATTAAAGTGTCAATAATTCCCCAATTTGGAGTAAACATTAAATCTGAAAAAATATAAAAACAATCTTTTTCTTTCTTAAGTTAGGAAATATGTGGAAAATAAGATAATAAACACAGTTTAAGCACACCCACCTTTAAGGAAACTTAACACTTAGCCATGTATTTCTCAAAATTTTTCAAACACATTATAGTAGCAATTCAATATCACTTTCTCTTAAGAGGTGGAAGGGAGGGAGGGGGGGAAAGGAAGGAAGGAGAGGTTGAAAAGGAGGGGAAAGGAAGGAGGGAAGTAGAGCAGAAGGGAGGGCAGGAAGGAAAGACTAGGAGAGACGGCTGTTTATCCATGTTTATATTTATAATTCTAATTTACTTATTTAGCCTCCACATATTAATTCACATAAAAATTCCCACAGTGTATTACTACTATTAAAGTCAAACATCTAGATTGTTTTCAATTTTTTACAATTAAAATGAATGCTATGATAACACAATCTAGCATAAGAGTATGAAAAGGCAGGATCTGAGGATATATAAATTTTCACATTTACTGGATATTATTAAATTATTTTCCAAAATGGTTGGGGAACTGTCATTTCTCTACATTTTGCACAACATTCAGAATTGTCTGATTCTGTATTATTGTCCACCTACTGAGCATGAAATGATATTTCAGAGTTTAGATATATTTTCTCATAATGACATCTTGATTTCTTTCTTTGAGAATTGCTAAGTTTTGTTTATTTTCTACTGGGAAGGCTTCTGTTATATGGTATTTGATATGGCAAATATTATGAATGATCTATCTATCGATCGATCGATCTAGCTATCGTTCTATCTATCGATCTATCTATCGGTCTATTCAGTGTTTGCACAAATCGCAATCAAAGTTAGTAGGTGAGGACCCGCAGCTCATCGCGCTCATCGTGGAGCAGCTCAAGAGCCAGGGGCTTTTCGACAGCTTCCGTGGGGACTGCCTGGCCGACGTGGACACCAAGCCAGCGTACCAAAACCTGAGGCAGAAAGTGGATAATTTTGTGTTGACACATCTGGACAAACAAGAGTGGAATCCTACAATGAACAAAAACCAATTGCGAAATGGTCTGAGGCAGAGTATGGTTCAGTCAGGCATGTTGGAGGCTGGAGTGGACAGAATTATTTCTCAGGTGGTGGATCCTAAACTAAACCCCATCTTCAGGCCACAGATAGAACGAGCAATTCATGAGTTCCTGGCAGCCCAGAAAAAAGAAGCTGTGCCAGCACCACCCCTGGAGCCAGAAAGCCAGGACCCTCCAACTCCATCCCAGGATGCTTCCTAAGGCTATGCCTGGCACCTTTTGGAAGCGCCACTGAATTAGTGGTGAAGAACAGATACAGTTCATAAGAGTACAATTTCAGAATGAAGACAGGGCAAGGTCATCACTGACTTCAAGATTCAGCCTTGACTGAGGGGCAGTATCCAGATTGAACAGGGAACAGGTTTGGTGTTAGGAAAGGTGAACCCTTGGGAGTGAACACTACAGAGACGCAAAGAAACACTACAGCAATTTGGTGTTGTCCTGAAACAGACCTTTATACTTGAACTTGGAAGCTGCGGATTTTAGGATTTGTCCTTAGGAATAGGAAAAGCTACAATAAGAAACATAGGCAGTCCCAAAGAGGCCATTTCAAAGACTAAGGACAGAAAAGGTTAGCTGGGAGTAGGGGTGATGGTGCTCATTTGATACTGTTTCTCAGAGTCGCAGACCCAGTTGTACAAGTTACTGGCATCAAAAAGCCTTCAAGTCGTCATGAGCCTCGTACATGAACCATGTAGCTTCAGTTGCCTTTTCCTGCAAGAGGCAACAAAACACAGGACCCTAGAATTGTGAGGAAGCACAGACATTGGGGATAAGGAAAATATTTGCAGGCTTTCTGTCCAGGCTTCTTCCTATCCTGCAAGGGCTAGTGAGTCTTGGGGTGTTTATTTTATTCTCATGTTTGTGTTTTTTTTTTAGAAAAGTGAAAATGGCTTAAGTTTTGTAATAAAATCATTTGATACCGTTTAAAAAAAAAAACAAAACGAAGTTAGTAGGTGAACCACCAACACTGCAGAATCCAAAAACAATCTGTTTATATACAAGTTCATCCCTGCGAATCCAGGATGTTCTAGAACACTAAGGCTCAGAACAACTTATTTATACACACAAGTTCATCACTTCGCTTATTCCACAAACCCATATCAGATTCCTCCAAGGTAAACATAATGAAATATGCCTCCCTGACCACCTACTATTTATCTAGTTTACCTATGACTTTTTCATATATTTTGACCACAAGAAGGGAGTTATTTAACCAAGGCAACAATTAAACCAACAAGTCCAAGTCAAACCTTCTGATCCATGTTACCAAACTTTTAAGAGATTTTGGTTCATTTCATCCTTATAATGAGGAAAATCATGCCATAATCCTCATTAATTTACCTGATTCATCACCATGACTTGGTGACTTGTATGTACAAGTTGCTGCAAAATCCCTGGTATAATGCTATCTAATTCTACTAACCTTGTCACATTTTCCTCCTCTAATGTGGTATATTCCTCTTCTGATTCACACCACCTTATAATTCTATGCAAATTCTCATAGAAATAAAACCTAGCAACAAATATTTTTTATTATTTCTGTAAGCATATATTCCTAGGAAAATTTGCATGAATTTTTTTCCATACAAGCAGTTTTGAAGAGCCAATAGAAAATAAAAACAAATCAAACATGATGCTAGTAACCAATGTACTTGGATATATTTTATTTTTGTTCCACCTAGAATATTAACACATTAACTTTATTTTTTATTCTCTCTTTTACTCAGGTCATTAATTCATCTATTTTTTAAAGGAGGTTTGGTTCCCTGCTAAAATTAATAAACACCATTTCAGGTAATAGACTTTTCTGAACTGTCCCCACATATGGCAACTTAGTCTAAAAACTTACCAGATATTAGGGGCTTCTTCATAAAATGGATAAAAAACATCACTGTATGACTAAAGAAACCACATTATTTTTACAGTGTAGAAGCATTGCTAAGCTTTTGCCTTTTTTTTTTTTTTTTTTGATTAATTTCATGCCTGACTCAGTCAGAGATTAGGCCTTGACACAGGTTATAATTAAATATTGAAATCATGAAGTGCAAGAATGTTTAATTTTTAAAATATGAGTTTTAATTTACCTCATACAGAGAATAGCTCTGGTCACCTGCAGAGATGCATTACACACTACATTGCCTAATGTAGGATGCCTGAATAAGGCTGAGCATACAGTTAAAGTAAACTAATGCAATTTACTGAACAGCAGTCAAATATTTATCCAGTTGATGAAGCAGACTTTATGTGAAACTCAGACAATAATTAAAGAGAAGCCTTGCTTAAAACATGCTTACTCCAGTTTTCACAAATACATTATATCCTTTCTGCATCTTCCATTTTTCTAAATATTTCTCGATACCTGAAACACTCCGCAGTGAGCATCCTATAGCATTATATTCATGAATCTCCTGATAGTTCATGGTAGTTTAAGGTGGGAAAGTAGACCAATTGCAAAAGCAGCCCCAATTCTTCTCTACCTTGTAGCACACCTTCTGCAATGTGCCTTTGCACCTTCTTCCACTGGAAGTGGAGTCTATTTTCCCGCCATTTGAATCTGCCCAGCTTTAAATTGTGTTGGCCTAGAGTGCGGTGGCTGTATTCTTGTACCATTTCACAATGTCTGCCTCAAGAGACTGCCGGCTTCTATTTGTTTTTTTTTTTTTTTTTTAAAGTGTTTTGCAAGTTTTTTTTTTTGTTTTTTTTTTCTTTTATAGAGGCATGTTTTATTTATTTACTTGTTTGTTCGTTTTTCGTTTATACATGCACTGGGTACAGTCAGAAGTGCGGGAGGGTGAGAGAATTCACCAGAGCCAGAGCGGGGAGCAGAGCAGGCAGAAGGACCGAAGTACACTGCTGAGGGGAGCAGCGGGCGGCAGGAGAGGTCTGCGCACCATGTGGGACCCTCCTCTGGTGGCCGGGGAGCAGCCAGGAATCGAACCAGCGCTGCAGAGGCCGCGGGCAGCTTCGCAACCCAGCGCTCAACCGCTGCGCCACCGGGGAGGCCCCGGCTTCTATTTGTTTCTGTTGGAACCCTGTCACAAACACAAAAACAAGCCCAGGCCACTCCTGGAGGAGAAGAAACCACATGTTGATCATCCTAGATCAGCTCCAAGCCACTCTGTTTTACCACAGTGAGTCCAACTGAGATTAGCTAAACCCAAAGCAGGTCAGCAGATACCTAGATCACATGCAGACACAGGAGACATAATGATTGGTTGCATGTGTCTATGATAGTTTGTTCCACCACAGTGAAACCGAAGTCAAGACTATTATAGCTAATTGAATAGCTAATAGAAGCAGGGTTTGGAGATCTAATTCAGCCTCTCCATTTTCCAGAAGAGAAAACTGAAACCAGGGAGATTAAGAGCCTCATTTACATCTATATACTGTCTGTCAATGGCAGAAGCAGGCCTAGAGATTGCACTGCTCTTCTTTTTATTCTTTTTGGCAACAGAGATCAACAAAAGTTTGCCAAGAGAATTGGAGTTTCAGCATAATAAAATGACATTTGCTAAAAATAATGTAAGGGTCTTACCTGTATTTATTAGTCAGAATATACATATTGTCTGACAGTATTTCTCAGATACTTTTTCCAAGTTATATGAAGATAATTACAAATGACAGAATGAAGATTGTTTTCAAGCACAGTAATCCCATAATTTTCAGTCATTGTAATATTACCATAATCCTTACTTTGGAATATTTCTCAAGTACTAAAGTTAACAAGGATCTTCTTAGAGCTTTGTTGAGAACTAAATTTTTTCCTCTGAATCACTAAAACTATCATCTGGAAAATTACTAATAGGTAGCATGTTAGAGTCATCCTGGAGTAAATTTTAAATATATTATGAACATTTAAGAAATCCTCAAAGCCTAATTATGTTGAATGAGTGAGCAAAGAGAAGTCCATTGTGTCATAGGATAGCTTGTTATGAAATCATGTTTAGTCACATTTGTTCAGGCTTATTATAGAGTAGTAAATTGTTCTATTTTTACTCTGTATCTGCAACTCTGATGTTCCACAATATTGCTTCTCAACATTTAGTTCATCCAAGTTACCTGCAGCTTGTTAAATCACAAATTGGTGGACTCCACCCCAGAGTTCCTGATTCAATAAACCTTAGTTGAGAAATGAGAATCTACATTTCTAACAAGTACTCAGATGTCACTGAAACTGGTGATTGGGGACCACATTTTGAGACTCGCTGCTCCAAAGTTTACAACAATTGCTGAAATAATGAATAGCTCATCTTAGAATATATCTTACTATGATATTTAGTGGGAGCTAAAGGAAGAATACAAATTTATTCAAAATTTAAATTAGCAAGTGATTACACAGTGTAAAATCTGTTGATCAAATTCAACAAGGCAGTCACTATACTTAAGTATTTAAATTGCCTTGACTTATGCTTGAGTTATGTCCAGAGTCTGCCCACAGACCAGAGTGGGAGAGGGTGGTCCTTGTCAAAGAAAACAAAATACACACACACACACACACACACACATATATTGCATATGTCACAAGACTCATAATATTTGGAATTCAGGCAAATTGACTCAAATGATCATCCTCTAAAGGCAAATAATCTACAAGTTTTTCAAAAGTAAAGAAATGCCTACTTCCAATCTACAGCCATTTTTTAATGAGAGTATTCACATAACACTTTCCATGACAACTTCTGCTTTCCATCATTCAACTCTTTGTGAAAATATTCCATTTTTGGCTTACTGACTATATATTTGGGCGTGGTCCAGAAACGAACTTCTTGAAAGGTTTAAAAAAATCATTTCAGTTGTTTTTAATTCCAGACTACTTCAAATAAAGAAAATAAACTACGAAAGGGGTAGTGGGATTTTAATTGCATCTTTTGCATTTAAATATCAGATAGCTTCCTAATGGACCTTTACATATCTATGGCCTCTACAGAAATCTCAAACCTTCCTCAGCTTAAAAACAGTACCAAGATTAGAGAAAGATTGGCGTCTGAAAATGTCCTCTGAGGAAACACACACAAAAGCATATGTGTGTCCTGAAATCCTGAGTATGCACATTTAAGAGGCACCAGCCAACTCGATCTTTCTTCTTGTAGTAAACATTCCTCACTGGGTATTCAGAGAGCCCACTTCATGAGGGGCCCATACAGTATTGTTTATAATTTTTATCAGTGTGGTTTTTCTCCCACCACCTACTTAAAAGCTCATTTTTCCAGTTTTTGTACTTGTTTGAATTGCCTTCTCTTACAAGGAAAAAAAAAAAAAACAAACAAAAAACACTGCAGTGAGCTCACCTCAGACATTGGATAGAAAAGACTTTCTTATCCTTTCTATTTTTAACCTTGAACCTTATCTTAGTCTAAACTTTTCTCATCTTTTAAGCTGATTCTCTGTACAGGGCAAAGTTTCCTGGATCCAGAATAACACACACGGATTATCCTGAAGTGACGAGTCCCAGGCAAGGAAACACCTCTGACAGAGTCAGTCTGATTCTAAAATTGCTTTCTTCTTTCTATACTTAATAAGTCCTTTAATATTTGATTACATCCACACGTGTTATGTTTAGGGACATGTTTTAATAACATAACTTAAAACTTAAATACTGTCTTTGCATTTGTGTCATTATTGGATGTGGGTAATGTCTTTTACTACTGAGCTGATTTTTTCATCCTTCAGAAATGTGGAATTTCTAGCTGCAAATGGTTTCAATTCCTTCATAAATATTTCCCAATTAAACCCAACTCACAGTGATCCTTTGAAATCATGTGGCTTCTATTTTTGCTAGGATTAATTTCATATTTATCTCGTATGACCCTGTGACGTTGCCAGCTAACTTTTATGTTCATGGGTTATATTGACCTAATTTAATTTTAAATGTCTTGAGGACAGACATTTCATGGCATATCACATGGAGGTCACCCCACGAGGGTGTGCTAAGTAGATGGGAGATCTCTGAGTGAATCCTCTCCTTGGACAGAGGGGGCAGAGGCAATGGGTGAAAATGGTTTCCCTATCTAATTAAAGGTTTCTCTGGTTTAAAGTCACCCCAGGACAGAGGCTAGTTCTTATAGGGAAGAACAACTAGGTCATGGCCTATATTCATTATTTCCGGTTGAAGAAATGACATGTTGAAAGAAATGGTTGTCAGGAGATGCAATGAGAGCAATAACTACTGTGTAAAATGAAAGTCACAGCCTAACCCACACTGGCAGTGCCCTTTAGTGAGTTGTATTGGTGTGCAGGGTAGGAGAAGGATGTACCTGAGTAGGAAGAGCTGACTCTGAAACCAGAAGCTGGAAGGAAGGAAGATGCAAATAGGCCAGGAGACTTAATTTATACTAAGTTATGATCAAGCAGGCCAAGAAAGACTTGGCCCTACAAGCACCCATTATATTGCTTATTACACTGTGTGCCCGGAACAGCACCTGTCCTTGTCTGGTCAGATGTTCAATTGACTCCACCATGTCCCTTTCTTGTTATATACTAAGGGAATTTTCCCTTTTAAAGTAAGATATTATAGTTGTGGTAAAGGATGTCATTTCTTCACTACTCATTTCTTCACTGAAGTTAAGCTCGCCTATGCTGAAACATCCTTCAAGGCATAAATTAATGCATTACTATAAAGAAAGCTGTGTATTCATAATTATACTCTTTTAAAAAGTTACTTGGCTTCTAAGTTTATTCCTCTTTACCTTCCCACATCCCCAACTGCCACACACCCCTATCCATATAATACTGTGGCTTAGTGCTTACACCACCACACATGTGCATTAGAGGGTAAATGCCAGTATTAAATCTTAATATTGAATAACATAGTTCCAAGTCTTAATCTCATCATGTACTATTCAGAAATAAACATGCATATGTATGGATGCCTGCATACATTTACTCCATATTTTGTACCTATGTCTCCTAGTTATTAATTTTTATTTCTATGTGTCCTTTTAAAATTATTACAAACTCATGTTAGCTGAAACACACTTAAGAGTTCTTATCTTCAAAAATTCATATGCTGAAGTAGAAATCTATACTGAAGCATGCCAAATGTGTAACTATGCTTATAAATGCCACAAAAACAATTTAGAAACCTAAATGAAGAATGTTATATCCAAGTGAAACAACTGAAGGAACAGAGGTCAACAGAAAGTAATTACACTCAGGGGGATTTGGACAGGACATCAACAAAAGCAGAGACCATGAAATCTCCAATGACCCAAACAGTTAAAAAACTGCAACCAAGAACTGTAATGTTCATCCAGTGAGAGCTGCCTTCCCCAAGTTTGATAATTTTTTAATCTTCACATTCTGACAAAGGAATGGGCAAACCTGACTGACCCCCACACTAGTTGGACAGCAGGGATTGTGGAAGTACAGGCTATTCTTTTCATATGAATAGTTGAAAATGTATGCAGATATAGAAAAAGAATCAGACAAGGGATCAAATGTCTCAGTCAATGCCACCACGCTGCAGAGCCCCAGGGAGTGGCCATTTCTGCTCCCATATGCATGTATCCTCTCTGCCCCCATAAAGTTGGCTATACAAAAGGCCACAGGCTCTAGTTCTACACCTGCTGCTACTTACCAGGTATATGACCTTGACAAATTACACTACCTCCCTGAGCTTCTATACCAATATTTCTTTATTCTGTGTGTCATGGATCCCTCAGATAATATGGTGGACACCGTGGATGCTTTCTCAAAATGAGGTTTTTAATTGAATAAAATAATACAGAGGGCTTTGAATAATTCAAATACTGTTTTCTGATTAGCAATAAATGTGTTTCTGCATTATAACAAATACCAGTTTTAATGAGACAGCTATCATCAATACTATAATTTTGAAATATAATAAATATAATCAATATTTTGAGATATCTGCAACCACAGAATGTGATCTCAAAATATTTGTCATATCTATTAATGACAAAAGGCTAAGTATCTATAATATTGTTGGTTGCTTCTTTTCTCTAAAGAAGTAAGTGCTAAATTTAAATTAGGAGTTAGTTAAAACAGCATGCTATTTTTTCCCATTCAACTTCAAGAATTCCCTGATTTTTTCAAATTTTATTTTATATATTTTTTACATCATTTTTCATTTTTGCACAATGTATTCATTTTTGCATTTTCATCTTGGTTATATTCCCCATATAATTCCCACCCCCCCCCCCTTATTTTGACCCTAGCCCTCCTCTCCCCCAACCCTGCCGGTAGTGTGTCTCTGGTTTATAGTTGTTTGTTGATTTTGATTTTCACTTTATTATAATTAGTTTTTTTCCCGGTCCCTTATTTAGGTTTTCTAAATTCCTGCTATGAGTGAGATCATCTGGTATTTTTCTTTTTCTTTCTGACTTATGTCACTGAACATGATCCCTTCCAGCCTCATCCATGTTGCTTGAAATTGCATGAGTTTAAGATGGAGCTTCCATATTATCCAGCAATTCCACTCCTAGGTATTTATACAATGGACACAGAAACATTAATTTAAAAGGGCACCTGCACCCCTATGTTTATAACAGCACTATTCACAATAGCTAAGCTATGGAAACAACCCAAATGCCCAAGAATTCCCTGATTTTCATCTAGTGATCCCATGTTAAGAAACTTTGTCCCTTGTCCTTTTATGTCAAAAGGGGTAAAAACACTTGCTTTCTACAGCTCATTGAGTTTTGCCAGGATCAAATAAGATAAAGTTAATTCAACAAATATTGAGTGTGCAATTTCTATGTGCTAGACACTTTTAGTATCTGGGGTTACAGCAGTAAACAAAAAAAACACTGGCTAGTGGAAAAAAAGTTTTATTTCTGGATGAAATAAAATATCTCAGCATTGCTAAGATAATGAGAATATATAGACATCATGTTAGGGTTATGGATTTATAGCAGAATTAGTATATACTTTATTACCCTATTTGAAATTTTGTCTCTGTTAGTATTTTTTAGCACATTAAACTTATGCCAGGCACTATTCTTAATTTATTGCTAATTTATTCCTAGCAAGAATCCTACAAGATAGGACCTATAATTACTCTGTTTTACAGATGAGAAGACAGAGGTTCAGGGAGATAAAATTAACTGTCTATGTTTACCAAGTAAATACAAGTAAATAGCAGAAATGGGATTTGAATGCAGCAGTATTATACAAAAATCTTATCTGCCTCCATGCCAGTTACACTGCTCCTTAAAAATGGTGCTGTTCTTGGGCCTCCCAGGTGGTGTAGGGCTTAAGTAGCAGCACTAACACAGCTATGGCCAGAGTCTGATTCTAGGCAGGGAGTCAACCCACATGGCGCAGAAGACCTCTCCTGTGGCCCGCTGCTCCCCTCAGCAGTGTATTTCAGTAAATTCATGTTTTCTGCTCCCCACTCTGTCTTTGGTGAATCCTCTCACCCCCTGCACCTCTGGCCTACACCCTAGTTTTTCTACACACACACACACACAAAGGTGCTTTCTTTGACTGGAGAAAAATTTAACTCTGTCACCATATTTTAAAAGTTGTTAAAGTACCAAAAATTCTGAATTAAATGAAAAAAATCTGCATTGAATTCACTAAGGTGAATGCTCAAGGAACAAAAAGCTGAGCCAAAAAGAAGTTGGGGAAAACAAAAGAAAGTCTTCTCTAGGGGAAAGCTGACTATCTTTGAGAATCCTGCTAGAAAATTATAGTAAACACAGTCTCTATTTAACATCTATTTGTGATTACAAACAAGTTAAAATAAAAGCAGTTCAGAGAGTTAATCAGCAATCTAGAAAAGACAATCTAAGACTTTTCTACAATTCAGGGAAAGCAATTCCGACCCTTAGCTGTAGGAGACCTTTAAGTTCAGTGTGTTTAACAGAGGTTAAACTCTGAAAAGACCCAGAGGTTTCATAAAGCAGATAAGAGTAAGTGAATGAGAAGAGAAAGTGATATCTTTTAAACCGAAACTGCAAGTTTTGGAGAGAGTGAGATGAAGAATAAAGAAGTTTAATCCAATATATAATCTTATTTTCTGAATCTTTCTTGATCCAAGACTATTCCTATTGTTAGGATTTACTGCAATGCCTTCACTCAGAAATGGCAAAATACTAAAGATAAGGCATAATAGTGCCTAGTTAAGAAAGGATATGTATGATATTTAATAACAGAAATGACAAAGGAAAAGTCCAGACTGATTCTGATTTCTGCCATGAATGCCAATTGGATGGTGTGTTATAAACAAGATAATGAATATAAAAGATCATAAAGAAGATAATGAGTATAAATTCAGATGTGTTGATTTTTAATATGTAATTATATTTTTATGTAATTTGGGGAGATCCAAATGTAATGACTATATGCACTCTGGAACTCAGGAGAGAAATCTGAGCTAGAAACAAGATTCAGGAATCATTAGCATATGGGCAAAGACAGAAAATTTTACTAAACATTTAAGGTATGGCCCAGAGGATGAGAGAGGCAAAGGACATTCCAGTGGAGCAGTTGGAGAGGATTAAGAGTGAAGAGAGCCCAGCATTGGAAGAATAGGGGGTAGGAGATGGTATGTTGGGGCTTTTGAGAGTCTTGGACAACGTTAGATAGATCATTTGTGTTGATGTGGTGGTAGAAAGTATAAAGGTCATGTGGTGGAAGATAGGAAGGTACAATTATAATGTACTCATTCTATTCATGAGCTTGGTGGTTAAACACTAAGAAAGACAGAGAGAGAAGCTATGTGTCAAGATGGAATCAATAAATGAACAGGTTGAAATTATTTGAAAAAGAATAATAGATGGTTAAGTACCAACAAGAAATAAGAGATAGTGTTAAAAGCATAGGTAAGGACTGGACATTAAAGAGGAAAATTTGGTGCTTCATCCCTGAGGCTCCACAAGCAGTGGTTCTCAATGCAAACAGAAGACATGTATAAATTTGTAAGGGCAATGGTTTTGCCTGGGAAAATGATTTGAGGCCCAACTGGCATTAAGTAAGTGGGTTTCAGGAAGAAATCTTATAATTTATGAGGCACAACAAAGAATGGTCTCACATCTACACAGCTATCAAATGTCCCAAGGTGAAAAATCTGTGATGAACACTTTACCCTACAATAAACACCAAGTGCCTCCAAGTGACTTTAATCGTACAGATTTTCCAGAAATATATCTACCATGTAATTCAAGGGAAAACTGATTTAGGCTTATTTGGATCTTTATAAAGAATTGGTCATCATTTTAGAATTTCACATCAGCAAGAAATTCATTAATCAAGAAATACAGTGAGTACTCTGCTACAAGAAATAAATTAGTCAGAAGATTCCCTTTATATGAAATATCCAGACTAAACATATCCATAGAGTCTGGTTTCTTCGGTTAATGTTTTAGTTTAGATCTAGGCAAAATTCCTAGTCAAGAGTTTACTAGCTAGTCTAGAGACAGAAAGCATCCAACTCAGGGTAAGTTTTCTAAAAGTAAAATTGCACTAGAAGTCGACTTTGAAAGGGAGGGGAGTATGATGAAAGATGGGTGTGCTGCAGAAAAGGCAAGGCCGCATCATCCATTAGGTCCTCCTTAAGGAAGAAGATTTACTGACTGAAGGCTCTGTAATATGACATCGGTTGAAGTGCTTTCTATCATCCAGTCACTAAAATTACATTGAACTGCTACCATATGCTAGGCTCAGAGCCATGCCAGGTGCAGCGCTTAAGGCCTTGGGACAAAAGATGAATGAAATATTTTAAGACCTCAGAGGAGTGCTTGGCCTCAGGAGGGAAAGCACACAATTAAAAGCAGGAAGTGAATGGAATACCAATGCTAGATTTGAAATACTCTAAAGTCTCTCCTATTCAGAGTGTGGTCTGGAGACCAGCAGCACTGGCATTCCTGAGAGCTTATTAAAAACACAAAATCTCAGGCTGCACCCAGACTACAAGCCAGAATCTGCATTTTAACAGGACTCTTGGTAATTCATAAGTACATGAAGCTTGACAAGTGCTACTCTTGGGGGGTTAAGTTTTGGGGTGGATATAAGGCTCAGATTTTGTTCATTGTGCTTCTTTTCTGGAGCATTCCTGGGCCTTCCCTTCTCTGTGCCTTGCCCATATTGTTCTTCTTCTCAGTTCCTATATCCTGTTTACATATCATTTGAAACCTTCCCCCTGGGCCTCCCCGGTGGCATAGCGGTTGAGCGCTGGGTTGTGAAGCTGCCCACAGCTTCTGCAGCGCTGGTTCCATCCCCGGCTGCTCCCCGGCCACCGGAGGAGGGTCCCATGGCGCGCAGACCTCTCCTGCCACCCACTGCTCCCCTCAGCAGTGTACTTCAGTCTGCCTGCTCTGCTCCCTGCTCTGGCTCTGGTGAATTCTCTCACCCTCCCGTGCTTCTGACTGTACCCAGTGCTTGTATAAATAAATAAAAATAAATCTTTAAAAAATTAATAAAAACTTCCCCCTGGGCAGAATTAATCATTCAATTCCGCAAGCCCGCATGATTTATACACACCTCTATCTTGGCATTTATTAAATTGCATTATGATTTGTCTTATCAATGTGGCTCCTTCCTATCCTCCCAGAATCAAGCTCCTTGAAGACAGGACTTAACTCGAGTTATTTACCTATATAATCTGAGGAAAAACCAGAAGTCTGGTTCATAGTTAAGGGTGATTGTTAAATGAATGAGAAAAGTAACAAGTGAATGAGTTTGATGAGATGGTCTCTAGAGTCCTAAACCGTTAAATAAAGTCTGCCTGTGGGGGATTTTTATTGACAAACTTTACCAGTCTTTATTTGGCTGGTTTCAAAGTCCAACACTCTAATAAATGAGGCCCATCGAAGTTCAGATTCTTACCCATAGAAGCCCACCTATTAAGTGAGGGAAAAAACAGTGCAAACGTAAATCATATCTTTTTGCTTTTTCCAATGCAGAGGGTTTGTCTCTGTTAAGTAGCAAGTGAGAATAAGTACGTCAGAAATATACTTTTTATGGAAGAGGAACTTTTCTATAAAATGCTTATGCACTTCTTTTGCTTGTGCTGTACAGTAACATAAAAGATTCCGTGTACACTGGAGAGATGCTGTAGGACGCAACATGTTTAGAAGAGCAAAGGGGAAAAAAAAAACTAACAAAAAGAGGTAAGTTTATCCTATAAACTCTTCACTTCATTGTTGGTCTGTAGAGCAAAATAAATGCTTTCAAGAGTCACATTTAATAATCAAGCACAGTGTTAACCCAATCTGAGAATCAATAAATGCTGAGGAGATTTTTGCCTAGTAACATTAATAATATCCCTTCAGCCCTGAGGGGGGCACAGTCTTCTAAAATATCTTTTAGTTGAACTCAATGTAAATAGAGAGGATAAGCCCTGTGGCTAAATAGGTGGTCAGCGGCTAGCAGCTTTGTTTAATGATGATAAATAGCAGGTGAAAATGTTAAATGGAGTTTTCTTGAGGGGAGGCGCAACAATATCATATTTTTAAAGTTGACTAATCACTAGTTTGATAAGGCTGGTCTATGTTAGCCAGGCCTTCCTTTATGGAAGTCCTTACTTAACATACTTAAAATTTATTTGAGGGGCCTCCCTAGTGGCGCAAGGGGGTAAGCACCGCACTATGGGGCAATCCGCAGACTCTGCAGCCTCACTTCGATCCCCAGCCTGCCAGGGAGCAACCCACACGGCGCAGCAGACCTCTCCCATCTCACCCCGCTGCTCCCCTCAGCAGTGTATTTCAGTAGGTCTGCCTGTTCTGTTCCCCACTCTGTCTCTGATGAGTCCTCTCACCCCCCACACCTCTGGCCTGTACCCCAGCTCTTGTATGCATAAATAGATAAATCTTTTTTTAAAAAATAAAATTTATTTGAACATTTAGAAATATCTGCATTTACATGTTCTTCCCCTCAGTTTGGCTTACTACACCATATATTTATTAACACATGGTTCTGGGCTGGGGGCGGGGTGAAGGGTGTGTGTGTGTGTGTGTGTGTTTTATTAACCACTTATGCAATAGTCCATTCAAACTGATTATTTTATTTAATCCTTGCAAGAGACTTAAAAGGGAGGTGTCATAATTATTCCCATTTTACAGATGAAGAAATAGAAACCCTGGAACTGAAGTATCTTCTCACAGTCACAAGACAAGTGAAAAAGCATGAACCTTGTCTATTTATCAGCATCCCATCCCTAGCACATAGTAGATGCTCAACAAATATTAGTTGGGTGAATATCTTTGTCATACACTCTCACAGTTTTCTGTCCTGTCCCTACTCACTCCTTCCCCATTGCAACCGCAGAATGCAACATCTGAGGCTACATTCTAGAAGCTTAGATGATCTTTATTGATTGAAAGCTTTAAAGAGGATAGGAAGGGGCAATGGCCATTTGATAAGGTCACCTAAAAAGGAATAAGTTTTCAATCTGTCTTCTGGTCTTTTCTTTGGCAGAGTCATCATCTAACTGCTAGGAATACCCTGGTAGATATTGGGCAAGTGCAGGCCCAGAAGAGTATGATAAGGGTGCCACAGCATCCTCATTTTCTGCCCAAGACTAAAAACACTCCTGATTCACTTCTGCATTTTTAGAAACCTCTTCACAATATCTATGAAATTACAGTTAATATGAGAAGACCTATATAAGGGCTGAGGTTAAGCTACATTATTCCTTGTTATATCATTAAAATAATCCAGTGAGCTTAGAAGCCAAGATGATTTGAATTTAAATTCCAACTTCAAACAAAACAAGCTGTGTGGCCTTGGAAAATGCACTTAACCTCTCTGAGTTTCAGTCCCTTTAACTGTAAGATCACTTGATGTTGCATGCCCCACCTGGTTATGATGACAGTGATCTTAGGATATAATTGAGAGACTTGGCAGCAGATTGCAAGTACCTGGAACTGGGCCAATCGCCAGCTCTGTGACTTTCAGCAAGATTCTTTACTTTTCTCAAGTGCAACAACTGCAATAATAAGACCTCACCACCAGAATTGTTGCAAAGATTTAACTAGGTTACATACTTCAAGAACATAGTAGAGTGCATATACATGGTATGTGCTCAGCACACTCCAGTCCCCAGTCTTTCCCCTCAACTGAAACCTGAGTTCATTTCATTACTGAACTTCACTCTGTAAATAACATTCTGAACCAGCACCATGTCTATGGTCCATTCCATAGCTCACATTATTCCATACCCTAACTGTGTATGACCTGATATGTTATGTCTTACTACCTTCCAGGTGCCCTGCATCTAGCTCAATCACACCTCAGTGCCATAGTCAACCTTTCTTCCCCACATGTGACTGTCATTGCCATGATTCCCACCAAAAGCATTCCATTATCAATTATGATAAATTAATTATTCCCCATCTCTAAAGCTCTCTACCTCAATCAAATTGAAAGTCAAATGTTGCTATCATAATTCATGTCTACCATTTTCTCAATGTTACATCTTCTTTCCCTGCCAATTGACTCTGAAACAGGCTGTATCCCTGTCCCAACCCAGAGTTCAGTGGCTACTATGCAGAATCTTGGGGTAAAAGGAATGGAAATTCCTGATTTGCTCTGGAAGCCCTAAGATCTATCAGGTCTTCTCCTCACCTTGCCCAATGCCAAAGAAAGGAGACAGGGAATTTTTCAAAGAACTCCCTGGTCCAGATTCACAGAATGGCCTGTTTCCCAAATGTCCCATTGAGACATCAGTCATCTTTATTTTACATTGTTGCAAGGCAGCCAGGTAGGTTTGCAGAGCATATAGGGAGAGGCATCTGTTTTTTGAGGGAGATAAAGGCTGGAAATTAGAGAAGCTGTGTAGGAAGTGGAAAGATTTGATGAACTCATGGTTGTGACGGAAGAGATTGAAAGAGCAGGTTCTAAAACAGGCTCAGAGTCAGGCCTGTGTGATTGGCACTGGAGTAATGTTCCCCACAGGGACTGTGGAGTTGAAAAGAGAAGAGTGTGTTCCAGTGAAAAATTAAAATCTTGATCTTTGCCATGTTAAACATGAGGTGGTAATGAGACAGCAGGAAGCTACTTTGGTGAGCCAGCAGGAAAACAAGACTAATCGGCTGGAGAAGTGTGACATGCAGAGGTAAAACTGACTGATTCATTAGATAATCTTACCATTCAATTATGCTGTATTGCTCTACAGTTTACAAAATACTTCCATATACATTCTCTGAATCCTCACAATAAGGAACTGACATTCTGAGAGACTCTTGCTTTGGTCACTCAATGAATGCACTGATAAGGTGCTGGAATGGTAGGTCAAGACATGGTGCCTTTTCCCTAATGTCAACACACCTCCCACAGTCCCATGCCGGCTTCCCTCGTGATTGTTCCCTTTGGAGTTGGAAAGGCCCAAGTTCAGTGGGGCCATAATCCCCTGATAGCAGCTTAATAATTATAAATTATGCCCATGTGAAGGTCACATGTTAAATGACCAAGAGCCTTAATGTGTAAGTCCCGAAATACCCCATTGTCTTCTGGATTATTGGATATAAGAATCACTGAGGCTTCTCCCCAAAGTTGATCCCTTCCTTCTTGTAGGCAAAGCCAGACTTCACTCAGGAGAGGGTAACCCTAATTAAATTCAAATTGTGCTAGACCAATCAAAGGAGTCCCACTTTTTTTAAACCTGTAATTAGAAATTGGGCAGAAGAGGGCCTCCCCTGGTGGCACAGCAGTTGAGCGCTGGGCTGCAAGGCTGGCCGGAGCCTCTGCAGCACCGGTTCGTTCCCCTGCCACCAGCGAGGGTCCCACCAAAAAAAAAAAAAAAAAAAAAATTTGGGCAGAAGAAGGGGAGGCAAGAGGATTGTGACCAGCATTCTAGGAGGCACACTGGAGTCTGCAGAAAGGGGTGTCTTATTTCTAAAAAGGAGATCTGAAAGGGCTGCCCCACTTTCTCTTTGTGGGAGATGCTATGTCTGAAAGTGCTGCTAGAACTACTTCAAATACCCGATGTCCATAAGTGTAAAATCATCACAATAAAGATGTCAGAACCAAAAAGAGATGAAAAAAACTTAAGAACTTGGTAACTTTTTGAAACTTCTGCCTCAAAAAATCTTGAACTCTTCCCTACCTCTTGACTTATCATTAGATGAAATAATACCTTGTCATTGCTTAAGATCATTTTGAGTCGGGGCTATCTGTTTCTTATAGATGACAGCTTTCTAGCTAATAATATCACTTTGTGTCTTTAGTTTTACAAGTTAATTCCCAGACTTTTGACTGGATAAATGACCTAAATGCAGAGCTTTCCTCCCAAATTTTTACCAGGATACAATTTCAACTGTCCATTCAATAAAATCAAATGTTATTTCTGTCAATGAATGACCAAACCAATGGTAATTTTTTTTTTAAATTAAGCAAAGTACTGCTCTGAAGGCAGGTTAGTTCTAGAACAGAATAGCTATTCCCAGAGATATATCTATCCATAGCCTCTAATACACTTTTATAGATCTGTAGAAGCAAAATAACTTCTTAACTTTCTCCACAAACAACTAGGATCCATTTTTCCTCGCCCTGAAATGTAAAATCTACTCTCTCAGGTGAAACTGCTTTCACTCTCTTCATTCCTCTTTCACTCTTTCTTTGTTTTATCAATGGCCACTTAGTTAATAACTAATTATAGAAATATGAACAAAGATAAATGCTGTCATGGGGGAACCAATGGGTTGATGGATTGCGGAGAAACACACCTAAAATAAATGATTGTGCTTCTCTCAGGAAAGCTTAGGAAAATAATTTCCTCTCAGAAAAGTGCTTGTACATTATAAACACCTTTAAAGAGCCCAAAGGTTCCAAATACTTAATTTTATTTAATAAACAGCAGACTATCTCTATTCAGACATGCTAAGATAATGTTAAAATGCATAAAGGAGAAAACAAATCTTATTCGAAGTCCAAGTGACTTTTGGTGAAGTTTAAATAATAGCTTGTGGCTATGTATACAAATGCCATTGTTAAAGTTAATTTCATATTATATAGATTCACTTGTATTAAATGTAAACAGTGCCTGTGAGTGATGTGAATGCATTAGCATGGTGTAAATGATATTCATTATATATGAACTGCCAGCTTTGCTCTAGGACCTTATGATAATGAGTTGTTGCTTTTTCTCAAGCTTTCCCAGTGAGTCACCATTTTTAATAAATAAAATAAAATCCGGATCCCTAGAAGACTTCATAATTCTTCCACTGATAGGAATATTTCTAAGTTAAACATGTATTTCAAAGGTAGAGTCCTTCATGTTGCTTAGCCTAGAAGCTATTTCTATCCTGTTCTTTGGAGAGTTTTTTTTTTCCCATTACCACTGCCCATCATGGTTCTTTTAATGGACAAAGTTAGAGGCTGAATAGCTAGATCATATTATTACTATTTCTCTGCTATTGGATTTCTCTTGTTGGTTTGAAAGGGAAAAAAGACTTTATTTCATTTGAAATGTATAAATGATGCCAACTTCCTATGTGAAGTTGTTAGACTGTGATTACCAGTAGAACTATAACCTTCCTTATGCAAATCACTAGAGTTCATGGTAAGTCTGACATTTACAGAATTAATGAACTAAATAATTAAGTGACCTAGTAAGTGAATTGGTAAACCAGAACTATTAATCTTTTAATGAATTCTTTACTATCACTTAAATAATAATTTTTGCATAATTTTAAAGGATTACAGTAAAGAAACATTAGAATAGGAAACCCATTATGTGAAGGAACGTTACTTTTATAAATCTGTCATTACGTCTCTTTTTATTGAATTCATTTCTATTCAGATTTAGAAAAGTGGCAATTCCTATATTGGTGACTAACAGTCCCCGACTTGGAAGTTTTTTTTTCCCCTTACTGAGACAGAGGGTTTAGGATCATTTACTGCTTCAAAAAACCACAGCCTAAAGCCAGTAATTAGCATACAACTATAATTCCAGAAATTTCCTATTTGATGGTGTGCATCACATGTGTTTCAGAATGTCTAAGCTCTCCTAAGTTAACTAGCACATAAAATAACGCCTTTACACCAGTTCCTTTCAAACAATTTCTCTATTCTGCACAAATGACTCTCTTTACCTTTCTCTTCAAATACCCTTTTAAAAGAATCAGATCACAGCTATTAAAATAACTGAACTGGACTAAACACAACCAAAATTTAGAATATTGAAATGTCTAGGGTTATATCGGTCAATAATGAGAAAGATGTAAAAAGATTAATTTGGGTCTTCAGTATCCATACTAATTGCTTGCAAAGGAATGCTCTCACTAGGATGAGGGATTATTGAAGCATAAGTATTCAACATCTTCCACCAGAAGGAAAAAATTTAAAAGTTTAAACTGAAAGAAAGAATAGCAGAAACAACAGCTATAATAGTTTCTCCAACCACATGAAAGACGCAGCTAATGACGGCTTAAGTCTTGCAATAAATGTAAATAAATTATGTACTTGCCACTGAATAGAAAAAAAGGAGCCCATGAACTTGAAGAGATTATAATGTAAGTGAAGAGAAACAACTAATACACACAAGCAAAAAGTTATGTAAGAGAATTAATAATAACCTCGAATATTACACACAAATTATGTGACTGATTCTACATCCTGTAGATTTTTAGGTTGGGGAGAACAACTCAAGCAGTTTTAGTCAGAAAATCTTCTAAGCATCTAAGAACCTCTATTTCTGGTAATATGGCAGGCTGCATATCTATCTTTCTGAGAGATAATATCTAGAAGTGCTGCATGAAATATCTATTCTTTTAAAAGCAGAGTAGTAGAACTTGCAATACATTAAAGGAAATTCCCAAGGCCCCAAGATGAAGTAGGATTTCAGAAAAGATTGGTAAATGTGAGCTGACTCAGTGGTTACTCTTGAGACACTGGCCAGTTCTAATCACCCATAATCTCACAGGCAGAGGACAATATCTGCAGTCTTACAAAGAGCAGGAAATTAGAACTAAGTTCCCCAAATAAAGTTGGTATCTTCAAAGGGCTAGTCAATGAAACTGTGTACTAAGGAGAAATCCTCCAACTGGCAAATGAAGATGAGGTCTGAGTCCTGGGTATTCACCTTGAGAATTTGCAAAGCTAGGCCAGCCCTTATTTGGATTTGGGGATCAAACTGAAAATTTCTGTCAAGCTTAGGAATTCCCAAGCCAAGAAATAACATAAACTGTTCACAGGTTGATCACATTCCAGCATACTCAGTCGAATCCTCTTATGAGAGACTCACTTACCTTTATTCCTAGTCCTGAAATATCCCCACAAGTAAGATTCTGCTGGATTTCACTCACAATGGAAAATTACAAAAGTAAATTTCTTTGGAAGCAGAGAAATCTGAGCCATAGAAGATTTACTGAGCAGAAAAGATGATGAGGAGATAGAAAAATGTGGATGAATTCCCAAAGTTGGAAGATCATGAGGTCCTGATCCTGAAATGGGGAGGAAGACAGCAGAGAGTGAAAAAACAGCACGCAATGTAAATGATACAGCAGTAAATGGCAGACATACTCCCCTTTTATTTGGTTTGTGGAAGACTTTGCATTTTTACAGATGTTAATTCCATCAAATCAGTGAAAAAACATTCAGACCAATGGAAATGTTTAAAAATGGTCTTAGTTCATGTGACCAATTGAAATAATCATTTTAAACAAATGACTGATGATTTGGCAGGTAGATAAAACATTCAATTTTTTGATTAAACTATTTTCCTCTGGTTATATTTAAAACTGCCCACTTGGCTTGAATATTTTTCTTATTTCTTGAGTTTGCTACTTACTGAATTTGTTGTCAGATATATCAAAAGGCTGACAAATGACAGGATAATGCTTTGTAAAGGGAATTAAGAGTCAGGTAAATGTTCCTTCTTAAGGACATAGCTCTCAAGTATCTTCAGATTTTTGCCCTAAATTATCCAAGTTCCTTGGGGCAGGACATGGTACATGGAACATGTTCATGCTCTACAGAGTTCCTGTACTGTTCCTGTAAAAGTGTGTGGGGAGGGAGAGGGGGAAAAGACAACACTTAAGCTTAGTGCTTTGCACAGAGAAAGCACTTAACACATATTATATTAACTATTGTCATAAATTACTTTGAAGGATAAAAAACAATCAGGCCTTATAATCAATGGCCCCATAAGAAAAAGGTACAAAAAGCAAGATCAAACAGGGCAGTTAGAGTCTGCCAGGAGCAAGGCCCCAAATTGGAATTGCTGGAGGAACAGTATGCATTGAATGAACTCTACCCCCTAATATTTTTAGGGAGTCCACTCCCATCCCCACACTGAAGAGATCTCAGGCCCTGAGGACTACAGCTCACAACATGCCATGAATCTGACTTCTTGAAGGGAGAGATGGCTGGGAACTAACGGTGGAATTTAGCGGCCACCATTGGCATAAAACTGAACATATGTGGGCTTGCTCGCTCTTGCTTTTCTGCGCTGGGGTCTCAGCCCAGATGGTGCCACGGTAGGACATATTGACCAATTAATCTCTCTCTGTTCTCCCTCATCTCATTCCCATTGTAAATAAATCTTTAAAAATTTTTTCTCTGTGTGACTGTTTTTGGGTCTTGTCCTGAGTTCTTATGCACATGGGTGAAGACATACACCCAGATCATCCTATTTTTCCCTGGGACTGCCCTGTAAAAGATTATTCTGCTATGACTAGCATGAACTGAACACTCCATAAAGTTTTTATAAGTTCAAAGGGAGTTTTCTAGAATATGGCAAATGATTTATTCCAAAGAATACAAATGACTTTTCATCATACCAAAAAGTCAAACTCAAATTTGGTGAAAGAATCTAGGTAAAATACAGCTTTAGGTTAGAAGGACTTCATAGTGGGTTTCAGCCTTCTCCTGGGGAAGTTCACATCTCACATGGTGTTCAGCAGACCTTAAACTCTGAAAAACATCCTGTGATGTCATGTTTTCCATCAAGTACTTATTACTCAAATTAGAAAACTTCTCAAATAAACTCTTGGTTTCATTTAATTTAGTCATTGAGGATTAAGTACTTTTAAGCCACAGATGTCATCATAACCATAGATGTCTTTGTACTTCATAACACTCAGTCCAGTCTCAAACTTTCTAGGGAGTACAATCCAGCAGTTTTGCATGATTCTAGCATCAGTGGGCGTGAAGGTCACCTGATAGAGTATACATTGCCAGGCAATGATTCAAGCAAAACGATCAGCAGTTGAAGGAGGACATTTGATAACTTCTCATAGATGAAAATAAATGTTTTTCATTTCACTGAAATCATTATTGAGCAGGCATTGCAGGAAGGACTGTAAAAAAAATATTAACATCAGAAAGTCTACAAACTTGAGGAAAAGAATGTCTAGGAATTTGCCAATCCCATATTTTTAAATATATGGCTTGTCAAAAATATGTGGAACTTAGAAATGATGAGACAGATCAAGTATGTTTGCACAAGTGTGTATGTACACTTAGCAGGTTTGTATATGCTCAACTATTTTAATAGTACCAGAAGTTCGGGTGGTGGGGGCAAACTTGTCAGGTCATTTTAAAGATCTAATTTTTAAGTTATCATTTTGGATAGTATTTTAAAAGGCTGAGTCATCTATCCTAAATTTCAAATCAGTTCTCATGTAAGTGTGATGTCACAAATACAATGTGGCTTATGATGTTTTAAGACTTGATTGGAATTGCAGCCGTATCAACAAAAGGAAGACCACAAAAGGGAAGCTTGTGATCAGTCCTATGAAAAGAAGCCCCAGCATAAGACCACATCTATTCATGGGCACTACATTTGACCATAGTCTAGGAACTGTCTTTATGATTAATTCCCATCTCTGCTGCTGAATCGATCATGCAGTGATCTGCATTGATTATTAAGGTGACTGAAATAACCGGATCAGACACGGCTTACCAGTGCAAATTGGCTAATTCATCAACACATAAAGATTTCAAGAGAAATGTTAGTGATTGTCACATATCACCAGGAAAGGAATTACCCTGTACTTATCAAAGTTGCTTGACCAATTTTTACTGACACATATTGCATTTTTAAAATAAACACATTTTACCTTAGAAACATAGACTCAATATCCTTCACAATAGTAAAAGCTTGTATTTAATCCTGAATCACAGATATAAATAAAAAACTTGGCTTTTGGCAGTTGAATTATCTCTCAGAAAAATCATTGGGGTGATTTTTTCTTTTAATATAATCTGCAGGTTAGTTATTAGAAGATTGCAACTTCTAGTCACCCTAAAAACAAATCAAGCTCTAATTGCAATGGAAGTTCATGATCAATTTCCTGAGACTATGAACCTAATGTATAACAAAATTAACTTGGAAAGATTCACTTATACGTCTATCTGTTTCTAATAAAAAATTCTAGCACTTAATATTACCCTTCCACCAGTTAAATTAGAAATGTTAATTTATGTTAAAATAAAATTGGGTCCCAATAAGATGATCAGAAAGCTAAGTTCTGAACTTAAAATATACTAAGAAAAAAAAAGATTTTTGTGTTCCATCTGATCCTATGCTACTTCAAGATTTGTGTTGGTAAAAGTCTGTATCTCTTTTATTCTCATATGTAATGTAAAGAGAAGTGGAAATGATGTAAAACTATGATAATTTAATAAACTGAAAATTAATAAGAAAACTAAGGCCTTTCTACTTGGTGGCTGGTAGATACAAAGTTGTGGGGTTTGAAGACACAAATTCACTAGGAATTAGTATGACTTCAGGTAAGAGTCATGGGAATTCTATAGAGCATTTGGTACCTAATCCAGGCATTTCCCACTTTAAGAAGTATTTTTCAGTCTCCAATTAAGCTCCATCACACAAGTGTCTATAGGCTTTCTATAAGGAAATATTTAAAGATAAATGATAAAATCTAACATGCTGATAAACCAAGAGACTCCCATGAGTGTTGTTTGGAGAAGAGCTACTGACACCTGTTTCACTTGTTTTTGAAAAGCGAATATCATGATTCAAAATTACTTCCGACAGCAGCCAACTGCCAACTATTTAGATTGGCTCAACTCAGCATATGCTGGGACTCCCCATGCCACTCAGCCTTCAAAAAAAGCTCTTCAGATTGGTAGTGAGGGATTTTTTTTCCTTTGAACATTTAAATAACATGTAAAGATAGAGAAAAGATATAAATGCTAATAATTAAAAAGTAAATGAATAATACCCAGAGCAGAATACTTGAAAAGAAATGGTAGATTTTTATGTCCCCAGAAAGTGGCAGCCAGATATGTTAAGATGCTTTCAATATTCTCAGCTTTCACTAATATTAACAGTGATAAGTACACAGCTGAGACAAAATATCAGGAAAATTCTAATAAACATAAATTAACCAAAAAATTGCTTCATTATTCCAGAAGGCTTGCTTCACTTCTCCATTTCAGATTATAGTTCTAGAGAGAAACTTAAAAAAGAGGAGACAGAGGGAAGAATGGAAGCAGGGAAAAGGGAAGAAATCAATACTTTCTGAAAGAAAAAAAGGTTATTTAGACTTAGCACAATTTATAAATGCTTATGATTTAATACTTGAGCTGTGAATGGGGGCAGCAAAATAACACACATTATTCTTAAGGTCACAGCAAAGGAGCAAATAACCTTTTATCCCTGTAACTTAAGATCAATCAACTCCGAAATTCTGTGGTTTGTGCTAGTTTACCAGTAATGGTGATAAAAACAAGTATCTACTCTAAGCATTTTTATACACTACATGTTTTTTTAAAATTTTATCCTATTGTTGAAAATGCTTTGTTGATATAGTAACATATCTAGTCCTTAAACCAAAATCTATATATACTCTGATTTTAAATAATAAAGCCAAATTAAGAACAGGAATGTTTAACCTTCAAAACTTCACTGAGCATGATGACTGTGTGAGATAAGTTTGATTTATGAGCTTGCTGCCTACTTATGTCAGAGACACTTGCTTGGGAGATTTTGGGACAGTTTCTTCTCTAACTAGTCAGCTTCCGGCGTGTTTCTGAACAACAACCATGCCTATCAATGAAGAACATTTACTGTTAGCTCACTTACAGCTCTAATTACCTTTAAAAGTCAGTAAGACAACATATGAATGTCCCCATCTTATTAAACATCTCTCTAGATATAAGGCTTTTAATCTCTTGAGGAGGAGACTGCCTTCATTGCCATCAAGAATTCTTATTCAGGTGAAGGCATGACTGGCATAAAAATTTCCCTTTGCCTTTGCCCTTTTGGCTACTCAATAAATATCCTAAGGATGGAAGTAAGAATAAATTAAAGAAATCAAATCTAGAAAGACTAAAAGCCTTGCTGCCATAAATAATTAGAAAAAAAAGACAGATGAGGAGGCCAACATAGAAGTTATGAAGGTCAGACCCAAGTAATACCTTCTATACCATAGAAAACTATATAAATATATATATTATATACACACACACACACATATACATATATTCATGTGTACTTTTAGTCTAGGAAAATGTTTCCCCTCTTATCAAGTATCAGATACTGTCTATATAAAATAACTAAGACCCTTAAGGCACACACACCTGGTAAGTGAGAAGGGCAGATGAAAGCTGGATATTTGATAACTTAAGTTATCAAAGGAGGAGCATCTCACCCGGCTTCTGGATGAGGGAGAAAAGAGCTGGAAAGACTGCTAGAGGAATTACTGAAAGGTGAGTGGAATCAACCAGGTGGGAGAATAAAGAAAAAATGTGTATTTGGTGGAGGTGAAGAAAAAAGAATGTGCAAATACTTGAGTATTCCTGGGATATGATGCATTAATGGCAGCTGAAAACTGTTGCCTGAAGACATTGGAAAGCCAAGGATTAGCATATAAACTAGGGACTAGGGAATAGGGTGGACTTCAGGTCTTTTTTTTTTGGAAATTAACATTCTGGCTCTGTGGGGAGCAGTCAGAAGCAGAGAGACAAGAAGCCTAGTATAAATGGAATGGTAGGCATGCATTTCAGGGCCAATGAAGTTCTGAAGTAAGTTGGGGCTGAGAGGAGATCAAACTACTAGTCAGAGAACAAGTAACTGGTTTAACGAGAGCCCTCAGAAAGTCGTGATGATGATCACTGTCTTTGCTAGGTACTGCTAGATCACTGTCTTTGCAGAAGTCAAACTCCTTGAATATTCCACTTCACTCACTCACCCATTCAGTGGGAGGCGTCCTGCTGCATGGGTCACATTTAGTTCCTTTTTAATAGTTCCCCCCAAATCTTGGAACTGGAGCTCTTTCCATTTTACCCATAAAGCCAAGGCCCTTCCCTAACACACCTCCATCTTGACAAGAAAAGGCACTCACTTCCCTGCAAAATGAGTCCAAATGTGATCCTCTGAAATAATTTCTAAATGCCTCCCCCTGGGCTTCTTTATAAAACATCTTTTCCTGGACAATTCTCTCCAAGCTCCCCAGTGTCACTGCACTGTAGCTGGAAATACTTCGGTCAGCCTCACTTCACGGCTGAAGTTCTCCTTCCTATATTGATCTTTGAGGACGATCCACAACCAGATCATGGAAACATACTTGAGCAGCTCCTGACTTCTTAATATCACAAGACTTCTTAATATCACAACACTTTTCAAATGATCCTTAATCTAGATCCTTCAAGAGTCACCAGGGAATCAAAAAAAATGTATAATATCTGAGATTTAGAGACAGGTACTTAGCAAGTTACAAGTTGCCAAGATTTGTGCTAAATGCTTTAAATATTTTAGTGAACCCTTGTAGTAGTTCTCTGTGGTATGTACTAAGACTTAAAAAGGTTCTGTAACTTACCTAAGGTCACGAAGGATGACTTACTTTATAGCACTTGTCTTTCATCTCTTGTAATTATCCTCTTTAAATTTCATTAAGAAACCATCTATTCTGATATAAGTATTTCTATCAGCCCATAAACATTTTGGTTGTCATTGGTTTGCAGTCATTGATTATCACAGTTCTCTTTCCATTCATTTATTTATTCAACTCTATGTGTTAGCACTGAAATTCAAAGAGAAATAATAACCATTGCTGTAAAGGAGTTCCAAGTTTTCCCATTGTTAATGTAGATAGCGCCACAGGCATAACAAACTATACTTCCCAAATTTCATTAATACAGGGGTAGACTTCTAGACAATGGATTTGAATGGAATCCAGATAATGGACACCTCTCTGAGCCCTGCAGAGGAGCAAAAGTCTGCCACCCCACAATATGTTCTAAAGTCTGGGTGGAGGTTGCTCGTTATAAGAGGCATTCAAGTGTGTAAAGGAAAGTCTGCCTATGTAAGGGAGTCCCCCTCACTGTTTTAGGAAGAGCTTATTTACTTAACTCTTCTTATCAATGAAGAAGGCAGAGATAAATCTGTATAACATATAGTGGGAGACTATGAATGGCTTGGTGGTGGAGGCACTATGGCAACTAAATCTGAAGGGGGAGATCCTATATTTCCAAAGTACTTACAACAAGGTATACTAATGGTATTTCAATTAAAAAAATAATAATCTGCACAACAGCCATCCTTTTACTACAACTTCCCTGTCAATTCTCTCTCCAACAGCCTTTCTTTGTCTTGAGCTGAGGTTATTAAGTTGGTGACTAAAGTCTTGTAGATAAATTACTCAGACTTACTGGGTCTCTACCATATATAAAGGAGCTTGGTGTGCTATTATTGAATGCTTTTTTTTTTTTTCTCTTAACTGTCTGACTGATTACTTGCCAGTCTAGGAGAACTCAGAGGGGTACAGAATGATTTCTCCTGCACCCAGATAGCCCCGTCCTCTGACTTCTCAATTATCCACCTTTCTCAAATGTTTCCATTCACTGTCTATCCTTGCCAAAATATCTACTCAATTTGGCCATTTTGATGACTTAATACTCAGTTAGGAGCCTACACACAAGGGGGCTGAGTAGATATTTGACTTAACCGAATATACCTGACCTTTACGAAAATATCCAAGAGCTTAATTCCATTGGTTGCACACAGCCAGTACATGGAATTTCTACAAAGGAATTATTATTTCCCCTTTGGGATTTTGAAGCCTCCTCTGTACATTTATTTTAGAGTAGAAGCCCATCATCAGGGTCCCAGCTATGTTCTTTACAGAGCTATGACATATGGAAGGTCTTCGACAAACGCAATTATTGTTAATATTAATGGTATGAGCAATAATGACAAATAGTCATGACTGCCCATGCTGCCTAAGGAGAAGAAGCTACGCTGGATAGCCAAGAAAGTAATTATAAGAGTGTAGTTTACTTTAAATGAATTTATTCATGTTGTCATGTATTTGCTTTGCTTGTGTTTGCACACTGCAGCAGGCTATCGTCCCAAAGTCCAATACTAATAATAAAAAAAAAATACAACTCAGCCTTTGACTGATCTGCAGATAAGGTGATGGAAATGTCTGGAAGAATCAGATATGGGCAATTAGCACAGAGGAAATCAAAATTATTCCTAGGCCAGGAAACGTGCCTGATAGACAACTGCATTTACAAAGCTCCACTCCTTCCACCTGTAGAGACACTGGCACATGCTCAGGGAATGCTCAAACCCAAGCATTTCAGACTTAGCTTAAACCTACCACGTGCCATAGGCACCAGAAATTGTCTCCTTTCAAACACCTCCACAGAGCATGGGCTCTTCTTTGTTAAAGGAGGTATCAGGTAGAGGGAAATTAAGAGTGAAGCAAAATGGGAAGATAAATATCTTCCAAAACACATACATATTTTTCTGAAATCAATATGAATTGGCAGGTACTGTTAGTTGTGTGCCACTATCAGTCTCCTCTTATTTCTCCTTCACTCACAGAACACTGGTGGGTGGTGGGAGAAAGGAGGGCAGAAATACCTCAGTTAAAACACTTTGTCAGATGCCCTTGCCCCTGGGGATGGCTGCTATGATGTAGTTATGGTCAGTGGTAAGTAAGCAAACATTGTGTAGGGATGTCTGAGTTTTTGATTTGATACAAGCACTGCCCCTTTTTCCTTCCTTTTCAGTGTTTCCTTTCTGCCTGGGGTGCACAGATGTAAGGCTGAAGAGGTAGCAGCCTCCTTGTGACCCCAAGCAGATAATGCAGGAATGAAAGCTGTATGCTAAAGATAGAGGAGCAAGTAGATAGGACATTGCGTATTAAAGATATCTTCTTAATAAGGGAGAAAAATAAACTCCTTTTGGTTAAGTCAATGTGACTGAGTTTCTCTTACATGTAGTTGAATCCTAAATGATGCACAGGATTAAAAAAAAAAAAAGCAGAAAAACAAAACACATCTGTGTCCACAGCAACACTGCCTCTAGCATCTCTGGTTCATGTGTGATTCAAATAACATTTAGGAATATTTTAACCATGCCCACTAAAAGTAATTTTTATCATAGTTGTTCCCTTCACTAGTTTCACTCAGGGTATAGAAGCCACATGTTGCCACGTACATAGCACAGTATGCTTGAGTTGAGAAACTAAGCATACATGAAGAACTTGACCTGCCAAATTCCAGGAGTGAGGGTCAAATTTGGGGCAGATGGGGTGAGAAGCTTGAAAAAGTCAGCATACTTTACACATAGAGTGTTGGGTCTTACTGTCCCTCAGGAGAGTGAAGCAAGTTTGTGTTCCTCGCTGGCAGTGGAACAGGATTGGGGTGAGACAACCTCTCTTCTGAGTACCCTTCAGGAGGAGGTAGTAGGTATTCCTAATGCCTTCCTGAACAAGTGCTGCTGAAGAAGTTCTTAAAAAGCAGTTCCCTGACTCGTGCACCCCAAGCATCTTGGTGAAACTTAAGCCAGGCTAGGAAACCTGTAGAGGGACCCATAAAGGCTTCAGTAGCAGCATCTAAAATGGACAAGTCCCTAGTAGCTATCTGCCATGGAGAACAGCACCTGGGAAACCTCTATCTGTTACTCAAAGGTGGGAGTCCTTCCTAGGTCAGCTACAGTGCACCAGGGGAGGATGTGATGGAGAATGTGGATCATTCCACACAAAATGACACTGCAATTTAAACACAATGACACACATGTCTTTCTGATAGCAGCAAGGTGCCCCTCGGTAAGCACTGTAAGGGAAGGTTGCAGAGGTTATTGCAATAGTTTAGCAGCAAGTGAGGTTGAAGAAGAAACACAGAGGAATGCAGACTGACAGAAGGCTCTAATTATGCCTCAGACTGCAGCACTGTCTAGTCCAGGAATTGCACCCTCAAATGTCCACAGAGTAGATGCCCATCCTGAAGCCTGCTAACAACTTTTTTAAAATTTGTGTTTCTTCCACCAGCAGTGCAGGAGAGTTCCTTTTTCTCCACAACCTTGCCAACATTTGTTGTTGCTAGATTTTTTAATATGTGCCATTCTCACTGCTGTGAGATGGTATCTCATTGTAGTTTTGATTTGCATGTCCCTGATTACTAGTGATGTTGAACATTTTTTCATATGCCTGTTGGCCATTTGCATTTCTTCTTCAGAGAAGTTTCTTTTTAGCTCTTCTGCCCATTTTTTGACTGGATTATTTTGTTTTTGTTGAGTCTCACCAGCTCTTTGTAGATTTTTGTGATCAGTCCTTTATCGTGAGTGTTGTGTGCAAAAATTTTCTCCCATTCAGTGGGGTTTCTCTTTGTTTTGGTTATTGTCTCTTTTGCTGTGCAGAAGCTCTTTAATTTGATGTAGCAAAGTGGTCCAACCACTATGGAGAGCTGTGTGGAGATTTCTTGACCTACTAAACATAGAGCTTCCATATGATCCAGCAATTCCACTCCTAGGTATTTACCCAAAGGACACAGAAACAGTAATTCCAAAGGGCACCTGCACCCCTATGTTTATAGCAGCACTATTTACAACAGCTAAGCTATGGAAACAACCCAAATGCCCAAAAATAGATGACTGGATCAAGAAGATGTGGTGCATATACACAATGGAATATTACTCAGCAATCAAAAAAGATAAACTCATGCCATTTGCAGCAACATGGATGGAGCTGGAAGGGATCGTGCTCAGCAAAAGAAGTCAGAAAGAAAAAGAAAAATACTGGATGGTCTCACTCATAGCAGGATTTTAGAAAACCTAAATAAGAGACCATGAAAAAGACTAATCAATACAAAGTAAAAATCAAAATTAACAAGCAACTACAAACCAGAGACACACTGGGGGGTGGGGGGAGAGAGGGGCGGGGAAATGAAGGACTAGAGTCAAAATAAGGGGATGGTGCAATTGTATGGAGAATATAACCAAAATGAAAATGCATACATTGTGCAAAGGTGAAAAAAGATATAAGAATTATATAAAATATTTTAAAAAAAATTGTGTTTCTTTCAACTTTCCTTTTCTGTCCCACTTGTATTAGATTCTTAGTTACACACAAAAAGTGTTTTCCCACTACATGAAGAACAATGGAAGCTAATAAATACTAATGGAAATGTAGTCTCAGAGATGGGGAGCATAAAGGACTGGTGGAGACTGTGGTGATGTGGTGAGTTCTTACCCTAAGGTCACAAGTGTTGTGCAGCTCTGAACAGCTGCTATATTATTGCCAGATAGTCTAGTTTTTTGAATGAAAAGTGAGCTATATTTAAGGAAACCTCCAAATTTGAAAAAAAATTTTTTTGATCAAATAGAGCATGACAATGGGCTGGATCCAGCATATAGACTGCCAACTGGAGATTCCACATTTTAAAAATGCTTGTGATGAAAACCTATTAGGACAAAACATGTCTTTAATTCTCAATATCTGTTTCTTTGCCTATCTCTATGTTCCTATTCTTTCTTTTGTCCTTTTCCTTCCCCTCAAGTAGGCTTCACTTATCAGTAGGATGAAGTATTACCTGTTTTAGGATTATTTCTATCTAGAGAGATCTCTGCAATTTAAAAAAAAAATCCCTGCTATAACCAAGGAAGGACTCTTTTGGCAAAATTTCAGAGGACAGATTTGAACAACATAGCTCAATGCAAAACATCTCTTATCATACAAGTTAGTTTAGTAACTCCTGCTGGTGTTTTATCTTGTAAGGGTCATGTATTTCACTTTTCATATCCAAACAGAGCTGCACATTTTATATACAACTGTAATAACTGTGATTGCCCAAATAGAAACATAGAGGATAAACTGACACCCCCCAAAATTGGTCAATAAGAGTCAGTGAATATAAACTAGTTGACGTATTTTATGTTTGTTTCCTGGGTTGGGTTTCAGTTCAGTTTGTATCCACAGGAAATGTTATGATGGAAAATTCCAAAACTGGCCCACAACTTACATTCCAATTTGGATCCAAGAACCAATTTCAGCAAATCAAATAGGATTTATAATATGGAATTTTTTTTTACCACATCTTCTCACAAAAATAATAATAAAACTTTATGGTAGTATTTTTCTTCAGAGTTTGCAATATATTTTCATATCTGTAATCTCATTTGATCCACCACCTTCGTTAGAAGCACATAAAATTGTGAATGTGATTAAGATCTTTAATAAAAGTCAGGATAGAAACATGATTTTTAAATTTACCTAGTAAAAGTAATGCACATTAATTATAGAAATTACCCAACCCACATGGGAATTTAGTATGTGATGAAGAAGGCAACTCAAGTAAACAGGATATAATAATTTTAAAAATATATCCATAAATTCTTTAAAATTCCTTTCATGTAATGGAATTTAAATTCTCTTGCCTCTGAATGAGGTCTGGACTTAGTGACTCACTTCTAGTGGAATGTTGCAGAAGCAATACTGCATGTCACTTCCAAGATTATACTATAAGAAAACCTCTAGCATCTGTCTTGGGTGTTCTCTTTCTGTCCTGGATCATCCACACTGAGGGAAGCCAGATATCAAATCATGAAGATACTTGAGTATACTATGGAGAAACTCATATGATGAGGAACAGAGAATTTTAGCCAAGAATCAATGAGAAACTAAAGTCTGCCAACAAATATGTAAATGAACTTGGAAGCAGATCTTTGAGCCTCCAAATGTCTGCATTCCTGGCAAATAGCTTAACTATAACTTCATGTGCAAACTCTAAGCCAGAACCACCCAGATAAGTCATTCTCATATTCCTGATGCTCAAATACTTTACGCCATAATACATATTTATGTTTCAAGCTTCTGGATTTGAGGGCATTTTGTTACACAGCAACTGTACAGATGACTAATACATGAGGTCATAATTAAAGTTAGTGCAACTGGGAACTCATCTGGAAAGAGATAAACTTGAAGCCATACTTTAAACACTGTTGACTAGGATAAATTCTAAATAGGGCAGATATTTAAATGCAAATATAAAATGTTATAAATTATTAGAAAAACTTGAGTTTATTGTTTAAAATGAGGACTCTCCACCTTAGTGCTATTGACAGTTTTGGGTTGCATAATTCATTGCAGGATTCTTTCCTGCACAGTGGAGGAAATTTAACAGCATACCGGACCTCCACCCAGCAGAGATCTAGAAGCCCTGCCTCAACAGTTGAAATGATCAAAAATGACTTTAGACACTGGAATGGGGAAAGGAAACAGACTTTCTGATTACCATTAAATCACACACACACACACACACACACACACACACACACACACACACACACACACACACACACACCATCTTATGCAAAACCAAAGAGCTAATGACAAGTTGGGGGTAAAAATACTTGCATTCCCTACTAGAGACAAATGACTAAAAATCCATTCAAAAAATAAGGCAAGGGATCAGAACAGGTAATTCTTTAATAAAAATACAAGTACCTGAAGCATATGAAATGATGCTTAATCTCATTAAAAATAGTTATCCAAATCAAAACTAAGCTGAGATCCTATTTTTACTTTCAAAATTAGTTTGTATCCTATTATACATCTGCACACATATGAAATAACATGTGGACAGGTCATTCATTTCAATATTGTATGGTATGGTAAAAGATTGGAAATAGCCCTTTCCGCCCATTAAGTTCTCTCCATATTCAAATGCCTAGATCTCCAGGACATACTGTCATGAAAAACACATGATGCAAAGCTTTGGTCTCCAGTAAGAAGACTGAGTTTCCCTGACATCGGGCACGGCCATGTGACATGTTGCCAATTACAGAACAATGGGATGCATAGCATATCAGAGCTTCCTAAGGCAGCAGGGATTTCCACCAGCTCTCACTCCTGCCCTCTGTTGAGGAGAGCATGACCCCAAAGTTGCCATGTCCTTAGGTCTGGGTCCCAGAAAAGGAAGACACAGGAAACCAACTTGCAGCCAGGAACAGGGCTGCCAGTGTTTTGAAAGCCCCTGAGGCTCAGGGCTTGTTTGTGTTACGTGGAATAAATATAGGTAAATAAAAAAAATAATAAGCTACTTTATGTGTAAGAAAGGAGACTGATAAGAATACATATATTATCAGAGCAGGACACTGGAAAGATACAAAAGAAATGAAAGGCAATATTTATGTCACTGTAATGACACCAGGCAAAACTGTTATGAACATTTTGCTGTATTTTACTGCAAGTCTTTTAGTCTCTGTGTATCTTTTAAATCAAAATAGGATTGCAAGGCACATACTGTTTTGTACCCTTTCTTTTTCTACCTAACATTTGAAAACAACTTCTCCTATGCTTAGTAACCATTTTAATAGTCAATGCTCTGTTAACTTTTGCTTCACTGTCATATACTCTAGAGAGCTCTAGCAGAGGACTGTGCAAAGTCACTCATGCACACAAGCAATAGGAACAATTTCTCTATGCCAAACAGATCCACCTGTTTGACAGAGCTCAAATGTCACCGGCCTACCTAGGACACACAGGTAAGGGAGGCCATGCACTTTCCCCTATGCAGCCTGGTCAGCCCATGTGTGGTTCCACCAATGGGAAGGAGCAGAGAGACTGCAGTCCTATTTTACACTTGTCTTTCTTCACAGTTTTGATAAAACCACAGGCAAGTGCATTCTTCTCAAAGATCGGTTCTTTGTTTCTTTCTATAATATTCAAATCTGCATCTCAAGTCAAATTGGAAGTTGTAAAATAAAGTTTTATCAAAAACTCTGAAAAAAAAGTCTGCTTTTTTCAGAGAGGAACACCTTCTGAGGATATTCTAAGACTAAGAGGAATTTGATAATGGACTGAGGTTTTCGTATCACCCAGCAAGGCACAAGCTAAGGGGCAGTGTTTCTGGCACCAATGCTGACAAGCAGGCCACCCACCATGACACCTCTATCCCAATGGCATCAAACTTAATTGTTCTTGTAGTTTCCTTTCACTAGCACAGGTCTCTTTAAACTTATATCACCCTTGTATAAACAGTGAGGAGAAGGACATGCTGATAGTATGTGTGTGTTTTAAATAATATAAACTAAAATCCACATGTAACATTCAATTGCCTGAATGCAGCACTGGTGTACCCAATGGAGGGAATTACTGTCAGGGTGTGTTTCTTATTCCTCCAAAGATCCAGGGAATCAGCTCCACTGGCCTGGAGGAGAGGGATCCCTGCAGACTTTCCAGTGCTTTAGAAGCCCCCAGGCGGAATTTTCAATGCCAGAAGGTGATTTCGAGGGTTATATTAGCCCATAAGCATGCCCATGAGGACTAATGGGAACACTGTAAGATGAAAAAAAATATATTATAAAAGACAAGGTGAAGATAAAACAGATTCAGACTTCTCTGGCAGGTCTAAATAATTTAAAAGCACAAAGCAGAGGCGTCTAGGATGGGTTAAGCATATCCAGCTGTGAATCCAAAGACTTGTGTTTCATAAGTTTAACATTTTGGATAGTAAGAAAGAAGGAGGAGTTGAAAGCTATTTAAGAAGAGGAGACAAGAGAATGTTGGTTTATTGCTCTTTCCTGACAGAGGCCATAACTGTAGGACTACTAAAGCTAGAAATAGTTCCTCAACTAAATAATAAAGGGAAAGAATGAAAAATTTCGTTCCAAAGAGCCTTCAGCACTATGTCCCATTGTAAGGGAGGAGCCAACAGGCCAGCCCATCACGCAGGCCGACAGTGGCTGTATTATAGCAACACATGATGTGCTGTGTGGGCACAGAGTTTAGCAATGAATAAGACACTAGTAAGAATGATATAACTGGATTTTGTAAACTAACATTTCCAAATTTAAATGCCATCCTGATATTTCCAGAGTGTTATAGAAGACCTGACTCTACATGGTTATAACAGGATGGAACGCAACAGTGAAGCAGAAGGAAACCTGTCATTCCATGACTGGCCACTACTGTGTGTGGCCAGATGCCTTGGAGAGGGGGAGGGGAGTTAACTCAAGCTGAGATCCCTGCCTTATAGGAGAATGGTGAGGAGAAAGAGAGGAGGGAAGAGGAGGAGAGGATGTAATGACAAGCACCAGGAAGATAGACAAATAAGGCTTTTCCAGCTCCCATCCAGTGCTCTCACAGCACTTGGCCAGGATTGCAGGCAGTCACAATTCCCTTTGGCCCCTTTGGCATTGTATGGTTGAAAGGAGGGAAGCTGTGAAATGTGCTCCCAATTTGGGCCAGTCAAATTCATGTCAGTCTTCGAATGCCCCATGTCAAAAATCATGTGTGAATGATTGCTCTGAACCCCTCTGCCAGCATTGTCAGTTTTATATCAACACATTCAATAGCTGGCATCCTTAAGTACGTGGGTAAGTTGGCTTTTGTAGCATGGAATTTTTCTGTCAAGCAATCCTGTCCTTGACAACCTTCTAAAGCTCATTTAGGGAGACAATGTTGTCCCTGCAAGAGTTAGGTATTTATGAGCCAGGACAGCCTCTGGCTAAGAGTAGTATAGACTCCATGATAAAGCCACAGAGGGAAAACTCATTTTCCATGAATACTTGTCTCCTAAAGCTGTTAGGAGTTATTGGCTGGTGTGGGGACCATCAGAATGAAAACTCTGTTTAGGTAGAAGGATATTATCTCTCTGCCCTAAGTTTTAATCATCTCAGTCAGTATCTTTTATTTTTTTTAATTTTTGGCCAGGTAACTTTGTCATCTCTCCTAATTTTGTGTATTTGCATCACATTATCATTTGTTACTGATTAAGACATTGGATACATACATGGTCCATGTTTTGGGGAGCAAAATCTACAGATCTGATAATTGTATAGAAGCCCTGCCTTCTGCATTGTTGTCAAATCACAATCATTCATAAGTGCCCCAACATTTGGCCAACAGCTACAAGTGTTGATACTACACAGGGTGTGAGATATGGGCCAAAGAGCAAAATAATTCTTATGCCTGAAACCAACCAAAATGTGTTTGAAATTACTCTTGTTGCAAAACAGTAGATACTGTTGTTTTTTATGTAGTTTCAATGTATTCTTTTAAAAATATTCATACATTGGAGTGTTACAGGTACCACCTATTGCCAAAGTATATACATTTTTCTTATATGTAATCAACCATAAATATTTCTGCAGATATTTCTAATGGAAGAGGAATCCCCTTGTCGTTTCAGCTTGGATTCACCCAGGGGTATAAACACTGTTTATAGCCTGTTCACTGTTCGTTCCTCTGTATTCACAAGTTGTTAATATTTGAGGCATCATTTCCTCCCACGACATTTCCCCTTTACAATTCCCGTTTCTTTCATATGAACAGCTGCCAGATTTCTGGCCACTTAGCACCTGCCATCCACTTGTCAACCACTTTTTTTTAACTTTTATTTTCATAACACATATTGTATATACAAACATACATATGGTCAGGGAACAACTGGGTGAGGGAATGAAAACTGTAGAGGCTGAGCATATGAGTTAATTTTGTTTGTGTTTTTTTGCTACCCAAGGTGAGGGCAAGGTAGAGAAGAAGGCTGAGAACAGGGATCAGGCTGAAAACTTTGAAGAAATAAAATGCCTTATATTTGGTACATCTGTGTGTAGTGTAATTATTACACTACAATAGATTGGTCTCTTAAATTCATATATATTTATGTGGAAAAGATTGGTGGTATGCATTACAAACTGGAGATCATGGTAAATTTATTGTCACTGTGCTTGTCTTTAATTTCCAGATTTTCTATAATTAACATGACCACTTTAATCGGGGTGGGGGTAGTGAAAGCCCTCAAAAATGGTGTTTACAAAGATAAGAAAAAAATAAAGCTGGCTTCCTTTGCCATCCGAAATATTTGCATAACTGAGGTATCTAACCAGCACACAAACTTCTAAATTCAATCTATCTTTCTGGTTCTCAGTTAATAGTCACCTGAATCTTCCTTTCCCTCTTACTTTTTCTAATTCATGTATCCAGAGTTGTTGATCTTCAATCATTCCATTGCATTTTTCTGAAATACAGCATCTAACATCTTATTGTGCTGACAGCACCATTTGAGAAATGCTGACAGATTTGGGTTGTGATACACACTCACTGCCCGACACACCATACATCATCACCATGACACCTATCCCAGTCTGCCCCCACTACTTCATGGTGTGCTTTCTCTTGGAAACTTCTTGTGTGGATAAAATCCCCAAAGACATTCTGAAGAACTGCCATCTGGAATATTGAACACCGTCAGCAGACTGCTTCATAGAGATTTATTTGCAAGTGCCATCACTGGCACCAAACAAACAGAGCCAGCTGAGAGCTGGCCCCAGGAGTTCTTGTAACTCTGAGAGAGAAGTGGTATACAAACTGAAATATGTAGAAATACCACTACTTTGTTTTTGTTTTTTTTTATTTAATTTTTATATTCCCCATACAATTACAACGCCCTTATTTTGACCCCAATCCCTCCTTTCTCCGCCCCCCACCCCCCCATAGAGTGTCTCTGGTTCATAGTTGCTTGTTGATTTTGATATTTTCTTTCTTATAGTTATTCATTTTCCTGGTCCCTTATTTAAATTTTCTAGATTCCTGCTATGAGTGAGACCATCCGGTATTTTTCTTTTTCTTTCTGGCTTATTTTGCTGAGCATGATCCCTTCCAGTGCCATCCATGTTGCTGCAAATTGCATATGTTTATCTTTTTTGAATGCTGAGTAATATTCCATGGTGTATATACTACATCTTCTTGATCCAGTCATCTATTTTTGGGCATCTGGGCTGTTTCCAAAGCTTAGCTATTGTAAAGAGTGCTGCTATAAACATAGGGGTGCAGGTGCTCTTTGGAATTAATGTTTCTGTGTCCTTTGGGTAAATACCTAGGAGTGGAATTGCTGGATCATATGGAAGCCCTATGTTTAGTAGGTCAAGAAATCTCCACACAGCTCTCCATAGTGGTTGGACCAGTTTGCACTCCCACCAACAGTGCAGGAGAGTTACTTTTTCTCCACAACCTTGCCAGTTGTTGCTAGTTTTTTTAATATGTGCCATTCTCACTGGTGTAAGATGGTATCTCATTGTAGTTTTGACTTGCATTTCCCTGATTACAAGGGATGTTGAACATTTTTTCATATGCCTGTTGGCCATTTGCATTTCCTCTTCAGAGAAGTTTCTTTTTAGCTCTTCTGCCCATTTTTTGACTGGATTATCTTTGTTTTTGTTGAGTCTCATCATCTCTTTGTAGATTTTTGTGATCAGTCCTTTATCATTAGTGTTGTGTGCAAAAATGTCTCCCAGTTGGTGGGGTTTCTCTTTGTTTTGGTTTTTCTCTCTTTTGCTGTGCAGAAGCTGCACAGCAGCTTGATGTAGTCCCAGCTGTTTATCTTTGCCTTCACTATCACTGCTTTGGGTGATGTGTCTGTAAAGATGTCTTTGATGTGCATATCATGTAGTGTTTCACCTATATTTCCTTCTACATGTTTTATGGTTTCAGGTCTTATGTCTAGTTCTTTAATCCATTTTGAGTTGGTTTTTGTGCATGGTGTTAGGTAGTAGTCAAGCTTCATTCTTTTGCATGTAGCGACCCAGTTTTCACAGCACCATTTGAAGTGGCACCATTTGATACTCATAGAACATCACAATCTTCACTAAACCTTTGAGAACAATACAACTATTCTAATGAATGTATGAGTTTCGTCTAACATCTTATTAACCTATTGATCTTAACATTAATTTACATACAGAGGATTTTTAAAAGCTTATTTTGTTAATCATATTGAAAATAGGGAAGACATAAATATTAATAAATATAACTAATATTTTTAAAAGCATTGATATTAAGTTATTGATGATCCAAGCTTTCAAAAATAATCATGAACACTTTGCAAAAATGCTCAGCTTTTATTTAAAAGCTCTTTTAATAACAATTCTACTAGGAAATGTGCAAGTGTTTTGGATAGTTGAGAAATGATTCTTATAAATATGTTAGGGGTGCTGGGTGGGTATCTATTAGAACCCTGAATCTTCCCACTCATCCCTTTTCCCTTTTAGGATTTCATTCCAAGGGAATTTGAACACAGTAAATATACTGTATAATAAAAAAAATCATAAATATTCAGAATGAAATTACACAGAGTAAATTCCTGGCCACAGAATTATACAAAAATTATATAACAAAAGTATAATTAGAAAAAACAGCCCAAATTAAGAAAACTAAGCTTTTAACAAAAGTAAATGCCCATTCTTGATTAAAAACAGAACTAAATTTTAAAAAATTTAAAAGCTGTAAATAGAAATAAACGCTTCAACTGATCAAAGGAATGTATAGAAAACTCTATTGTAAGAACGCTGTTACTATTCAAAGCTTTCTTTGAAATGAGACAAGAATATCTACTATAAATATTGCCTGGAAGTTCCAGGCAGTTCATGTGTAAATAAAAATTTCCCCATGAAGAATTAAAATTAATATACAAAAGAAGTTCTACTGTTATATGCCAACAACAAATAAATTACAAAGTTTAAAAATGTCACTATTTAAGGTAGTAATAAAGTCAACAAATTTCTTAGAACTATATCTAACAAAAATGTCTAAACATCTATCAATACAAAGAAAAGCATAGAACATTATTATTGAACAAAGTTAAAGAAAATTTAAAATACTGGAATCACATAAATTTTCAAGTTCTAACACTTAAGTCATAATAATTTTAATTTTTCCCAAGTCAATATATAACTTCAACTTAATCCTAATAAAAATTCTGGCATTTTTTTGTATATCAACTTGATTATTTTAAATTTTATATACAAGCAGCACTAGTCATAGTAGCTGAGGCATAGAAACAACCTAAATGCTCATAGACAAATGGCTGGATAAAGTAATTGTGATATAAACACTCAACAGAATAGTACTCAGCTATTTAAAAAGATGAATGTGTGCCTTTTGCAATAATACGGATGGAACTTGAGGTGATTATGCTAAATGGAAGAAGTCAGAAAGGGAAAGAAAATTACCAGGTTTTTTTTCCTCATTTGTGGAATCTAAACAACCAAAAATAAATAAATAAACTAGCAAAACATAACAAAAATATTTATGAGCCTGAAAAATATGTTGATTTCAGAAGGAGAGGGGCAGAGCTAGGGAGGAGGGCAGTGTGAGGGAGCGCTGCAGGGAACTTAGCACAGGTTAGTGAGCCATGTGTACATATCAGACATGAAGGTGTACACCTGAAATCATAGTTATGCAAATGAATGGTAATAAATAACATTTGATAAGAAAATAAAAGTTACATGGAAATAGAGATGGCCTAGGAAAACCAACACAATTATGAACAACAAAGAAAATAGAGATTTTATAATATCAAATATCAAGTTATCAAGCTTCAATAATAATAGTGTAATGAAGGTACAGGCTTAGACAAATTGACCATGAAACAATTTATAGAGTCCAACAATAGGCCTGTCCAAATATAGTCACTGATTCATATGCTACAGTGCAGTGAAAGAACAGTCTTACTGATAAATTATACTGGGTCATTCGGATATCCATATGGATAAAGAAATGAATATTGATTCCTCCCAAGCTCACATCATGGCTAAGAATAAATTACAGAAGAATTTTTTAAGCTTTAAATATAAAAAAGTAAATGAAATTTCTAGAAGATAACATAAGAGCTTATCTTTCTGAACTTGAAGAAGCAGAGATTTCTTAAACTGAATGCACACACAAAATCATTAACCATAAAGTAAAAAATTAATAAACTAAACCATGTTAAAATTACTATTTATCAAAAGAAACTACTATTTATCAATAGATTACTATTTATCAAAAGAAACTATCAGAAGAAAAGATGTAAGCCACAAAGTGGAAGAAATTGTATATGATGTCAATATTAATCAAAAGACAATATAAAGAACAAATGGAATGTTCAGAGTCCATTTTAACTTCAGCATGCAGGCTAATTCCACATACCCAAAAAATTTTATTTGTGTGCAGAAATGTGTAAAATCCAGCTCAGGGTAATATTGCTGCTAATAGCCCAATATTGGAAAAAAAATCTAATTTGAAATTAATACTGGGATGGATACTTGTAGTATCTTTATACAATGAATGCATAGCAATGAAATAACTATAGTCATCTTAGATATTAGACTGCTGCTTTGATAATCCATGACTTTCTAGGTTAATTTATCATAAATTCCAGATTAATATATTGAAACATTAAATATGATGTATATGTAAGTAACAACATGATTTTGGTAATTTTTATGTTTAATCATAGCTGAGCTTTTATATATTTTCTGTATTAATATACTTAAAATTTTATTCTCCTTCATTAAGAATTGTATATGGTTTCTCTCATACATGTACACTGATGATACAGAAAGTTGCTTTTAATGAATCACTAGAAAATTTGAAGCACAGTTTTGTTTCATTTTAGGCACATTTTATTTTTATTTTTTTATGTGGCTCGTTTTTTTCTATAATGTACATGTTATATTTTAAGATTCAAACAGAAAAGAATGATAATATATAAATATATTCATTTTTGCTTATCTATCTGGGAAGTCAGTTTCTCTCTTTCATGTGGCCATCAGATCAACATGGATCTTACCACGAGGTAAAAAGGAAAAAATACATAATCTCACAAAAGCCATTCAAAAGCCATCATGTTGAGACACAAGTATAGACTCCCATAACTTTGAGAGGTGTGGAAGTCACAAAAATTCTGTAAGCCTTCTAGCATTCCCTATTTTTCATGAAGAAAGAAGCCTGAAGATTCACATGTGACTTTGGGTGAGTAGGAAGCAGAAGGAGCTTATTTATCAAAAGCTTTCCTCTCAGGGCTACCTTTGGTTCTAGCCTCAGTGGTCTTAATGTTGTTCACTTTATAAGCCAATTCCAGTTTACTAGTTTTCCTTTCACTACTGTTTTGCTGATTTTTCAAACCTATCCTTCCTCTTAGGTACAATCTGTCTTATTTCTGTTCTGCCATTTTTAGCCTCTTGGTCCTCTGGGTATAAGATGCCTATAACAGGGATTGTACAGGTCCTTGTCCAGTTCTTGCCCAGAGGTTGTAAAGACATTGAAATGAATCTCCCCATTTTTTTTTAAGATTTATTTTTATGTAAGAACTGGGGAACAGTCCAGATGCACAGGAGGGTGAAAAGACTCACCAGAGACAGAGCGGGGAACAGAACAGGCAGACTGATGAAATACACTGCTGAGGGGAGCAGCGGGCAAGACAGGAGAGGTCTGCTTGGCCAGGATTCTTGCCGGCTGGCCGAGATCGAACCTGCACCGTGGAGGCTGAGGACAGCTTCACCGTGCTCAACTGTCTGTGCCACCAGGGAGGCCCTCCATTTTTTTTTTTTTTTTTTTTGAGATTGAGTAAATTATTTCCCAAAAAGACAAATCCCACCTCGAACCATTCTCCCCTCAAGCCAATCTGGCACTGTACCTCACTGATCCAAATTAATATGTAGCCCCACCCCTCAAAGAAGCAAGGAAACAAGACAGGCTCCAGGGGTTATCCCCTAGGGGTCATGCCTTCCCTCCTGAAAAGCACAACCACAAGCAGGAGAGTGAATATCTGAACAAATGAGTCCTCCTAGAAAGCAGAAGCAAGACTGTGTACAATCAACCTAGCCTGCTCCATCTATACCAGGTTGCAGGGTGTCACTGCTGTGGAGCACATGCTGTGCTACCTACGTGCTCCTACCCTCTACCCAGCCTGTCACCCCCATTAGCAGCTAGTGCTATAGCCACTATATTCCATGATAATCAGCATTAATACCCAGCTGCTGAGTTGAATGGCAAGTGACTTCTGCATTACACTTCTCTGGAGTGGTACCTGAGTCCTCCAGAGCTAATTAACATACATCAGCCCCTAACGGACCAACAATAGACCTCATGGCAAGAATGCATCACTCCTGACCCCTTCTGATCTATGCTTCAATTATTAACCTGGGTACTCCTGAAAAAGACATATGTGGCTCTTATCACACAAAGTCTGTGATAGTGAACAGGCTTTTAGTTTCATATCTGCAGCCAAAGCACACCACAACTTTTTTTTTTCATTTTTTATGCTGCTTAACTCAACTCAATTAATTGTTCTAGTTACAGTACTCCTAATTTTTATCCAGCTGATTAACTAGAGAATAATCCAAATACATTTCAAATTATAAATCTTTCATGATTTGGGAGATTTTATACAAATGTACATTTGACAGTGCTAATTTAAAGCAAATATCAAAGATAATTAAACATGCTTGAGATAAGAGGGATAAACTATTGGATTATTTTATAGATTTAACCACCTATCATAAATTGCTATAAAGAGAAATATTTTGATGCTCACCTTTTTTAAAAAATGATTCTCTGGGAAATGTCCAAGAAGGACTATGGAAGTGGGTCAAGAATGTGTGCATAAAACATTTGTATTCTTTACTGTGTAAACACTAATTTATTTATTGAAATAATACATTATTAAATATTTATTAAATAAATTAGCATTTTGCTGAGCTTCCCTCCAAAATCATTAATATGGTACGTGGCTATTGATATAGCCAGGGCTATGATTGTTTCTCATGTCTGTCTTCCAATTGTTTGCTAAGTATTTATTCACCAAGCACCATCCACCAGTTTAATCTATCTGTGCAGCTATTCTTGGGAAAGCTTGTGAAGTAAAAGGTTTTTGGAAATCATTGAACTTTCATTGAACCAGAGGTCTCTTATTGTCCAATGCTCTGATTCTACAGATGAGTCTGAAAAGAGGTTTTAGTGACGTGTCCCAAACCTTGAAATTCATATTATCTTTCACATAAGTAGAAAGAAGAGTTGGTTTCAAATGGGGGGGGGGCAGAATTACTCATTAGAATTTAACTTCTTTGGGAAGAATTTTGGGCTGGTTTCATAACTTGAAAAAACAATATCCTTTACATTTTGATTAAATATGCATGTTCTTTTAGATAAAAATCACCAAGTCAAGGAAAAGGGATAAGAAGCAATGAATCCCTACAGAGATCCAGCATAAAAAATGAAGGGAGAGATTTATTTGTAAAGCTTATGGCCTACACAGGTATTGTCCATTCACCCTACAATTCTCAGAACCGCTTTCAGGGCAAGCTAAATGCAAACAATAAATAAGCAAGAAGACAGGTAAACAGAAATAGCAGAAGTGAAAAAGTACACACTGACAAGAAAACATTAAATCCGTCCTCCCCACTGGAAAATGAGCAGAACACATTCAACAGCTGAGAATATGCAGCCGCACGATGCTCTCCCAGGTAGTGTGTAAATGAGAGGCAGCACCCAGGGATGACATCCTCTGAAAATCTCAATTGGTGTCTCTATGTCTCAGATTTAAAGTATAATGCATACACTTTCTCTCTTATTTCTCTACTTTGTTGAGTACTGGATAACGTAATGCTTTCTCTAAGTAAGCCCACACAATACATAAATGAGAGCATTTTCTCTATGTAATTTAATATTATTTTTGTATTTATCATATTTGTGCTGAAAAGAATCATGTGTCTTTCTGGTCCCACTGGCTATTGGGATACACTGTATTTTATTACAGGAATGCTACGGGAAACACATCTTATTCTATGGAACTCAGTAAACAAACTAAGTGATCGGGAAGAGATATTCTAGGCAGAGAATTTGCACAAAATTTCCAAATATTTTGGGGTCATGATTTCTTCATGTACCTAAACATACTGAAATCATAAATAACAACTAAAAATGCAAACTTGATATTATTACCTGATATAATTGAAGTCCTAATCATTTTGAAAGAAGTCAAAAATACTTTTTCTTTTTGAAATATAATAACAAGAGCTATTCTACCCATTAATTTAGATGAACCCACAGAGCAATCACATGAGACACATTCTATAATTACACTACTTTTACAGATGAGGAAACTAAAATAGAAAAAAATAATTACAAACATAATATGAATTACTTTGAAAAAATATATAAACAAATCTGTTAAACTTTAGTATGTGTGCTCCTATACCTCTAAATCAAATAAAATCTTGTTAACCAATGCTACTTCAATAAAAAATAAATTCAAAAAAAGATTAAATCAAATAATAATTACATTTTTAGGGGTTGAGAATTTCCCTTTTAAATTATACATAGGATTAAAGTGATAGGAATACAAAATTATTTAAACTATAAATTGGGGAGGCAATAACAAATCCATGTAAAATATAAATCAATGTGGAATTACCATATCTAAACTAGGGGGGAAGGGAGCGAAGCTCAGTTCTACTGGTCCTAACAGAAGGAACCGCTGTGCACACTGTCAGCCAAACAACCCAGACTGAATGTTTAGGAAAAAAGATTTCTGCACAGACGTGTGTAGAAAGCAATTTTCCCTGCTGGGTATGCCCATCAAGATTTAGAGCTTGAAAAGGTGGTTAAGTGAAGGTAGATGAAAAGATAAGCAGAATGTGCTGCCCCTTAGGATGATACAACATCACTAATGTTTTTAGTGAGTTAAATTTGTGTTTTTCACAATTTTCCAAACTGAACATGCTTGTTTGCCTTAGAAAGAACCTACACTAAACTCCCTGTTACTTCAATAAAACCAGCAGCTCAGGTTCTGACTTAAGCTTCTTTCCCCATTTCCATCACATCATATATTTCTCTTCTGCCAGCACAGTTCCTAGCTCGCAGTAGTGGGCTTAGTACAGCTAATTCCTGTACAGGGGCTAATCTTCTATCAGGAAGATGTCATAACAAGCCCTTTCCATCTATTATTACCATTTATTGGTGGGATTTCCAGTCAGTCATTTAACAAATTTTTTGAGGCAATGGTATAATTAAAAGTTAAAGGTCCAAAAGAGCACCATGAAAACAAAAGTCTAGAAAGTGTCTTTCAATATTTATTTTTTCTAGAAATTCCCATATGCTGCTAATGAAATTCCATTAGGAAGTTTCGTATAAAATAGCTTACTCCACATAAAGTTGCCAGAGACATTGTCATTTTGAGGTATAAACTTTCAGATGTAAAATAAATAAGTTAGGAGGTTGTGCTATATAGAGTGGCCATTATAGTCAATAGCAATGCACATTTGAAAATTGCAGACTTAATCTTAAAAGTTCTCATGGCAAAAAAAAAACAATATTATACTAATTTTACTTCAAAAAATCTTTAAAGTAAAAGTACAAACTTCAAAAAGTAAACAAAAATCAAAGTTTTGGGAAGTCTTTAAGCAAAAAAAAAAAACCTTTACCTCAATGAAAACTAATGACAAAATGCCTATTGACAAACAAGAGAAGCTTCATTCCTGGAATGGAATGTGTGTGTGAATAGGGTACAAGCTCTTTGATGGTATGATTGGCAGGGCATGAGGTAGGAAAGGTTGAGACCCACTGACAAGGGTAGATCAGAATGCATATGCAACTAATTATTTCTAATTAGAAAAATCCTCCAAAGTATAAGACACAGCTTTAAAAATGTTAAAAATTAAATACACTTTGTCATAAGTAATCATGTTGAGTGTTGCTTTTCCTGATGAGGTGTAATCAGGATGTGATGGGAAACACACTAAAGTTAGCATCAGAAGTCCTGCTTTGAGTTCCTGCTCTGCCACTTATTAGCTATGTGATGTATGTGAAATTTGTAATTTTAAGGTTCTATATAAATGTAGGACATTATTAGAATCTAGGACAATCATGGAATTGTAGTTACACTCTCGAGATTACAGAATTCTTATATGCTCTCCCAAGTAAATGAAATGTACAGAATATTTTAAAAATTGCTGGGTTTTGGTGTTCTGGGTTTTTTTTTCCAGTTTGGGGCTACAGTGAATAAAACTGCTATGAGCTCTTTTGCACACTTTTTTGGTGGACATTTTTTGTTAGATACATTACTATATTTGATGAGTCTTCCATTTCATTAGATTTCTTTTTTTTCTTACTTATCTTTTTGACTCTCATAGGGTGCTAACTTCTGGCCCAGACTTCAGTTAAGATTCTCATCTACAGTAGCATCTACTACTATTCTAATTTCTTTTTGATTTTTAAGAATTAAAAAGGTACTGCTGAGGATAATGAGAGCATGTGTTGATTGAATTATTTTATTTTAATGGGGGAAAACAGAGCCCTTCTAACAATCCTGTTTCCATAGAAAGACCTGCACATGAATGCTCATTGCATTTTTTTTTTCATTATAGCTCCAAATTGGGAAGACACAAATATCTATCAATAAGAAAATAGCTATTAATGGACTATTCATATAACTGAATACCTTAAAACAATGAAAAGGTACATACAACATGGATGAATCTAACAGATATTATGCTGAGTGAAAAAAAAATGAGGCACAAAAGAGTATATTATAATGATATTTTTTTAGGTTTAGGTTGGAGAATTTATCTTTTAAAAAAATTACTGAAGTAACATTGGCTTATAACATTAATAATTTTTTATTTAAAGAAAAATTATATGGGGCCTTCCCAGTGGCGCAGCGGTTGAGCGCTGGGTTGCGAAGCTGCCCACAGCCTCTGCAGCGCCGGTTCGTTCCCCGGCTGCTCCCCAGCCACCGGAGGAGGATCCCACATGGCATGCAGACCTCTCCTGCTGCCCGCTGCTCCCCTCAGCAGTGTACCTTGCTCCTTCTGCCTGTTCTGCTCCCCGCTCTGGCTCTGGTGAATTCTCTCACCCTCCCACACTTCTGACTGTACCCAGTGCTTGTATAAATAAATAAATTTAAAAAAAAAAAGAAAAATTATATGAATTTAAGACGAGGTAACAATGAATTCATGGTTAACTCTAGGAGTTAGATGGTAGGGAGTGGATACGACTAGGAATGACCACCAGGGAAGATATGGAGGGCTAAGAGTGTCCTATATTTTATCTGATAGAGCTTAATATGCATCTAATTTTACACTTAAAATTAGTGTTTGTATATGTCACTGTTTTTATATCATCCTGCAATTTATAAGCTTTTTTAATAAATATTTTTTCATTACTATATTTTTATCACTATTACCTTTACCTTCAAATTTATTTTTCTTATGTTACATTTATGTTACAATCATAAAAATTGTAAAAATATACTGTAATAAAACGTTACGTGATGTGGTCTTTCTCCCTCTCTTTCTCTCTGGCTCTCAATACCTTATTGTAGGTAATATTTTTGAACGCAGTAGACCACAGCTCAGGTAACAGAAAGGTTAGAAAGCAAAAGAGCAGATAAGGGGAAAACTATAACACTAAAAGGTTTTCTCTCAAGTTCAGTTCTTTTATCCCTTATTTTGCTCTTGCTCTTCCTTCTCCAAGCTCAATTTGGTGACCAGATTAAACAGGTCCTTTCAGGCAGGAGCGTGAAATACATATGGATTCTCTTGAGGCTAGAATATTTGGAGCTATTTTTAGTGGTTGTCAAGTTTACTGGCATCCTGATGTTCCCTAACTCACCTAATAAATACGTAAAGTGATATAAAGAGATTCGAATGCACAGAAACAAAAGGAATGGAAAGGAAGTTATGGGTGTAGAATAAGATCAGGGATGATCTAGTTGTTGACATGCTGCTTTTCTCCATGTTAACATGTAAGGAATAAGTAGGGGATCAAAGTATATCAAGGAAGAACTAATTCTTAAAACCTAAAGTGCAGTAAATGACATGGTCACTCATTTCCTGAGTGAAAGTGACTAACGTGTATCTGAGAAAGTCTCTGGATTGGGGTGTAAATTATAAGATTCAATGCAGTTACATATTTTCCAAAGTGCCTCTAATGAGGATTAGATCTTAGAGGCTGAAGAAGACTTATGACTAAGCACAACTTCTTCACAAGGTCACACCAAACTCCAGGTCCACCCAATTAAGCAGACAGGTAAAGCACACACCCTTGCCCGTGGCATAGGAGGGAGAGGCATGCAGTGCATGCCTCAACTAGCAGATTCTCTTCTCTGTGATTTACCTGCTTTTAAAATTCAGCTGTGATTTACCTGCTTTTAAAATTCAGCTGTGATTTACCTGCTTTTAAAATTCAGCTGATCTGACCAAATCATCATTTCCTTCTTGAGATATCCATTGCCCTTTCAAACATACTGACTAGTCCCATCCATTTCCTCTCCTGATCTTCTGCTCACATTTTCATTTGTTTAGCAAAATTCTTCCACAGATTTCTGTGCAAACAAGACTCATAATCAAGAGAGATTCATAAAGAGAGAAAAATTCTTAAAACTTATTCATGTAAACTTTTACATATTCATATGCTGTCCTGATCTGTAAAGAATATAACATGATATCTATAGTACATCACCTCTACCTATTTCTCATTCTCCCCACCCACCTCTTTTCCTTTTGCTTAATGAAGACATCAGGGCAAAGGCAAAATAACAGTGTAGACTAGAAAAGATAAAAGCAGAGGGAAAGGTTTCAGAGAACCAGTGAACTTGCAGTAGGACTTGATGGCTGGGTGGAATTCAATAAGAAGAGCCAACTTACAACTGAAGATCAAATACCAGCCAAGAGAGACCTATCATTCACCATTTCCATGAAGGTGGGTGTTACTCATTCATCCACTTAGTTAGTCATTCAATAATTAACTATTTAGCAGATCCTCCAACTCAAGCATTGTTAAGGCATTGGGTCACGACAGTGAACAAACTGTCCAAGATCTTGTCTTCATAAAAGCTTATATTCTGGTAAGGGATAGGGAGGAGGAGAAGAAAGAAGTAAAATAAACCAGTAAATAAACTGGATATTTTTAGATAGTGACAGTACTCAGAGAGAACCCCAAAGGGTGACAGTAACAGGTTAACTAAAAAGATGGCTACACTAGACAAGGCTCTGAAGAACCAATTGTGAGTTCTGACCTGAATAGAAAGAACCAGCCACCTAGGAAATGATCTAAAGAAGCACTTGAGGCAGAAAAATGAAGGCAAAGGCCCTAGTAGAACACTACAGCTAAGGGTAGATTTTACTGATTACAAATATAAGGGGGAACCATTTGGACAACAAAATGGAAAATAACTAAAGTTGAACCATGTTTTAAAGAGATCATTCTAATTGTCTTATAGCAAAGAGACTAGGGGGCAGAAAGGAAGCAGTAAGGAAAGTAGGGAACACAGATAGACCAGGTGGTCACAGGGGAAACAGAGATAATTACATGGGTTCAAAATATTTTGGAGGTAAGATGACAAGGTTTGCTAAAGGTTTTCTGAGGGTGAAAAGGTGGACAGTGAGTGGTAGAAAACCTTGAAGAGTAACTCCTGGATTTGATCTAAAATTGGATGCAAAAAAGTATAAATATAATTACTAAAATGTAAGCACATTTTCACATGTCTAGTCATGTATTGATCAAAGAGCAATTAACCTTGACAAAGGGGAATAGTGATTAATACTCTTACAACAAAGCCTATGTCAAATTCATCTTCTCATCTCCTGTGGTTCTTAAATGTAACATTGTACAGCAAGTCAAGAAAAGAATGAATGAATGAATGAATGAATGAAAGTTTTTCATGTGAATTATTCTGTTAATAGATATTTCAGAAAAATGGCTGTGAGAATATAAGGTAACTTGAATTAAGTAACTAGCTCACCTATTCTCTCTTACTGTTCATTTACATACTATTCATTTAACATTTATTTAGTGTTTTCCTTGTGTCAGGTATTGTACTATGCAAATATGTGAGTTCAACATGCCAGGGCTAGGGCAGAAAAGAGTTTGAGGACAGCAAATGATAAAGGACCCCAATGTGGACGGAAAGTTAAGGAGAGTATCCCTGAAGAAGAAATTTTTAAGCAAAGTGCTGAAGGTATGAACTTGGCAAGAATAAGTTCATATAATGAGAGGGCCTGAAAGAAGCTTTTGGAGACTGGAACAGCGTGGCTGGGGGGCAGGATGGGCAGCAGGAAGGTGAGCTGAAAGCTGGTTCCCTGGGGACTTGTAGGCAGAGACCACTAAAGAGACCCTTGCAGGCAGGACATGATCACCCTGCACCTTGAAGGAATCAACCTGACTGCTGGTGGCAAATGACTACATTGGAGGAGAAGGCCACCCAAGAGGTGACATCTAGTCATATTCTGTTTGCAATTTTCTAACACTCCTTACCTAGTCTAGAAATACAATATAATCTGACATTGTCTTTGGAGAACTTCAGCTGAAAAAAAAGGAGAAAGAGCAGGAAAGGGAGAGAAGAGAGAGCAACCTAGACAGGACGCTCAAGTATTTGGCATGTAATTTCAGATATCTAGGTAGAATATTCCAGGACTCCCAAGATAGCTAACCCCAGAATAATTTTTTTTTTCAATTTCCCTATCAAAGAAACAGCTAAGAAAATGCCATTTTTTTTTTGTTAACTTTCATTTCAAACTAATGGCTTTTTTCCTCATTTTAAGTGTAATGCATGCCCATTATAAAAAAAAAAAATTAGAAAATGAGGAAAGTAGAAGAAAAAAATACCTTTATTACCTCTCCCAGATAGACTCTTAATATTTTATTATATTTCTTGGTATACTTTTTACTAAACTCTCTCCACTTTTTCTTCCTTCTTCTTTAAGGGTTCATCAGACTGCTTTGTTTGCTTCTCTCTTCACTTAACATTATAACAGAATCATAAGAAATAAAAACTGTCTCTATGACTTTATCCAAGAAACCCTATTCTCTCCTAACCAAATTTGAAGCTTATAGGTCACATATGATGAAGTGTTGGTCTCCTTTGAGTCCTGGCATTGGCAGACCTTTTTGATATTTATTTATTTTAATCATTGACAGAAATGTCTGATTCCCTCTTGTGTTCATAAGGGACTGCTGTCTCATTGAGAAAGGGATGTCAAAAGTGACAAAAATTTCAAAGAGGCCAATTTCTTTTACATAATTGAGATAACCATAGGTCTTCCAAACAGCCACTCTGTGATAGTCCAAATATGTCATCTCAATTGTGTTACCATTTTGAAATGTAGGACTTAAATAAACCCACAAAGTTGTGTGTGTGTGTGTGTGTGTGTATTTCAATTTGTTTACTAAAATGGTTCTAATATTAAGAAGCAATTGTAAGCCAAACACACGCATGCTGAAAGTACTCTTCCTGTTCAGGTTTGGAAAGTGGGGCGGATTGAATAACACCATTTCCCTTGCCTGAGAAATAAATGAAATCACAGTCTGCTAAGTTGCACCTATTTTTCATTAGCACTTAGCTACTGTGTCTATACTAAGATTCATTTGTCTTATATATTTTTTTTTCTGATAAAACTTTCAAATGCTTACATTTCACTGCATATTGGGTGATTGGATAATTTGAACATCAAAGGAAACTTTCATTTAATTTAAGGCGTAAAGTTGTCTTTTGCTTTATTAACTCTCGATCAATAAACAAGCAATTTGGAAATGTAATCAGGAAATGCTTCCGATTGGCTGACAATGTATCAAAGCCAAGCTTCAAGGCAACAGCAGGCTGTAACAAGCAGTTTATTACCAGTAGCTGTTACTGACATTAGTCAAAACCAAGAAAGATAAAATGGAATAAGAAATGTAATGCTGGAGGAGCCTTGGGCGCTGTGTTCTCTTCTTCCTTTTGAAAACTGCAAGCCTGTCTTTGATATGATAACAAATATAAACTGTTTAAAAACACCAAATGCAGAAAAACTGAGCCTAGCCTGTCATGGAGTTAATCCATTCCAGAGTGACACACAAATAGTGTAACATCCAGCAGATATATGTTATGGAAATATTTTGAATTGGATTTACATGTAGTGAGCAAATTGGAACTTTTGATTTTTACCAGATATTGTAATATGCATGTTCTCATATTAACGGAATGTAATCCTATTTGAAGATAATGAGTTTTCAACAGGCTCTGCAATTGGAAGCTATGAGAAAAAAATTGTTTGGTTTTTAACTAGAAATGGGCAAAAGAATTGAACCCTAAATTCACTAGGTAGCCTCACTTTATATCAGTCAGCTGCATGTTATTTTGCCCTCGGTTACTGCTTACCAAGAGATTTCTGGGATTGATGTGTTTGAGACTTTTTTTCCCCCTTTATCTCTGGACTGTCCATTGCCATGGGCAAATAGCAAAGTGCAGAGCACTTGACAGGGATTTCTCTTTGCACACATCACTTCTTATAGTCATTCTAAAGAGCCTATGCATATCTTCCATACAATTAAAAAAGAAGAGGGGGGAAATATCCCTTACCCTTGTTGGTTTGAAAACTCCTTTAGATATTGAGCACAGATTCACAGAATTATTTTTCATTGCACTCAGAACATTATAAGCCACACTGATAGCAAAATCAAATAGACTTAACACAAAGGGGAGATAAAAAGAAGCAAGAAGGGATTCTATTTTTTATTGCTTTCAGAGACATCTCTGCCTTGGCACGTTGGGCATGCTGAGCCTGGGTGCCTTTTTGTCGCTTGAGAGTTTCCTCTCATAGAGCAGTTAGAGATCTCCATATTTCAAAATAAATAAAATATATAGTTTGCTGGTGCTTTGCTTTAGGGACCTATATATCAAAATGAATCCAAGAGACACAGCTGGTGGATTCCACCAGGGTTACTGACCATTATTTTCATCTTGTTTTCCTTTAGCGTCCAGGGGCGTTAGTTATTTTCTCTCAATAACTAGCTGACCACCTGCCCAGTTTGTCCCCAACACCCTGTAGGAACTCTTAGGTAAATGGTCCCTACTTTGGTGTACAGGCTGAGATTCAGCTTGATTACCACATTATTGAAGAATGCATCTTGAAACATTCTTTTAGTTTGCTTTTGGCTGAGAAGCTCAGATATATTAATCAAAAATCTATGCAAATGCAGTTACCAGTGTTACTGTTATGACCCATTCCTGTCACAATGAAAGCAAACCTCTGAGCTAATTTGGCTTCTTGGTTTTAACTGATAGCTGCTTTCAAATTAGTTAAGCTAAAATTTTTGTCTTGTTTGGCACACCACAGATATTAGGGCAAGTAAAACAGTAGAGAAAGTAAAAGCAAGTGAAGATTCTCATGATGCTCAACCAAGCAATTTCAAAATATCTTTTTATAGTAACGTCTTGATTTTTAAAAGCAGTTTATAGACTTTTGACAAACATTTTAAGAAATAAACATGACATCTTATTTGAAATGGGTGCTTTAAAAAGTTAAGTATCTGTTAAACATTTCTATAGGATGTTACTCATAGTCTTTAATACTAATGCTCATTAGATTTTTCAGAACCAGCTTCTGATCCCCAAAGAAAAAAAATTTAAATTATCTCTCTTCTTAAGACTTCACAAAAATTTAAAATGTGTGTTCTTTCGGAAGCAGCATCAATGAAAGGCTCCTCAGCTTTGTAGTGAAACACTGAACAAGCGGTTCGGACTCAGAGAGAAAAGACATTGTGAGAAGAAAGTACATACCACTAATGATTAACAACCAAGAAATGGAGAGGATGCCAATATGTATTTAGCCTTCCCTTGTTTTCTGTGCTCACCATGCATATAACTTAACACCAGCTAATATCAATGGGAGTATGTAGATGCCAAAAATTACTTTAAAATAGATTTATCATTCATCTATTAAATCAAGGCTAAATAAAAGAAGTCAGCAATTTAACAGTTTTGGAAGATTTTTTTTTTTTTAGATTGATCCAAAAAAAATCTATGTGAGGTTATTTATATCATCTGCAGCTTTGTGCCTCTAAGACAAAATGTGGGGCTATCAATGTTGAAACAAAACTTTTAGAGGGGAAACGTTAGATATTGTGATAAGAATAAAGAGTGTCAATTGTTTAAACACCAAGGGCAATGCGATGCTGGAGAGAGAGAAGAGGCTCAAATTGTGTCATTTATTAGTTCTAGAAGATTACATGACATTTCACTGCTTTCACTATGCTTAATAGAGAGTGAAGCAATTTGTTATGAAAGTAGTTTGTCTGGCATAAGTAGGAGTGTTGAGGCAATGGTTATGAGGATTACTTTGTAATATTACTTTGCAATATTCCACTTGTTTATGTAAGAAATAAAAAGCATCACCTGGGATACTGGAAAGTATTGAAGTATGCCATTTTGTTTCTTGTTTATGTAAGAAAAACAATGACACAAATCAATTCATTTCAGGGAATAGAAATAACTCTGACATGCACCCACATAATCACCAGTTCCATGAATTATGATCTAAAAATGCCAAGAAGCAATGGAGCTGTTGTTTTTAAATCATGTTGTCAGGCAGATAAACATACAATAAACATGTGAAGATGATTTACACTACAGGATACAGATAGTCTACACATGACATTCTTATACTAGAAAATATTTGAATAAGCAAAATTTAAAACTATTAAAAGTCTAGACCTGAGGGAAAAGGAGTGTTAGGATGACAAAGAGTCCAACTTAAACAATCTGGCAAAGATGGTGCCATTCACTGTAATGAAGATGATGGGGGAGGGAGGTTGGCTTGGGGAGAAAAAATAAGAATTTGCATGTTTTGGACATTTTAAAGCATCTAAAAGTCATTCAGATTCAAATAGTCCCATCCCATCGTGAGGACTGTTGAAAACTAAGAATGATGGATGAAAGAAAAAGCTGTAGTAGAAATATGAATATGGGGCATCAGCCTGACATTAGAACAGGTCATCTAAGGAGAATGAGCCGAGAAAGTAAAGAGCTCTGAACCAAGATTTGAAGATCCTTGTGTTAGAGGCTGACCAGGAAGAAGAACCAGCAAAGGAGACTAGAAAGGATCTACTAGTAAGTGCAAAATAAAGCCATGAGAGACAGAAGCTACTAAATTCTAAAGAAGAATATAGAAAAGATAATTTAGAGTGTGTTGAATGATTCAGGAAGAATAAGAGCAGAAAGATGTTTATTGGCTTTGAAATCAAGGAGTAATTTCAGTAGCATGTCTAGGTGGGTACTGTATGAGTCTCAGGGATGAGAAATTTGAATTGTAGAGAAAATGGTGAGAAGGAAGAAGTTTTTGTTGTTGTCTTCTTTTAAGGCTGAAGATAATAGAAAATGATTTTGTAGTAGGGACTACCCCAGTGTATAGAGATTGATGTTACATGAATGACAATTACCAAAAAAGAGAATTGAGAACATGGGAAATGATGGGATTTCGGTTTCATAGTCACTGGGTACTATTTGTTTCAAAGTTGATATTGATGGGGGGCCTATTTGCTTCATTGCCACAAAATGGAAGAAGTTGATAACTGATGCAAGAAACACTGATAAAATCCAATAGTTAGTGGGACTTGGAGCGGTGGGTGATAGATGTGCACCGTACTAATACTTTATTTTAAAGAAATCTTGACTTAATCAAAAATTAAATGATACAGAAATAATTTCAAAAAGATAGAAAAGTTGAAAAATGAAATGTTTTCAATTTAAAGGGACCTTCTGAATTGCTCTGAGTTGAACACACTCTTACACCTTTAGCACCTATTATTAAGGCAAATCAGTGATTCTCAAACTACAGTCATGGATTCTTTCTTGAGATTCGTTCAGGAATTTCCAGTGGCAAGGTGAAAACTATTTCTATAATAATACTAAGATTTTCTGGCCTCGTTCACTGTGCTGACATTTGAACTAATGGTACAAAAGCATTGGTGATGAGTAAAATTTCTGGCACCTTGGCACAAATTAAGGTAATGTCACCAAGAATACCAAAGAGTCCTTATTGTTTTTACTATCATCAATCCCTTAAATCACACAAACAAGAATGTCAGTTTCACTTAAGAGTATCTTGAAGAAGTGATATTAATTTTAACCTCATTAAATTACCTATTTTATAAAATTAATGCCTTGAGTACATGGCTTTTTAACATTGTATGTGAGGAAATGGAAACTACACATAAAGCACTTTTACTGCCATGATGGTGATCTCAAGGAAAAGCACTTGTGCAATTATTGTGAGTTCAGCGAGCTGCATTTTCATGGAACATTTTTACTTGAAAGTACAATTTTCAGACTATGATTATTCAGATGTGGATATTTGGCAGGTATTTTCTCAAAACTGGATAAAATAAGCCTGCCACTTCAAAGAAAACATCTGACAGTATTTGTTGGCAATGATAAAACTCAAACTTTCAAGTGAAAATTAGAAATTTGGAAAATTTGCATTCACTACTATGAACATGACAGCTTCACGATACTTAGTCTTTTCTGAAGAGATTGGAAACATTACAAATTAACAACATTGGTGATAGGAATTTTTTGTATATCATATAATAAAAAGTGTCAGCATTTCAAAGCTCTATACAACTCAGTGAATCTAAATTTCCCAAATGACCAATAAATAATATTACAGAATTATGTATGGGTCAAAGATCAACTTAATATGTAAGATCAACTAATGGATTTCAATGTTAACAGAGTATGACATTTTCATTTACATGTTATCAGGTTACACATTGCAACTAATCTTTTAAGAAACTACCACTTGTGAAGTTTTAGTGCACTACAAACAAGAGTATTACGATTACCCAAAATGATTAACAGAGCCTCCCCGGTGGTACAGGGGTTAAAGGCACAGTGCTATCAAGCTATCACCAGCCACTATAGCAGAGTTCTATCCTCAGCCCGCCAGGAAGCAACCCACATGGTGCAGACCTCTCTTGTCTCACCTGGTACTCCCCTCAGCAGTGTATTTCAGTAGATCTGCCTGTTTGGCTCCCACTGCCTCTGGTGAATCCTTTCACCCCCTTACCTCTGGTCTATACCCCAGTTCTTGTATGCATAAATAAATAAATCTTTTTTCAAAAAAGATTAACAAAACATTCCACTTTTCAACAACAAAATTGTGTGAAGATGAATTTTCTTTATGTGATTCAGACAATATGAATTATTGCAAAAGATTGAATGCAGAAGTAGCTATGAGAATGGCTTATGTTTAGCTAGACATGAAAGAGATTGCAGAAAAATGTGAAATGATGCTCACAAATCTTATTTTATTTTGGACAAGAGTTTGTTTTCATGGAACATGTTAATTGTGTATATAGAAAATAGAATTGTTACTTACAAGTGAAGTAACAGAACACATTTAAAAGATGCCTGCTTTTAATTTCTTCTTTGGTAAGCATTAGTAGATATTACCCACATAAAATGCTCTTTAGGTGAGTCCTCAAAACTTTTAAGAGTCTAAAGGGGTAGTCAGACCAAAAGTTCAAGATCCATGGCCATAAACAAAATCTTTAAACAATGCATTTGAATGCTGCACGAGAGATGTTTCTTTCTTTTATTTTAAATATATATTTGTAATATTCTATTGTGTATATGTACCACATCTTCTTGAACCAGTCACCTATTTTGGGGCATTTGGGTTGTTTCCATAGCTTAGCTATTGTAAGTAGTGCTGCAATAAACATAGGGGTGCAGTTGCCCTTCTGAATTAATGTTTCTGTGTCCTTGGGGTAAATACCTAGGAGTGGAATTGCTGGATCAAATGGAAGCTCCATCTTTAGCAGACTGACAAACCTCCACACAGCTCTCCATAGTGGTTGGGCCAGTCAGCAATCATAAAAGATAAACTCATGCCATTTGCAGCAACATGGATGGAGCTGGAAGGGATCATGCTCAGTGAAATAAGCCAGAAAGAAAAAGAAAAATACCCGATGGTCTCACTCATAGCAGGAATCTAGAAAACTTAAATAAGGGACCAGGAAAAAGACTAATTATAATAAAGTAAAAATCAAAATCAACAAGCAACTATAAACTACACTACAGTGGGGCAGGTGGGGGGAGGGGGAGAAGGGAGTAGGATCAAAACAACAAAACAAGAGTTGTGGGAATTGTATGGGGACTATAACCAAGATGAAAATGCACACATTGTCCAAAAATGAAAAATGATGTAAAACATATATAAAATTTAAAAAATGAACATAAAATGTATATATTTGTAAATATTTGGTTTTCTATGCAAATCTATGTCTGGATTCATTGATACTAACATGCAATTTTCAATATGATATTCTAAACATGAAACTGCTGTGTTTAAGTTGACAGGTAGGTGAGTGATGATTTGCTTTCATATGTTCACAATAAACATATGTGTATGTTAAATTGAAACCTATAGTCCTTCAGAAAACCCAGGACCTCTAAATCTCAGGACTTTGGCTAATGTTCCAGTACGCAATAAGGAGGAAGTGATAATGATGTTATAGGGTGTGGTTTCTATTTCCAGCTCCACTCTTAACATTGATTAAATCTTTTAAACCCTTTGGGCCTGAAATTTCTCACATATGTAATAAGACAATGTATCTCAATTTTTTCTCACTTCCTTTCAGCAACTTGAATTCCCTATAACTCAATTAAAGAGGTTGACATAGGTCCAGCCTAAGAGTTACACTAATAAAAGAGAGTTGAGGGCCTCCCTGGTGGCACAGGCGGTTGAGTGCCGCACTGCACTGTGAAGCTGTCCGCAGCCTCTGCAGCACGGGTTCAATCCCCACCGGCTGGTGAGAAACCCACATGGCGCAGCAGAGCTCTCTGTCTCACCCGCTGCTGCTCTCAGCACTGTATTTCATCAGTCTGCCTCTCTGTTTCCCGCTCTGTCTCTGGTGAACCCTCTCTCCCTCCCGCACATCTGGCCTGTACCCTGGTTCTTGCATAAATAAATAAATCTTTAAAAAAAGAGAGAGAGTTGAGCATTCAAGAACAATTTCAAGGTAATTCAAGTTCTTAACCTTCATTTCTTGAATACTAAAAAAAAAAAGTAGTAATTTTTACAATTACATATTTTCCATTGCATCTGCTTCTATTCACAGGTTCCCTACCTTTCCTTGCAACACACCTCATTTCCCTTACAACTCCACCTCAGAGAAGCCAAAGAGTGGGTCTAGCAGGATAGGTCTTCCTCGAGTCTCTGCAGCCCCGCCTTGCAGAAACACCACTCATAGTTTTGTGTGTTCTTCATAATATGCCTCTTTCCAGTCGTTCCATAATAAAGTAAGCATTTCCCCACCATAGACTGTGTCCAGATTTCTTATCAGTATAAAATTGCCTTTATGTACAATCTTTACAGATGTACTGTACATTTTTAAATTATGTCTTTGCAATTAATTATTGAGGTAGAGATGTTATTCAAGTTGTTTTACCAAAGGGTTAAAAAATTTTCACTCCCACCAACATGGAGAGCGGTGACTGCTTCCACACAGCACCCTCTATACCAGGTCTGAACAAACTGAATTTTCTTGCCAGATTGAAAAAAAAAATCATTTTGTTATCATACTATTTGATTTTGTTGCTTTTTTTATAATTCAAGAACATGTTTTTTATTTTCTATCACCAATTGAATTTTTGTTCTGTAAAATACCGATTTACAAACACTTTCCAGTGAATTGCTAGTCCTTGCTAAATTATTTAAATGATTTTCACTACCCTCTGACTTACCAATATTTTCCCAATCTTTTGTTCCTTTCTACTTTGTTTTTGTCTATGAAGATATTTTCTATTTAGTCTAATCTATCAAACATTACCTATTGTTTCTGAGTTTCATCATGCTTAACTGCCCTAACTGTATTTTTTTAATGACTAAGCTTATGCCATACCTTTAATGATTTGATTTTTATGCTCAAATTTTTGAACCAACTAGAATCATTTGAGTAAGGACTGAGATAAAGCTCCAGTTTCATTTTTTTTCCAAATGGTTAGCCAGTTGTCCCAACACCCTTTATTGAATAATCCATCTTTTCCACAATGTTTTGAAAGGCCATCTTTATCATATCCTAAATTTGTACATTTTCTTCTATCTCTGACCTCTCAGAAAAGGGAACTACAGGTGAACAATAAGAAACTAAGGAAGAAAAAAAAAACACACAATGAGACAGAAAACACAGTTGTTAGATTGGGAGAGAGGAGAAAATAATTTTACTAAAACCTGAGTATCATATTCTACTTTCCCTGCTTCCAAAAAATATTCTGCATTTATTAACCAAATCTTAAGAAATGGGAAATATTGGTGTCCTGCTCATGAGACTTGGACACTTTTTTGTAAACAGTGTAGCATAAAGAGATGAACACTGACTGTTGTCACTTTTCTTAATCATTAGTAATTCTGTGGCATCTGAAGAATGGTGTCTTTAAAAGATCCTGTACATTAGAAGGAACAATACATAAAACAGGACTCCAGGACTAGGATCTACAATACCTCTCCACCACTGCCACAACCACCAAGACTGCTATGCTAATTTTTATATTTTTGTCTGTTTTCATGGAAAGGGACTTTTTAATATAGTAGGACAAATTTTGGGGGTGGTGTATGTAATGAGAGATTTTAAGAAAAAAGATGAAAACTACAAATGTGACTTCCTTAAAGGAAGTAGTTAGTTTCATGGCTCCAAGAATTATGGGGCTTTGTACCATTTTAAGCTTCTAGCAAAACTATAATGAAGTGATAAAGACGATGAAATGGTTAGCCTTCCTCCCTGTACTAAAATAATAGATTTACAAAGATCTCACACCCTGAATCATATTTTAATGAAACTAGTCTCTTTTAAAAAATAAATGTTCTCCCAGATATGCATCTTAGAGGAGAAGCACAAGCTTAACATTTTAGAGTGCAAAGAACTGATTGACTATGATGTTTGGTATAAATGCTAGGAGAGATTCAATTATGGCAGAATTTTTATAAAGATGGTTTCGGTTTTGCTACTAGTGTTCTGGTTAAAAAGTCCATAGTTTAAGATCTGCCCCAAACCTCATTTAATTTTATGGCGGGATTTTGTACACCCTTAGGCTTTTACATGTCCTTCTAGCATCAACACCTATATGTTCATTTGAAACAGCTTCATAGCCGCCTGAACAGTTAACTTGAGGGCTGTTCACATTCAATCTAGTTGGAGAGTGCCCCTTGCAGGAGGAAGTAGTGGATTTTTCTTCTCACTAGGTCACCTGGTTGCCGGGGGTGCACACTCAGAGTTGTTTCTGCCAGGGTTGGGGACACATTTTACTGACCTGCCCAGAGTTAATGGTACAGTCTGGAGCTGCCTTGGTTGTAATCAGCATTCAGATGTCATGAGTCTCCCAGAAATTAATTCTCCCCACTTCTGCCTGACTGTTTTGGGAACACAGTAAGTAGGAATAAGTGGATGAGTCTGTACACTAAGAGGATGCCACTACTGGTGATAAGGGCTTCTCTTGTAAATTCTTAGTCTCAACAGGCATTATGTGTTCTGGTGCCATCCAGCAGGCCTTGTGATAAAAAGGGTGCATTCCTTGGATCTTGATATTCCACTCACTTTTCCTTCTCATTTCTGCTCCAAAATGTAACTAATGATGACAGTCAATATGCTATTGCAACATGCTGACAAAACCCCTCCATTTGTAAAATTTAGTTTATATCCAGTATATTGTCCCAAATAGGAGCATATTGCCTAGTGTACACTGACCAAAGAATTTTAATTTGTGAAAGGCAATAAGAAGATTTATGAAATGCAGTGATGATAATAAAAAAGGCCTCTATTTCATTCCCATTAAAGATGCTGAAATAAGCTAAGACGAGCGTGGCAGTGAAAGAACACTAATGATAAGTGGTGAGGTGGTTGTCCACATCTGTGATAAGGTTGGTGTTTGCTCTCAAACATAAATGCAGGATAAGCATAGAAAGTGCTGCTGTCTTTCTTCTTTGATGCTTATTTCTCCCTGATAAGATCTTACATTCTTTACAGAGTTGCTAGAACCACCATCACATCCCCTCCTAATTTTAGGTCATTTATAGAGAATCAGCATAAAATAATTCATTCTTTACAAATAATACCCAAGTTGTTTCTTGATTTTCTTTTCCTATTGCTTTTCTGAGCCATGTGTGAATCTCTGATGGAAATAATTTAAAACATACTGCGGATGTCTGTAAGTTAAAAGGATAATATAGAAATGGTTATTGAATCAGCATATTAGCTGTTAGCCTTTCTATTTGCTTATCATACAATGGGAGCTGCTGTTTACTTTTATTCTACAAAAGGACAGGCCCAGTTTCTGTCTCCAAACAGTTAAAGGAATTAGATGAGAAATTATTCCAAATGAACTGTACACAGTTTGATTAGCCTAGCTGCGGAATATAGTTTCTGAAAAAAGAGTCATCAACACGCCGAGGTCAAATACATTCTTATTGAATAATAAATTGAAGTCCCACATGCTGCATGCAGTAGCATATTAGTGTGTGTGTGTGTGTGTGTGTGTGTGTGTGTGTTTCTTCTTAGCAATGCAGTATGTATTTTAACTGGCTGAATATTTAGCTAAGATGGGCTAATTTAAAGCTGCCCCATTTAATATAACAACATGGTAAAGAGGCTCTGTTTAAATGGGTCACAAATGATAAAGAACAGATCTGTTTTATGTTGACCATTATTTGTTAGGATCTTTACACCTAAAAACATTTCTTTTTTTTTTTTTTTTTTTTTTAATATTTATTTATTTATTTATTTATGCAAGCACTGGGCACAGTCAGAGGCACAGGAGGGTGAGAGAATTCACCAGAGCCAGAGAGGGGAGCAGAGCAGGCAGAAGGACCGAAGTACACTGCTGAGGGGAGCAGCGGGCGGCAGGAGAGGTCTGCGCGCCATGTGGGACCCTCCTCCGGTGGCCGGGGAGCAGCCGGGGATCGAACCGGCGCCGCAGAGGCTGCGGGCAGCTTCGCAACCCAGCGCTCAACCGCTGCGCCACCTAGGAGGCCCAACATTTCTTCTCATATGTAGTTCACTGTATCCTCATCATATATCTACCAAGCAGATGGGACAATGTATGTTCAGAAATCATTTTCACACCAAAAGTTGACCTAGTGAAAACACCTATTCATAATAAAAAGAGGAACTTTAAAAATCATGTAATCAATGTGTGCATATTTGTATACATAAACACATATAGATGTGTGTATATATAGTGCTTTTGATTACATGAAAAGGTATTTGAAAATTGTAAAAATTAAGTCAAATATGTCTTTTGTTACTATGTAATCAAGTAAAACTAGCTAAGTATTTATTGGATGAGGAAAAAAAATTGCACACAAGCAGACTACATTTCCAGGGGAGTGAGTATATTCCAAAAACTTTAGGGTAGTCTAGCACCAAATGTTTGGTTTCCTTCCAAAGTGTTGATTGATCGTTGGGGTGTTGGGGAGTCTTATTTGAAAAACAAGCCAAGAATAATATTTTGAAATGAAGTGGGAAATCAAGGCATTGTCCACATGCTTTGCTAGAACCTGAGGGTATTTTTAAACCGATGTTTCCATAGCCATGAAGAATAAAAACATGTTTTGAGCCTATCTGTAGCCATTTTATTTATTTTCATAATATTATTCAATAATTCTTTTCACAGATGTGAAAGTAGCCGTGTTGCGTACTGGTGTGTTTTTCATGTTTTAGTGAATTTTCATAAGGAAAGAAACTTGAAATGCAGACTGGTGGTTAATGAGAGAAAATAAAACCTTCCCAAAGGGCAGTAAAGACGACCTAGGCATTCATCTCTGAGTACCACTCGACCCAGGAGATACTTCCCCGCCCTGTCTGTAGAGAGAAAGTGGACAAAGAAAGCAAGAAAAAGCTAATAAACTGAAAGCATGTAGCATTTGATAGCACACATGATTGACATCATGGGCTGCTAAGTATCATGGATGCTTGTCTGAGTCCTTTACTTATTAAAATATAAATAAGCAGAAGTTAGCAAAAACAATAAAACAACAGATATGCAAGCCTGGATTCAAAACCAAAGTCTTCCTTCTTCCCTTGTCTTTCCTCTTCCTTTTCTCTGCCTGACTCCAAGCACACCTTTCCAGCTCATTACTGCAAATCATTTGAATTCCAGCACACAATGTCACCTGCTCTGTAATCTGATTACTTTATGGAGGAATTAGTATGTATATTTAATGTAGAAGGGTTTTAATCTTGATGAAAATAATCCTAAGGAACTGTGATAGGGCCGCTCATATGTCTGGCAGATATGCCAGTAACATGCTAATAAATGACAGCTGATTTATGTATCTGGATTCTTTTATTTATAAAAATAGCAAGTGGACTGATTTTTGATATTAATAATACAAGTGAATCCACTTTGATTAGACTTCTGTGGAGAGCTGTGCATATCCGGCATTACAATTAAATCTTGTGATGTGGAATGGGAATGACATGCTAATGAAGCAAGCCAGTGAGCCTGAACCAAGAGTGTCCAACATCATTATGGGATATCTTAGATGAAGAGTAATTATAAGAGGAACACTGAAATGTCATTAAAAATCTTCACTAAGAGATTTAACCTACTATTTTGTACTAATGCTGGATTTTTTTTTTTCAGCAACATAACTGAACACAAAGTTCCTTTTCAGAATTTACAGGAAAAGGTTTTTAAATAGGTCTGGATTTAAGAAAAGATACAATCTAGTGTCCTAATTTAATTTGGTACATCAAAATTCAATGGTGGTATGTAATTGAAATCTCTTTTTAATAATTTCAGATGAATTAGCAATTAGGGCTTGATCCGATTTCCATGAAATTTATTAAAATTGAGGGTTGAAGCCCTTGAAAATTTTTATTCTTTTCACTCCATTAGCACAATACATCTAGTTTAAATGACTCTGTCAGTTAGTATGGTACATTCCTTGTTTATTTATGAGAATTTGTTTCAAGGAAGTTCAAAAGAGGTAACGTAATGCATATTCATAGACTATACCTTATAATATATGAATCAAGAAAGCTCTCAAAGCTTAAGTTCCCTCCCTTATTGGGAAAGCATGTGCTCTCTCTTCCTTTGGAATCAGATTAACTTCTGAGTGCTTTTCACTAGGGCACTTCCTGGGTGACTATCATCTCCCCAGCCTCCATGGGAGAAAGACTTCTTCCTGACAAGTCACAACCAGGCACCTTTTGAACAGGACACAGGGAAAGATGAAATGGTGCTAATCCCAACAACATAAAGTGTGGACTCTGAACACTGACTCCAACTTCATAAATCCAGGAGCATGGCAGTGTAAAAAAATGTAACCAAAATTGGAGTACCTATCACGCTGACTTGGTGCCCAGCAGGAAAAACACAGAGCTTCTCAGTGGCAAACAAATAAATTACGCACAAGCTGAAAGACCAACAGAAATATGCCAAGCATTTTTTTCCCCCTTTTCTGGCTCTTTGTGAAGAACTACAATTATGCTTAACAAAAAACACCATAGAACTGGTTGGCATCACTCTGAGACATAAATGTGTTTTTGTTCCAAATATGTAGCATTTTCAGAATGTTTGTATGTATTATGTGCAATTTGTTCAGTGTATCGTTCTGGGAAAACCTGGTCCTGGCTGGGTAATTATGAGAAGGTAAACAGTATTTTCTGACTGTGAGCTTCCATTTCTAAAGTTGTAGCAGAAAACTCTTATTATTTACCTTTTTGAGGAAACATTAACAACAGAGGCCTTGCCTGTTTGCCTTCATCAAATTTGATTTTTACAAATAAGATCTCCATATTGTATAATGGCATGGACCCACCCTGAAGAAATCTATGTGGGAAATGGCTGTTTCAAGGAGATTGAATGAGCAAAAGCTATCTCAGCTGATGAGGGTTCTACCAAGGAAATAACACTGACACTCTAACATTCTTATTGGAAAGTCCTTGAGTTTTTCTATTAAGTGAAATTTTATTCAACAATGGTAAATTCTCTATGTGCACAATTTACTGTAGAATGTGGGCATATAGTGGTACCTCACTATAATATTTTAAGGTCCAAGAAAGATATACCCATGATATTATAAAAGCATCAGGAACAGACCATGTAAGTAATGAGGCATCCTGGAAGATAAGTATGTCCTGGGCATGGCTAAGATGGGTGGTGATAGGAAAGTTAAAAAGGGCACTGCTAAAGAAGAAAAATTATGAGCAAAGATACAGCACCCTGAATCAGGATGGTATGTGTTGTAGATACTGGGGATGCTAACTGGAGGGGTGGATAGTAAACCCAACTACTCCATGGCTTCAATATCACACAGGACAAGGTGGGAATGACAAGATGGACCAAGAAGTAGCTGTAAGGGCCAGGTCCTGAGACTTATCTAGCATGCTAAGCAAATTATACTTGGTTCCATAAGAGATGGGCAGCCACTGAAGGTTGCTAAGCCAGGAAAAATCATAGTAATACGTGCATTCTAGGTCAATCACTCACTTTCCTGCCTTTACCTTTCCTTACACAGTAATACATATTGAATGTCCTTTCTAAGAGTCAACAGATTCCATTTCAGGAAATTTTGTGATTCTAGTAGAAATTCAGCAATGTTTCTACCAGAAATTCTGAAATAACTAACTGAAGAGTATTGAGCCACCACAGGTACTCATGATGGCTGATCCATTCATCTTACAACTCCACTCTGGCTTCTTTCATATACATTCCACCCTTGTCAGTTTTAAGCAGTTTATATATTCAAAAAAGCAAGAGTAATCTGAGCTAGGCCAAGTTCCAAGTGGTGAGTCTGAGCATGGCTAAAGCCTTACCATTGAAGACAATTCCACAGATGAAACTTTGTTTCACGTGTGTAATCTTGTCTTCCCACAAACCTCCTTCAGGTGTGTAACATGTCTTCCCCCAAACCACTCCAGGAAGAAGGAACCCAAGAGACTCTGTAAGAAATGGTTATGCATGGGCTTCCCCTGGTGGCGCAGGTGGTTGAGCGCCACGCTGTGAAGCTGTCTGCAGCCTCTGCAACACTGGTTTGATCCTAGCCCGGTGGCAAGGGTCCCACAAGGCGCGGCAGACCTGTCCTGTCTCGCCCACTGCTCCCCTCAGCAGTGTATTTCTTCAGTCTGCCTGTTCTGTTCCCCGCTCTGTTTCCAGTGAATCCTCTCACCCTCCTGTGCATCTGACCTGTACCCGGTTTCTTGTATAAATAAATAAATCTTTTTAAAAAAAATGGTTATGCATCTGAGAGCAGAATTGTTAATATCCTCTTACACAGCCATCATCTGATTTTAGCAAAATCACTTCTGAAAACAGACATTTGGGAAGTTGGGTAGAAGGGCAGATAGGAAAAAAAATATTAAAAAAGTAAAAGAATAAAGAAATCAATACTGATTTAAAAAAAATAGCAATCCAACAACAGAGTTTTTAAAACAGGAGCAAAATATTTGACTATTAATCTTGCCAATGAGCTTTAAAAAGTCATTTTCAAGATCATTAACCCCCCTGGCATTTTAACATAAAACATTTCCTACCTTGCCTCCAATTTTCATTTTATTTATGTTTAACATGCTAAGGAGTATAAGGAAATAAATTGTTTTTAATTTAGAAAGGAAACATGGCCTAGAATGGCCTGTTGGGTACAAGTTGAATGCTTTTCTGCCATTGGAGGGCTTCATTCAATACCGCTGTATTTTTCCTATCTGGCATGCTTGTCTGGAGGTTGTAAGGCAAAAGTTCCCAAGTACATTCTTGATGGTGGGGAAGAAAGGTGAGTGGAAGACAAGAAGGACAAGATTTGAGTATATCAACCAATTACTAAAAATCAGGAATAGAAGGAAAAAGAAGACGAATGGACAAGAAGAGAGAACTGTCGCTAAGAGCCCGAGAGCTAGAGCAAGCTGAAGCACAGATAGAGAGGCAGGTAGAAAGAGGCCCTCGCCAAGAGCACCAGGTGAGGTGGCCATCTCTCTGCATCATCCACCTCCTTCCAGCCTCATGTTCCTTCCCCGTTTCAAAAGTATCATAAGACCCAACAGAATTTAATGTCTGATCCAACAGAGAAAATGTAAGCTCAAGATACATTGGAAACTAAATAAACAATTGGCATTAGCTATATAAGAAAAAACTTCAAGGGCAATACATGTGGATTTGTAAAAGAAAAACATGTTTTCAGAACCAAATATTGCTTTTTAAGGTAAAATGCCATTTCACGCTATTCAGTGTAAAACATGGATTTACAATTTCAGCAGGAATCATTTTTGATCATAATGAGAGCAATTAACACTTCATACCAAACTAGTAATATTAGTAAAAAAAATAAAATAAAGGGGATATGATCTATTTAGGTTCAACATAAATTCACCATCCTTTTATCACTGTTTTTGCTTTTTAAAAAGTCCTAGACTGACTTCCCCTTGCATTAATGGAAATTACATTTTTATTCTACTGAAATGATACTGTACTAAAGCAGTATTAAATTCTCAGATACCAACTATCAGGAAAATTTAATCAACCACATTTCTTACAAAACTGATATGAAACTGCCAAAAGATAGCCGCCTAGAAACACATTTTTTAAGAAGTCTTTCCCTCATAAACATGTATCAATTACTCATTCTGTATCAAGTACAATTTTAGAAGCCAAAGAAGAGGATGAAAACATGTAAGGGCCTTGTGCTGCCCCCAAAATGCCATTTACTCACTACGTCATTGCCTCTTCCTAGGAGCACAGGGAGATGAGTATTTCCTCGCAGACTCCCTAGCTGGTGAGTGTAACTGAGTTCCTGCCAATAGAATGTGAGCAGCAGTGACATTAGCAGTTCTGGCCCTGAAAAACTTCCCCGGTGACCCTTTAGCTCACACTTCGCCCTCGGAGGCTCCACAGTTCCAGAGAGCAGAGCTCTAAGATGGAGGAGACTCACTTCACCTCCACAGATTGTGAGCCAAAGGGAACTTTCATTGTGTTAAGTCACCGATATTTAGGGGTCTGTTCACCACCACTAACCAGCCTTTACTCTCTGGGAATCAAAATAACAATGAACAATTGAATTTAATATGGTTAAAGTAAAACTAACGCACTAGTGGGAACAGAAAAATAGTGCATATTGTCTGCATTCATGACGGCATCAAACAGGAGGTAGCAGCCCTAGCTGTGCTGGAGTAACAGCAAGAGTCTGCAAGACAGAGTAAAATAAAATGAGAGATTGAAAGAAATGACCTACTGTTGCTGAGATGTCCTTCTTCACCATGGAATGACTTGATGTTTCTTCAATCAATGGCAGCTAAGAGAGTGAAGGAAAAAAAAAAAAAAAAAAAACAGTTTGAAGAGCTGCATTCAACATTGTGCCAAAGCAATGCTGACTATTTAGATTACTTAACTAGAAAATTTGATTTGGCCAGACAAAACATTTACTGTGTAATCTGATGGCAATTTGATTATAAAATGAACTCATGAAAAAAAAAAATTGCCAAGCAGGTTATTCAGAAATGTCAAAATTCTCTTCCAAAGAGAATGTTCTCATCAGCAAGGCATCTTAGCACCCATGTCTAAGAGATGCTATCTCAGACACCAGCTAGTCCCTGCTAACTAGGTGGGTTTCAAGGTTAATGTAGTGATACCACAATCTACAGCTGCCAAGGGCAGCTGGAGCCATTTATACTGAATATCTTAATGTGGATGTGCAAAGTTTCCTCCAAGATGAAATGAAACCAGTGGCGAAAAATCCAAACTCATTTACTATTCAGCAAAGTGGTGTTTTCTACACTGATCTCTTCTTTAAGGTGTGAGGTGAAGGCTTTGCTGTGAATTGTCTAATCTGCTTTTCTGGGAAGGATGCTTGAATTATGATAGAAAGAACCACCTGTGAATTTGGGGAAAATGAAGAAATCCGTATGCGAGACAAATGAATATGTCAAGACAGGGCCCAGGGTATCCATTCTCAAAGGGCAACATGTGAGGGTACGGAGTTACAGGAAATTAAAGATTGGAATGAAAAGATTCAGACCATTGTGAGATCTCTGAGGAGTTTGATCTGTGGATACCACATTATAGCTCTAGAAAGTCAAGGCAGAAATGAATGGCAGTTCTGCAGGTTTGAGGTTTAAATCATTTCTAAGGTAGACTTGTAGCAATGCAGTTAGTTCTGAGCAGTGGAGATGCTGCTGGCTTTTTCCTGAATGAAATGGACCAAGCACAGGTGTTATTCTAGTAAAAACATTAAAATCACTGAGTAGACTTCAAAATTAAATTTGTGGTTATGACTTTGAATTAAGGATTTTCAGCAGAATGACCAACCTGTGTATTTATGGTCATTACTACTTCAATACTGGTGTGTTAGATACTTTCAAGAAGAAATGATAAGGACTAGACCAGGGAGAGTTTCCTCCTGAAAAATTGCTACGTGGCCCCAGCGATCCCAGGCCTAAGAAATAGAAAGTCCGACAACAAGATTAGAATGGTGTGTTTAATGGCATGACTTTTTGGAAAAAAGTCAAACAACCCTTTAGGTTGTTTGGATGCCGGGCACATACAATTCACTTTTGCTTCAGAAATTAGGAAAGAAGACAACATGAAGGTAAATAATATGTACCAGCTTTATATAAAGTGATTTTCAAATATTAATATCCAGTCTTTAATTTCCTTTCACATTTTTCCCCTAGACACTCAGGTTGACTTGAGCAGTCAGTCTTGATCATGGGCACATGTACTGGCACAGGCATACAGGAGTCCCGCTGATATTTTGCTTCTTTCAGAGTTAACGACTGCCCTTTTTCACGTCATAGCAGAATTCCTTGAAACACATGGATGCCCTTGGAAGTTAAAGATAGTTCTTATAACCGAATATGGTTAGAAATATGACTCGTTTTTGTTAACTGAGGGATATAAGCGAGACATCATTTTTTTTCCAGTATCATTCTATAGCTCACAAAACTTTATAAAAGGACCAAAAAAAAAAAAAAAACCCTCACTAAACATGTGTTGTGTATTTGTTAAAATGGGTTAGTTTACTCTGGCTATATGTACATTTTTAGAAAAGATAGGTTTCCTTGCTATTTCAACCCCACTTGGATAGTAACACTGTTCCCATGAGGCTCAAGAACCCTAACCCCTCTATGTGGGGAGAGGCATCTTAGTGTTCAGGGCCATTCATTAAGGGGCATGTTAATAACTAAGAGGGGCAATTGGACACCTGTGAAGAGAGGCTCAGCAGAGATTCTGGCATGAAAGGTGTCCTGTGGATGGGATGGCGTAATGGGTGGCTATGATCCGCTAGAAGCCTTTGCTTACTATCCATGAGCTCAGTCAACAGACTCTTTGCTTCTCTGTGATATCTGATATCTCCCTCTTTACAATGATAGAAAGTCTAAATGCCATACTCCTGTGGCCTTCCTTCATGATTTGCAAGAAGATAGTTTTGGAATCAAAATGAAGCTGTCACAATCCTGCATTCCCAGTGTAATGATCCTAATTCTCCCCAAGACTATGAGAAATATTCTGACTAGCAAAGGTTACAGGAGGGGGAAAAGTGTACAACAATTAGTAAGTCCAAATTCCATCTCACTAAATGAGATGTGAAATGACACAAAGTATGTCTGGCCACTTCCCTTGAGGTACACATGTATTTGGTGCCTTTGGAATTCCAGGATTTGACAACCACCTACTTTGCTTTGAAGCTATTTGAGCAGGAGCAATTTATTTTTAAGATTTATTTATTTATGCATACAAAAACTGGGGTGTAGGCCAGAGGTGTAGAGGGTGAGGGGATTCGCCAGAGACAGATTGGGGAGCAGAGCAGGTGGATCCATTGAAATACACTGCTGAGGGGAGCAGCGGACAAGACAAGAGAGGCCTGCTGTACCATGTGGGTTAGCTCCCTGGCCGGGGATCAAACTCATGTTGCAGTGGCTGGTGATAGCGTGATAGTGCTGAGACTTAACCCCTGTGCCACCAGGGTGGCCCCTGTGGGATTAATTCTTATGATATAAAGCATACTCCATTAGAACCAAGTCTATGATGGCAAACTCATCACCTTCACATCCCAAATTACTGTCCCTAAAAATCAAAGTTGCTTTCCCTTTTTCCCAAGTCAGTGGTGCACAAGCTTTGTTACACATTAGCATCATTTGGGGGAACTTCTAAAACTCTGCTTCATAACAATTAAAACAAAATCTCTATGGGTGAAATCTGGTATCAGAAAGTTTTAAAGATCCATGGGAGATCCCAGAGTATAGCATTGGTCTAGTAGCGTGTGGAAGATGTAGGTGTGATAATCAGATGGAGATTTCTAATAAAGGAATCAGTGGTGGGAAAGTCTAAAGTGACTGGAAATAAGTGGGCAGATGATGAATGACATAAAGTAACAGCTTTAGTGGCAGATGGTCTTAAAGACATGGGAGTATTTGTGGGGGAGGAATACCCATTGGTAGCTTTATTTCATAGGAGAAAATGTTCATCTTTTCCCCCAAGTGGCAATATATGATAATCATTGTTAAAATAGCATTGTTAGTTGAATTCACATGTTAACTCCTAGTACCTCAGAATGTTTCTGTATTTGGAGATGGGACCTTGAATCTGACTGGTGTCCTAACAAGTGTTATTTGGGATACATGAACCGGCATTAGTGGTGTGTTTGTACAGAGGGACAACCATGTGAAGACATAGCAGGAATCCAGACACTTGTAAGTCAAAGAGAGAGAACTCAGAGGAAACTTAGCCCAGCACCAGCCTCAAGAACTGAGAAAATTAATTTCTACTATCAAAAACACCCAGTATGTAGTGTTTTATAACACAGCATATTTGGAGTGTGCTGTCTAGGTTTTATTGAATTACCATGCAACTTATTTTAAGCTAAATAATTTCCCTAAAGTTTTTCAGGTAGTCATAGTATTATTTTATGGAGTAACACAAGCCATCTCTCAACTACATTCTTTTTCACTTACCCTTACCCAGTAAATCTTGCCCACTTTTACAGTCTAGTGTTAAGGCCTTACACGCAGGTAGTTTCCAAGGTCACAGGATATTCATTGTTCTCTCTCTTTTCCCTAAACCCTCAGGGCAAGTGATTCATGTCAAAAATTTTAAGTATAATTGAAATTGTAAGTATAATTGTCACACCTGAAATTTAACTTTCCATATATTGTGATCTTGCTTCACCCACCAAATTTATGCACTCTGTTGGTGTAGGAACCAAACTATGAAACTATAACCATTAACGTTCTGTATCTCCTGCAATGTCTGACAAAGTTCTTCCAGAAATATTGATTGATAAGTAATTAAGAGGGTTTATACAGACACTATCACATTTTGTACCTGAGCTTAATTAAATCTCAAAAGATCAAAGACAGGATAGAAAGATATTTTTTCTGTAATGACTGTGTCACAATCAGCTATCAGAATTTTAACATTGATGCGCAGTCACAAGTGACTTTGAGACCTGAAAATGGTTATTTTCTAATTCCAAGTGAGTTTAAAAGATTATAGAGAAAGAATATAACTTAAGGGCTATGTTTAGTGATCCTTTTTTACCCAGACACACTCCAGTGGGCAGAAGGAAAGCATCTCCTACAAACAATATAGGAACTGGTGCTAATGACTAGATTTAAATTTTCAAAATCTTCTTAATTAGACCCTATTCTAGTAACATTTGATAAAGTTGTGTTGGAGAAACACTGTCATTGCACATTTTCAGATGACATAATCCGTCACAGTTCAGCGAGTCATAACATTAGCTTAAAAATCCTAGGATTAAGTCACCATATTGTATTGAACAATAAGGTAGAAGTGAATTATTCTTACCCTCATTTTTAATGATTTTTCCCATATGCCTATGTGTGGTTTATGGCCTGAAAAATACAGGATGCCCAAGACAGAAGAAAATAATTTGCCAGGAGTCAAAGTAGAAGATGAGATAGAAGATAATGAGTCAGATTTTGATGAGCTGCTTCTAGAATACTCTTGATATATATTTTTAATGAGATATACAACACATGTGAAACATGAGCAGTGCCAAAATTGATCCTCAATTATATTTTATTTATTTTACTAAGATAACATTGGTTTACAATGTTGTCTTTTATTTTTAATTTTTACTGAGGTACTGTTGGTTTACTTGTTATTATGTTTCATAAGCATAGAATATTTCCTTTCCATCCCCACCCAGCCCATAGGTGCAATCACCAGAGTGCATCCTCCAAAGCCACCATAGTCAACTACCACGGTCCACTGTGCTCGCTCCACATTTCACTCTCATTCTTCTTCTTCCCACTCTGGTTTCCTCATTTCTAAAATCAGATTTCTAGGGTTTGTTATTGGCTTGGCTTTATCTAGCCCTGTGCTTGAGTTTTTTGTATTCCACATATAAATGACACCATCTGGTATTTGGCTTTCTCCTTCTGACTTATTTCACATAGTATAATCCCCTTCACCTCCATCCATGTTGTTGCAAATGGCAAGTCAAACACACAAACAAGCAAATCTCAAAGTAAAAAATAAAAACTGAGCAAGAAAAATAACAAGCCAAAACCAAATGTCCTTGAAGATCAAAGATGAACAATGCTGCAATAATCCAAAGATTATTCACTCAATCTTCAATTATTATTGAATTGTAATTGTAAGGACACCAGTCGTTGGATTTAGAGTCTACTCTAAATCAGTATGATCTCATCTTCATTTATCTAATTATATCTGCAAAGACCTAATTTCTAAATAAGGCCACATTCCTAGGTTCTGGGTGGACATGATAGAACACTATTTGAGTTCTTAAAATAGCCTCAGATTTTAGAATGAGTTTAGACTCTCACTTCAGCTGAAAATCACACCCCACATCATTTCCTCATGTAAATGTTATTTTAGAGGATATAAAATTATCTTTAGATAAGAATATTCATGTGATAATAAGCATGTATTGGTATGATATTGGCATATCTTAACTCAGATATGAGAGACATACTTGCAATATCTACGCTATGATTTCCACTCAGAGACTGTGCTTCTGAAAATTTCTTTCTATTTGGGCACTATAGGGCTAACTGAAGACTCTATTTTCTATATTAGTTTATTGGTGACATTACTCCTTGGACCGAAGAGAAGTTAAGTAAGCCTAGTGAGTGATTTTTTATAAGCTTAGAAATGCTAATATGTTTAGACAAATTAAGCTGTTTTCCACTGATTTATATAAAGTGTAATTAACAAATTAATAGTATGAAGATAATAGAAAGCACCAAGCAATAATGTAGTTTTGTTTTGCTTTTGAAAATTACTGAAAGTAATGGAAAAGCTAATCTGCTATAAATTTCTTTTAATTAAATAGTGTTTGGAATAACAATTTTTTTCTCACTTCAATCTGTCCCCTACCATTCTTGCATGTTTTTCATCTTTAAACATTTAGGAAATATTCTAATATAATGCTATTTTCTGTGTAGCATCATACTTCTTAATTATAGAGTAATTGGACTATGGCACTACAATAATGTTTTAGTAAGACCTGTTGCTTTCAAACCAAAAGCTATTTCCTAAATGCTTCTTGCTCATTTAAAACATTTAAATATTCCCACTATAATAACCAATCAGATGTGTTCAAGTGGTAATAACTCACCATTATTAAGTAAATCATAAAATACCAGCATAGCTAGGTGGCATCATTTAGCATACTATTTATGTGAATTAATACTATTTATTAAGTCATTGTAATTTGTGTGAATATACTAAAGGCTAGGGTATAAAAACAAGTAATACAATAATTAATTAACCCATAGGAAATGAAAGGAAATAATCTCTGAACAATCATCTATTCAAGTATATCAAAAATAGTAAACAGTACAGTAAACTATAAGACAATTAGTGGTTACCAGAAGGGGCAGGGGAAGGGAGAGTGGGTAAATCCAGATAAAGGAGATAATGGTATAATGAATGACAGAAGTGGACACTCAGCAGTTGTGCTGAGTCTCAGTGATGCCTACCTGAAACATGCATAATAGTAGGATGAGGCACTACTTCAATTAAAAAAATAAGTCACAAAAAAGAGAAATGTGATGAAGCAAGACTTACTACTTATTGTATGTTTCATCCTCGGAGACTACAAGAACTGGAGAAGTAAGACCTGTCAGGGGTGCAAATTTTGTGATCTAATATTTAATAGTGCTATGATATTCAAGCACAAGTGAACATTGCCCTTTTATGTCTAATCCTACAGTCAGTTGTAGCCCTATTGGGGGAGGTAGGATATCTCAGCAAGATTAAATTGGAGCTGCCCTTAATTTACAATGGTCATAAATAACTTTGGGAAATCCCAGGCCCACTTTCAGCTACAGGCCTGTCCCAGAATTAATGCAGCAAATTATTGTGGCGTCCTCCATGACACTCACCCTTCCAGGATGAAACCCAGGCTAGGGTAGCCTGCCTGGAAGTGGGAGAGGGTGGGGGAGTGAAGGGGAGAGCACCATGCAGTTTCCAGCACAGACTTCTCCAGCTCTCTCCAATTTGAGTTCCTGGAATATTCCCCATCACACCAGTTCTTGGAGCTGTTAACTCCATGATCCATGCTATTTTGTAGAATACACCCTTTAGACCCTCCACTGTCTTGTCAAATTCCAGAGAGATGGTATTTTTCCCCACACAGAGAGCTAAATCATCCTTCCAATAATAGTGGTTTGAGGCTGAGATGGTAAGGTGACCATGCATAGAGTTAAATGGGCACCTGAAACATTAGTGAGAACATTTCTGATTAAATATATCTACCATGAAATGCCTTCAGCTTTGACCTGCACCAATAAATCCGTTTCTTAAGAGCAAGTGAAACTCCTCACAGGTTTCTGGGTTTGTCTTCAACAACTCTTTTCCTTCCTCATACGCAGGATGGAATGACTTCCCCCAGAAATTAATCAAAATATTCTTCACTAACTTAAGGGCCTAATTTCAAGCATTTAAAAAAAAATCTAAAAAGTAGAAGCGATTTGTTTTCTTTCCCAAGTTCCCTTTCATTTAATATGAACTATAGAGATCCTTAGGCTTCGCTCCTGAAAGATTTATTATTCAAAGAAAAAAACTTATTGTCTTCCCTGTGTGAATAAACAACAACAAAAAGAAGCTATAAGTTATTCTCCCATCTGTTGAGTAATTTAGTGTTATGTTATTTTGTATACAAGTTAATTACAGATAAATGTCAAATAGTTCATCAATTATTTCTTGGGTTACTTTATACGTTTTTTAATATTTGTTTTAATTTTATATCTCACTTGTGTATGATTTGCTTAACTTTTTCATCATTTTGCTAAGGTTTTTGTAACTTTTGTCTTAAATCTTAATCAATTTTTCTTATTCTCTGATCCTTTTTTCTTAGCACCCTGTTTTTGTTATATAGATACTATATTTTCCTCAATCTGTAAAAAAGCAATTATTTTTTAAAAAAACACAATAATTTCCTCTCTAATGTATCCATTTTCCGTATCTGTTATTTCTGCTTGGTTATTTTGTTCCCATTTATGCTTCCAGCTGTCTTCAAGTGAGTGCTAACTATGGTTTTTGCCTTCACACAGCTGACTGAGGAGCGGATGACCAATCTAGGTAACTGTCACAGAATTTCCACATCTGGCTCACACTGAAGGAGGAAATAACTCATGTGTGAGGTGTTGCCGCGGACCAGCCCAGCGGCGGCGGGAGATCGAGACAGTCTCAGGGATTGAGAATGAGCGAAAGGTGGTCGAAGGAATTAGGGCGAGGGACAAGAATGACACACAGACACACTCAAGGGAGAGTGAAAATCTGAGTGCAATTTATTAAAATCAACCTTCTCTTTTTATACATTTCTGTGACAATTGCCTAAGATTATTTTTCACAGTTTGTGGTAAATCATACATCAGATATGCAGTGAAACATAGCAAGAATTATTACATATTGTTTTTCACCTAAATTCCATTTAAGTACAATTATCGATGAATCAAGCACTTATTGTAATTTACTGAGAGGAAGTCTTTGTTATCCTAACCTTAACTTAAATATTACCTACATGATTTTTATTATGATCATGTTTCATATATTTATCATAACATTAGTTTTTAATTACCACATATTATTGTTATTAGCATTTACTATAAAATCACAATGATTACTTTTTCTTAGTCATATATTTAAGCATGTTCTAAAAGCAGCTAAACCAGTTTAAAGCATACAGCTGGGCAGTGCAGCACAGGGCTATTGAATTGTAAGTTAAAGATTAACGGTGTGTGTCTCAGTGTTTTCAGGCAGTGTTTGTTGGTTGCTTATGGCGCCGATGCACAGCAATCCTTTCCTGTAACATCAGAGGGGGTCTTTTCTGCTTAACATGAACGCCAAAGTTTATTATGCTGAATCCCCTCGGGGACTGCGCCTGTCTTAGGTCGTCAGGAGTCGCAGACATGCGGCTAGCCAGTGCCTTCTTTAGTCTGCCCCCGATCTTACCCGTCATTGACTGTCCAGTCCAGCGCACAGGGGAAGGGGGTTTTACATACTCTATTTGTGAGCATTCACAGTACAGCCACTCTTTATTTCATCCAATTACTGGCGATCAATGGTGGCAACAGTGGTATTGCCAGCCATGGAGGCAGGAGCCGCCACAAGGTGTGGGGTCCAGCAGACTTAACCAGAAGGTACATGCATGTCTTCTCAACTTGCCTGTATTAATATAAGAAGGCCTGACCTAAGATGGCGACTCCAATGCTAGCTTTCTTGGTCGACCATCTGTGTTTCTAGAAAACAATAAACTCTAAAGGGTATAATTTCACCTTGAGTACACAAGTTGCTTTATTGGTGTAAAGACAGTACAAATGGCCTATAGAAGGTCTCACTGACTGATATTTTTCCAGCAAAACACCTCTAGGTCTTTAATACCCAATATTGATAGAACATTCACATACAAACTTTGGCCAGTACTTTAAAGAAAAATTTATTGACATCCCCTAAATTCAATACGTGTTAAAACAAATGATGGTAATATTTTGAGATGCATTCAAAAAGAACTGGTAAGGTCTAAGAATTGTGAATCAACAAATTTTAAAAGTTTTCAAGTTCTAACAAAGAGGATATGTATCTACACTGAAGCTCAGAGTGTTCTCATTATAATCAAAGCAGTTATTTGTTAGAAATAGGCATCAGGAAGTGATTTTTTAACATTTAATCTTTTAAGAATGTATTACTTAACTAGTTTATTTACTATGTGTTAGCTACATTTTAGGACATTGGTTGGGATTTTTGTGTTGACACCACTTAATTGTTCTTAAATAAAGAAAATATGTTCATGGTTAATATTTTTGCATGGAATTGTCAAATTTTAACAATATATTCTAATGTTAATTGAAAGGGGCCTGTATTATAATTTCTATTTGAATTTTTTCTCATTCTCAGAATTTCTTCTTTGTAAAGATTTATTTTTATTTTACACATACAAGAACTGGGGTGTAGGCCAGAGATGCATGGAGTGAGAAGATTCACCAGAGACAGAGTGGGGAACAGAACAGGTGGATCTACTGAAATACACTGCTGAGGGGAGCAGTGGGCGAGACAGGAGAGGTCTGCTATACCATATGGGTCAGCTCCCTGGCCGGGGATCGAACTCATGCTGCAGTGGCTGGCAATAGCTTGGTAGTGCTGAGACTTTAACCCCTGTGCCACTAGGGAGGGCACTTATTCTTTCTGACTGTATGTTTTACAATGTAGATGATATCTTAGTATAGCATATAAAAGTGTAATTTAAAATTAAAAAAAAAATGAAGTCTGTGAGCTAGACTGAGAAAATATTGACAGCAGGCAATATAGGTCCATCACAGACATCTTTTGGTTAAATCTTCATTCTGCTATATTGGTTTTGCTCCTCCCAACACTCTTCTTATCTGCCAACTTTGGATAAATCTGCTGTGAAAAATGACTTTTGCCAAAATGAAACAGGCACATCTGAATCTGATACAGTACAAACCCATGAGGAATCATGCCATCTTTGCCTGGTCCACCAGGATCCCTCGGAAAAGAGATGGTGTCCATTCCAAATTAAAATTGGTAGCTCTATACTTGCTCCTGTAGTTTAATCCCAAGCTGAATGTTGGGATTAAACTAGCTGAGTGGCCCAATTCATTTCTGATTCATTTCAGTTGAACAACTGCATAATCATATTACATGAATAGAGTTTGAGGGATAAAGGGTGAGTAGAGAATGTGGGGGGGTTGCAGTTAATTTCAATGAAAGATGGGCAATTAAATCAAGTATGACTTAACCAGAACAGACACATGGATCAATGGAACCAAATAGAAAACCTAGAAATAAACACACAGATCTATGGTCAACTAATCTTTGACAAAGGAGCAAAGAATATGCACTGGAGTAAAGAAAGTTTGTTCAATATATGTTGCTGGGAAAACTGGGTCGCTGCATGCAAAAGAATGAAGCTTGACCACTACCTCACACCAAGCACAAAAAACCAACTCAAAATGGTTAAAGAACTAGACATAAGAGCTGAAACCATAAAATACATAGAAGGAAATATAGGCGAAACACTACATGACATGCACATCAAAGACATCTTTACAGACACATCACCCAAAGCAGTGATAGTGAAGGCAAAGATAAACAACTGGGACTACTTCAAATTTAAAGAGTTTCTGCACAGCAAAAGAGACAATAACAAAAACAAAGAAAACCCCACCGACTGGGAAAACATTTTTGCACCCAACACTAATGATAAAGGACTGATCACAAAAATCTGCAAAGAGCTGGTGAGACTCAACAAAAACAAAGAAAATAATCCAGTCAAAAAATGGGCAGAAGAGCTAAAAAGAAACTTCTCTGAAGAGGAAATGCAAATGGCCAACAGGCATATGAAAAAATGTTCATCGTCATTTGCAATCAGAGAAATGCAATCAAAACTACAATGAGATGCCATCTCACAGCAGTGAGAATGGCACATATTAAAAAAACTAGCAACAACAAATGTTGGCGAGGATTTGGAGAAAAAGGAACTCTCCTACACTGCTGGTGGGAGCACAAACTGGTCCAGCCACTATGGAGAGCTGTGTGGAGATTTCTGGACCTACTAAACATAGAGCTTCCATATGATCCAGCAATTCCACTCCTAGGTATTTACCCAAAGGACACAGAAACATCAATTCCAAAGAGCACCTGTACCCCTATGTTTATAGCAGCACTGTTTACAATAGCTAAGCTTTGGAAACAACCCAAATGCCCAAAAATAGATGACTGGATCAAGAAGATGTGGTACATATACACCATGGAATATTACTCAGCATTCAAAAAAGATAAACACATGCAATTTGCAGCAACATGGATGGCGCTGGAAGGGATCATGCTCAGCGAAATAAGCCAGAAAGAAAAAGAAAAATACCGGATGGTCTCACTCATAGCAGGAATCTAGAAAACCTAAATAAAGGACCAGGAAAAAGAATAACTATAAGAAAGAAAAAAATCAAAATCAACAAATAACTATGAACCAGAAACACACTTTGGGGGGTGACGGGGAAAGGAGGGATTGGGGTTAAAATCAGGGGGTTGCAATTGTATGGGGAATATAAAAATAAATAAATAAATAAAAATCAAGTATGACTTGGTCAGCAGAACCGCATGGAGAGACAAGTGACTCATAGAATTTCAAGGTAGGGGAAGCTAAGGCTGAAATCTCTCTTCCTGTGATTGCATTCTCAATAATATGACAAAGGCACAAGGGTCCTGACGGTATGGAAGATAAAAGGACTAAACTTTAGCCCAATGTCTAACTGCAATGAGAAAATGCAATAAAAGATTCCAGAATACGAAATTAAATGCAGAGAATAAAAGTTGGGGGAAATTATTCTAGTTCTGAGCTAGCTACTAATGAGACCACAGTAGGAATATAGTCCAATTATTGGGGACATATTAAAGCAAGGGAAGAAAAAGAAATGAGAGAAAAACTTTGAGGCACAACATGGTTCACATGAAGGGGGAATCTAGCCACATATAAAAGGTTAAAAGATAAAAATCACAATTCCTTTTCATGGACAGCATAACATGAAGGTCTAATAGAACAAAGCAGAAAATAGAGGCTGTGGGGTTAATGAAACGTGTTTCAAACTATGGTTCCATATTCATCATGGCCCTATGACATCACTTGGGCAATGAGATAAGTACCTTTGTATGAGATACAGCAACTAGAAGTAGACTGAGAAGCATAAAACAAGTTGAAAGCAATTTGTCCCAATGAGTACTGGGGCTTGTTCTCAGTGGTATGGACAAAGCCAATAGTTAGTTCCCTTATGCCTTTGACCCATAACATGAAATATATGTAAATGAAAACTTGTTGGCCACCATTAGAAGTTCATGTTTGTTAGTTAACAGGGAAAAAAATAGAGTCACGAAGGGTGATTCAGATATATTTAGAGAAGTTCAGCCTATGCTCTGTAGCATGTTACGGTGCCTGAGGAGCCACCAGTGTGGCCAGGGCATTTGAAGGACAAGCACCTGGTCAGAGCCAGCATGAGCACAGCAATGGGAGAGGGTCATTGCCTCGTGGGCAAGCTGCACAGAGAGCTGTGAGTTGGGCTGTCCTACCAATCAGATTAATCATGGACAATTCAGTCCATCAGGACTCAGGATAGCTGAAATGCTTTCTATAGGTACGGCGTGGTGCAGAAGCCAACTGGTCCAGTGCTGAGGCCAAGAAAGCTTTGAGAACAGTGCTGAAAGCACCCTTTCCTGCCCTTTTCTAAGGTGAACTGTTCACCAAGAGGACTCCAGACTCACTCTGTTACATTTTTGAGCAGATTCATTCAGGTCAGCAGGTGCAACTTGAACCTACCTCTGACCTCAGCCATTTCTGACCACGTTGCCAACCAGTTTCTTCGGCCCATCTTTTCTAACGGAAAGGCTCGGGAGAGAGAGGATGGCATATATTCAAACCAGTGCCTCGATATCCTCGCCAGGATAAGGGACACATGGGCCGTGTATAGTTGAATGGTAACTGGACCTATAAAAATAGCTGCACTACTTGGTCTGAATGTATTTGAAACCCATGGCCTATTTTGCCTTTGCACGAATCTGCAGGGTCTGTTATCTATCCATTTTAATTGAAAAATCAATGCATTTCAGGCCAAAATTTGACAGAAAAAGTATTTACTTGGGCAGTTGTGAGCCAAGAGTCACATCCTCTCACCTCCTCTACTGGAAAGGGAACTGGAGTTAATGCTTTCAGGACAGGAATAGCATCAATTCGAGTATCACATCTCATACATTGATCCTTCAGAGCTTTGAACAAAGAACAGAATATTAGTCCCCTCATTGCCCAAGGAGGATGTTAACCTGCACCCCTGCAAGAGCGAGGACACCACTAAAGTCACCTTCCCCCGCTGGATGGGCCAGCTGCCAACTGTGAACGGGAACTTGGTTAGAGTAAAAGATTCTTTGTCAGAAATGTGGAAATTGTGACATTAGGGACTAGCCTGGGCTAGAGGATAAAGCTTCAATGAAATTTGCAAGTTCATTTTGGTTTATATACCTGTTGGAGCTGAGACATTAAATGCAGAAGGCTTTTAATCTAGGTATTTTAAACACTACTTGATACCATGGACTAGTGTCACTCAACAGAGAGTACTTCAAGGACAGAGCTATCTCTGAACCAGAATAAGACCCCAGGAAGGCTGATTCAGCCCAGAGCATTTGGGACGGGGTTATTTTCTTTTGTTTCAACGTTCACTTTTGACAGAACTGGCTTTTCTCTTTGCCCCTGCTGGAGAGCTAATAACTTCCTTCACGTCCACCTTACTCTAGTCCCCCCACACAGGCAAGTGCAGCTGACTCGGTGTGCAGGTTTGCCACATACTTTATTTACCCTTATTTTTGTCAATCATTTTCTATCAAGACAGAGAGAGAGATACCCTAAGTAATCAGAAGCAGAAACAGGTCAGGTAGATTAGCCTGACAACAAAACAACATGGAAGACGCAGCCACGAAAAGGAGCTGCACCTCGGTATTAGAGCAAGTGACAAGCAACACAAAAAGAAGATTATAGCCAAACCCTCTACTGTCTCAGGCAGTCTATTTGTTCCTGAGGTTTCTAAAGATGCTTTCAATTCCTGCACACATCTGAGGATTTTATAACTGTGGCTAACACTGAAAATAAATAATCCAAATCAGCTTGTCCATATTAACTGTGAAATCCACTTTACTAGTGAGATAGAATTTACTTCAGGCCATACAGGTCAATAGCCTTGGAGAGGGAATTCCAAAGATGAAGGCCCTTCATAGAAAATGCTCAGCCTTCAGACCTGTGTAGTTCTAAATCAGAGGGCTTCGCACCTCCAAGCCCTCCAGCTGCTGTGAGGGCAAAGCCAGGAAAGAGGTGGGCATTGGATATAACCTAAATCCCCTCTCTGCTGCCTCTCCTCAACCCCTGAAACAGAATGCTGTTGAGGTCTGCTACCTTGATTCCCCCTGAAAGCAAAGCGGCAGCTCACGAGGTATGGAAGCCTGGAGGGAAGAAAGGCGAACGAACGTGTGTGAGCTCATATTTTGGCATGATGAAAAGGAGGCGCTCTTCAAAAGGTCTGCTCTGTGGCAGAGGGGCTCGTTACTGAGAGCAGAGCTTCACTGTCCACACAAAGGCAAGAGGGGAGGGAAGGGGCTCAGTGAAGTTAGAATACAGACAATATGGAACCAGAGATCATCGAATCCTAAAATCTGCAAGCCACTAGCAAAGCTATTTAAAGATATTGGTAAGAGCAAATAATGAACTTGGCTGGCAGGTATTTTTTCCTGTGCAATGTTTGCAGGAGCTTTTAGAAATTTTAGTTAAAAAAAAAATGTTTAGAAATGGAGCCCATGGGTGCGTGATTGTGGGTTGTTTATGATGGGAATCAGAGCACCTCGCTCTCTTAGAAGCTACTATAAACACGAGTCTGGGGGCCTCCCTGGCGGCACAGGGGTTAAAGACAGCACTATCAAGCTATTGACAGCCACTGCTGCACGAGTTTGATCCCCAGCCAGGGAGCTAACCCACATGGAGCAGCAGATCTCTCCTGTCCCACCCGCTGCTCCCCTCAGCAGTGTACCTCAGTAGATCAGCCTGTTCTGCTCCCCAATCTGCCTCCGATGAATCCTCTCACCCCCCTCCTCACCTCTGGCCTGTACCCCAGGGGCTGGAGTTTAACTTAGGTGGGCTTAAGAAGGTTTTGTTCTTGTTTTTAAAGGAGTCTAGCTCCCTCTAGACTTCATGGTGTTACCATCATGACTCATCACCCTCAAGCGTATGGTCAAGCTGAAAGAATGGTTGAGAGACAACTAACAATGCCCTAAGGCACAGAGGCAGGCAAGATTGGTCAACAGGACCTGCCACATTTGTGATGCTCAGCTAGTTGCTCCCTGTGTGACAAGAAGAATCAGTCCTGAGGTATTATTCTGAGGACAAAACCATAAGACTTCAGTTCACCCTCTATATCTACATTCAACTGTCATTTATTACTATCAGTATTTCTGCATCATAATTTTCTGTTTCTCATTTGTTGTGGCTATGGACACAATAAACACAATTGTAACACTTAGTCTGAAATAAAATAAAAAAAAAAAATGTTTATCAGTTGAAATGAAAATGAGTCTGCTGTAGCATGACAAATGCCCCACCCTCACCCCCCCTCCAAAAGTAATTACACCCTAATCCTGGGAACCTGTGCCTATGTCAGGCTATATGGTACAGGGAAATTAAGGATATAGGTGAAATTAAGGTGGAAAATCAGTTAAACTTAAAATGGGGAGTTTATTTTGGATTATCCGGATGTGCCCATATAATCAAAAAGCCCCTTATAAATGAAAGAGGGAGGCAGAAGAGGTCGGAGTCATAAGGAGGACTTGATTCTCTGTTGCTTATTTGGAAGATGAAGGGAGAAGCCACAAGCCAAGGACTGTTGGAGGCCTGACAGGCAAAGAAACAGATTCCCCCCTAGTGCCTTCAGGAGAGAACAAAGTCTGGCAAACACCTTGATTTTACTTCATTGAGACATGAGCAAATGTATAATACATTTGTATTGTTTTAAGTCCTTGAGTTGGCGGTAGAGCAGCAAAACAAAACAAATCCAGAACTCTACAGTCATCTTGACATGTAAATGTGTAATTCTTGCACTAGGCTTTCTCTGGAGGGATGACTTCCAACACACACTTGGGGGTGGAGGGAATAGAATTTGTTGCCTAAGTGGAAGGCATGCTGCACTTTCTGCTTGGTTGGCTAGCAATGTGGTTTCATCCCCATTTTATGTGGATGCCTGTTGGGAATGAGAACAGCATTTAGTGCTTATTATCCCAGAAGCACTACTTTCTAACATGTAGTTGATCCCAACTACATGTTAGACTGATCTTAAAGGATAACTTGTTATGCCACCGGCCGTTTAGCTAAAGGTCATTTGACCAAAGACTGGTTCTACCTGTCATCTTGGGTTTTCTGAATACCTGAAGCTCAGCTGTTGCAAAGTGTTTTTTCTCTGAACACTCAGAAAAACAAACAGTAGTTCTTGCTTTACTTTAATATTCAGAATGAGATTAAGGAAGAGACTATGGCTGTACCTTGTTCAAAGTAATTCCCCCAAAATCAGTTGTATAGTTAGAAAAGAATTTCAGGACATGGAAAGCTGAATTTTCAAGTCACTGACACATTCACTTGAGAAAGGAAAACTAAATGAACTCTAGGCAGGGTGGTGAAACTGGGGATTAATACTTGGCCAAATATACACTGTGGCTCCGCCTTTCTTTTAAAATGAGTGACTATTTGTGTGGCATGTAAATTAAAATAATTTAGAACTTGATCCATCCCTGTGACACGATACATTTCTAAATATAATGCACTGCCCACAATGCCTGACTAGTAATAATTCATTAATTACCAGCATCCTTTGATAGAAAGGTGCTACCAGAGGTGTTAGGAAAGACTAGGGAGAGACATTCTTGGCCTGCTAAGGAGGAATTTGTTGAAAACATGGGCTCTTTAATTGCACCCAAATGATTCTCATCACCTGGTGGTCTTATTTTCAACAAGTGGCTAAGGGGACTGGACTAGCGCTAACTGAACATCAGGCTTGCCGAGAGCAAGTGGGTGAGCCCTGGGGCGTGGTCTCCTGTGAATGAGCAAGCACTTGTTTTTAACACAATTGGCTGCCTAATCGTGTGTTGCAAACTTGGCTGATGTATTTGGATGTGTAAGCAATTATGTTTCCGCTAAAAGCCTTGGTTGGTAATGTCTTTGTTCTTCTTTTCTTACAAAGGAACTAACAGAGGGAAAAAATTGGTATGGAAATGATTTTCACTATGTTTTGTTTTGCTTTTTAACATTTCTTTTCAAAACATTTTTTAATTGAGCTAGCCAACTTATCCACGCTTTATTTTACCTCCCAAAACCATGTGAAATGGGTTCATAAAAAAAGAAAAAGAAACACACTGGATAATAAAAGTTTTAGCAATAAAACACCTTGTGATGAAAAGGTCTACTACATATTGGCTTGATCCCTATCATTTCGATTGATTACTTGTGCTGAATACTTCTCTGTACACCTCGCAGCTCTGAATACTGAGAATCAGTAACACATGTGGCCCCTGAGGCCAAGAAACATCTCCTCAAGTTGGCCTTTGGCAGATACTGTCTTAAAATCTGAGCAACCTAAAGTTGTACTAGGAGACCCTTTATTTCCAGAACCAGAAACTAAAGGCTTTTCTTACTTGCTTTCCAATAAGCAGTCCTATCACAGCCTCTCCTAATATTTCCATAGCTTATCTAACACATTCTATTGGTAATTAATTTCAAAAGTATTGTGCATTAATTCTTTGGAGCCCAAATCACACTAGTCATGTTGTTGCCTCCACTCATTTGGGAAATTAAGCAGACCACCAAGAAAGAAATTTTAAAACAGTCAACTGTCTGACTCAGAAATACAAATTTAATCTGTAAAGTACACACTTGTTCTCGCAATGCATTTCTGCAGACACCGACTTAATGTTTCCATAATCCAGAGAACCTGAACCCTTCAGAATTTCAACTTCAATGAAAATTTATCATTCCTTCATAAAATGTCTGCATATACAAAACCAAGCTCACACATCACTTGTTAGCAGCCGTGGGAAAACCAACGCTACATAAAAATTCCAACTCTGCCAATCCTGTGACATTTATGATGCCACTGTAGTGCTTGTTCTCAATCTGTTTCCCCATCCACGCATGGTGACACTCTATCACAACATGGTTATGAGCATCAAACATCAAACGCCACATATAAGAAGGTGCCTATGATAGGGCCTAGGCACTGAGTGAATCTTTTAAGATTCCACTTGAGAGGAGAATCCCCAAAACACCAGGCTTTGAAAAAAACCAATGGTATCTGAAGTCCCCCAGATTCAGAAGCTTTAATGAACTGAGACTTGAAAAGCTCGCCATTGTCTAGATGCACCCTGGAGGCCAGAGCAGAAACTCCACTGCCCTTCCCCCCACCACCCCAGAGGCCCCAGCCCAGAGGTTCATTTGCTAATCTTGATGCATTGCCCTGAGGGGTTGACATTCTCCTCTGCCAGCCTTCTGCTCCCCTGGGGGCGGCCAAAGTCGAGGGCCATCTCTGAGTTTCCCCCTCCCTGCACTGCCCCCTCCTCCAAGTGGTGGTGCCGCTTTTTTTTTAATTCTAGACTGTAATGAAAGTTGAAATAAGTGCCGATAAGATTTCAAAATACATTTGAAAACTCTGCCAAAGTTTTTACCTGTCTTTCTGTGACAGTAGAGGTTTAGTATTAAAGACACTTATATTAATTCCTCTGCTATTAGCACTACCGATGCTGTTTATTACTGAGAACTGATGAGATGAAAAAAAAATGAGCCATGGAAAAAACCTTACGTTTAAAATTTACTGGCCAGTTTGCCAGTCAGTGCAGGTGATGAGCTTAGATTTTTTTTACTTAACTGAAGTTCTTCCCAGCAGAGCCAATTAATGGTCATGAAAATAAACAGCAAGTTTTAAGTTTTACAATGTTCTTACTCTCTGGAGACTCACCCATCAGTTTTGGCACACAGAAATCAACAGTGACTTCACACAGACTTACCTCTCTTATTTCCAAGGCAAAAAGAAATCGTGGCCGGCTCTCGTGGTTGGTCTTGCATCATTTTCTCTCTGGAGTCAGGGTAATGCCATGAGGAAGCAAGACTTGGGCAGTGGCCTTTTGGATTATGGGGACTGTCTGGACTCAAAACCAAGGACACACCAGGAGCTGACAAGTAACCTCGCCACCAGACAGTGGGTGTGAACGCGGCCAATGGATCTGAGGGCAATGCTAGACCTGCACCATCATTCTTAGGGAAAACAAAGGCCGGAGTTCCTCCTGGCAAGCAGAGGCATGGTGGGAAAACCGTGGACTAGCATAAAAACCTCGGGAGCAGCGTGCAGCAGTTGCCAGGACAACCAGGAGGCGGGACAAGCTCCAGGGACCTTCCGAAGCGCAGGCCTCTCAGCCAGCAGAGGGTGGTCGATGTGGCTCAGACCCTCAGCAGAGGCAGAGCCAGAGCGCTCCGACCCCCGACCCAGATCAAGTGTACCCCGTACCCATGGGGGCGAGGAGTCAAGAGGCGCTCGGCCTGGCAGAGCTTTGCGGTGAAAGGCCCGTAAGGCCCCTCACAAAGGGCTCTGGCCCCGCCCGCTGTTTGCACATCCAGGGGCCTAAGCACCGATTGCCCTCAGCTGTGATTATCATGGCCTCTGTCCTGTTCAGTCAGCCCTCAGGAGGCATCCGCTTCAGTTACCATCTCGGCTGTGCTGCTCTGGTGGGATGTCCTAGCGTGAGCTCGCCCGGGGCTGGCTCATATCAGCCCCGGCACATGGACAGGGGGTCCTGGAGGCCTTGGTTGGTTTTTTCAGGCTTTAATGGGTTCCTCGGGCAACCAGGCACCCGGTGTACCCGGCAGGGAGGCTGGCATGCAAGGAGGCAGGCAACCCTCGGCGGGGTGGAGCCTGAGGCAGCCCGCAATGGCGCCTCCCAGCCCCCTCGAATCTTTACCCTTTCTCTGGCATCTCTCGTGGTCTTGCCTCTCTGCATTCAGCAGCTTGTCCTCTCTCACTGCCGTAGCTGCCACGGCCTTTATGCCCGCCTCCAGGCCCAGGCGTGCACACTCAGTAAAATACGCTCAGGTGTGCAACTCAGCATGAGTTTCAATTCCTCAAGAATTGGGATCAAGTGAGATAGTCCCCAAGTAGCCACCAAGCACAGAGATCAATATTCAAGGCTTTATGTCTAACAGAAATTCACCAAATCTAATATTCTCACTAATTGTATTTGCTACCTAACCTGTTTTGTTACCCAATATGCCAGTTACGTCTACTGATAAACCTCCTGGTTTTGATCCACACTGTAAAAACTTCTCAGATTTCTTGCTATTGAGGAATACAAACATGGATTGGCAAATCAGTAAACCATATGTCCTGCTCCTGTTCCTGTTCTTAGGGCAGACATTGTTAGCAAATTGGCACATTTTCATGTAAAACAAAAAAATGACTTCATAATCCGTCATTAGATATTTATTGAACATCTACTATATGCTAGGTACTCTAGGTAGTCTCTATAAATCAATCAGAATTGGCAAGTTACATGAAACCAGTTTCCCCATTTCTGATTCAAATCCTGCATTCAATTCTATTCCTGTTAGAAAATGTATGGAGTAATAGATCCCGACCTGTTAGCTCTCCATCGGTGCACTCTCTTTCAAATGGGTTGGAAGAGGAAGCCTCTTGCAAATAAAAGGGTCTATTATTGCTCGGTCAAGAATATTTTGAGTAATGAAATAACATCTATGTTTTCTAAAAGTCAAAAGATGAGTGGATGGTTTTTGTGGAAACTATGGGAAAATACATATATTGACTTAAAATTCCACCTTTTGAACACAGTTACCTGATCACTGATTATAAAGTTGCTACTAATATTAGCCTTCTCATGGGTTTCAATATTATCATTTATAAAGCAATATTACTGCTTTCTGGGTAAGAGAAAATGAATTCCCTTTTTGTTCAAGCCATAATTTCTGAGTTCTTTGACATGCTATATAAAAACTTTTTTCTCCTTCTTTTGATTAGGTTTCTTGGAAATAAACCCTGATATGTTATTTAACTTCTGTTAAATAACTTGAAGCTTATATTTAGATGCCTGTTCTCAATGTGACTATCTCTCAAATTTATGTACCATATGTATTCAAGTGACCCAATAATTTTTCTAAATGCTGGAAATAACAATTGTAGTACCTGGACATCCTCCTTAGAAAATTAGGATAGTAATGACTATCTGGCCAAGACTGTTCCTTCAGCAAAATGACAGCTATTGATATACACATTATCCAATAATAACACCTTTAAGTTACATTTTAAGCAGAAAATAAATTAATGAAATATTTCAATTTTTATGATGTAGACTACTACAGTGTTATTTCTAATATTATGGGAAAATGAAAGGTGAAATAAATAACAAACATACTTATGAAACAGGGGTATTAAATCAGCTTTCAGCAGTGGCAAGTAAGTAGAACATGCATAAGATCATATGTCAGGGACTAGAGAAGACCAAAATGTTGGATTATTTCATGAGACTGACATAGATTCTCAAGACTTTTGAGAAACCAATTTGATCTGTAAAATGATTTTACAACTCATTTAATTATTTGTAATTTATTCCTTTTGATTAACTTTTAATTAGTCTTTTACCAGAGACCAAATATTATAAATGTGGTGTTGATAGCAAACTTTTTATATTAATACAACACTTTTAACCCCTAGATCTAGTATTTCCAGATGACATGTTTCTATTGAGGTTCTGTGGTTTTGTGTTCTTGTGGATGAGTTGTTCAGATGAATGTCACTAAATGGAACACTTAAATTTTGGTGTAGAGTTCAATTCGAAGAACTCTCAGCTTGATGTTTGCCTCAGTTTTTCTCAGTTGCTCCTTTTTTTCTGTAAAGCTTAATTATTTTTGGCCGTGGAGGGTATGTGAATATATATATATATATATATATATATATATATATATATATATATAACTCTGTATTAGGAGAGATGCATTTTTAATTTTATAACTTTCCACTGAGACTTCTAGTTAACTTTTTAAGACTATTTGATCAAAGAGGATAGGTAACTTGTAGATGCTGAATTTTCTATAGCATCATTTAAATCTATTTAAAGGAGAGTTGAGCAGGGGGGCCAAGTCAACTCTCCCCTCCCATGTCTCCTGTGAGCCACATCTCCAGTGCTAATAGCTACCTCCCAGGAAGGAAGAGATGGCAGCTGTGCAGCACATTGGAGGCCCTAAATGGTATCAAGGGAAGCTGTGGGCAGCTCTGCACAATTTCTGGAGCAATATCAAATTACTATTAAGCATAAGACAGATGTACAAGTGATTGAGAAGAGAATCACATAACTAGTCAAGTTTCAAATCAATGACTTCAGTTTTATAATCATGACATTAAAAGTTGAAAAATCTTCTGATCACAGCTTAAGTATTTTAACAGCTGTTTTTATTTTCCTTTCTCCTTTCCACGCACCCTCTCCTCAGTGACTGTTCACTTCCAAAGCTTTGCCCTCAATGATCCTCAATGTGTAATCATTTTTGCTATGTAGATGTTTCAGTTTTCTACAGGAGCACTGGAAATTAAAGAGCTAAAAGTTTAAAGATAAAATCAGCTTCGATGAAGGACAGGTTGGTTGATATTTATTTCAAAGACTCTCAAATAAACCTCAGCAGCAGAGTGTGAAATCAACAATATATGTTTAGGATGTAAAGTTGTTTTATTTCAGAAGTATGTGTGTGCGTGTGAGAATTATGCGTGCATTTGCATAACCCATCAGCCAATGTAAGGTGCGAACTCCCCAGAAATATCACTCTCTACCTCTCTCACCACTACTGATCTATATGTTTATTCGAGTGTCACATTATTCCTTGTGTCTGTATCGATGGTAAGCAAACAGAGAGAAAGTAAAAGGAACAACACATTAAATCAGGGCCAAGTCATACTATCTTCTCCAGTTGCATATTCTCATGTTCTCTGGTGTTTAAAAGTTTTGTAGAAGTTTAAAAACTGGTTTCCAGTGAAAGTGCGTAGCTGAGTTTCTTTTCTGAGCTTCCTTCATCATGTTGAAACTTAGAATTTGTCTGAATCTCACTTTGTAAAGTATTTGGAATAGTCAGAAGTTGAATACTTAGTTTTCAGGAATTCTGACTGGAGAAATGTTTAGAATGTGACTTTTCCAGATCTCTACATCTATTCTGTTTATTTAAAGTTGCCATCATTTTTGTTTTAATTTTTACAAACTCAAAAGAATTAGTACGGGATTTTTTACACAGCTGCTGAAACCGCCATTCATATAATACCATACATATCTGGGCAACACAGTGTTTTCAAATAGGATGCCATGAGTTTGAACCTAGGTTTATGTACAATATGCCGAATTAGTTTTACTCCCTTCCTAAATAGTTTAAACTCTAAATTGTTTTCCTTACATTGTAGTATAAAGAGTGGCAGGATTGGATTCTCCTTATTATGTAGCTTTTAGTAAGTTAACAAAATACACTGGACAAGGGCAAGTTGGTATTCATTTACTTGCAACTAAATCAATAGTGAAAAATGAATTTTAAGGTCTGAGAAAATTAATCTAATGTTCACATTTTTTAAAGCAACATTTATCCTGTGGAAAGCTCTTTTAGGCAGGATAGTCTTTCAGTGGCATGACAGAAAATGCTAAATTATGTATACAATAAGAATACACTCAATGTGTTCACTTACCTTTTACTTCTGATTAGGACAGATTTAGGTATATTCAAGTTAAAGAAAAAGGCAAGCTTTCTTTCTGTTGAAGTGTTAAATTGCTTACTTTTGCCTCTGATACAGGCGTGGGGCTAATCCTACAATGCTTGAAAAGCATTCCCTTCGAAACATACTTACACTAGTCGGGCATTTTCCTAAGCCATGGGGGGATGGCATGGGTTTGACTGATACTTGGAGACCAAAAAAAAAAAGAGGATAAGATTTAAAAAGTCATAAAGTTAAGAGAATGTAATCTTGTTTTCCCTTTTTCTTTTCAAGGCTCAGAATTTATGATGTCAAATTCTATTACTATAAAACATAAAAACATGAGATGATTATGTGAAGCAAATTTTGAACTTGAAGATAGTTATTAATGGAATGTATTTGACAAACAGCCCCCACTTTCACTGACAAATTTGAGCATAATCCAGTTTATGATTTCCCAATTTCTAAGAAAATGACTTTAAACAAATCGTGGGACAAATTTATAACTTGGCTCTGGCATGGAAGAATGGTCTCTGTGAAAGAATAAAATCCTAGGGGTTATAAATGGGTCAAAAGAATTAGATATTTTATTTATACTTCAGAAATGTAACCAAGTGAGTGAAATGTTTTCATATACATTTTTACATCCAACAGCAGTGACAGACTGTTCATACATTAATTCTATAGGAAAATGTACATCCTTTTTCTTTTTGCTGATTTGCCAAGTGTTCATGGACAAAAAACAAACAAACAAAAAAAAAACAAAACAAAACACTTTTCATTGCAACCTGAACTATTGAAATAACCAAGGGTAAGCCATATTCCTTTCAATAGCCTTATGGTGTTAATAAAGCTATTGTCCAAATGCATGTTAATATTGGCATGTGTAGGATGAAGACTCATAAATTGTCCAAAATGTGAACGCCCAATTTGAAAACTTTACAAAATAGTCTAATGGATTTTGTGACTGAAATCTGCCCAGGGACAATAGAGTCCAGGATGGTTTATTTTAAGTGTACTTCTGTAGCTCTATTCCTAGCTGACTATTCTTCGATTCCCTAATCACAAAGAAGTGCATTCTTATGAAGTTAAGCAGCTATAGACACAGAATGCTGATGACATTCTCTCCATATCTGAGTTATCTAAAGAAAACCCAGTTAGTGGTAATTCTACCAAATACTTGTAACATTCACATGAAATTTTAATTGATTTTCAAACAGTACAAGTGTGCCATGAATCCAACCACACAGAATATATGCCTTAAGCCCACTAGGTTTAAGCAATTGTGTCTTTTGTAGACAAAAACTATGTAAAATAAAATCTGATAACTCCCTGGTGTTAGAGGTAGACAGTTTTCTTTCAAATCCTAGGTTTGGTCCTTTATTTTATTCAGCAGTGAAAGCCATGAATACAGAACGAATAACAGCTGTTACATTTCTCAACCATGACTTCTAACGTCAGAGAATTCAAAGTATGAACATAGTACACAGTAATGAAAAGTATCAAAAATTAGTTTACCTCAAAAAAGATAAATAAAACAGGTATATTCCACCAATACATAAACAGATGTTTGTGCTACAGTTAAAATTTGCTGTATACAAAAGATCATAGTCCCCATAATCAGCTTATGATAGAAGCAAGAATACATGAGCCATTTAAATTGTCAGACATTATGCTTTATAAGGTATGCACAGAAGTTCAAGCAATAAATACATACATTAGTTCAAAGCCTTACAATAGCTACGCAAAGCAGATGCAGAAAAGCAGATTTGCTATTACTAGCAAGCAATGATATAAGAGTAAAAATTCATGAAATGCATTAAAGCAACATTTTTCTTAGAAAAAGTCTGGTCATTTATGGGTCCACCAACATTTTTACATAATATGCACAATTATCAAAATACAGACCAAGCATTTCAGAAAACTCCAAAAAACCTAAAATCTATTTTCAAAGCAATTGCAGTTTTGGAGGTTTTTCTGGTATAATGTGCAAGCAGCTATTTTTTAAAATTGTATTCATATAAAACCCATGCAAAACTCTACAGGTATATGCATTCTGTGGCTGAGACTTCCTTTCAAAAGTTTTGTAACTGAGGTATGCATACTTTAGCATTGTAGTCTTAGGCCGCCCTCCTGATGGTACAGCTCTCACAGTTACTTTCAGTCCATCAAAGCCTTTTGAACATGCACCTGAAAGACCCATTTTCCCTTCAGATAATCCATACAGTAGGATCCCAGATGACTGAAAACTT